>NC_044032.1:508468891-509091629 GCF_901765095.1 Microcaecilia unicolor
GTCCCCGCCGGCGCGGGAGTCCACCGCTCGACGACACCGAGACCTCGGTGCCTCGACGTCGAGCCGGGCCCGGTACAGGACTCAGCTACATGAGCTAATGTCCGATACCGAGGATGAGGACTCGTGGGGGGAAGAGGAGGACCCTAGATATTTCTCCTCAGAGGAGTCTACGGGCCTTCCCTCGGACCCCACGCCTTCACCGGAGAGGAAGCTCTCACCTCCTGAGAGTCTCTCCTTTGCCTCCTTTGTGCGGGATATGTCTATCAGCATTCCCTTCCCTGTGGTCTCTGTGGAAGAGCCGAGGGCCGAGATGCTCGAGGTCCTCGACTATCCATCACCACCTAGAGAGTCCTCCACGGTACCGCTGCACAATGTCCTGAAGGAGACGCTGCTCCGGAACTGGGTGCGACCATTAACTAACCCCACCATTCCCAAGAAAGCAGAGTCCCAGTACAGGATCCACTCTGACCCAGAGCTCATGCGGCCCCAATTGCCCCATGACTCAGCGGTCGTGGATTCTGCTCTCAAGAGGGCACGGAGTTCGAGGGATACCGCCTCGGCGCCCCCGGGGCGGGAGTCTCGCACTCTGGACTCGTTTGGGAGGAAGGCCTACCAATCCTCCACGGACCTGGTCGAGAAGCTCCCGCCGGAGCAGTCCAGGCCTTATCAGGAGGTGGTCAGGCAGCTGAAGGCGTGCAGAAAGTTCCTGTCCAGGGGTATTTTTGACACCTGTGACGTGGCATCTCGTGCTGCGGCCCAAGGTATAGTGATGCGCAGGCTCTCATGGCTGCGTGCCTCTGACCTGGACAACCGCACCCAGCAGAGACTGGCTGACGTCCCTTGCCGGGGGGATAACATTTTCGGTGAGAAGGTCGAGCAGATGGTGGACCAACTGCATCAGCGGGAAACCGCTCTCGACAAGCTCTCCCACCGGGCGCCTTCAGCATCCACCTCCACAGGTGGACGTTTTTCCCGGGCCCGGCAGGCTGCACCCTATTCTTTTGCGAAGCGTAGGTACAACCAGCCGGCCCGAAGGCCTCGTCAGGCACAGGGACAGCCCCAGCGCGCTCGTTCTCGTCAACAGCGTGCGCCTAAGCAGCCCCCTGCGCCTCCACAGCAAAAGCCGGGGACGGGCTTTTGACTGGATCCACGGGAACATAGCCGCCCTACAAGTGTCCGTACCGGACGATCTGCCGGTCGGAGGGAGGTTAAAATTTTTTTCACCAAAGGTGGCCTCTCATAACCTCCGACCAGTGGGTTCTCCAAATAGTGCGGTGCGGATACGCCCTGAATTTGGCCTCCCTGCCTCCAAATTGTCCCCCGGGAGCTCAGTCTTTCAGCTCCCATCACAAGCAGGTACTTGCAGAGGAACTCTCCGCCCTTCTCAGCGCCAATGCGGTCGAGCCCGTACCACCCGGGCAGGAAGGGCAGGGATTCTATTCCAGGTACTTCCTTGTGGAAAAGAAAACAGGGGGGATGCGTCCCATCCTAGACCTGAGAGGCCTGAACAAATTCCTGGTCAAAGAAAAGTTCAGGATGCTTTCCTTGGGCACCCTTCTGCCAATGATTCAGAAAAACGATTGGCTATGTTCCCTGGATTTAAAGGACGCCTATACTCACATACCGATACTGCCAGCTCACAGACAGTATCTCAGATTCCGCCTGGGCGCACGGCACTTTCAGTATTGTGTGCTGCCCTTTGGGCTCGCCTCTGCCCCACGAGTGTTTACCAAGTGCCTCGTGGTGGTAGCGGCCTACCTACGCAAGCTGGGAGTGCACGTGTTCCCATATCTCGACGATTGGCTGGTCAAGAACACCTCGGAGGCAGGAGCCCTCCGGTCCATGCAGTGCACTATTCAACTTCTGGAGCTGCTGGGGTTTGTGATAAATTACCCAAAGTCCCATCTCCAGCCATCCCAGTCTCTGGAATTCATAGGAGCGCTGCTGAATACCCAGACGGCTCAGGCCTACCTTCCCGAAGCACGGGCCACCAATCTCCTGGCCCTGGCTTCGCAGACCAGAGCGTCTCAGCAGGTCACAGCTCGGCAGATGTTGAGACTTCTGGGTCATATGGCCTCCACAGTTCATGTGACTCCCATGGCTCGTCTTCACATGAGATCTGCTCAATGGACCCTAGCTTCCCAGTGGTTCCAAGCCACCGGGAATCTAGAAGATGTCATCCGCCTCTCCACCAGTTGCCGCACTTCACTGCTCTGGTGGACCATCCGGACCAATTTGACCCTGGGACGTCCATTCCAAATTCCGCAGCCCTCGAAAGTGCTGACGACGGATGCATCTCGCCTGGGGTGGGGAGCTCACGTTGATGGGCTTCACACCCAGGGTCTGTGGTCCCTCCAGGAAAAGGATCTACAGATCAACCTCCTGGAGCTCCGAGCGATCTGGAACGCACTGAAGGCTTTCAGAGATCGGCTGTCCTACCAAATTATCCAAATTCGGACAGACAATCAGGTTGCAATGTATTACGTCAACAAGCAGGGGGGCACCGGATCTCGCCCCCTGTGTCAGGAAGCCGTCGGGATGTGGCGTTGGGCGTGCCGGTTCGGCATGCTCCTCCAAGCCACATACCAGGCAGGCATAAACAACAGTCTGGCCGACAGACTGAGCAGAGTCATGCAACCGCACGAGTGGTCGCTCCATTCCAGAGTGGTACGCAAGATCTTCCGAGAGTGGGGCACCCCCTCGGTGGATCTTTTCGCCTCTCAGACCAACCACAAGCTGCCTCTGTTCTGTTCCAGACTTCAGACACACGGCAGGCTAGCGTCAGATGCCTTTCTCCTTCATTGGGGGACCGGCCTCCTGTATGCTTATCCTCCCATACCTTTGGTGGGGAAGACCTTACTGAAGCTCAAGCAAGACCGCGGCACCATGATTCTGATAGCGCCATTTTGGCCCCGTCAGATCTGGTTCCCTCTTCTTCTGGAGTTGTCCTCAGAAGAACCGTGGAGATTGGAGTGTTTTCCGACTCTCATTTCGCAGAACGACGGAGCGTTGCTGCACCCCAACCTTCAATCCCTGGCTCTCACGGCCTGGATGTTGAGGGCGTAGACTTCGCTGCGTTGGGTCTGTCTGAGGGTGTCTCCCGGGTCTTGCTTGCCTCTAGGAAGGATTCCACTAAAAAGAGTTACTTTTTCAAGTGGAGGAGGTTTGTCGTTTGGTGTGAGAGCAAGGCCCTAGAACCTCGTTCTTGCCCTGCACAGAACCTGCTTGAATACCTTCTGCACTTATCAGAGTCTGGCCTCAAGACCAACTCAGTAAGGAATCACCTTAGTGCGATTAGTGCTTACCATTATCGTGTGGAAGGTAAAGCCATCTCTGGAGAGCCTTTAGTCGTTCGATTCATGAGAGGCCTGCTTTTGTCAAAGCCCCCTGTCAAGCCTCCTACAGTGTCATGGGATCTCAACGTCGTCCTCACCCAGCTGATGAAACCTCCTTTTGAGCCACTGAATACCTGCCATCTGAAGTACTTGACCTGGAAGGTCATTTTCTTGGTGGCAGTTACTTCAGCTCGTAGGGTCAGTGAGCTTCAAGTCCTGGTAGCTCATGCTCCGTATACCAAATTTCATCACAACAGAGTAGTGCTCCGCACTCACCCAAAGTTCCTGCCGAAGGTGGTGTCGGAGTTCCATCTTAACCAGTCAATTGTCTTGCCAACATTCTTTCCCAGGCCGCATACCCGCCCTGCTGAACGTCAGTTGCACACATTGGACTGCAAGAGAGCATTGGCCTTCTACTTGGAGCGGACACAGCCCAACAGACAGTCCGCCCAATTGTTTATTTCTTTCGACCCTAACAGGCTAGGGGTCGCTGTCGGGAAACGCACCATCTCCAATTGGCTAGCAGATTGCATTTCCTTCACTTACGCCCAGGCTGGGCTGACTCTTGAGGGTCATGTCACGGCTCATAGTGTCAGAGCCATGGCAGCGTCGGTGGCCCACTTGAAGTCAGCCACTATTGAAGAGATCTGCAAGGCTGCGACGTGGTCATCTGTCCACACATTCACATCTCATTACTGCCTCCAGCAGGATACCCGACGCGACAGTCGGTTCGGGCAGTCGGTGCTGCAGAATCTGTTTGGGGTGTAAATCCAACTCCTCCCTCCAGGACCCGAATTTATTCTGGTCAGGCTGCACTCTCAGTTAGTTGTTCTTCGTAGGTCAATTTCTGTTGTTTCCTCGCCGTTGCGAGGTTCCATTGACCTGGGTTCTTGTTTTGAGTGAGCCTGAGAGCTAGGGATACCCCAGTCGTGAGAACAAGCAGCCTGCTTGTCCTCGGAGAAAGGGTATGATACATACCTGTAGCAGGTGTTCTCCGAGGACAGCAGGCTGATTGTTCTCACCTACCCTCCCTCCTCCCCTTTGGAGTTGTGTGTTTCATCTTTTGCTAGTCATTCAACTGGCGGGAGCGGTCGCGCACGGGCGGGAAGACGGCCGCGCATGCGCGGTGGGCGTGCCCTGCGTGCCGACCGTCCCGCGAAGCTTCTTTCCGGTTGGTGGGGGCTGCCGCGGACGTCACCCAGTCGTGAGAACAATCAGCCTGCTGTCCTCGGAGAACACCTGCTACAGGTATGTATCATACCCTTTCCCTTATTGCAGCTGGGACCGATTCTGTTCAATATATTTGTGAGTGACATTGCTGAAGGGTTAGAAGGTAAAGTTTGCCTTTTTGCGGATGATACTAAGATTTGTAACAGAGTGGACACCCGGGAGGGAGTGGAAAACATGAAAAAGGATCTGCGGAAGCTAGAAGAATGGTCTAAGGTTTGGCAATTAAAATTCAATGTGAAGAAATGCAAAGTGATGCACTTAGGGAGTAGAAATCCACGGGAGACATATGTGTTAGGCAGGGAGAGTCTGATAGGTACCGACGGGGAGAGGGATCTTGGGGTGATAGTATCTGAGGATCTGAAGGCGACGAAACAGTGTGACAAGGCGGTGGCTGTAAGTAGATGGCTGCTAGGCTGTATAGAGAGGGGAGTGACCAGCAGAAGAAAAGAGGTTTTAATGCCCCTGTATAAGTCGTTGGTGAGGCCCCACCTGGAGTATTGTGTTCAGTTTTGGAGACCGTATCTTGCTAAGGATGTAAAAAGAATTGAAGTGGTGCAAAGAAAAGCTACGAGAATGGTACGGGATTTGCGTTCCAAGACGTATGAAGAGAGACTTGCTGACCTGAACATGTATACCCTGGAGGAAAGGAGAAACAGGGGTGATATGATACAGACATTCAAATATTTGAAAGGTATTAATCCGCAAACGAACCTTTTCCAGAGATGGGAAGGCGGTAGAACTAGAGGGCATGATACGAGATTGAAGGGGGGCAGACTCAAGAAAAATGTCAGGAAGTATTTTTTCACGGAGAGAGTGGTGGATGCTTGGAATGCTCTCCCGCGGGAGGTGGTGGAGAGGAAAACGGTAATGGAATTCAAACATGCGTGGGATAAACATAAAGGAATCCTGTACCGAGGGAATGGATCCTCAGAAGCTTAGCTGAGATTAGGTGGCAGAGCCGGTGGTGGGAGGCAGGGCTGGTGGTTGGGAGGCGAGGATATTGCTGGGCAGACTTATACGGTCTGTCTCAGAGCCGGTGGTTGGGAGGCAGGGATAGTGCTGGGCAGACTTATACGGTCTGTGCCCTGAAAATGACAGATACAAATCAAGGTAAGGTATACACAAAAAGTAGCACATATGAGTTTATCTTGTTGGGCAGACTGGATGGACCATGCAGGTCTTTTTCTGCTGTCATCTACTATGTTACTATGTTACTTGTAATTTTCTATCCGTAAATGGCGATCGCCACTACGGCATAATGTAAGCCACATTGAGCCTGCAAATTGGTGGGAAAATGTGGGATACAAATGTAATAAATAATAATAATAATAATAAAGAATTTCTGCATGTTTGATTTTCCAAATATTCCAGTTTCCTATGAGTATATGCTTTATCTTTGACCAATATACTATTAAGTTCCTTTAATTCTTTAACTTCATTTTCAAGGGAGCTAACCTTAGCTGTTTGTTGAGTCAGCTCAACAGAATGGGCCTCAATTACAACCTTCGAGTTTGCCCAGTACTTTTTTTGTGCCGGTACGTGCCGATATGGCACCTTTTTTTCCCCAGGGCTGGCTCACCTGCCCGTCCTCAGCTCTCTGACAGCCCTGCTTTCTGTTCCTGCTGCCCTGCGTCTAAATCTTTTATTTTTTTACCTGAAGTCGCAGCGCCGGTGGCGGCACTAGTGGAAGCAGCAGACTCGACTTCTCAAGCCTTCTCTTCCCTCTCAGTGTCCCACCTTCCTCTGGCATAGTTTCCTGTTTCCACGAGGGCAGGACACTGAGAGGGAAGGGAAGGCTGGAGAAGGTGAGCCTGCTGCTTCCACTAGCACCACTGTGGCTTCAGGTAAAAAAGTAAAAGATTTAAATGCGGGGCATCAGGAACAGAAAGCAGGGCTGGGGTTGGTACTGGAACTCGACAGGGGCTGAAAAGGGAGGCAGGTGGAGGCTGGGGCGAGTTACTGGACATGGATGGTAGGGGAGGATAGGGGGCAAAGGAGAATCGCTGGACATGGTTGGGAGGTGAGGGCAGGGGAGTGAGGAGAAAAATCGCTGGACATGGATGGTTAGGGGAGGGCAGAGGAGAATCGCTGGACATTGAGGGAAGGGCAGGTGAGAGAGGAGAATCACTGCACATAATTGGGAGGGGAGGGCAGAGGAGAATCACTGGAGATGGATGGGAGGGGAGGGAAGGGGAGAGAGCAGAGTTGCTGGACATGGATGGATGGAGGGGAGGGCAGGGGAGAGAGCAGAGTTGTTGGACATGGATGGATGGAGGGGAGGGCAGGGGAGAGAGCAGAGTTGTTGGACATGGATGGATGGAAGGGAGGGCAGGAAAAATTCTGGACATGGATGGAGGAGAGGGAAGACAGGAAGGTGATACACATGGATGAAGGGGAAGGAGAAAGGAGAAATACTGGACATGGATGGAGGTGAGGGAAAACAGCGGAAGTAGATGCACATGGATGGAATGGAGGGGGAGAGGAGAAATGCTGGACATGGATTGGGGGAGGGAAGACAGAGGAGGAGATGTACATGGATTTAGGGGAGAGAGGAGAAATTCTTGCATGGATAGATGGGAGGGGAGAGAGTTGAAATGCTGGACATGGATGGAGGGGAGGGGAGGGAAGAGAGAGGAAGTGAGATGAACAAGAATGGAGGGGAGGAGAAAGAAGAAATGCTGGACATGGATGGAGGGCGAGAGGAAAAATGCTGGACATGGATGGAATGAGAAAGGAGATGCATACTGATAAGATGAGGGAAAGGGAAAAGAGGAGATAAACTGCACATAGATGGATAAAATAGGCAAAAGCTGGATCCACTTTATATCTCCTCTTGTTAAGTCCACGGAGGACCCAGCTTTTACCTATGGATGTAGGGCAAGAAAAAGGAGGAAAGTAAAGAAATAAATGGAAAGGAAGCCCTGGAAACGGAGTTAAGGGAACAGCTAGAGAGCAGCAGAATCAGAGACTGGGACCAACATGATCAGAAAAACAAAGTCACCAGACAACAAAGGTAGAAAAAAAATCATTTTATTTTCATTTTAGTGTTTGGAAGATGTCCAATTTGAGAATTTATATCTGCTGTCTTATTTTGCACTGGGTATAATGGAGCTGTAACAGCTTACAGAAATTATTTATAATGAAAAAAATCACGTTATTTTTTTCTCCTATACTGGTATAGTATTTTCAATGATACTGCTTATAGGCACCACAGCTGGTATAAGGGGTGTGGCTACTGTGGCTGTGGCTACCACAGGGGTGGGGCCATAGATGGTGACCCCACCCATAATGAGTTCTGGTACCTTTTTTCCTACAAAAAAAGCATTGAGTTTGCCAACTCTTCAACTACTTGTACCACAGAAACTAGAGTTGAGTTAAGAAGCTGCATAGCATCCCATACTGAGTCCAAAGTGACTATTCCAAGCTTTTGCAACCATGGTGTAACTAACTCTGGGGGCTTTTTGTACTCCCCAATCCCATCGAAGATACTCACTACACGTTGCAAATGCTGTTGTCCTTCAATGAGGCCACTGGAAACTAAAGCTGAGTGACTGATCCCCCAATGAGGGAGTAGGAGAGAACAACTCTGCCCTGCCTTGATCCACGGCTGCCACCACTGAACTTGCAGGTTGCACTGTACCAAGCCCTTGCGGAGGACTAAGCGAAATCCAGCTCACATTGCTGTGGGAAAAGATCTCAGGAACCGACCTGGTCATTTGAAAAGCTGGGGCTGGTAAACTGCAGGGAGCACAAAATCCCTCCAATGTCATCTGCCACAATGGGGGCATAGTCCCCACAGATGAGGGATCCAGGCGGACTATCCCTTTCCTTTTTTTCCCCCATATTTCAGGG
Source organism: Microcaecilia unicolor (assembly GCF_901765095.1). Lineage (NCBI taxonomy): Eukaryota > Metazoa > Chordata > Amphibia > Gymnophiona > Siphonopidae > Microcaecilia > Microcaecilia unicolor. The sequence continues at coordinate 508,477,309 of NC_044032.1, forward strand.
AAAATCAGGGCTTCCTGCCACTGCAGACCCCATGAAGGTAAGGAACTCCCTAAGGTGCGTTTGCTCAAGCAGCCATCTTGGATCACTCCCTAGAGTCACATTCAACTACTATAAAGGATGCAAATTCTACTGATTACAGTATGCATATCATTTCATCGCTCACACATCATAGATGAAACCTGACCCCATTGGAAGTTTTCCTGACTTGTGCTATTCGGAATCTGGTTGCATTGTGCAATATGAGAAGATGCCCTGGTAAAGATAGGACTGCTATTTATGTAGTCCGATTTGCCCAGTTAGCTATGTGGGCAATGGCACAAAACATTGCCAGTGCCCGCATAATTCCTGACTTCACCCAGACTTTGCTCCCAGATAGTGCGGTGATGGTCAGAAGGGATATTCAGCAACACTGCCCTGGTAAGTGCTGCTGAATTTCCCATCCTGACTGGCTCAGCAATGATTTAGGGAGGAATTTATCAACATGTGCTACCATTAAGATAGGTTATTTTACTGTTAACCTGGATTATTAGTAACTAGATCTAATTGCATAATAGCACAAGTTATTTTTTTCAACTATTTTTTTTTGGACAGCAGTCTGTTTTTCCTAAAATCTTGGGTGGAAGCAGTCATTTAGAACACTGTCATATGTGTCACCTTATAACTACTACTACTACTACTATAAATCATTTCTATAGTGCTACCAGTCCTACGCAGCGAAGTCTTGTGCCTCTGGCCCTGAAGCAATAGTGTAGTTTGCCTGCTGACTTTTAGGGGGCAAAGGGTAAGGAAGTCATATTGGCAGTAGGGGGAGGGGTGCTACTTCACAATACGCACCCCAAACTACATCTGAAGCTAAACTGTAGGATCCATATGTATAATATCATGTTCATTGTTAATTTAATCTTGAATTAATAATGAAAGTGACTGTTGGGCAGACTGGATGGTCCATTCGGGTCTATAACCAGTCTTAACAATAGCACATGCTGATAACTTTCACCCTTAGCTGGTTAAATTGTTTTGAATATCAGGCCCATGATCTTTACCTTAACCTTCTCAATTTATTGTGACATGAAGGGAGTGTCATTTCTGAGAATTAAACCAAGAAGGGGCAGCCACATTTCAGTGCCACTTGTGTGTGTGAATGTACAGATTTCCTGCATGCTCGCTGGTAAGTGTATATTTACAAGCGTATGTGGCAGCAATAGTTAAATGCTACACTGTAAGGGCGCATGTAAGTGGCATAGGGCCGGATTCTATATAAGGCGAGTAGTGTGCTTTAAGATTGTGCATGCAGCCAATTTACATGCACTACTCAATCGAGTAACGAGCCAATCAGCAATAACCGGCTGATAACAACCAATTATCACTAATTGGCAACAATTGGAATTTACACATGCTTCTTTGAAGGCATATGCTAAAAAGAGGTGCATGTAAATTCCAACGCTCATAGCTGAAAATGGGATGTGGCCATGGGAGGAATGTGGGTGTGTCGGGGGCATTACTTAAATTTATACATGTTGTTTTAGAAGTTGTGGAAATGTGCCTACATTTAGGTGCAGGTATTTATACCAGGATTTCAGTGGCGTAAATGGCCTCTCGCTTAGACTATTGCAACTTGCTTCTCACAGGTCTCCCACTTAGCCATCTCTCTCCTCTTCAATCTGTTCAAAATTCTGCTGCACGACTAATATTCTACCATTGTCGTTATGCTCATATTAGCCCTCTCCTCAAGTCACTTCACTGGCTTCCTATCCGTTTCCGCATACAGTTCAAACTCCTCTTATTGACCTATAAGTGCATTCACTCTGCAGCTCCTCAGTACCTCTCCACTCTCATCTTTCCCTACATTCCTACCCCGGGAACTCTGTTCACTGGGTAAATCTCTCTTATCTGCACCCTTCTCCTCCACTGCTAACTCCAGACTCCGTTCCTTTTATCTTGCTACACCATATGCCTGAAATAGACTTCCTGAGCCGGTACATCAAGCTCCATCTCTGGCTGTCTTCAAATCTAAGCTAAAAGCCCACCTTTTTGATGCTGCTTTGAACTCCTAGCCCTTATTCACTTGTTCAGAACCCTTATTTTATCATCCTCACTTTAATATCCCCTTATCTCGTGTTTGTCCTGTTTGTCTGTCCTAATTAGATTGTAAGCTCTGTCGAGCAGGGACTGTCTCTTCATGTTCAACTGTACAGCGCTGCGTACGTCTAGTAGCGCTTTAGAAATGATAAGTAGTAGTAGTAGTAGGTGCATTCCCCAGTCCTACGCTATACATCGCACCTAAATTTAGGTGCAATATATAGAATAGCGCTAGGCATGTTAATTGGATGCATCTAGATTTTAGATGCCATTTACAGAATCTGGCCCATAGTGGGTAAATGCAAAGGGGGTATTCACGTGGGCGAAGTATAGCTGATGTGCACCCTTGACTTTAAGTGCTCACAGTTATACCAGGTCTACAGTGGGTGTAACTATGGGTACCTAGATTGTAGATGCCCCTTTACTGGGTTACACTAATAAACTACAACAGAATCTGAGCACCCAGGCACTGATAAAGAAGTTCTCACTGTGCAGCATCAAAGCACCTAAAAGGAGGCACTTGCTTATAGCATTACATTTAAAATGTAATACGTTAGTGCATTAAAAATGAATTGCCTTATCTATTTATCTGTTGACATTTATTGTTACACATTGTAACCAGGTACCTCTAAGTATAGCCAAGGATAGAACAATCTTCTCCAGCCACGGGCTCCCGTGCTTAAAACGCTAGCACACCTTTGTAAAAGGACTCCTTAACCAGCTATGCTTTAACTAGATCTGCAAACCCAGAAATGTAGTGCCAAAGCCTGGACATGGCTTGACATAGAATTTCCAGGCATAACACTGGTGGTAGTCAACAAAATACTGAGCACCATCAGCTGAATAAATCTAGGGAAATGAATGCCAGGCCTAAATATATAAGCATAACTTTTAAGCTCCTAAATTAGATGAATTTTCAGCTGAAAACATAGGAGCTCATTTTCAAAAGAGAAAAACGTCCAAAAAGTGGCATAAATCTGCATTTGGACATTTTTCTGACAAAAACGTGCAAATTGGTATTTTCAAAACCAATTTTTAGATGTTTTTCTATGAAGTCCATCAGAAGTGTGTCCAAATCACAAGTGTGTGTGGCAGTGGCATGTTAAGGGCGGGATCTGGGCGTTCCTAACCTTTGAACATTTTTCAGCCATAATGGAACAAAACAAAACCACCCAGGATTAAAACTAAGACGTTTTGAGCTAGACTACTACTACTACTACTTAACATTACTAGAGCGCTACTAGGGTTACGCAGCGCTGTACAGTTTAACAAAGAAGGACAGTCCCTGCTCAAAGGAGCTTACAATCTAAAGGACCTGTTTTATCACAAATAATGCACAAAAAGGTGCCCCAAATAACCAGATGACAACTGGAGGGAATCAGGGATGACCTCCCCTTATTTCCCCAGTGGTTACTAATCCCCTCCCACCCCCCCAAAAATGTGATTAAAAACATTACTTGCCAGCCTCTTTGCTAGCTCATTAGAACAGCATGCAGGTCCCCAGACTAGTCTAGTGGTGGGTGCAGCGCACTGTAGACAGGTGACCCAGGCTCCTACCTCCCCCTACCATTTACACTTGTGGAGTAAACTGTGAACTTTCCAAAACTCACCAGAAACCCACTGTACCCACATATAGGTGCCCCCTTCACCCGTAAGGGCTATGGTAGTGGTATACAGTTGGGGGTGGTGGGTTTTGGGGGGGCTCAGCAGAGAAGTTAAGGGAGCAATGGTAAGATGTGTACCTGGGAGCATTTTATGAAGTCCACTGCAGTGCCCCCTAGGGTGCCCTATTGCTTTCCCGGGATGTCAGGGGGACCAGTCTACTAAAAATGCTGGCTCCTCCTACATCCTGATGGCTTGATTTTGTGCGTTTTGCACCTGAACATTTTTTTTCTCGAAAATAGACCAAAAAACAAAACTTCCAAATCACAAAACCTTGCTCAAAATAGTATTTTTGAAAAAAAAGACTTTAAAAAAAAAATGATCTTCTTTCCTATTCAGATTTTGGACGTTTTTTGCAAAACGTCCAAAGTCGGACTTAGATGTCATATCCACAGCTTCTACAATTGGCAGAAAATGGGGGACAAAGTTAGGAGTATAATTTAGGAGCATAAATTTAGGGGCTCAATGTTTTTTGAAAGCTAGTCTTTAGATTATAAGCCCTCTGGGGACAGGGAATACCTACTATATTTTAAAGTAACTTGCCTTTAGCTACCACTGAAAAGGTGTGAGCCAGTGGCGTAGCCACGGGTGGGCCAGGGCCCACCCATTTATGGCTCAGGCCCACCCAACAGTAGCACATGTTTAGTGGTAACTGGTGGGAATCCCAAGCTCCGCCAGCTGAAGATTTTCCCCTGATGGTAACGAAAGCGCTACTCTCCATGACAGCGGCACCTGCGCATGCTCAGTTTTTAGTGCATGCCTGTTGCCAAGGTGGAAAGAAGCGTTTTCCCACCAGCTGAGATTTTTTTTTTTTTGGGGGGGGGGAGAACACGGTGCCCACCCAATTCTTGTCTAGGCCCACCCAAAATCTGTTGTCTGGCTATGCCCCTGGTGTGAGCTAAATCCAATTCCTTTTCCCTTAAGCTGCTTGCAAACTGTAGGATTTTTTGATTTCTGTAGTAGTTGTGTTGGCAGCTACCAATCAGACTCACCGATTTTGCTGATTTCTGGTCTCATAACATGAGTATCACTTTACAAAATCTGATATCAGTCTGACACCAGTTTGAGTTACATGACTTGCGAATCACTCCTGTCAAGACCCATGAAATTGGGGAACAATAGGAATTAGAGCCCAGCCATTACTGCACAGTCATTAAAAAACAATTACTATGTTTAGCATTTACTGACACCTATTTTGTAGGTGGTAAGGGCTCCTGTAGAAATCCTGTGCTAATCAGTTAGTACGCAGCAGGGGTGTAGCCAGACTTCGGCGGGAGGGGGGGGTCCAGAGCCCGAGGTGAGGGGGCACATTTTAGCCCCCCCCCCCCCGGCACCGCCGACCCTCTCAACCCTCCTCCCGCCACCAACCCACCGTCGCCTACCTTTGCTGGCTGATCTGCAAGGCTTCGTTCTGTGAGTCTGACATCCTGCACGTACAACGTGCAGGACGTCAGAAACAGAAGGAAGCCTTTTGCGAGAAGAAGAGGACCTCAGCTGGCGGGGGTTGGGGTCCCCCGCCAGCAAAGGCAGGCGACAGCAGGTTGGTGGAGGGAGGGGGGGGGGGTCGGGCGGGTCGTCGGCAGGGGGATCCAGGGCCAAATCTATGGGGCCCAGGCCCCCAGGCCCTAAGTACGCAGTAATAAAGCTGCGCTGATTAGTGCACAAAAGCCCACTCTCTGCCCCCCAGACATGCCCTTTCTGTACACAACTAACAATATGTTTTAGCATGTGCTTTGTGTGAATTGATTTGGCATTCACAACAGGACGTCTGAGCGCATCCCATAGTACACCATATTAATCTGTGGTAAGCACACACTATAATTTTCCGCAGCTTAGTAAAAGGACCCCTTAAAGCACTGCTTCTCTACCCAGGCCTTGTGGCACACCTAGTCCCATCAGGTTTTCAGGATATCCACAATGAATATGTATAGAAAAAACTCAATACCATGGTTCAACGAAGAATTGAAAGAACTAAAAACACAGGTCAGAATGTTAGAAAGAGCATGGAGCAAGAAAAAAGACAAACACACATTCAAAGACTGGAAACAACTACAAAGAAAATACAAGTACACTATCAGACAAACTAAAAGGACTTATTATAAAACCAAAATAGGACCTAACTATAAGGATACACACAAACTCTTCTCACTCGTAAACAATCTCCTAAATACCACAACGGTTACCTCCAACAACACAGACACCCCATCAGCAACCAATCTTGCGAAATACTTCAATGAAAAAATAACAAAGCTCCGATTCATGATACATACCAACACAACAGGGTACACAGACACCCTTGAATGTCTAGACCCAAAACCCGGAGAATACCCAGCAGATCGATCTTGGACCAACTTTAACACACTCTCATCAGATGAAATCTCTCACTGGCTCGGAAAATATGTCAAATCGCAGTGCAAACTAGACACTTGCCCTACTAGTCTGATAAGATCTGCACCCAAACAATTCAAAACAGACCTCATGAACCACATAAACTACAGGCTTCAAAATGGGCTCTTCCCCATGGATAAAGGAAACATCCTACTTACACCGCTGCCAAAAGATCCCAAGAAAAGCACATTGGACCTAACCAATTACTGCCCAGTAGCATCCATTCTGCTCATAACCAAACTCATGGAAGGCTTAGTGACGAAACAACTTACCGAATACCTAAACAAATACTCAATTCTGCACGATCCTCAATCAGGATTTCGGTCAAATCACAGTACTGAAACCGTTCTAGTGTCTGCAATGAACTCATTCAGACAAGCAATTGCAACAGGTGACAACATACTCCTCCTACAATTCGACATGTCTAGTGCCTTTGACATGGTGAATCATAGAATACTATTACATATACTAGAATACTTCGGAGTAGGAGGCACAGTTCTCAAATGGTTCAAAGGATTCCTGACCACAAGATCATACCAAGTAACAATGCATGCAGACAGATCACCCACATGGACACCCGAATGTGGAGTACCCCAAGGATCCCCCCTCTCACCAACCTTATTCAACCTAATGATGATACCGTTAGCCAAACTTCTAGCCAATCAAAACCTCAATCCTTACATATATGCAGACGATGTCACAATCTACATCCCGTTCAAACATGATCTAAAAGAAATCACCAACGAGATCAACCAAAGCCTCCAAATCATGCACACCTGGGCGGATGCATTCCAACTAAAACTTAACGCAGAAAAAACACAATGTCTTGTACTCACCTCCCAACATAACACAAAAAACCTCTCTACCATAATCACACCATACTGTTCTCTTCCAGTCTCACAAAATCTGAAAATTCTCGGAGTTACTATTGATCGAAACCTCATCCTCGACACCCACGTGAAGAACACGATGAAAAAGATGTTCCACACCATGTGGAAACTCAAAAGAATAAAACCATACTTCACAAGATACATTTTCCGCACCCTGGTACAGTCAATGGTAATAAGCCATCTGGATTACTGCAACGCACTATATGCAGGCTGCAAAGAACAGACTATAAAAAAACTCCAAACAGCCCAGAATACTGCCGCCAGACTCATATTTGGAAAACCTAAATATGAAAGTGCAAAACACCTAAGAGAAAAACTGCACTGGCTCCCACTTAAGGAACGCATCGCGTTCAAGATATGTACGATGGTACACAAAATCATTCACGCAGACGCCCCGATCTATATGCTGAACCTAGTGGACTTTCCTCCCAGAAACGCCACAAGAACATCCCGCAAATTTCTCAATTTGCACTTCCCCAGTTGTAAAGGACTAAAATACAAGCTGATGCATGCCACTACCTTCTCTTACACAAGCACGCAGATATGGAATGCTCTACCCACAGACCTGCAATCAATTGTCGAAACAAAGAACTTTCGCAAATCTCTGAAGACATACTTCTTCAACAAGGCCTACAACAAGAACCAATAACTTCACTGATCCACTTTCCAAACCCAACCAGCTATGAAAATCCATTTCTACAATCACCCACCTAATCACTTCCTCTTTCTTCCCTACTTAATCTCTGTACACTACTAACTGTATCTGATATTCTGGAATGACAATGTCATAACAAAACTATGTAAGCCACATTGAGCCTGCAAATAGGTGGGATAATGTGGGATACAAATGCAATAAATAATAATAATACATGCACTGCCTCCATGGTATGTAAATCAATCTCATGCATATTCATTGTAGATATTCTGAAGACCTGATAGGAATAGGTGCACCTGAAAGACTGGTTTGAAAAGCACTGCTGTAAAGAACAGAGAAATAAATTAAAATAATGCTTTTGACAGATCACAATAAGAAGCATAATTTTAGCGTCCAATTCAGGGGATGAGTAGACATTTCCAAATAATAACTTTGCAAATTCATTCAAGTAATTTATGAATTCAGTGCTTAATTGATAGTTTACATTCAACAATTTATTTCCTTGATGGGTGAGAGACTTCGGTGTTTTGTAGTTTTGATTTTCTACCTTGTCATTGTCACTTTTACATTAGATCCATTCTGCTTCGATGACAGCAGGTATTTTCTACAACATAAAATAATGCAAAAGCCTATTTGTTTTCTGTCTAAAGTAAGATATTTTCTTGTCATCCTATATAGACAAAGGATTGCTCGCTTTATTTTTGTCATACCTACCCTGCTGGCTGTCATGAGGAATTGATAATGCTATCTTGTAGGTGGGTTTTCTCTAATACCTTCAAGGTCACACAGTTGAACATGTTTTCCAGGACACCTCAGGAAGAGTAGAATCTCAGCTTCCCCTTTCTTCCATGTGAAGAATTAAATGAACATTTCCAGAAATATTGATTAGAACATTTGAGAGTGTCAAAAGAGAAAGGCGATCATGATGTGTGCATGAAGTGATAACATGCTAAAATAGAAGGGAGACTCAGCCACAGCATTTTAAAAAGACATTTCTGCCTGTAAAGAAGTGTTTTATGTGTGGAAATAGGCGTTTATAAAATTGCACATACAATTTGTGTGTAGAGTTACATGTGTATAACCTGTATGCATGTAACTTGTGCACAGTGGAGGAATTCTCAGGGGTAGGGCTAATGAGGGGTTTGCATCTATGTGCATACATAATAACATAGTAAGTGACGGAAGATAAATACCTGAATGGTCCATCCAGTCTGCCCAATAGTCACATTCATTCTCAGTTCAAGATTAAATCAAGAATGAACGTGATATTATATACTTGAACATGGTCTTTCTTTGCTATTTCTGAGACATAGACCATAGAAGTCTGTCCAGCTCTGTCTTTATGTTCCAACTACTGAAGTTGCCATCAAAGCCCACTCCAGCCTATCCAAATCCATCTTGTCATTTGTGGGACAAAGACCATAAAAGTCTGCCCTGCACTGTCCTCACTTTCCAAATTACTAGAATTTCCGTCAATGCTTTCTACAGCCCACCCTAAACCGGATTGCTACATGGGGGACTCAGACTGTCTAAGCCAGCCCAGCACCGGCCTTAGTTGATACAGTCAGAGCTGCCATCTAAGCACCACTTGACATGCAAACACATATGCAACCCTTTAAGTTTTGTTTTTTATACCATTCATTTTCTAATTAGAGATCCTTTGTGTTCATTCCACACCATTTTAAATTCAGTCACAACTTTTTTTTCTCCACCACCTCCCTCGGGGAGGGCATTCCAGGCGTCAACCACCTTCTCTGTGAAAAAGAATTTTCTGGCATTACTCCTAAGTCTACCACCCTGCAACCTCAATTCATGTCCTCTAGTTCTACCATTTTCTCTTCTCTGGAAAATATTTGTTTCTATATTTATACCTTTCAAGTATTTAAACGACTGTATCATATCTCCCCTGTCCTTCTTCTCTTCTAGGGTATACATATTCAGGCCTTTCAGTTTTTTCTCATATGTCTTTTGGCACAATCCCCATATCATTTTAGTCGCCTTCCTCTGGACCACTTCAAGTCTTCTTACATCATTAGCAAGATATGGTCTCCAAAACTGAACACAATACTCCAGGTGGGGCCTCACCAACAACTTGTACAGGGGCATCAGCACCTCCTTTCTTCTGCTGGTTACACCTCTCTCTAAACAGCCTAGCATCCTTCTAGCTATGGCCACTGCCTTGTCACACTGTTTTGATGCCTTCAGATATTCAGATACTAATCACCCCAAGATCCCTCTCCCTGTCTGTGCATATCAGCCTCTCAGTGCCAAACACATACATCTCCCTCAGATTTCTACTCCCTAACTGCATCACTTTGCACTTCTTTGCATTGAAATTTAATTGCCAAACATTAGACCCCTGTCTCCAAGGATTTATTAAACAAATCTTTAAGAGGACCCACAAGAACCTCTATGAGCTCCCTCAATATCCTAGGATGGATCCCGTCAGGTCTCATGTGTATGTGTAAGGAAACACCATAAACACTACATTGTATTCAGCTATAAATTTAGGATGAAAAAGGTTACTGGTTATTACTGGCTACTGCACAGTGCACACATCTTTAGATGCTGCCACAATTAAAAAAAATATGAAGAATTTAAGAAGCAAGTGATATTATTTGCTGTATCAGATAGCATCAGGACTATCATTTAAGGCTAAGTTAAAGAAGCAATGGGTTTTACTTCAGCAAAATTAACTTTCAAGCATTAAAACAGATTAAAAAAAAAAAACCAACAACCAGACTGTATGAAACATAGGTCAACCTAATGAGAATTTAATGGATATGTATCGCAATGCAAGTTAAGCTTTGGCTATGTGTTAAAGGCATTACACTAGCACTGACCTTTGCAAGTTTCCATTCCCATGACTCATATTTTTTCATCGCTTCTGCGTGAAGGCCCCTTTCCTTTCCCTCTGGCTTTTTCTCTCATTTCTTTCTCCTATTTTAATTAAAAAAAATGATTCTCTCATTTTCATATTAATTGCATCAGCTAACTGAGATAATGCTCCCACTGAAATGAGCAACAGGATGAATCACTGCAATGGTGTGCTTATTCTTTTTGCTTAACCAATTTCACAGGGCCCACACAAAGAACTGCCTTAATTTGACTTCGTATAATTGCTTATCATTAAGCACAGCAGCCCCATGAAATACCTTTATTTATTTAAGTCTCATCTCTGATTGATGGAAAATTAGTCATTCGCCTATCTGAAGAACACAGATTGTTCTGCTACCAGGCAACTTCATTGTAGAATACCCTGGAGAACTTCAAAACAAGCAAACGGTAATGTGTTCTGCATATAAACCAGGAGGCAACAACAGACTGCAGCAGCAGCTAATGACACCCTGGAGTTTCTGTACAACTGTGATGTCACTAAACTGCTGTGCCTGCTCCGTTCTAAAGCCATATACAATGAAATTATGACAGCTGGGATTCTAGGCTTTTTTAGTTTAGTACAAATGATAGCTATCTTTCCATCACATAATATGAATATCAGGAGCGACACTGATAATTATGGTGGTTTTGATGTTTTTTTTTTCCTTATTTTTAACTTCCATGTCAACTTACAAACTGGCCAGTATTCAAAAGGGTTTATGTAGATAGAATGTATTTGGATACAGGCAGCAGATGATGTTTTGTATATTCCTGAGAATCTAGCATGTGATGTTTTTGTTCTTTCCTGAGAAAGTAGCAGAATAGCAGGTGATGTTTGTACATTCCTGAGCAGGTTCACGAGCTGTTCATGTAGAGTTGTTCTTGTAAGCAATGCATGATCATGGTTGTGTAAGCAAAATGTAACCAATAGTAATGATAATACATGTAATATCCATGAATATTCATAGAGTATATAAGAAGGGGATTGACTCCCAAATAAAGAGTTTTTTGCCCAGACACACGAGAGGAGAGTTATTTTGCAACATCTGGTGATCCCCGACGTGATCGGTGAAAACGTGACGTACTTACTACGACTGGAACAGTCAGCGCGCCATTCCTTCTACGGAACACTGTAAGTATGGGGGGAAATTTAACATCATCACATAAACAACATGCACAGGAGCTATATACTATAACGCAAAGATATGGTTCCTCCCGAAATCCAATAACTCTTAAAGATATAGAGCGTTTAATTGAGGAAATAGTTTGTCAATGTCCCTGGTATCCAGAGAAGGGATCATTCGATCCTCAAACATGGGAAAAGATAGGGCAGCAGTTTCGTTTAGAGCCTAGAGTTTCGACTCCTATATTATTGACTTGGAGAGAGATATATTCTACTATAGTAATTCTCTCTTCTGGATTGACAGGCATTACTAACGAAAATATATCCAACAAATTGCCAGGCAAGACCTGGTCTCTTTTACCTCCCGCGACTCTTGGACCTACACCTTCTCCTCCTTCTTGTCGGCTGGCCACCGATATGGGAAGGGAAGAGCAAAACAAAACTCCTGACTTTACTACTACTACCCCTAATAAACCAATTGAAAATATCCAAAACAACAACGCTAATGATAGCGTTATTATTACCAAAACACCAAAGAGCGTAGAACGACCTAGTTTAATTCAATTAGGTATACAGCAAGCACGAAAAAATGGTGAATTCATTTGGAACGATGATCTATGGGATAATTCGGAACCTAATCCTAATTTATACCCAGTTACTAGAACTACAACAATAGAGGCAGGGAACGAAACACATCATGCAGAATGGACTGCTCTACCTTATCAAGTTTTGAGAGAATTACGTAGAGCTATCGTAGAATCAGGTTTAAAAAGTTCATTTGTTCAAGGCATGATAGAAGGGATTAGTAACGGTTACTTAATGACTCCAAAAGATTGGAAAGACCTTTTCCGTATGCTGTTAACTCCTGCGCAATATGTAGTGTGGGATAATGAATATAAGCAAGCAGCACAACTTATCACTGGGACTAATTTGGTGCCTGATCAAATTTATGGATCGGGACCATTTTCAACCCTTGATATGCAAATTCAACAAAACGATACCTGTTTTCAAGCCATAGGCACTTGTATCTTGCGAGCATTTAAAAGAACACCAGAAGGGAATAAACCAACAAAATCTTTTGCATCAATTAAACAGGGTGCAACCGAATCTTACCTTCAATTTGTTAATCGATTGCAGGAAGCTGTAACTAGGCAAATTGATAATCTTGATGCGCAAACAGAGTTATTGATTAAATTAGCCCAAGAAAATGCAAATTCAGATTGCAAAAAGGCATTGCAGACTGTAGCTCATCGCCCAGGAATTACTTTAGCAGATTTATTGAGCGCATGTGCAGATGTGGGGACTCATGGTTATTCTATGAATTTGTTAGCAGGAGCTATACAAAAAGGTAATAAGCCACAGGGGACGTGTTTTAATTGTAAGAAACCAGGACATTTTCGAGCTCAGTGTAGAGCCCCAGGAGGGGGTGCCAACTTTGCAAAAGGACCTTCTCGACCTTCTCGAAAATGTCCTCGATGTCAAAAAGGATATCATTGGGCCAATCAATGTCGCTCTAATCCAATTAATTCCACACCGCCACCCCCAAAAAACTTTGCTCCGGGTTAACTCCTAACCTCGGTCCAAAGGGAGTGCAAGGGTCTTTTGCTCATAGTACTACTGCTACACAAGGTAGTGCAGGAATTGACCTTATTGCAGCGGAATGTAAAACTGCCATCTTACCTCATGAAGTTTTGGTATATAATACTACCTTTAAAGGACCCATTCCAGCGGCTACTGTAGGTTTAGTATTACCTCGCTCCTCTGCATCGAAGGCAGGTATTCATGTTATCCCTGGAGTTATTGATGCTGATTACACAGGCATTGTTAAAATTCAAGTATGGTCCTCATCACCTTTAACAATTTCTCCCGGGGACTCGTGGGCACAATTAATTATTTTACCATATTTTACAGCACCTATTCCTTCTACTGTCTCTCGTACAGGGGGCTTTGGATCTACGCGACAGGTAAGTGCAGTTTTAAAACCGGTTTCTAATGCACGACCCACTGCTCAATTTTTATTGCAACAAAAGCCCTTTGTTGGTATATTAGATACCGGGGCGGATGTTTCTGTCATAGCTTATAAACAATGGCCTGTGGAATGGCCCATTGAAGATACTTCACATGTGACAGGAATAGGGGGAACTCAGTCAGCCTCCCAAAGTTCTCAATGGTTATCTATTACATATCCTAACGATACCAAGGTTCTAGGACATATTAAGCCCTGTATTTTACAAGTACCCTTTAATTTATGGGGTCGTGACCTTTTGGAACAATTAGATGCATCATTGATCCTACCTGATTAACAGTTCATAAATATGTCTTTTTCTCTTCCTTTGGAATGGAAAACTGACAAACCTGTTTGGGTAGAGCAGTGGCCGATTACCAGAGAAAAACTGTTGATTTTACATCAATTGGTGGAAGAACAATTACAATTAAATCACATTGAGCCTACCAATTCTCCATATAATACTCCGGTATTTGTGATCAAGAAAAAATCCGGAAAATGGAGATTTTTACATGACCTACGAGCTATTAATGCGATTTTAGAACCAATGGGCCCGTTACAATGTGGTATTCCAAATCCTAATTTGATTCCTTATGATTATCAATTAGCTATTATAGATCTGAAGGATTGTTTTTTTTCAATTCCTCTCCAGGAAAAAGATTATAAATACTTTGCTTTTACTGTACCTGTTTACAATAATGCACACCCTACTACTAGGTATTGTTGGAAAGTTTTGCCCCAGGGAATGTTAAATTCACCCACTATTTGTCAATACTATGTTCATCAAGCCTTGCAACCATTTCGTGCCTATTTCCCTCAACTTTTGGTATATCATTATATGGATGATATACTAATTGCAGGGATAACTCTTCCCCCTTCTTGGAAATCTACTTTAATTTCTATCTTGGCCTCCTCAGGATTAACAATTGCCTCAGAGAAGGTTCAAGAAAAGGAACCCTATTTATATCTAGGTTTCCGTATGACTAAAGCTGCAGCCCAACCTGTCGCTCCTCATCTCAATTTACAGTCTCCCACGACATTACATCAATTACAAGAGATTTTAGGAAATCTCAATTGGTTACGTCCCTACTTGAAACTTCCTACAGAATTTTTACAACCCCTGTTTCTCGCATTAAAAGGTCATAAAACACCTGCTGAATTAATTACACTCACTGCATCGCAACAAACAATTCTGTCACAATTGGATCAAATCTTACAAACAAAATGGACAGATAGACGAGATGCATTTGCCCTTTTTTGTTTTTGCGTTCTCAAAGACCCCACCCACCGACAACCGTTTGGTGTCTTATATCAAGATACAACTCCTCCGAAATTGATAGAATGGGTCTATTTACAGAATACTCTCCATTCTACTATTACACAATGGCCCCAGCAACTAGCCTTGCTGATTACTAAAGCTCGAGAGCGAGCAACATTCATGACTGGTTTCGACATTCTTAAACTCATCATTCCTCATTCTTTGTGGCAGTGGGAAAAAATGATTCAGTTCTCCGACGACTTGCAATTTATTTTAGCCACTTATGTTGGTATTATAGATTGCCACTATCCTAAAGACCCTCGCATACAGGGCACATCCATTTTGCCAATCACTCTTCATGATCCCATTTCTTTACGTCCACTCCCTACTGCTCTCACCGTCTTTACAGATGGTAGTCCCACTCGTGGGGTGGTTACTTGGTACAATCTGAACAAATGGCACGTCAAATTTACCTCTCCACAAACCTCTGCTCAACGTTCAGAGCTTGCTGCCATCATCCTGGCTCTTTCTTTATTTTCAGATCAACCACTGAATCTTATTGTTGACAGTCAATATTGTGCTAATCTTGTCCGTCGCATGCCCGACAGTTATGTATCATTCAAAATGGATGCCTCTTTTTATGCTTTACTGTTAACCCTCCAAGGTTACTTGGAGAATCGCCTTTCTTCTCTCTTTATAGGTCATATCCGCAGTCATCAACCTTTTCCTGGTGGTCTGTCTGAAGGGAATGCTCGAGCGGATCGCCATCTTCATTTTTTCTCCACAGCACACTGCAGTCATGAACTTCATCATCAAAATGCACCTAGCCTAGCTCGCCAGTTTCAAATTTCTTTAGAAGAAGCTAGAGCTATTATCAAAAATTGTCCACAATGTTCCTTTTCAGCTCCTACTACCTTTTTTCCTGGAGTTAATCCTCGTGGTCTGGAAGTTAATAGCCTCTGGCAAATGGACGTTACTCACTTTCCCCCTTTTGGTCAATGGTCTAAGCTTCATGTGGTTGTTGATACTCATTCTGGATTTTTGTGGGTCACTGCACAAAAAGGGGAAACTACATCTCATGTCCGCTCTCATCTTCTCCAAGCTTTTGCGGTCATGGGTGTTCCTAAAACTCTCAAGACAGACAACGCCCC
The DNA here is from genome assembly GCF_901765095.1 of Microcaecilia unicolor. Lineage (NCBI taxonomy): Eukaryota > Metazoa > Chordata > Amphibia > Gymnophiona > Siphonopidae > Microcaecilia > Microcaecilia unicolor. The sequence goes on from NC_044032.1 coordinate 508,493,397, forward strand.
TGCTTATACTTCCACCTCCTTACAGGAGTTCCTGACCCTCTGGCATATTGAGCACCTTTTTGGTATCCCCTATAACTCCACTGGTCAAGCTATTGTTGAACGTGCTAATCGCACACTGAAAACTGCTTTAAGTAATCTGACTACAAAAAAAGACGGTATTCTCCGTCATAGAGTAAGCATTGATGAATGCTTAGCACAAATCCTTTACACACTGAATCATCTCAATCTCATCAATAATCCTGCTACAAAAACTTTTTCTTCCAGATTTGAACAACATTTTCGTACTCCTGCCCCACCTTTATCTCGTCCTTTGGTCATATACCGACAACTACCTTCTGATCAGTGGAGTTCCCCTGTGCCTCTCCTTACCTGGGGTCGTGGTTACGCTGCTGTTCAAACAGATTCTGGCCCGGTGTGGATTCCAGCAAAGTGGGTGAAACCTCATGTCGTGGCATCAAGGTCTTCACAACCCAATTCCCAATTTCACACTCACCCTTCAAGGACCGCAGATGCAAACACGCAAACGGTCAGTGACTCGTCAACCTAATGCTCCTGTTACTTGGGGACAAATTAAAGCCTTGAGTCAACAAGCTACAGAGACTTTAGAAAAAGCTCATATTGAAAAGACTGATGATAACTTCGTAGTGGCTATTATTGCAGCGCTTAATGCTAATTCCATTACATTGCTTCTACTGTGTTGTTGTTTGTACATACCTTGTGGACAGTCACAATTACTTCCCACAAAAAATATTTGGGAAGCGTTTGCAATTTCACTGAACCAAACTGATTTCTGTCTTTCTCATCAAAAGGCAGTTGGAGAAGTTTTGGCAACTTGCCTGATTCCAGTATGTCATGATCCTAAAGATATGCAAAATGATACTTGGTTTTATTCACAGCTTCCTGTTAATTCATCCTATCGAAATGCTTCTTATGAATACCATAATTGGGGAACACAAACCCTGTTGCCGCCTACTTTGGCAATGCATGTGAGAACCAATCAAATAGCTAGTATCAATATGACATGTGCTCGTATGGTTAATTGTACCCGATCAAATTGTGTTAATTTTGGACCAACTTTGTTAAATTGTAGCTCCTACGAAAATGTTTCATATATTTATAAATTTACTCATTTACCCCCTGGTTGGTTTTGGTCATGTGGAATGTATACCTTTAATTATATTCCAGCTAATATATCTGATGGTACTACATGCTGTCTAAGTCGACTCACTATGGTACTTCCCAGTAAACATATTTTATTTTCTAACTCCTCACATATGCGATCCAAGCGCATGACCCTTGCTGCCAATTGCAATGATAATGTTAAATTTCTGAGTCAAACTGAATATCTGGCACTTGCATTTTCATTAATAGGTGTCCCTGCATTGGCAGCGGCAAATGCAAAAAATATTCGTGAATTAGCCTGTTGGGCAATTAAATCAATCAATGCAACCTCCACTGCTATTAGTTTACTTAATGCTGAGCAACAGCAATTACGTCATGGAGTTTTACAAAATCGAGCAGCCATTGATTATCTTTTATTACTTAACCATCATGGTTGCGAAGAGTTTCAGGACATGTGCTGTTTTAATTTATCTGACAATTCAAAGGCCATTGACAAACAATTAGCTTTCCTACGGAATTTAACTACTCATATTACTATTCATAATAACCTACTCTCTGATGTATGGGATCAATTGTGGCAATGGATCCCTTGGACCTGGCTCCGCCCTATTATCCAGTATTTAGTCATTGGTATTTTTGTTTTCACTATTTTTTGCTGTTGTATACAATGCATTCCTAACCTTTTTTCTTTATGTTTTCCTCGTCCATTCGCTCCAACACGTCACTCTGCTCAATATGTTTATAAGCTATTACAAACATCTCCACCTCCATCTCCAGCTGGCACACCACGGAGATTTCATTAAAAAAAAAAAAAAAAAAAAAAAAAAAGGTGGAGATGTAGATAGAATGTATTTGGATACAGGCAGCAGATGATGTTTTGTATATTCCTGAGAATCTAGCATGTGATGTTTTTGTTCTTTCCTGAGAAAGTAGCAGAATAGCAGGTGATGTTTGTACATTCCTGAGCAGGTTCACGAGCTGTTCATGTAGAGTTGTTCTTGTAAGCAATGCATGATCATGGTTGTGTAAGCAAAATGTAACCAATAGTAATGATAATACATGTAATATCCATGAATATTCATAGAGTATATAAGAAGGGGATTGACTCCCAAATAAAGAGTTTTTTGCCCAGACACACGAGAGGAGAGTTATTTTGCAACAGGTTTAACCAGTGAGCGACCCAGCACCTGATACTTAACCAGTTAGTGCCACTGAATATCACTGCTAACTGGTCATCTCCTAACCGGTTAGGTTAGGAGTGGGGCAAGGATAGAGTGCCTACTTAGCTGATTAGCAGCAAAGGCTGTCCTAAATTTGGGAGTCATAAGGACATAAGTATTGCCATACGTCACGTGGACAGACCAAAGGTGCATCAAGCCCAGCACCCTGTTTCTAACAGTGGCCAATCCAGGTCACAAGTACCTGGCGAGATCCCAAAACAGTACAATACATTTTATGCTGCTTATCCTAGAAATAAGCAGTGGATTTTCCCAAGTCCATTTTAATAATGGCTTGTAGGCTTTTCTTTTAGGAAGATATCTAAACCCTTTTTAAACCTCATTAAGCTAACTGCTTTTACCACATTCTCTGGCAATGAATTCCAGAGTTTAATTACACATTGAGTGAAGAAATATTTTCTCCAATTCGTTTTAAATTTACTACTTTGTAGCTTCATTGGGTGCTCCCTAGTCCTACTAATTTTGGAGAGAGTAAACAAGTGATTCACGTCTACCCTTTCCACTCCACTCATTATTTTATAGACCTTTTACAAAGCGTTCTTAGTGTGTGCTAAATGCTAGAGACCCCTATATATTCCTATGGGTGTCTCTAGCATTTAGTGTGTGCTTAATTTTAGTGCACGATAAAAACGCTAGCATGCCTTTGTAAAAGGACCCCTTTGTGCACTAAAGTTAACCAGGCACCGGTCTGAATATCTGCCAGTGCTCAGTTAACTTCTGAGTAACTGCTGACACCTGGATATTCAATACCATGGAGGTTTTAATGACAGGAGACATCATGAGCCTGTCTCACCCATTCTGTTGGCTGAAGGCAGTGGACAGATCTTGCTGCCATATTGTATGACCCCAAATATTTGCAGACACTATTGAAAACAATAGCAAACTTGTGAGGTTTATGACTGCCTATGTGTGTGGTTTTTTTTAATTCTGAAAGCTTCCCATATGTAACCAGAGGTTTTTAAAAACAAAAAAAAATTTTCCTCTGGAGGGTTCTGGGATGTGAACTGCGATCCAAAGGTGCAGGCACTCTGGAGCATCAGACTTATTTTTGGAGCTATGGGAGGTTTAATTTTTGTAGGGGTCAGCTTTAAAAAAGACCACAGCTCAGCCTCAGCCTTGGGGCCGAGTTGTTGGGACATCTCCAGTGGTTAAAAAAAAAAATCATTGGGTTACATATGGGAAAGTTTGAAACTAAAAAACAAACAAACTGTAAAATAATAATAAAAAAAAAAAACCCAACAACAACACATAGGCAATCTTATTTTTAAATGAAAATGACTTGTAAAGATAGGTCTTTAAAGAACAATCTTCATTTGTATAGATAAGAATAATCTTCACATTTATACATTTTTTAAAAACTTTGCAAATTTCTACATGGTTTATAGAATACGTTGAGCACCTGTCCACACAACTAAATTTAGTTGTTGGCAGTGGCGTTCCTAGGGGTGCTGACACCCGGGACGGATCGCCGATGTGCCCCACCCCCCCCCGGGTGCAGTGCCCCCCCGTGCAGCATGACCCCCCCTGGTGAAAGAACCCCCTCCCCCCGGGTGCACGCCGCTGGGGGGGTGCCGCACGCCGGTCAGCATCGTTCGTTTCCATGCTCCCTCTGCCCCGGAACAGGTTACTTCCTGTTCCGGAGCAGAGGGAGCATGGAAACGAACTACGTTGACTGGCACGTGGCACCCCCCCAGCGGCGTGCACCCGGGGTGGACCGCCCCCACCGCCCCCCCTTGGTACGCCACTGGTTGTGGGCAGTCATGCCAAGTAAAACCTGGTGTAAATCCTGATGGCTAAATTTGGTGCAGATCGGGTGTATTCTATAACAGCGCGCATAGATTTGAGAAACACCCAGAACACACCCATGGCCATACCACCTTTTCAACTATGCAACTTAGAATTTACATGCATCATGTTGTAGAATACACTTGTGCATGCTAAATTCTAATTAATGCCAATTAGTGTCAATTGCTTAAGTGGCAATTAGCGCTGATTGGCTTGTTAACTAATTAAGGGGCCCTTTTACTAAGCTGCGTAGGCGCCTACGTGCGCCCAACACACCAATTTGGAATTAATCGCCAGGCTACTGTGTGGCTTTTGTGGTCATTTCATTTTTGGTACGCATCCAAAAAATAATTTTTATTTTCTGACACGCGTAGGTCATTACTGCTCGGTTACCACATGACACCTTATTGCTAAGTCAATGGCTGGCGGTAAGGTCTCAGACCCAAAATGGAAGCGCGCCAATTTTTATTTTGCTGCATGTCCATTTTTGGCAAAAATAAAAAAAGGCCTTTTTTACAGGCGTGCTGAAAAATGGATCTGTGCACACCCAAAACCTGAGCCTACACTACCGCAGGCCATTTTCAAGCACTCCTTAGTAAAAGGAACCCTAAGTTACTTGCACAAATCCAGAATATGACCAGATTTGCATGCACAGCTTAAGTTCTGCTATATAGAATCCACGGGATAGCAGCTAACCAGCTACAGTATATCATGCGATATAACTGGCTAGCCATGAATATTCAGTGCATTGCCAGCTAAGTTTGGTGGCCAAATTAGGCCGCCCTAATACCAGGACTATTTTTGGCCGCTATAAACTTAACCAGCCAGCGCTGAATATTGACTTGTCTGGTTAAGTTTAAATGGGCCAACCCCCCCCCCCCCCCCCCCCTTCACTGGCTGTTTCCGAAGCCCCTTGCAGTGCTCAGTCAGTCTCTAACAGCACCTGTAGCTTAGCCCCTCCGCCTTGTGACTAGAGCAGTCTTCCCATTGGCTGGATCCTACCACAGTCTCTGTACTGTAAGGGGTGAAGCATTGGAGAGCTACAGTGGACTAAACTCTGAAAAACTTTAGCTAGGGTTGCCAACTAGATTCAGATTTCCCCGACACGGTTAATCTAGTAGTAGATTTACCTCAATGCATGCAGAAACTTGTTCTTATTTCCCTATTGCATTCCATAAGAAAAGCATGACAACAAGTTCCTGCGTGCAATGGGGTAAGCACAGAAAATGGATCAACCTTGTCAGGCAAATCTGGATCAAGTTGGCAACCTTATTTTTAGCCATCATGCTGGCTTTGAGACAATTAATTTAGAAATCTGTAGAATCTTGAAGAAATCTTGACAGTTGGCAATCCTAGCCTTCTCAGTCCTAAGCAAATCTGACAGGGCTCCCCTATACGTTTGGGGCCTAGGCACATGCTTAATTTGCCTATGCATTAATTAGGCTCTGTGCATTCTCCAATCTTCTGGTACCACACTCGATTTTAAAGATAGATTACATATTAGTAACAATCATTCCGTAAGTTCATTTTTCAATTCTATCAGAACTTTGGGATAAATACCATCTGGTCCAGGAGATTTGCTACTCTTCTATTTGTCAAATTGCCCAATTACATCCTCCAGGTTTATAGAAATTTCATTCAGTTTCTCCGGCTTGTCAGCTTTGAATACCATTTCTGGCATCGGTATCTCTCCTAAATCTTCCTCAGTGAAGACCGAAGCAAAGAATTAATTTAATCTCTCTGCTAGGCCTTTGTCTTCCCTGATCGCCCCTTTTACCCCTTGGTCATCTAGCAGGCCAACCAATTCTTTTGACGGCTTCTTGCTTTTAATATACCTAAAAATTTTTTACTATATGCTTTTGCTCCAAAGCAATCTTTTTTTCAAAGTCCCTCTTTGCCTTCCTTATCAGCGCTTGAATTTGACTTGACATTCCTTATGCTGTTTCTTATTATTTTCAGTTGGTTCCTTCTTCCATTTTCTGAAGGATTTTCTTTTAGCTCTAATAGCTTCCTTCACCTCACTTTTTAACCATGCTGGCTGTCGTTTGGTCATCCTCGCTCCTTTTTTAATACAAGGAATATATTTGGCCTGGGCTTCCAGGATGGTATTTTTGAACAGCAACCATATTTTTGACCCTAGCAGCTGTTTTTTTTTCACCATTCTTCTCATTTTATCATAGTCTCCTATTTGAAAGTTAAACACTAACGTATTGGATTTCCTGTGTATACTTACTCCAAAGCTAATATTAAATTTCATCATATTATCAAGCAGCCCCATCACCATTACCTCCCACCAGGACCGCCTCTCCTGCTCCCAGGCCGCCGGCGCCATTGTTCCCAGTCTCCACCTGCCTACCCTTAGCTTCCTCGAAAGCCCCCTTCTGTCTCCACCTGCCTACCCTTAGCTTCCTCGAAAGCCCCCTTCTGTCTTCCACCTGGCCCCCTGCATTAAAAAAAAAAATCTCTAAATCGGCAGCACAGCGCCAGTGAGCAGCGTCTCACGTCTGTGTCAAAGCGGCAGATCATCTTGGGCCCTCCCTCACTGTGTCCCACCCTCATCTGATCTAACTTCCTATTCCATGAGGCGGGGGCAGGGCACAGTGAGGGAGGGCCCGAGGCGATCTGCCACTTTGACACAGGCGCTGCTCACTGGCGCTGTGCTGCCGATTTAGAGATTTTTTATTCAATGCAGGGGGCCAGGTGGAAGACAGAAGGGGGCTGTCGAGGGAGCTGAGGGTTGTCAGGTGGAGACTGGCAACTGCAGCGCCAGCGGCCTGAGAGCAGGAGAGGGAGGCGACAGCAGTAGTGATTGGGGGGATGGGCCCGGCTCAGTTTCTCGGTAGCCCTGCCTCCCACACCAGATCATACGCTCCACTAAGGACTAGGTCTAGAATTTTTCCTTCTCGTCGGCTCCAAATGCTCCATAAAACAGTCCTTGATTTCATCAAGGAATTTTACCTCCCTAGCATGCCCTGAGGTTACATTAACCCAGTCAGTATCAGGGTAATTGAAATCACCCATTATTATCGTGTTGCCAAGTTTGTTAGCCTCCCTATTTTCTGATAACGTTTCTACATCTGTCTGTTTATCCTGGCCAGGCAGACGGTAGTACACTCCTATCACTATCTGTTTCCCCTTTACACATGGAATTTCAATACACAGGGATTCCAAGATGTGTTTTATTTCCTGCAGAATTTTCAATCTATTTGATTCAAGGCCCTCCTTAACATACAATGCTACCCCTCCATCAATTCGATCCAACCTATCACTACGATATAATTTGTACCCCGGTATGACAGTGTCCCACTGGTTAACCTTCTTCCACCAGGTCTCAGAGATGCCTATTATATCTAATTTTTCATTTAGTGCAATATATTCTAACTCTCCCATCTTATTTCTTAGGCTTCTTAGCAAACAGCCGCTGACCAGTTAAATAGCATATTGGTGCCTAACACTAATATTAACCAGTTATCTCCCGCTGAATATTAGCAGTTAGTGCCTAGCGCATAAGTAGCTATATAGCATGATTTATCTGGTTAGGCACCGAAATTCAGTGCCTAACTAGATAGGTTTAGCGGTCAAATTGGACCGCATCAATAACTGACCTATCTTTGACTGCTAAAAAGTTAACTGTTTACCACAGAATATTGGCATAACCGGTTAACGTTTTAGCGGTTAACCCCACCCCCACCCCCTCCAGATATTCAATTCCCTGGCATTGAATATCCGGGTTTAATGCTGATGGCAGACAGCAAAAGTGCTGCCCTCTGCCGGCTCAATATCTGGGGGTTTGTGTCTACCTAACAGTGAGGAGATACCTTTGGTTAAATGCTATTATATTTCTTTAGATTAGGGCGCAGGAAGGAGATATGGAGGAGTTGTCACCATCTGCTAGTGCAGATTTAACTGCTTTTCTTGAGGATTCTTCGGATACTATTTTTGCTAGATCTACTCTCCTTGTGACCTTCCTGAATGAGAGAGAAAAAGTATCAGTTTTGAAGGCATATTTTAAGAAGGGTATGCTTTTTTGGGGGAAAATTATATACATATTTCCTGATGTCAATGCAAATGGCTAGAAGGGCTTTTTTTTGGCCTTCAAGGCCTCTGCTTCTGCACTTGGAGAATTGTTTCCCCTGTAAATGTGTAGTAATGGTGCAGGAGCAGAGATATGGTTTCTCAGACTCGCAACATCTTGAAAAATTTTGTTGGAACACAAAACTGATAATGTTGCAGCTGAGCATTGTAGAAGGGCGAAGTAAAGGTTAAATGTATATGTCTCTCATTTGGAAAAATAGTTGTTAATATAGTTAAGTTTTTTCTTAAATTATGTTTCTTTATATTTTTTGGTCTCCCCTAGAGATATGGGCTATTTTATGTTCTAGGCGTTACGTGCACACCTCAGAGACATACCTATGACCCACCTACATGTGTGCCCCTGTTGAACCTACCTGCTAAGTGATTTTGGTATGTGTTATAGAATAGTGCCTAGCACACTTGCATTTAAATGGCAATTTGTGGTGCCATTCACACACATAAGTGCATTATTCCACAAACTTATGTGCCCAATGGGCACCGACCTTTAGGCATCAAGTTATAGAATTAGATTATATTACTCGATTTTTGCATTCTGACTTCACCAATTCTGGTTCAAGGCAGATCACATGATAAAACAACGCCAGAAACAATTTTCCTGGAATTACAAAATACATAACACTCAATAAAAACAATTATAGTAATCCTTTTAATCCATTAACACAGTCTACCCAAAAAATATAGGATAAACTAACTGGCTTAATCCACCTAGAATAAACAGAACATACCTTTTGAATAAAATATTTTTAATACAAGTACAAAAAATATAACTACTCAAATGAGCTAATTTACTGGCAAGACATTCTATAGTTTACATGCTTGATAAGAAAACTGCAAGGAAAAAGCTCTAAGAGATTTTGTGCCCTTGCATGTTGGGAATGTTAATTTTAATTGGTTCTGAGCCCTTCAGGTTTCCACCTGCTAAAATCATTTGACTACTCCTCCACTCTAGGGGTAATTTGGGAAAGTACACTCTGGTGAGCTTGATGTCAGTGTTAGGCAAAAATATAGATCCTGTTATAAAGAACAAAATTACTAATGGGACAGAATAAACACATATTTAGCCTAGGGAAGTCTTGCTTTACCAATCTGCTATTTATTTTTGAAGTTAGGAATAAAAATGTACATAAAAGAGAACCAGTTGAAGCTTTTGACAAAAGTCCCTCTCATGAGGAAATTGAAAAGCCATGGGATAGGGGGCAATGTTCTTATTGTGGACTAGGAAATTATCAAAAGACAGAAAACAGAGAGTAGGGTAAAATAGCCAATTATCTCAGTGGAAGTTGGTGAATAATGGAGGATAATATCAAGAGGAAGTTGTTATAAGAAGGTAAACAGTTTTTATTTAAAATCCAAAAGCTCCCAGAGATTTAAACGTTGTCCAATTGACAAATGCACCCAGAGGAAGGAGCATTGCTTTTAACCTTTTTATCTGTTGGACCAGGCATGATGACTCCACCAGTTGGGAACTTTGCCTCCAACGCAGCCATTTCCAGGCAAAACATGGCCATGTCAGGAACAGGTGTTTAAATTTCTGGGAGCGTTTGGAATTTAAATAGACTGTTTGCCTTCTTACATTGATTGCCTCTTGCCTTGATCCTTCATGTTGGGTTTGGTAGACCACTGGCCTTGTTGTTTTCTCACTGGTGAATAATGGACTACCGCAGAGATCTATACTGGGAACAGTGCTTTTTGGCGTATTCATAAATGCTTTGTAAATGGGAAAAATGAGTAAAGTGATCAAATTTGCAGATGACACAAAATTATATAAATTTGTTAAATTGTCGTGGGCACACTAGATGGAACGTGCAGGTCTTTTTCTGCCGTCATCTACTATGTTACTATGTTACTATGTATGTGGATGGTGAGAAATTGCTAGAGGACATTGCAACACTGGAAGACTGGGCACTCAAATGGTAGATAAAATTTAATGTGGACAAGTAGAAAGTGATGCACATGGGGAAGAATAAATTTAATTATTCTCCCTGTCTCCTCAGCTCGAAACCTTGGGGTCATCTTTGACTCTTCTCTCTCCTTCTCTGCTCATATCCAGCAGACCGCCAAGACCTGTCGTTTCTTTCTTTACAACATCCGTAAAATCCGCCCTTTTCTTTCCGAGCACTCTACCAAAACCCTCATCCACACCCTTGTCACCTCTCGTTTAGACTACTGCAATCTGCTTCTTGCTGGCCTCCCACTTAGTCACCTCTCCCCTCTCCAGTCGGTTCAAAACTCTGCTGCCCGTCTCATCTTCCGCCAGGGTCGCTTTACTCATACTACCCCTCTCCTCAAGACCCTTCACTGGCTCCCTATCCGTTTTCGCATCCTGTTCAAACTTCTTCTACTAACCTATAAATGTATTCACTCTGCTGCTCCCCAGTATCTCTCCACACTCGTCCTTCCCTACACCCCTTCCCGTGCACTCCGCTCCATGGATAAATCCTTCTTATCTGTTCCCTTCCCAACTACTGCCAACTCCAGACTTCGCGCCTTCTGTCTCGCTGCACCCTACGCCTGGAATAAACTTCCTGAGCCCCTACGTCTTGCCCCATCCTTGGCCACCTTTAAATCTAGACTGAAAGCCCACCTCTTTAACATTGCTTTTGACTAGTAACCACTTGTAACCACTCGCCTCCACCTACCCTCCTCTCTTCCTTCCCGTTCACATTAATTGATTTGATTTGCTTACTTTATTTATTTTTTGTCTATTAGATTGTAAGCTCTTTGAGCAGGGACTGTCTTTCTTCTATGTTTGTGCAGCGCTGCGTATGCCTTGTAGTGCTATAGAAATGCTAAATAGTAGTAGTAGTAGTAATGATGCCAGATTCTGTATCAGGAATCATTGCCCATGAAAAGGATCTAGCCATCAATGAGCAATACATTTAAAACTTCCCAAACAGAAGGTCAGGAATTATTAGGAAAGGAATAGAGAATATAACAAAAGTTATCATAATGGATCTGTAATGCTCCATTGCAAATTGTGTGCAGTTCTGGTCGCTACATCTCAAGAAAAGCATAGTGGAATTAGAAAAGGTGCAGAGAAGGGTGACCAAAATGATAAAGGTGATGGAACTATTCTCATATGAGGAAAGGCCAAAGAGGTTAGGGTTCTTCTGCTTGGATTAGAGATAGCTGAGAGGAGATATAAAACCCTGAGTGGAATGAAATGGGTAAATACAAATTGATTGTTTATTCTTTCAAAAAGTAGAAAAACTAGGATATACAGCATGAAATTACTAAGTTGTACAATTAAAATAAATAAGAAAACACATTTTTTTTCAATCAGCACATAATTAGGCTCTGGATCTTGTTGCCAGATGATGTGATAAAAGCAGTTAGCATAGCTAAGTTTAGAAAAGATTTGGACAGATTCCTAGAGGAAAGTCCATATTTAATCCCTGGGGAAAGCCACTGCTTATCCCTGGAGATAAGTAGCATGCTCCTTGAGATCTTGTCAGGGACTTGTGACCTGGATTAGCCACAGTGGGCATACATGAATTGTATTTAGTGTGATTAATGTATTTGAATAGCTGTTACGGAAAGGAAATGATGCAGGTGTATTCCCTGGGGCCCTTTTAGCAAACTGCAGTAAAAAGTGGCCTCATCACATGCTCATGTGGGTCATTTCTATGTGCTAAAGCCATTTTTTTCACATGGGTAAAATGGCCGATTTTTCTATATATTTTTTTTTTAAATTAATGGCTATGCACTAATTTTCCATTAGTACGTGAGCCCTACTGCTACCAATTTTGTAGGTGGTAAGGGTTCATGTCAGGGGTGTAAACAGACCTGACATTTTCGGGGGTCCCAGAGTTAAATTAGGGGGGGGGGCACTAGGTATATAAAAGTGTGAGTAGTGCTTGCTGTACACCTAAATGATGCCTTAGAGTGCACTTGATAATGGATTTCTAAGTAAACAGTCTGTCCTGCATCAACATAAACCACATGCACACTTATGGAAACCCTGGAAACACTGACATTTTTAAATGAAGTTGCATTATCCCATAACTTAAATTTTGCCATTATAGTAGACATGAGTCAGTAGACATGAGTCTGGTCAACCTCTCAATACACTTCGCAGTATCCTGGAAAATAATTACTGCAGTGGCACATATCCCTCAACTTTATAACAAATATAAAATGCCTGAATAAGCTGTATTAATAAAATAAGTCTTCTTGTCCCTTCCTCTGATTCTACTGCTTTCTTTCCTTTCCGAAGCTGACATTAACCAGTTCAAGTCCCTGGAATTCTTGACAGCATTCCTTCCACCTGCTACTCCTTATTTTTTTTTTTTTTTAATTTTTTATTTATGCAAATTTTATTTTATACATCCAAAGCAAGGCTTTGTCAAAAAGCTTCAGTTATTAACAAGAATACCAAATAATAGGAATACTCCCAGGAAATAAATTTCTATAGTTACATAGTCCTCAATATAGGAGGAGACTGTACATATAAACCTAATAAGAGGTTAGGTATTATATAAACAACAAAAAAAATAAAAAAGAAAAAGAAGGCGTCTAGGTATTAACATCAAACAATATAAGTCCGTAATAGAAACTCTCATGACGGCTTAGGATTCCTTGCATTTAAAAATGATCGAAGCTGAACCGGGTCAAAGAAATGATATGTCTCTGTATCAAAGAAAATTACACATTTACAAGGAAAACGTAATTGGAATTTTGCTCCCAATTGAACAGTCTCTTGTCTCATTATCAAGAATTTCTTTCGTCTTTCTTGTGTGGCCCTCGACACATCCGGAAAGATTTGAATCCACCTGCTACTCCTTATGAAGAAGCAAAGGATTGTCTGCCAAACAACTTGGTGAAGTAATACTAAATCCTGCAAAGAAGCTTCTCAGAGCACATGTAGCAAGCTTAACAGCACCAGTTCTGAGCACACATATATCAGTAACTTTACCTATAAAAAGGCAGCAGTGAATATACAGAACTGCAATATGCTTCCTATTGGAAAAGCCAGACAAATCAGACTCCTATGGATCCATGCAGAAATTATATGCCAGCAGAATCTCACAGAACACAGACTAATCCTCATCAGTTATAGAATAAAGGACCAAAATTAGAAAAGGAAACACTGAGAAATCACATTTTCTGTAAGCAGTACAGCACAGGAGAAATAAAAATAAAAAGGGATTACCTACTATAGGGTGCAAAATACAAGATCACTTTCTACCCCCAAATAAAACCTACAAATAAATAATCTGGATACCCATGAAAAGTTAAAAAACTTGTGGGACAACAGTGAGCTGTATTTTCAAAGCACTTGGACTTACAAAGTTATATAGAGGGGCATTTCTGATATGACGTCTAAATCTGACTATGGATGTTTTGCTGAAAACGTACAAAAATCAGCAGTGAAAATGACCATTGTCAAACCAGAAAAACATCTTTTTTCTTTGAAAATAACTATTTCCAAGATGTTATTGTGCTTAGTATATGTATCTTTTTGGACCATTTTTCAAAAAATGAAAAAAAAGTCCAAGTGGAAAACACACAAAATCAAGCCATTGGGATGTAGGAGCTGTCAGCTTTCCTAGTAGGCTGGCCACACAGGCATCCCAGCAGAGCAGTGGGGCACTGCAGTGGACTTCACATAAAAGGTCCTAGGTCCACATCTCACTATTACCCCCTTATATTGTACGGTGAGCCCTTCAAAACCCAAGAAAAACCTACTGTATCCAACTATACTCCACTACAATAGCCCTTTTGGCTGCAGTTGTCACCTATATGTGAGTACAGTAGGTTTGGGGTTTTTTGGGGGGGCTGACACTTTCTATCAGAAATGTAATAGTTTGAGTAGATTATGGGCCTGGGTCACCTTCTCTAGAGTATACTACACCGACCACTAGGCTATGCCAGGAACCTAATAGGACTGGCCGTAACATCTAAAGCTGACATAGATGCTGATATGAACTGTTTCATTTACATCATTACAGGGTGGGAGGGGGTCATTGACCACTGAAGGAGTAAGGGGGTGTTATTCCTTTATGCCTGCAGTGGTCATCTAGTCATTTAGAGCACTTTTTTGTGGCTTATTCACTAATAAAAAACAGGACTAGATCAAAACATCCAATTTATAGCCCTGGATGTTTTTGTTTTGTTCCGTTGTGGCAGAAAAATGTCCAAGTGTTAGGAATGAGCAAGCCAAACAGAGAGGGTAACCAGCATACATAGAAAGTACACAAACAAAAAAAGCAACACTGAGCCTTCAAGACTGAGACAACAGGAGTATTTTATTGATAAATGACCCGACACGGGTCGTGTTTCGGCGTTAAATAACGCCTGCTTCAGGGGTCAAGGTTTGGATGTAAATAATGTAAACTGTGTATATATCCAATACCTCCGAACGGGAACAGAGAAAATCTTTAAAGCCAAGCGTGCCTTACAGAAATAACAGCCGCAATATAGGAAAAAACTCCTGCATGTAGCCTTGTATTTTGCAAATGCAAATACTGAAATCCAATTTGAAAATACCAATTTGGATGTTTTATGAGAAAAATTCCAAGTGCAGATTTATGCCACTTTTTGGATGTTTTCCTCTTTTGAAAATGAGCCCTGTGATAGTAACCTATGGAAAATTAAATGCTTTAAGTACTTTGAAAATGAGCCCCAGTGTCTCCAGCTGTAATCTTTTTAAAAGGCTTGCTGAAATCCCCAGGTACAGTGAATTACAATAGTTGATGTGTGGTACAATCATCGACTGCACTGACAATCTAAAATTATTTTCCAGAGATATGTTAGTGTTGAGTAAGATGCCAAGAACTCTTGTTCTCTCCACTGAAAATATCATGCCACAAATTAAAGATAATTCAATAGGCACTATCTTAATAGAATTATTGAATCATAAAATTTAGCTTTATTGTGCATTGAACTTTAAATAAGTGATTACAGATCATTGTTAAATAGTGGTCATACAGGTATTCAATAAGAAAATGGGAACATTTGGCATCCTGGTATATTAAACAAATTCTATAAAGAACTCATATATAGATTAAACAGTATGTGAAATAATACTGCAGCGGGACATGTTTATCCACTCCTCCCTTAGCTGAGATAATATTTAACCATCTCTCTGACCTCATGTGCAATTTTCTTCAAATCAATCACCTTACTTTCTAACTCTTCCTACTTTCTTACCCATCTATATGTTACAACTTTGCCTTACCCTTCACTATCAATTATTATGGTCAAATAAGTATTGTGTTGTCATTGCAAGTAGTATACCATGCCATACTTTGTATTGTTAGTTGAATATTTTTACTGCTGTAATTGCCTATTGCTCATGTTTGATCTATTCTTACTGTACACTGCCTTGAGTGAATCCCATCAAAAAGGTGGTAAATAAATCCAAATAAATAAATAAATAAATAAATAAATAAATAAATAAATAAATAGGGAGCCCTGGGGAATCAGGCTATATCACTTCCAAACTGATACATGTGACCCACTGAGTGAAAAGGTACATAAAGCGCTAGATTCTATATACGGTGACCAGAGCTGAGAGAGAGAGAGAGAAGGGAAGACTGAACTAAGCACCGAGCCTGCACACTTTTCACCGCTGCTGCCGCCGTAACCCCGACGAGGTAAGATGACTTTTAAAATTCGGAGGGAGGTTTTTGGCACAGACTGGAGAAATTCCTTAGAGGGATACTAGGATATACGATTATCATTACATTTGAAAGAATGATGTTTAATGTTGAGGGACAATGGTGAATGGGTACCAAGGGCGAACAATTGTTGATAAATAAGGCCTGTGTTCTGGGGAAAAAGTGCATTCTCAACTGCTGGGTATCTGACATACCTCCCTCCTATTGGTGTTGGAGGAATAAGTTCTATCAACTTATGTTATGGGAATCTCGAGGGGCGAGATTGTCACCAAAGAGGGGGGGGGGGGGGAATTTTCTGGCAGTATGGCAGCGATATCTCAATAGTATATCTCCCAGAGCAAGCAGTCAAGTTTTGAATACACTGCCGGGGGGTGCAGTCCGGAATAGGGAGTAGTACTCAGAGGGGCCAGCAGGTAGAATGGGTAAGGAGGAGGGAAAAGGGGTTGTAGGAGGAGGGGTTCATAGTGTATTTAGGGGGAGGAGGTCGGAGTGGGTGGGTGTAAAGAGGGAGGGAGATAAGGGGTTTATTAAGTATAACAGGTTAGGGCTGAATGTGTGTGTGTGGGGGGGGGGGGAGAATAAATACATGGAAAGTGATGTGAAATATGTTTAGAGGGAGCACACTCTGTGACTGATATACTAGAATGTGTTTGTTCAAAGTTAAATGTTCATTCCTGCAATGGCAGTAATTAGTAAAAAGGTTGGAACCACAAAATAGAGGGGTGGGGAGAGGGATAAAAGATAAAACTTTGATGACATGGAGGGGCATAATCGACCAGAAACGCCTATCTCCATGGGCGTTAATCTCCGAGAACGGGTCCGTGAAGGGGCGGAGTGAACCGTATTTTTTAAAAAAAATAGACGCCCATGCTTTATTCGCCAAGGTGTGAGCTGGGCGTTTTTGCCTTTCACCGATAATGGAAAATGAAATCGCCCAGCTCAAAAACGAATAAATGCAAGGCATTTGTTCGTGGGAGGGGCCAGGATTCATAGTGCACTGGTCCCCCTCACATGCCAGGACACCAACCGGGCACCCTAGGGGGCACTTTTACAAAAACAAAAAAAAAGGTAAAAGAGCTCCCAGGTGCATAGCACCCTTCCCTTGGGTGTTGAGCCCCCCAAATCCCCCTCAAAACCCACTGCCCACAAGTCTACACCAGTACTATAGCCCTAAGCGGTGAAGGGGGGCACCTACATGTGGGTACAGGGGGTTTGGGGGGGTTGGACGACTAGTAGCATTAAGCAGCACAATTGTAACAGGTAGGGGGGGGATGGGCCTGGGTCCACCTGCCTGACGTCCACTGCACCCCCTAACAACTGTTCCAGGGACCTGCATACTGCTGCTTGGGAGGAGGGTATGACATTTGAGGGTGAAAGTAAAAAGTTGTGAAACATCATTTGTTGTGGTGGGAGGGGGTTAGTGACCACTGGGGGAGTCAGGGGAGGTCATCCCCGACTCCCTCTGGGGGTCATCTGGTCATTTAGGGCACTTTTTGGGGCCTTATTCGTCAAAAAACAGGGTCCAGGAAAAGTGCCCTAAATTCTAGCTACAAACGCATCCATTATCGGCGAAGGGCGCCCATCTCTGTTCGGGTGATAACCACGCCCCAGTTCCGCCTTCACCACGCCTCCGACAGTCCCCCGTCAACTTTGTCCGCATCCGCGACGGAGTGCAGTTGAAAGCGTCCAAAGTTCGGCTTTCGATTATGCCGCTTTATTTGTTTTTGTGAGAAGAACGCCCATCTCCCGATTTAGGTCGGAACTTGGGCGTTATTCTCGTTCGATTATAAGCTGGATAGTGGATCATTCAGTTTTTCCTTTCCACAATGAGGTTATGGGCATACTGGAATTGTGTATATCCAAGCGGTTCAATATGTCTGTTTGTTATTGTCATCAATAAAAATGTTGAAATATAAAATTATGAGGGAGGGGCCTGGAACTCAAAGGGAGGGAGGGAGGGAGGAGGGGGCCTTGGAACTCGGGAGGAACACTGGGAGGGAGGGGGGATGACCCTGGAATTTGGAGGGGGGGGACCTTGGAACTCGGAGGGAGGGGGGCCTGGAACTGGGAGGGAGGGACTGGAACTCAGAGGGAGGAGGGGCATGGAAATCAGAGGAAGGGGGGGATG
The DNA here is from genome assembly GCF_901765095.1 of Microcaecilia unicolor. Classification (NCBI taxonomy): domain Eukaryota; kingdom Metazoa; phylum Chordata; class Amphibia; order Gymnophiona; family Siphonopidae; genus Microcaecilia; species Microcaecilia unicolor. The sequence goes on from NC_044032.1 coordinate 508,511,387, forward strand.
AGGGAGGGGGACGGGGAGGGGGAGAGGGACGAGGGAGAGGTGGGAATGCACCACCTGTAAAAAAAAAAAAATTTCAGCACCCTCACTCATTTTGAAAAGTTGGCTCCTATGGTGCGTATCCCCATTATTCTCTAATGTGCATTAATGTTAGGAACACCCCCGTTACGCCCATGACCCTCCCATTTGTGCACCCCCTTTTTCAGATCACACATACATTTTAGGTGCAGATCCCATGCCTACATTTACGCAAGTGCCAATTAAGTCTAATTAGTGCCAATAATTGCTTGTTAAAAAACCAATTATTGGGGCTAATTGGCTCTATTCAATTCAATTGCATGCACAATTTTTGGTGACTTTTATAGAATTAGAGGGAAGTGGAGTTATAAATAACAGATAGGCTATAAAAGTATGGAGTGGTAAATTTGGGCAACTTTCATTTTTGAACGTTTTGTGTACTATAGGGTCAGTAAAATGGGATTATGCAATTTTTTCCACAATTTTGATGTTATTCATTTTATACAGGTACCTAAAGTTGTTTCTGGGGTTTTAGTTGATAAACATTTCTCATTTTTTAAAGATGTAATTAGTCCATGCCTGAAGCTGAAATTTGGCAGGATTTTGCAGTTCTTATTCCTCTTTCTTGTGGAATAAATACATCACATATCCCACTTTTGGTACCTTTTCGCTCAGCAGGTTACAAATGAATGTCATTTTTGTAAATGCAATAGTTTCTTTTGTATAAAAATTCTTTAAACCAATTGAAAACAGCACCAGCAATTCTAATCTCACTTATCTTTGACAATGATAGCTGGTGATTTACCATATCAAAGGCTGCCGAGATATTAAATTGCAGAAGTATCATTTGATCTCCTTTTCTTAAGGCTTTTTCACTTCTTCAGTGAAATTAACAAGAGCTCAGTACTGAAATCAGCCCTGAACCCATACTGAGAGAGATGTAGGTAATCATATTTCTCAAGACAGAAAATTGGTGAGCTATTAAAATTTCTGACAGTTGTGCTAATATTGGAATACTAGCAATTGGACGAAAACTACTTGGTAAAGATAGATCTGGTCCATCTGCTTTCAGTATAGGTGTCCAACTATGTAGAACCCTGCAGCCAAAAGGTAAATAGACAATAACCACATTAAAAAAAGTCCTTTTCAATGGTGCTTTGAAGGAAATGGATATAAATCTGGATATAAATGGATAATATAATGTGAATGAGAGGACCTCAGTATAGACTTAGGTCAGTGCTACAAAAGGCTATGACTTCTTAGAACATACACCTAAATGAACTTGTTGCCATTAAGCAACCACTTATTTGCTCAGCACCATCACCGGTCTATCCCATGAAAGTGATAACGTGAACAGAACACACATTTCAAAAATAAAATTTAAAATGATATACAATGTATCAATAAAAGTTCATAAATGACAACACAACCCATCAACAATGCTGAAGCTCACACAAGCTATTGATAAGTCTATTCATAAGTGAAAAAGTTGTCATGTCTCTCAGGTAGCCACCGAATGTTCTATGGCTGGACACTACCTTGTAATGCTAGAAGTTTCCAGTTCGACAAGAAGCCTTTTTTTGATTATTGTATCAGGAACCGGCGTCTAGCCTTTGAATAATGGTGTTGCTTAACATAGTATTTTTGGCAGGTGCCAAAGTTATTTAAAGTTTCAATATACTTTTATTTCATCTTCATGCCATATACGGAACCTCTGTGTTTATCCCACACCTTTTTGAATTCCATCATAGCTTTTCACTCCACCACATCCCAAGGAAGAACATTCCAGGCAACCCCCACCCTCTCCATGTAAAACATATTGTTGCTTTAAGTTTCCCTCCTTGCAACTTTATTTCATGCCTTCTAGTCCAAAGCCTCTCTGTTTTTCAATAAAGGTTATTTTATTCCTCAATATCATTCAAGAATTTATCTTATCTTCTTTGTCTCTTCCCTTCTCCAGGGTATGCATTCCAAACCTTTAAGTCTCTTCTCATATGACTTCTGGCACATTTTAATCACTTTCCTCTGAATGATGTTGAGTTTTTTTAATGCCCTTTGGAAGGTATGACCTCCAAAGCTGAACTCAGTAAATCAACTATGGTCCTTTTTTTCCTGCTGGTTATACCCAATCTATGCAGCCAAGATGAAAGAGAAAATAGAGGGGTCCTTTTATTAAGGTGAGCCGAAAAGTCGCCTGTGCTGGTGTAGAGATGTGTATTGGACATGTGCAGGTTCATTTTTCAGCGCACCTGCAAAAAAGACCTTTTTTCTTTTTGGCTGAAAATGGACATCTGGCAAAATAAAAATTGGTGCATGTCCATTTTGGGCCTGAGAACTTACCACCACCCATTGACCTAGCATTAAGGTCTCACGCGTTAACTGGGTGGTAATGGTCTATGCGCGCACAATGCCGATTACTGCCCGGTTAGCGCTGCATGCCAGAAAATGTCCAGTGCACTTAGTGGACGCACGTAAAAAATGAAATTTGGGCCACATGATAGCCAGGCGGTAGTTCAAAACTGACCCATGTAGGCACCTAGGTGGCTTAGTAAAAAGGCCCCACAATATTTATTACAATCAAATGCTCGACGTGGCCACGTTTCGCCTCCTAGAGGCTGCGTCAGGGGCTGAGCTTTCCACTATCAGGGTCCCTAAAGGCACACACACACCTGATAGCTGCTAAAAATAAAATCTACAGCAGCAAGGCGTCAATGCCAGTAACAACGATAGCTGAAACACACAGAAATCCTCCACTTCCTTTTTCTACTCTCAGTTGTACGTGCCTTTAGGGACACCGATAATGGAAAGCTCAGCCTCTGACGCAGCCTCTGGGAGGTGAAACGTGGCCACACTGGGCATTTGATTTTATGGTTAAATCTTTTTTATTGACATATAATGCTTGATATATTACAATCAGGGCTTGCAAACCGTTAAAACACTAATACAACAAGCAACTAGCAGTAACTCTGTCAACGTCAAGTATTTTTCATTAGTTTCCCCCCCCCCATCCCCTCCCCAACCTCCCAACAAAATACCCCCCCCTTCCCTTCCCCAAACACAAGCTGTCTCATCAGTTGATCCGGGTGGTATCTCTCGTTCTGGCACCTCTAATTTAGGATCTTGCTTCTTGCCAGGGGCTGCAACGTATCCCAGAAGTTCTCCCACGTTCTCTGGAACCGTTTGCCCTCCTCAGTAGACATATCCAGACAGCCACGTCTCTCTAATTTCAAAAGTTCAATCATTTGTATTCTCCAGGAACCAACTGTGGGAGCTCTGGTGTTACACCAATGTTGCAGAACTACTCTCTTTCCCATCAGCATCGCTCTCTGTAGAAAAGATAGGAAGCCCGATGGAGCCGGCTTGACGTATTTGTATTCTCCGAAAAGCATCAGAGGGTGCCTCTGTATTGTGCGTCCCCAGTATCTCTTAATCTCTCTCAAGATTTGTGTCCACAGTTGCAAGATGCGTGGGCAGTACCAGAACATGTGGGCGAGTTTAGCCGGAGACTGCTCGCACCATGGGCAGGTACCAGTTCCACCAAAGCCTGCCCTCCTCGCTCTATCTGGAGAGATGTATAGCCTTAAAGCAAATTTATATTGCATTTCCCAATGTCGGGTAAAAATGGATGCCTTTTGAATAGAAGTAATAAAATTGCTCAATGTCTCCTCTGTAACTTCTACTAACAGGTCTCTAGCCCAGTGTTGGGCACTGGTTCGAAAGTCTATATTCTCGGTCGAATCCTGTAAAGACCTATGATGGTATTTTAGGGGCACCACTGTTTGCGCCCCCAAAGTCAGGTCCGAGCTTAATGTGTCCTGAACATCTTCACTTAGATTCGACCAGCCTAGGGATCTGATGTAGTGTCAAACCTGAAGGTAGGCAAAGCGGTCCGACTCGTTAAGCTTAAACTCATTTTGTAGTTCCAGGAATGGCTTGGTCTCACCCTCCTCGGAGACCAGCTGATATACATAATGAATCCCAAGCTTTCTCCAGCGACCGAAGGTCTTCGAGGAGGTACCCTCTGGAAAGTCAGGGTTGTGTAACAAAGGCAGGAAAGGTGTCGCCATCCAATCAAAGTGATATCTTTTACACAGCCATTTCCATGCTGCTCTCGCAGTAGCCACTAATGGGTTCTTCCCCAGCCCCCCAGAAAGCGCCCTACCTGGTGCATGCAGTACCCATCCCAGGTGTGCAGCTGGGGACATCCCCATCTCTAACCGGGTGGCTGAAAAGTGATGATGGCCTGTCAGCCAATCTCTAATGTGCCTCATAGAACAGGCGGTTACCAAGTAGCGTATATTTAATAACCCCATCCCCCCCCTGCAGCTTTGGCTTCTGAATAATATGTAGTGGGAGCCTAGGCCTTTTCTGATTCCACAGGAATTTTTGTATTAGTCTATGTAACTCTTGCTCCTCTCTCCTTCTCAGGTAGATTGGCAACACTTGGAACTTATATAACCACTTAGGGATTATTATCATGTTTACCAGCCCCACTCTACCCATTAATGAAAGCGGGCAGGAACTCCAGAGCTGTAACAATCTCTTCGTGGTGTTTAATAAGGGTCGCACGTTCCTATCATACAAAGTCTCCATTTCTATTGGGATAGTGACTCCTAGGTAACAAAAATGTTGGTTCGCCCATGGAATCAGGGGCTGTCCCCTCCAGGAGCTCCTAATCCCCTCATCCAATGGCAGGGCCAGAGACTTTGTCTGGTTCAGTGTGTATCCAGATAATTTGCCATATGTGTCAATAACGTGTAAGAGATTGTCTAGGGAGGCCTGAGGGTCGCTCAGCAGCAACAGGACATCGTCTGCATACGCAAGGACTTTAAGTTCTGTCCCATGTACTTGAATGCCCCTAATGTCTCTACTTGCCCATATCGCAGCTAGCATGGGCTCCAGGGTTAGCAAGAAAAGAAGTGGGGAAAGGGGGCACCCCTGCCGCGTGCCCTTGTTTATCTCAAAGGCCTCCGTTAAGACCCCATTCACTCGGACCATGGCCCGTGGCTGATTATATAGCGCCTCTATGGCCTGCAGTGTCCACCCCCTCAGGCCCACCTGTCCCAACATAAATGTCCAGTCCACCTGATCAAAAGCGCGTTCAGCATCTAAGCTTACGATCATCCTGCCAGCACCAGTTTCATCCCCCGCGAGCATGGCCAGGATAAGTTTCCGAACATTTTGCACCGATTGGCGTCCCCGCACGAATCCCACCTTATCCTCCCCAACAAGGTTTGGTATCAAGGGCGCCAGTCTATCCGCCAGTATACGAGACAGTAGTTTAACTTCTACGTTTATGAGGGAAATAGGTCTGTAGGAACCAGGTTGTAATGGGTCCCTACCCTGCTTGGGTATTAAGCTGATTGTGGCCAGATTAGTGTGTTGCGGAAAGTGACCATCTTCCACCACAGTGTTTAGATATTCAGTTAGAGGACCCACTACCTGTAATTTCAGTAATTTGTAAAACTCTCCCGACAGACCATCGGGCCCAGGTGCCGAGTGCAGCTTCAACGCGCTTATAGCTTTTTGCAGTTCTTTAGCTGTCACTGGACTATCCAATATCTCCATATGGTCTGCTGAGATCTTTCCCAATCCCTGTGCCTGTAAATACTGTCTTATGTCACCCCCAGATTGCCCTGTTTCTCTGCTCCCCCCATATAAAGTAGCAAAATGGTCCCGGAATGTCTGTGCTATCTCTACCATATTAGTCGTTGTTTCTCCTGTAGGCTTCTTTATAGAGGGGATAAAATGGGACTTCCGGGAGCCTTTCACCACCCTGGCCAGCATCCCGCCTACTTTATCTCCAAATTTGTATAAATTAAATTTTCTGTATAGAAGGGATCTTGTGATTCTCTCATGCAATAGGCTGTTTAAAGCTGCTCGGGTGGATACCAGCAGCTCATACGTCGCCTGAGTAGGGGCTCTAGCGTACTTCTTCTTAACTGCCCTGAGCTTCTTTTCTAAATCCACTATCCCTTGTGATAGGCGTTTGTTGCGGGCACTGACATAGGCGATTATGTCACCCCTTAGGACAGCTTTAGCTGCTGACCAGAATAGAGTTGGGTCTTCTTGGTGGGCCTGATTATGTGTCGAATACTCCTCCCATTTTTTCTGAAGGAAACCCTCAAATTCTTTAGAGCGGTACAAATAAGCTGGAAACCTCCACCCTGGGGATTGTCTAAAGTATGGTGGGTGTTCCACATCCAACCAGACCAGAGCGTGGTCCGAGATCTCTTCCGGTCCAATTTGGGCATCCCTGACCCTAGGGAAGAGGTCCTGTGTTGTAAGAATATAATCAATTCTGGACTGCGTGTGGTGCGCTCTGGAGGTGTGTGTATAATCCCTCTCCTCCCCATGCAAAATCCTCCAGGGGTCTAACAGGCCCAGTTCTCTACAGAAAACCTGCAACAATGAGGTAATGGGGTTTTGTTTCGGTTGTTGCTGTCTAGATCTATCCAGCTCTATATCCATCGTTTGGTTTAAATCACCCGCCATAATTAGCGGTAGTGTTGGTGAGGTCTTATATTTAGCTAAAAGTTGAGCATAAAAGGAATGTGCTGGGGTGTTAGGGCCATATACAGAAGCCAAATGTAAATCCGTCCCTTGAAGATTAAGTTTGATCCCCACTAACCTCCCTTCTCCATCCTTAAATACCATTTGTGCATGGCACATTAGTGATTTGTGGATTAAAATGGCAACTCCCCCTCTTCTATTAGCTGCTGGGGAACAGAACACCTCTCCTACCCAATGGCGCCTCAGCTTCTCGTGTTCTTCTTGGGAGAGCCTGGTCTCCTGGAGGCATGCTATTCCCGCCCCATGCCTCTTTAATGCCGCCAAAATTTTTGCTCGCTTGATGGGGGAGGTGATGCCACCCACGTTCCAAGAAACTATGCGTACTCTACTTGGGGGCACGCCTGGTCACTGGGATCTGAACCACTACAAAGATGTTAACATCTGTCACCTCAGAGTACCCAGCCACCACTCCAAGGTTCTGGTCCTCAACTGCACACCACCTTGATTCAGTGCCCCCTCCAATCGTTAAATTGTTATTGTACCACCCAACCTGTATTTTCGAAGAATTCATTATTGCTTTAAGAGCAGCCTGTGTGTCTACATCCCTCCCTCCCCACCCCCCCTCGTCCCCAAACTCCCGTTTCCTTCCCCCCCAACTCCCCCCTTCTCCCCAGTCCCTAAGTCCCTCACAACAATTGCCCATACTCGATGGGTCTCAGGGGCTTCTGTCTCTCCCGGTCCCCCACTCATATAATCATAAATCAAACTACACAAACCCTGCAGCTCTAACTGCTACGAACACAGATACTTTCCTGCTCCCGTGAGTTCCTCATTTTGAAGCTTACAGTCAGTCATTACTATTTGAGTCCTGCTCTTGGGTTTCCAGGTTTTGCACATATTTCTGAGCTTCCTCAGGGGTTCCCAAAGCTCTCCATTGTCCATTGTCTCTCACTCTTAACACCGCCGGGTAAGCCAGCATAAATTGAACTTTCCGCTCATGCAGTTTCTTACAGTATGGGGTGTACTTTTTCCTCTTTTCCTGGAGCCCTGCTGAATAGTCTTGAAATATTAATATTTGATGTCCATCAAATTTGACCTCACTTCGCTTCTGCCGAAACCCCCGCAAAATTTCATCCTTATGAATGTAATTATGCACCTTAAGAATCACTGTTCTGGGGTTTCGTCGGCCATCTTGTTGCTTACCCACGCGGTGTGCTCTTTCCAAGCACAAGGGCCCCGCGTGGTCTGAGAGCGCAAACTCGGTCGATAGCCATTTCTCCAACACCGATATTAACACTGAGGCTCCCACAGACTCAGGAAACCCCATGATTCGGAGGTTCATTCGACGGGAGCGATTCTCAAGCTCGTCAAGCTTTTCCTGAAAGGTCTCTAACTTAGCGTCCATCTTAGTCAGCCATTGCTGCGCAGGGGTCAGCGTGTCTTCTAGAGCCGCCATTCGCTGTTCCAGCTCCCCTGTCCTTTTCGTTGTTTCTGTGGTGAGTAACTCTAGCGCGTTCAGTTGTGCGGCAACTTTCTCCCACTTCGGGTCAATCGCGGCACTCACCACTTCTGCCAACTGCTGCAATTGCTCAGCTGTGAATGCCCCCGAGGTGTGTGGCGGTGTTCCGACCTCTAGGCCTCCCGCCACCTTCGCCGGTTCTTTATCTTTTTTTGCGCTTTTGGGGGGCATTGTCTTTGAAACGACGCTCATATATTTGTCCATGCAGTTCTCGGATCTTGTCAATGGCGAAGTTCGGTCTCACTTCGCGTTTGCAGGGTCTTTTATATAAAAAGATCGAGTCGAGGACCGGGAGAGCCCAGATTCACGTCTGCCTCGTTCTAAAGCATCACGTGACCCCCCGGGCATTTGATTTTAATAAATATTATATTTTCTCTTTCATCTTGGTCTGCTCTGTTTGTTGAAGGACTGTCTGTGTTCAGATCCAAGCCTCTGTTGTTTGTGCTTCCTATGCAGCCATGCATCGTTCTGTCCTTAGTCACTGTTTTACCACCTTGAGATCTTCACACCATCATCCTGAAGTCTCATTGTTTCAATCAATTCAACAGATACTACATTTTACATTCCTAACTCCAAGATCCAAAATCTTTATAGAATAATGATTAGCTAGATTTTTGGCCTTTATCTGTGTATGCAAGCACACATATGAACATGTATTCTAGTATTCTAATCGTGTACATACATATTTGGTACATAACTTGGTACCCACTTTATGAGATTACCTCCAAAGTATCTTTTAAACAATGTGAAATGTTCTGATTGGTACTTAACACAGGAGATATGAACAAAATATAGGTGAACAAGCAGTATTTGCAAGGAAGAAATTCTGCAGCGGCCACATTAGTACTGAAATAATTTTATCTGCTTAAATCAGTTTCATGTCTCAAGGGAAACATAAACCAATAGATTTATGCTATAGCTAGCTGCATCAAAAGAACTTTTAAGTTGGTTTAATTTTCTCTTCAGAGAAAGTTTCATCAGATTGTAGCTGAAATGAGACGAGTCTCTTGCTAATATTCTCTGGCATAATTTGTTTATTAATTAATTTAATTTTGCTCATTCCTTTTCATTGGTTTCTTAAGGCAAGATACACTCAGGCACAGTAGCATAATTAGGATTGAATGGGAAATGGGTGACAAAATTAAGATGGGCCCTTACAATTATGTTGCCCAAGGTAGTGAGGGTTAGGGGTCCCTCTCAGAGAAGGGTAAATGGTGTGGGGAAACTGAGGGGATGGATAGATATCAAGGACAGATCCTCATTTTGCTCCTGATACTCCTCTCCTTGGTCCTGGCAACACAAGTTTATCCCATCTCGGACACCCCCACTACACTACTGCTTCAGACACCCACCTATAACTGACATCCCCTATGTACACATACTTCTATACACATCACACCCATACTCCCCCCTCCCCACATACACAAGCCCCCACCTCAGAATTTCACCCATAGCAGATACTCCATATACACCCTTACTGTTCCAGATACACCCCCCTACACATCTCACATTTACTCTCTCTATTCTAAACAACACAACCTTTCCCCCTACATACATTTTCCTGTCTGACACCCACAGCATTCATCTTTTCTGTATGTTCCTAACTATTCTGTCCAGCATCTCCCCTCTGTGTCCCTATCCTCCTCCCATGTTCAGTACCTGTGTTCCTATCCCTCCCTGTGTGTCCAGAATTGCCCCTCTGTGTTCCTGTCCATATGTTCCTTCCATGGCCAGTATCTCTTCTGTGTCTCTGTCTCTCCCCATGTCTAGCGTCTCTTCTTTCTTTCCTTCCTCCTGCACCCCTATCCCTGACACCCTACCACCCTCAGTGGTCTGGTATCTCTCCCTCTCTCCCTATGTTGGTCCAGGATCTGTCCCTCTCTCTCCTCTGGTCCACCTCTCTCTAGCTCTTCTCTTCCTCCAATTAAGCATCTATCCCTTATCTCCCCCCTCCTCTTTGATCTAGGTCTTTCTCTCTCTTTTACCTCTGCTCCCTCCCCCCTCCACACAGCCAGTTCTGCATCATTCCCTTCCTGTCCCCCCTGCACCCAGGTGTGGCATCACTCTAGCTCTAATTTTTTCCTACTGGGTGGGGACACAATACTGTTTGCCTCCTGTAGTCTCCATGTAAACGTTCTGTGAAGCTCGTTCTCCTGAGGACGCCTTTTTGGCGAAACATGCAGTATGTCGGGAATGTGCAAGCATTGAACAGCTGACATTGAATGGCACGACTGAGCACTATTTTTTGATTTTTAAGATTAGCGTCACCAGCACGAGCAAATACAAAAAGAAAAAAGAAAAAATAGAGAGGATGCCTATGAACCTACAGTCTCGTTTCCCGTTGGGATACCCCCCATTATGAGACATCTACATTATAAGCTAAGTACCACCGCTACTATTATCCAACACAACAGTGACTGTATTGAACATTGTGTTTTTGTTTTGTTTTTTTAACCGGTAGGTAGGGAAGGCTGTGCTATGATGGTGGGTCCCAATGTTATGTTTTAAGCTGGTTATAGCTGTGTAGCATGCATGGGCATTCTGAGCACATTCACTATTATACTACACATGATTGTTTTAGTTAAGTTTAATGGTTAGGTTTCTAGTATTGGCTATGTATCACTCTAGCTCCCCCTGCCCCACCCCGCCAGTTCTCCACATGCTGCAGTGGGTCACAGCAAAGATAGCACTGAAAGCTGCCTCTCTGGCCAGTGGAGCCATTCCTTTGTTGTATCTTGCCTACAGAAAATTGCATCAGAAAAGCAGGATGTGGCAGGAAAAGCTCTGCTGGCCAGAGAGACAGCTTTCAGCACTCTCTTTGCTGTAACTCACTGCAGCATGTGGAGAATCACTGGGGAAGGGGTGGAGGGACAGCTAGAACAATGCCAAAAAATGGCACTCCAGCGGTCGACACTGGAAGCTCAGTGGTCAGCATTGTAGACCGCAGTCCGCCATTTCAGTAGCCTTGGTTTAGAGGACCCACTTCCATCCTCTACCTACAAGTAAAGACTTCAGTCTCCATAAAGTCTCCCCCTCCCTCCCTCAGCAGATAAAGCTAGTTTGGTGCATTAGGTGGTCAGCAAAAGATACTATTCTTGTTTCTGTTCCAGGAGTGTTATTGCATTACCACCTCCTCCTTCCTTTCTTCCCATCCCTGATGATGCCAGGCAGCTTCAGAAGAGCTTAAGTGCATCTTTTCTCTCTTGCTGCCATGTGGTGCCAAGTCTTGCTTTAGGAGCTCTGAGACTTTGTGGGTTTTGTTGCGAGACTTGGCTCCATGTGGCAGTGAGAGGATGTGCATAATCTCTGTTATATGTGAAAAGTGCTAGAAAAAAGATAGTATTTGCCCAACTTGCGTCCTTTTCTGAGAAAGTTCTTACACTGCACCCTCGCCAATTTGGCTGCAGGACTTACCATAGTACAGAAACCATCATGACAGCACTTATTAGTGAACTCCATTTTCATTTTGACCAATGCAGAATGGTACTGGCAGTTTCTTTAGATTGCTGCATTTGATCTGGTTGACCATTCCCTTTTACTTTCGCACTTATCCTCCCTGGGCATCACTGGTACAGTTCACTCTTGGTTCGCCTCTTTTCTATCTCATCGCACATTTCAGGTCAGTCTCTCTGACACAACATCTGAGTGGAGAGAACTATAGTTTTCCTCAAGGGTCTATACTTTCTCCTCTTCTTTTTAATCTCTTTCTGAGTCCTCTTGCTGCTCTCATCTAATCCTTTGAAATTGCTGCCTACCTTTGGGCTGATGACATTTTGTTGATCTATCCTATTATCCCTTCCTCTTCTTCTGTCACTCCTTTACAGCTCTGTCTTGATTCAGTTACTAGCTGGCTAAAAGATCAATTAGTGCTCAATCCGGATTATACTATCTCCTGCTGGTTTTCTGGTACATCTCTCCCTCATCCACCCCCCCCCCCCCCATTTCTTTGTTTGGCACTTCTATACCATACCAGTATCTACCTTTCATTATTTAGGTATTATCCTTAATTTCTCTCTCTCCTTTCTGCCACAAATCTCACACCTGACTAAAGTTAGTTTTTTAGTCTTTCACCAACTGCGAACAATTCGTCACCTCTTTGATGCTCCACAATTCCATGCATTAATCCTTTTTTTCATCACCCGTCTTGACAATTGCAATGTTGTTTATGCCGGTTTACCCCATCACATATTACTACTACTACTACTACTATTTAGCATTTCTATAGCGCTACAAGGCGTACGCAGCGCTGCACAAACATAGAAGAAAGACAGTCCCTGCTCAAAGAAACCTCAATTGCTCCAGAACATGGCTATTAGGTTACTCTGCCGTGTCCATCACTCTGATCATATTTCACCCTTGCTGAAATAATATCATTGGCTCCCCGTTGAACAAAGGATTACTTATAAAATTGCCACTCTCACCTTTAAGGCCTTCAGGCTTGGTATCCCTGACTATCTTTCATGTTTAACTATTCCTGCCTCTCCAGAACCCTTTGTTCTTTAAATGATCACCGTTTAGTCCTGTCTAGTCCAAAACGTGCATACTTGGAATCAACACGTCACAGTACATTCTTCTTCCTTGCTCCTCACACTTGGAATAGTTTCCCCCTCTCTCTGTGGAGCAATTCCTCTTTCAAGGACTGAACTGAAAACCTGGTTTTTCCAATTAGTTTTTGGCAGGGCTTTTTTTGAGGGGGTACTTGGGGGTATTGAGTACCGGCACCTTTTCCATTGTCTGCTAAACTTGACCCATGGTTCTCGTGTTTTAGTATCGGCACCTTTTTTGCTAGACAAAATGCACTGGTATTTGGCGAAAAAATTGATTGAAACTACCAGTGTTACCCCATAACCCTGTTTTGCATGTGCGTGTGTTTATTTTGCTTTCTTTTAGCTTTATCCGTCTTTAAACACTTAACTACCTTGCCTTCCTTTACACTGATGGAGTTCCTTTCCTGTTTTCTATGTTAGCCTGCATACCGCTCTGTTCTGCCTGTCAGCTAGAGCAGTATAGAAAGCTTTGCAAATAAAAAACAAAAAAAAATGTTTCTGCTATAGCCTACTCCATTGGGGTGAGGAGAGGAAGGAAGGAAGAAGAGGACAAGAGACAGCATGGCAACGCTCCTAGCACAGAAGTAAAGTGTCTACTGCTCTGACTTCCCAGCATACTGCCACCACACTTCAAACTTTGATCTGCTAGTTCTCTCAGCTGCAGATGGCACTCACAGATGGGCAGCCCCTGGCTTTTTGCCTATACCACTGCTCAGATACAATATCTCCCTGTCCCCAGAAGGTTTACAGTCTTAAGAGCCTCATGTATTAATGTGTGTTAGTGTACATTAATGTAAATTTATGCAATTGAATGCAAGCCTTATTTAAATTTAATCTAACCAGACGAGTATAACCCATTTCTATTTCTGAAGAGGTTAGAGGTAGTTTGCAGATCTCATCATAAAAACAATATACATTACTTAGTAACAATAATTTATTTTTAATACAGCAGTAGGCCAAAATCATTTGCATCCAATGCAAGAACAAAAATGATTTTATTAATATAATATCCTGATTTCAGCCCCACTACAGAAAATTCCACAATCTTCAGAAAATTATTTAATCTTAAAACACATCTGGTCTAACCACTGGACCAACAACATTTTAACAGATTTGCTGAATTTAAAGTGGTTGTTTTCCAATCTTCTATTACTACTACTTATCATTTCTATGGCACTATTAAATATATTCAGCAATGTACACAAACACATAAGAGACAGTCCCTGTTCGACAGACCTTACAATCTATTCAAGACAGAGAAAGAGGACAAATAAAAGATTAAAAAGTTTTATTTTTTATGGGAACGATTAAAACATTGGTATTAAACAGGTGAATTTGAGATTAAGATTTAAAAGCAGCTTGAAAAAGGTGTGCTTTTAGGCTGGGTTTGAATAGCATGGCTCAGGAAGTCTACTCCAAGTGTATATGGAAGGAACAGAGTCAGGAGTTGACATTGAAGAAGGGCACAGGTAAGAGTGACTTATCTGATGAACTGAGCTTGGGGGGGAGGGCTCAGAATGTAGGGAGAGATAAGAAAGGAGAGATACTAAGGATCTGCAGAATAAATGCATTTCTAAGTCAGTAAGGGGGTCTTTTACTAAGCTGCAGTAGCATATTTAGCTCACCGTAGAAATCAGCTGGTAGTAAATGCTGAGATGCCCATTATATTCCTATAGGCATCTCAGCATTTACCAACAGCTGATTTCTACCACAAGCTAAAAACACTACTGCGCCTTAGTAAAAGAACCCCTAAGAGAAGTTTGAACTGTATGTGGAAGTGAAGGGGAGGTTAAGTGAGTGTAGTGTTGTTGGCAGAAGATTTAATTTAATTTAAAATTTATATTCCACTTAACCAATAGCTCAAGGTGGGTTACAATTAAAAAAATTCAAAGTGAACAATCAACAATAAACCACCCAATTCTGATTTGCATTATTACAATAACAACTTCACCATGGATTACAAATTTCATGCTATTTACAATTGATCTTAAGACCAGCTCCCAACCAATCAGAACAAAGTTATACATTTTTCTTTCAAAGCAGCAAATCGTACAACAACAAAACCTCTGTACTATGGTGTCACCTTTTCCATCTACAACCTCCCAAGGCCATCTTGGCAGCCACATTTTGTAATACTTAAAGTTGGACCAATTGTCACTCTGGGAGGTCCAACAAAGGTATTTCACATTAATCTAAAGAAGAAAACACTATCAACTGGACCAAACTCTTCAAATGACTCACTTCTAAGTGTGCAAATATCTGATACACCTGTCTCAACTGACCAAATAATTTTTTAATAGAAAATGTACTTGTGTCTCCATGGCAAGATGGGGATAATGAGGGATAATGAGGAACCCAGCACTGGAGTGCCTGTTCCTTTTAAACCCCAGTGGAACCTTTTCCAGAGTTCGTTCCATAGAATTAAAATGAGCCAGTCCAGGTTTTCCAGTTAACCAAACAAATGCTTTTTTTTAGTTTTCTTTTTTTTTTCCACACAATGCCTTCAGTATCAGAAACTCAAAGTTTGGAGGCAAAAGTAACACCCCCAGTCTCAAAATCAAAGAAAACCTTAGCTGAAGTATGTGCTTCTTAACAGCAAAATTAAACACAGTTTTAATCAAGAGTTGCCCTTTCTTTTCTCCAACTGGATAAGTGGCACATAGCAGCAGATGGATGTTAGCCCCACCAAAACGTCTAAATTGCAATTTTTGAAAAGGCAGAATTGAGACAGTTTTCTCTGAGTGCATTGTGTTTTCGGCAGGCTTACAATCTGGACAATTTTCTATGATAATGGAACAGAAAAAAAGGTCCAGGGCAGAAAAGAAGTACATTTTTATTTAGACCTGTTTCAGTCACAACTAAGTCATAAAAAGTGCCCTAACTGACTAGTTGTCAACTGGAGGGATAAAGGCATGACCTTCCTTAATCTTTCAGTGGTCACTTACCCCCTTCCATCCCCCAAAGATGTGACAGTGACAGTAGATACCAGGCTCTGTGACAGCTCCAGATATTTTGGCCATTGCTAAGAAAGCAGCAAGCAAGTAGATAGAGTAGCCTAGTGGTCAGTGCTGTGGACAGTAAACAATGAGACCCAGGTTCAATTCCCACTTTACCTCCATTTCAGTACAATTTGTTAGTACTACTTATCATTTCTATAGTGCTACTAGACGTACACAGCGCTGTACACTTGAACATGAAGAGACAGTCCCTCCTCGACAGAGCTTATAATCTAATAAGGACAGACAAACAGGACAAACAAGAGGTAAGGGAATATTAAAGTGAGGATGATATAATAAGGGTTCTGAACAAGTGAACAAGAGTTAAGAGTTAAAAGCAGCATCAAAAGGTGGGCTTTTAGCTTAGATTTGAAGACGGCCAGAGATGGAGCTTGACGTACCGGCTCAGGAAGTCTATTCCAGGCATAAGGTGCAGCAAGATAAAAGGAACAGAGTCTGGAGTTAGCAGTGGAGGAGAAGGGTGCAGATAAGAGAGATTTACCCAGTGAACGGAGTTCCTGGGGAGGAATGTTGGGTGAGATGAGAGTGGAGAGATACTGAGGAGCTGCAGAGTGAATGCACTTATAGGTCAATAAGAGGAGTTTGAACTGTATGCGGAAACTGATAGGAAGCCAGTAAAGTGACTTGAGGAGAGGGCTAATATGAGCATAACAACATTGGCGGAATATTAGTCGTGCAGCAGAATTTTGAACAGATTGAAGAGGAGAGAGATGGCTAAGTGGGAGACCTGTGAGAAGCAAGTTGCAATAGTCTAAGCGAGAGGTGATGAGAGTGTGGATGAGGGTTCTGGTAGTGTGCTCAGAAAGGAAAGGGCGACTTTTGGTGATATTATAGAGAAAGAAATGACAGGTTTTAGCAGTCTGTTGAATATGTGCAGAGAAGGAGAGGGAGGAGTCGAAGATGACCCCCAAGGTTACGGGCTGATGAGACAAGAAGGATGGGAGTGTATCCACAGAAATAGAGAATGGGGGAGGAGGAGAGGTTGGTTTAGGGGTTTGTTAGCTCTCCTGGAACATAGAAATACCTCCTGTACCTAAATATATAAGTGACCTGCAAGCCTGAGGGCTATTGTAGTGGTGAACCATTAGGTACAGTAGGTTTTCTCTGTTCCTGGAGGGCTCACCATACAATATGAAGAGGTTTAGGTGGAACTTGTACCTGGGTCCCTTTATGTGAAGTTCACTGCACAGATCATTAGGCTGCCCCTCTCCACTGCTGGAATGTCTGTTCGGCCAGTTCACCAGGAATGCTGCCAGACAGATGTCCTTATGGCTTGTTTTTCTATATTTTTTCCCTGGGATTGTTGTTTTTTATTTTTTTCCAAAAATGGTAGTTACAGATGGACATGTTGAGCTTGAAAATGTCTAGCTCAAAGCCATAATCGAACCAGAAATGTAGATGTTTTTCTGGTTCAGTTATGGCTGTATAATAAATGTCGGATTGAGGCATTTTCAGTAAAACGTCTCAATTCGGACTTAGGTGTCATATTCAAAATGCCCCTCTATCTCTCCTTTCACTTGCCTTTCCTAACTCTCTCTCTCTTTTCCTCCTGTCTTTTAAATTTCTTTTAAATGTTTTTCTTTCTTTTTAAATCTTTTATAATATAATGTAAACCGCTCAGAAAGTGTCTCTAATGAAAGGTATACCAAATTTTATTAAACTTGAAACTTGATATGATAGAGGTCTGCAAAATCCTGAGTGGAGTGGAACGGGTAAACACGAATTGATTGTTTATGTTTTCAAAACTCAGGGGACACAATATGAAATTATATAGTAGCACATTTAAAACATGAGATTTTTTCAGTCAGGAGTTAAATTTTTTTTTATCAATTGATATAGCTGGGTTTTAAAGACTGTTTTGGACAAATTCATGGAGGAAAAGTCTTTAAACCATTATTAAGGTTGACCCGAGGAAAGCCACAGCTGGGTTAAGAAGCATGGAATTTTACTACTTTTTGGGTTTCTTCTAGCAGGATTAGCCTCTGTTGGAACTTGGATACTGGGCTAGATGGACCCTTGCCCTGACCCAGCATGGCAATTCTTATGTTCTTAAAGTTTCTGGGGTGGTGGAGCAGCTGGGAGGGGATACATTTTCAGGCTGGGAAATTTGCAGGTTGTTGGGGGCAATTATTGGGTGTGATAGTTTTTTAGGATTGGACGGTTTTGCAGGGGTGAAACAGTTGTATGGGGTAGTTTGAGTGGTTGGGAGAGTAAAGAACAGGGAGATACAGTTTCAAGTGTACAGCACTGCGTACGTCTAGTAGCACTATAGAAATGATAAGTAGTAGTAGTAGTAGTAGTAGTAGAAAGGATGAATTATTTAATTGCAATGTTTTTCTGTATAACAGCAAAAACAGAGAGGGTCCAAATGTACACTGAGCAAAGCAATACAAAAAAAAAAAAAAAAGCACAAAAGGGCCCCAGAACTGGAACAATGTGATGTAATCTTTAATGGACTGGTCCAGTCCATTAAAGATTACATCATTGTTCCAGTTCTGGGGCCCTTTTGTGCCTTTTTTTTTCAGTGCCAGGGTCCAGATAACTTAATGGACAGGCATAACTGGATAAAATGCTCTTCTACCTTGTCTGTTTAGGTATCTGGGTACTAGCATTGAAAATTAGCTATACCTGGATAACTTCTAGTGGCTGCCAAAGAACCGGATATTGAGTGCCTGTATAAGGGTATGGCCAGGCACTGAATATCTGGGTTTAAATCAATTCTCGGTAGCTGGCGTTTTAAAAAATGCTTTCCATCATAGGCTGAATATTGCCTGGAACGTGCCTTTTACTGGTTTATCTTCCATGCCAAGTTTCACCCCATTTCATTAAAATTTCAGAGTTATTTTGCCCGAGACAGATAGGCATTACCAATCCTTTTTGTATATTTATTTATCAAATTTATATTCTGCTTATACTGTATGGATAATGCAGGTTACAATAAATAGACATAAATCTTATAAAATAAAAAGTGGTCCTTTTACTAAGGTGCGCTAATAGATTTAAGGGCCCTTTTACTAAGGCGCAACAAAAAATGGCCTGCACTGGTGTAGGCGCATGTATCGGACGTGCGCTGGTCCATTTTTCAGTACGCCTGCAAAAAAAGGCCTTTTTTTGGGCTGAAAATGGACGTGCAGCAAAATAAAAATTGGCGCGTGTCCATTTTGGGCCTGAGACCTTACCACACCATCCATTCACTTAGCGGTAAGGTCTCATGCGTTAACCGGGCAGTAATTGTCTGCACACATACACTGCTGATTACCACCCGGTTAGCGCCGCACGGTAGAAAAAAAAATATTTTCCAACACGTGTATCGGACGCAAGTAAAAAATGGAATTACTGCCCGGGGCACGCGGTAGCCGGGGGGTAGTTCCAAATCGACACGCGTTGGACACACGTAGGCGCCTACACTCCTTAGTAAAAGTGCCCCTTAGTGTGCGCCAAATGATGACACCCATAGGAATATAATGGGTATCTTGTCATTTAGCGTGCGCTAAATCTATTAGCATACTTCAGTAAAAAGTACCCCAAAGTGAAATTATACAAATAAACACAACTGACTAAAACCAAATCTGGTATAATTCTTTACAACTTTCAAAGGGTTGGAAAAAATAAAAAGGCCAAAATAAAATGAGACAAATTTCTCCCCACCAACAAGATGGAGGGGAGAGGGGGGAGAAAAAAAAATGAAAGCATGCACTGCCCAGACCCTGCTAACAATGCATTGCCTATATACATGCAGTACAGCTTAATGAAGTCCATAATTTAACCAGCTTTCAATCATCTTGGAACACCTTTTAAACTTGTGGGAAATTGGTTTCAAATCCCTTGTGCAGAAAATTAAATGAAGGTTGTACAATACGTTTAATCTTTTCCACTTCTTTCAAGATGTCTGAATCAAAGTGTTTTTAGTTTGGAAGGACATCCTTAGTTGTGTGTTGTTGTTTTTTTCTTGTCACTGTGCTATATTACTCTTCAGTGACACATTAGTCATTTCCATGGCATGTCTTGCACATATACTCGTGATTTATTATATTGGACTTCATTTTAGGAAGAACATTAGTTGTTCAATCTGATATCTTGACCTTGAGGTCTTAGGTGAAACCCATCAGTCTGTGCATTGCCTTAGTTAGAAATACTGCATTAGATAATTTCTTCCAATGTGCAAGACTGGTAAAGATCAATGTTAAATCAATTTAACTCAATTCAACAATTTTATTGTCTTCATGTGATAGTTGCTTTGAATATTTACATTTGGGGATGAATGAACCAACTATTCTGTGGAAATGTGTCCTACCTATTGTGTGGTTGATGTACTTCTCTTTATAACAGGGAAAATTATATTTTAACCTGTCTATCTGACATTTATAGCAGGAAAAATACAGAATTACTGAGGAGGAGGCATATTGTAATATTTCACCAATGAAGGAAAAACAGGTACTCAGCGTGGATTCAGAGCAAATTGCTTCTGCCAGACTCAGTGGTGGCTTCTGCACAGGAGGGGTGTAGCCAGACACCCACTTTTTGGCAGGCCTGAGCTCAAAGTGGGTGTGAATGACAACCCTGCCCCCCCCCCCCACCAGGCAATCAAAGGGTCACTTAACTCCACTTCCTTGACCTTCCCCTCCCCCCTTTAAATCCTGTAGGTCTTTGCCAGTCACTGGGAATGCATGCAGTCTAAGAAGGCAAGTGCAGTGGGCAAAATTTGTATGTGATTTATTGAAGGTGTAAATGCTGACGCTGGCATGCTTTATGAAATTGGTTCTCACAGGTAAGCTTCAGCACCACCCATACCATACTCCTAAAATACTCCTCCTTTCTACACTATCTGGATGTAGCTGGTGCATCCACATGTAAGTCATTACGGGCTTCTTTTACAAAGGCGCGCTAGCGATTCATGTGTGGCAAATGAGAGGAAACCCATAGGAATTGAATGGACTTCCTTTCATTTGCTGTTCCAAGAATCAGAAATGTGACTTTGTAAAAGAGGCTCTACCTTTCCAAAATGACAGTTTATATGTGGGATGCTATTTGCATATGGAAATGTTTGCATTTACACATGGAGACTGTGAATAAAGCATGCCTTCACATCACAAAAGTAAGGATTTCAACCCATGCACGGAATGTGGCAGAAATCCAGAATTATGATACATATACAAAATATCTTTTGTGCCTTGATCCAGACCATGACTAGAAGGATCATAAGCATTGTGCTTGAATGTCACCAAGATCATAAAGAGACCATCTAAATCATGAAATATGTGAAGATATTTCTAGAAAAATCTCACAGAAAGATCTCTTCTGCATAGAAACTAATCACTCCTACGCAGACTAGAAAAGCCATCAACCTCTAGATGTAGTGACCCTATGAGTCCAGGAACTCTCGGGTGTCCAGGCTCACAGCACAGCCAGTTATAGAGTGCCTGCAGATGCCTGAGCAGAGTTTTCTTGAGCCACCCAACATTGCAAAAAATCTGTTCAATGCAGACCATTCTATTACAATCTTCTGTGCAGTGGTCTATGCCCCACACGCCAGTTTTGGTCACAGTAGCAGGCAAGTCTTCCTTATTGATGTCTTTTTAGTGTTCCTGAGCATTTTCCCTCCTTTCTTTAAAAAAGATATTCATAGACTTTGTGATGAGATATCTCAAAAATGCATCTCACTCCTCTGGTCTTACTGCACAGAGAGCAACCTATTCAGATCCTATTGTCTTCTTATTGTCCTTATTGGACTCGAAGCATGAACCTGTGCATTCCTTTTCTTTGTCCTCTCCAGGCTCACTTCCTTCTAATGTAGAGGATCTCCCAAACGTTCTTGATATTCTAATGGGAGAAGGAAGGATCTACAGGGATTCTATCTGACTCTTCTCCCCCACCTAGGAATGAGTCTTCATATGAGGACATACCATATCTAAAGTTTGCCCCTGAAATGGCTAAGGAATATCCTTTTTCAGCAGGAAGCAGAATCAAGATTAAATATTTCCAACCTTTTAAAGTATATAGAGGCTCCCAAAACAACAGTGGCTGTATCTGTGTATGGCATGTTTAAAGACCTTCAATTCCATATGTGGAAGGATCCACTTTTTATTCAACCTAATTCAAAAAGGTTAGATAATAAATGTAAAAGTCAACCATTTCCAGGATTTAACAAAATCCAGCTACTCCTCTCTTCAGTAGTAGTAGAAGCAACTAAGCAAAAAGCCAAAAAATGCAGGGATTTTTCTAATAATCTGTCATGTCCCCTACCTCAACGCAAACGGCGTCCTCGGGCTGCGCGAGGTCCTGTCGACACGCACACTTGACTGGCACAGCCCTGAGCCATGTGTATGTAGTTCTTCTCTGGCTGCAGGCTCCTTGATTGCTTTGCTTCCATGCACCTGGGTCTACTCTCTCTCTCTGCCTGGCTTCCAGGCTCCTTGATTGCTTTGCTTCCACGCACCTGAGTCTGCTCTCTCTCTGCCTGACTTCCCTTGCTTCTCTCCTATTGGTCTTCTGGTTCCTCTTTCACCTGCTCTTGTCCTATGGCTGTGCTCCTTCTCCCTTCTGGTTCCTGCTGATGTCAGATGCCAGCACTTTATCAGCTGAGCTCTTCCTGGACTCTATGCTTCGGCTTCTACTTTGGTAGGTGTTACTTGCTCAGCAGTTTGCTTCTTCTCTGCTTTGTCCCTAGTTGCTGACTTTACCTGTACCTGAATTACTCTCTTGCCTGCTGCCTGCCTACTGACTTTGCCTGTACCTGGATTACTCTCTTGACCTGCTGCCTGCCTATTGACTTTACCTGTGCCTGGATTACTCTCTTGCCTGTTGTTTGCCTATTGACATTGCCTGTACCTGGATTACTCCCCTGCCTGCTGCCTGCCTGGCCGATACATTCACCACCCTGCTTCCAGCTCCATCCCGTAAGTCCTGCAGGCCACCCGCACCTAGGGGCTCAACCTCTGTGTAACGGCGGTCAGTGCAGGTGAAACCCATGGTTGTCCGGCCGCCAAGCAGAACCTGGTCCGAGTACCGGGCCCAGCAGCACTCTACTTGGTACAAGAACTCACAAGTCTGACATAATCACTCTGGAAGGACTTTACCTCTATATGGTATAGAACAGGCATACCATCTTTCATAAGGTGCAAGTGTTCTCTTCTGGTCTTTCTACACAACTTCATGAGCAGCTAGCTTTTATTTTGACAGAAGCTGATGGAAGTGCTACCATCTTCAAATGATGTTCCTCACCTATAATGGATGTTTTCAATTAACAGCAAGATTAATAAGCTCACAATTCCATCCACCTCCCTAAGAGTTGTTTCACTGTTTTTGAGCTTTGGAGCTGAGGACTCGAGGAGACCATTGTGTAAAGAAAGGGTCATGGATGCTCAGAACTTTACACTAAAATTCAGAACTCTGGGAGAGTAATTCTGTCTTGGAGTCATTGGGTGATATCACCCACTTGTGTGCTTTATTAATCTTGCTGTCTACAGAAAGATGTCCACTACAGGTGTGCAACTGCTATTTCTGCAGGTTTTAAAATGTATCCTTTATATAGAGAGATGCAAAGAGATGATCAGAACAGTGTTACAAGTTTACTATTGAGACCATTACAATTTATAGTACTAAATAATAACTTTAGAAAAAAACATTGTGATTAACAAGTGACAAGAATATGAGCATGTTTTGGGAAGTGTAGTCAAGTTTAGTTTATAATGTAGCTTTAATATAGACAAATGAATACTGAAACCAGGGTTCAAATCCTGCTTCTTTCACCCACACACTTTCTTATCTTGGACAAATTATTTCACCCTTCATTGCCTCAGAGGTAGGGAAATAACTCAAGCACATGATTGTAACTTACCTTGAACTCAGATTTGGAATAGGAGAGTGATAAATCTGAATCCATAATAATGTGCCATGAAAAAGATGACTTAGAAGAAAATAAGGAGAGAGCCTCACCATCATTGTTGATGATGGATTATGAATGTTGAAGCAATATTAGTAAGTCAGGTTTTAAAAATGCTAGATAGAATACAATGAGGAATTACTAATGGGCTCATTTTTGAAAGAGAAGGATGCCCATCTTTCAACATAAATCGAAAGATGGGTGTCCTTCTCACAGGGTCATCCAAATTGGTATAATCGAAAGCCGATTTTGGACGTTCCCAACTGCACTATGTCGCAGGGATGGCCAAAGTTCAAGGGGGTGTATCGGAGGCGAAGTAAAGGCAGGACTTGGGTGTGCCTAACACTAGGACATCCTCGACCCATAACTGAAAGAAACAAGGACGTCCCTGACGAACACCGTTTGTGGAGGAAACAGCGAGCCCTCCAAAACCCACCACAAACCCACTGTACCGACATCTAGGTGCCCCCCTTCACCCATAAGAACTATGGTAATGGTGTACAGTTGTGGATAGTGGGTTTTGGGGGGGCTCAGCACACAAGGTAAGGGAACTATGTACCTGGGAGCAATTTATGAAGTTCACTGCAGTGCCCCCTAGGGTGCCCGGTTGGTGTCCTGGCATGTGAGGGGGACCAGTGCACTACAAATGCTGGCTCCTTCCATGACCAAATGGCTTGCATTTGTTCGTTTCTGAAATGGATGTCCTTGGTTTCCATTATCGCCGAAAATCAGAAATGACCAAGTCTAGGGACGACCATCTCTAAGGGCGACCAAATTTCAGGATTTGGGTGTCCCTGACCGTATTATCGAAATGAAAAATGGACGTCCATCTTGTTTTGAAAATACGGGTTTCCCCGCCCCTGGATGGGAACATTTTGCGAGAACGTCCTCATCAAAACTTGGACGTCCCTTTCGATTATGCCCCTCCACATATTCAGTTATCATGCTACAACTATACAAGGTGCCTATGAATGTATGTGATAGATGGTGTACAGTCTTGGTCTTATTTATAAGACTAGAAGAGTAAATATCAGCTACTTAAGAGGAATATAATATTTATCAAAAGAGGGAAGACTGGGACAGCTAGGCATGTTTATATTATAGTGCTGAAAACTGAGGAGCGGACGAACTAAAACTTTTTTTTTCATTCTGTGTCAATTGGAGAAAAACTTAGGGGAGAATATTCAGGCATGGCTACAGATAACCAGATAATTTATCCAGTTATCTTTAACTGGATATTCAAAGACTTAATAATCGGTTAAGTATGTAATTTTTGAAAATTGATGGCTGCAGTTAAATGGATAAAACCATTTAGTTAACTTTAGGATAGCAAAGTTCCAGATAGTGCTGAATCTTGGTACAATTAGGTTAAAGTTTTAAGAACACACGGGACATTCGACGGCTACAATTAATACAGAACACAGCCATAAAGTTGATCTCCGGGGCAAAGAAATTTGATCATGTAACACCTCTCCTGAAAGCAGCACATTGGTTACCATTACCCCATCATATCCTATATAATAAAACGCACCTCCAACATTCTGAAGCTGGCTGCATGGCGGAGGCATTCCTGCTCTCTGTATCCATCTCCTGAATTGACATCACGTATTTCCGGGTTCATCACAAGCAGAAGTGACCAACCACATGAGGTTTCTCGGCTTCAGAATGTTGGAGGTGCATTCTATTAAATAGGATTGGTCAGTTCCTTGAAGCACAGCCAGAGCTCAGCGTCCTGCACAGTAATGCTCAGACACCAGAGAGAGGGGGGGGGGGGCTGACACCAGAGAGAGGGAGGGAGGGGGGCTGACACCAGAGAGGGGGGGAGGTATCTCTGTCACACACACACTGTCTCTCTCTCACAGTCAATGTCTTTCTCTCTTTCACTCTCACACACTCTATGTCTCACACTGTATCACATTCACTCTCTATGTGTCACACAGTCACTCACACACTCTCTTGGTCTCATACACTCAGTCTCACACAGTCTGTGTCTCTCACACACACTCTCTCTCTTGCACACACTGTATCTGTGTGAAACACACTCTCTCTCACACTGTGTCTCACATACGCACTTGCACACACTCTCATTCTCACACACACACACTCTCTCTCACAGACACACTCACACCCAGACTCACTCTCTCTCTCACACACACACACACTCGCACATTCACTCTGTCTCTCACACACAGTCAGTCTCACATACACTCTCTCAAACATACACACTCCGAGGAAAACCTTGCTAGCGCCCGTTTCATTTGTGTCAGAAATGGGCCTTTTTTTACTAGTTACACATAAAACCATACTCCTAGACTATAAAACCCAACTTGGTGGCAATCCCCCATACCTTTCCTGCTTACTAATTCCTTACTCTACTCAGAGAACTTTAAAATCCTCATCTCAAATCGATTAACAGTGCTCTCATTTGGATACATTTTTCACAAGCATACCAGGAAAGCAATTTTTGCAGTCTGAGGCTCAGAGCTTTAGAACCAACTACCGCAGCTTCTCTGTCTACAGACATCACTACAAAATTTCAAATCTGAACTCAAAACCTTGCTATTCATGAATGTCTTTACCTGAATGCCTTACCTTTCCTTAAGTGGGCCTGAATGACGTTGCCCCCCCCCCTCCTTTTGTATTGCTCTTGGCTGTCCTATCAGAATTGCAGTTCAACCCCCCTACCCCTCTTGTCATGTCTTGTCTTTCCTCCCCTCCCTTTTCTTTACAATTTTAGATTGTAAACTGCCTAGATGTTTTTGATGAAAGGATAGCAAATCCCAGATAAACTTGAAACTTGAACCCCCCCCCCCCCCCACCTCCACCCTGGCTTGTCTCCAACTCCTCTATTTAAGTGGATAACTTTTGACAGGACATGGAGTTGTTCAGCTAAACATTATCTGGGCATTGCAATGGAAAATTTCAAAGTAAAGATTTGTTCAGTTAACTCCTAAAGGGCCCTATGTAATGGTATGAAGTCTTCACAAATTGCACTTAACATGAAAAATGGCAGGCATAATGGAACAAAACACTTGGAAATGCCAAAAATACCAAATTACAGGCATTTTTATTTGTTTGTACAAAGTACATTTCGTCGTAGTAAACTTTGCTTGAAATACTGTGACCTGCATGCCACCCTGTAGTGGTGTGCGCAGTATTCGCCTTTTTAGTGTTATACAATGACCTGGACACTTCCACCTTTTTGGTTCAGCAAAACTTTATTACCCTGGAGATTAGCCCTATTTCCTCAGCCTTATTACTTTTCTGGCACAGCACCCCTTCAATCCTGGTACCTCAGTATGATCAATCTCTCCCTCTCTGGACTTTCCTGAGAGACTGGCTATCCTGCCCCTTTAACTTCGCTGCTATCTTAAAGCAAAGTCAATAACTTCACACGTGATACTTCATAAGTGTATGGAAAAAGCTATTCTCTTTTCCCATCTCCAACTCAATCTGTGCAACCATTGTTACTAGGTTATAGATGGGGAAGTCATGGCTACTTCTGGCCCAAATCATCCCCAGGATTATCAACCCTGTTTAAGGCCCAAATTCTAACTACTGCATTCCTCTTTCACTCCTGTTTAAACCAATAACATATAGAGGAATAGCCTGAATTTCTCCCCTCATGGCCTCCTTCTGAAAAGAATACAGGAATATCACCCCTTTTTTTTATCATGCCTGCTTCCAACACTTCAAATCCCAGGAATGCCTTTAATATTAACTCTGCTTACCAGGTCCCAGACCCCAAACATCCTAAACTCTCTCATCCTTTTCTTCTGTTCCACATGGGTCCTCACTAGGTTACAGCTACACTTCCCTGTGCTTCTGCTATCTATGACCTAGTTCTGCTGGACAGCCCAAAGAATGCTGGGTTTTCCACTAGAACAGAATGTTACATTTAAGCCAATCACCCCCACTCAGATATCAATGGACTTGCAAGTGATATCTGAACATTCTGGAACACTAGGGACATCAGACATACCAACTCTCCTTGCTCACTTCCCCTTTTAAATCCTAGAATAGGAATACTGAGGAAACATAGGTTGCAAGATAAAAAGCTGCCACCTTAGTTGTCTGCCCTTGTCTCTCTTCCCCTTTCCCTATAAAGGTGCTCTTGGCTTAGGGTAACATCTGCTCCCTCTGCTTCTCAATTAGGGATGTATCCAGTGTAGCTTGCTGGTTTATTTCCTCCCTCTGATATACTGGCTGGCTTTCAGACACATCTCTTTCTCTCTCTCTCTCACCAGTCTATTCATGCCCATGCTGACTCCAATCTCAAAACGGCTGCCATGACCTCAAGTGACAGTCTCATGACACTGCCACTGGAGTACAAGGCAGCCATCTTGATGGTGGAAACAACTTGAGCAGGAGTGACTGGGGTTTGCTCCTGTCCCTACTAGCCACTAGACCCCTAGGGACTCAAAGGTAGGCTCGAGGGGCGGGACCTATGGGTGGGTCTGGGGGAAGAGTGGCAAGGGAGTAGAGACTGCTACAGTTTGGGGGAGGGTCCAGTTTCAGTTTTGGCTTATTTATCCATTTTCACTTCCTGTATTCATTCATTACTGGCATGCAGATAAAACACAATTGCCTTTCTAATTTCTGCGTGCACTGTACTGTAAATTGTATTCCCTCTCTAGTGAGCACATCAGTGACTTTGAGTTTTGCAATCTGTTTCTGCTCAATGATTTTTGTTACTCTGCAGAGAGCAACCAGAAAGCAGTAAATTTTTCCTACTGCATTTTTCTCTGTATTCCCAGGTTTGTCTTTTTGATCCAAGAATACTTGAGTGTGGTTCGCTTCATTAGAAGTGGCTGCATCGATTCCTGACCAGACCCAATTTCCTATGCAATACACCTACAGAGGGCCAGAGCTAACCCTGTGAGCTTTTAGCTTTTCTAGTCATTTAATTAGCTTAAGAGATGCATAAGTCAGTTTGCCATATGCTGGTACCAAGATAAAAATATTGTCTGCATAAGAATAAATTACTTCATCAGCAGCCAAAGAAAGAGTATCAAGAGTGCTCATAAATACATTAAAAAAGAGGCAAGAAGTCAGATTGCAAGGGTCAAGAGCACCACCCAAGGAAGAACAGGTTGTTGAAGGTATGAGGGATGCCCCTGAAATTTCACCTACTGGTGTGTCCTTAGCCACAGTTCCAGAAACATCAGCAGCCCCTCAAAAATACATAGTGGAGATCTCATTAAAAAATCATAGATGTGGAGCATTTTATAGCATGCATTCACTGTCACAAGGCCATCAGTAGAAGAATGCTTCAGGGC
Source organism: Microcaecilia unicolor (assembly GCF_901765095.1). NCBI lineage: Eukaryota > Metazoa > Chordata > Amphibia > Gymnophiona > Siphonopidae > Microcaecilia > Microcaecilia unicolor. The sequence goes on from NC_044032.1 coordinate 508,540,159, forward strand.
CATCCTTCCAATAGTTGCATGCTGTATCATTTTGAAAACAACACCCATGACATGTGGCTTCAGGAAGGATGCTGATACTAGGCTGTGGATCCCATCCTTCATTCCACGAAGCAGCTACAGAGTAATTATGTATCTGGGTAACCTCATTTCCATATTACTTGAGCCCATACATGTACAGAATACCATTGTAAGTGTACACTTACAGAATACTAGAAGTTGCATGTGCCCTTGCTACATTTCTAAGAGCAAGTCAATAATGAAATGCCTTCATTGATGCACCACTTTTGTACATAAATGTATGGAGTACCAGAACTTTCCTGGGTAAGTGTACATAGCATGGTATGCTATCAGATCCGCATGTAAACTAATTAGTCAATCAGGTGCTAACAATCAATTATTGGCATTAATAAGCAGTTAAATGGCAGTAATTATTAGTGGCGTGTAGATCTGCCCTATGCCTTAAGCTAAACATGTGCACCTAAATTTCATATTGTGCAACTCCAAAGAGGCCATGGCCATGGGAGGGGCAAGGGTGGGTCAAGGATGTTCCCAGAAATTATGAGGGATGGCCGTAGGAGGGGCAAAGATGGGTCAGAGGCGTTTCCAGAAATTAGGGGGTATGGCTGTAGGAGGGGCATGGGTGGGTCAGAGGCATACCTGGAAATCAGGGGTTATGGCCATAGGAGGGGCATGTGCGTGTCAGAGGCGCTCTCAGAAACTAGGGGGTATGCCGTAGGAGGGGCATGGGTGGGTCAGGGGCATTCCCAGAAATTAAGGGGGTATGGCAATAGGAGGGGTATGGGTGGGTCAGAAGCATTCTCAGAAATTAGGGGGTATGGCAATAGGAGGGGCATGGGTTGGTCAGGGCATACCCAGAAATTAGAGAGTATTGACATAGGAGGGCCATGGGTGGGTCAGGGGCATTCTCAGAAATTAGGGGGTATGGCCATAGGAGAGGTATGGGTGGGTCAAGGCATTCCCAGAAATTAGGGGGTATGGCCATAGGAGGGACGTGGGTGGGTCAGGGCATACCCAGAAATTAGGCTTAATGTTATAGCAAACCTGCCTCACGTTCCAAATTACTGGAGTTTCTGTCAAAGCCCTCTTCAACCCATCATAGCCGGAGTTTCCATCTAAGCGCCACTCGACATGCAAACACACATGCAACCATGTAAGTTTTGGCTTTTTTTATACTATTCTTTTTCTAATTAGAGATCCTCTGCCTTTCTTGGTATGCTGAAGTGTGATTGCCTCTGTTGTTGATACCTGTCAGCAAGTTTTAAGCAACTCTCATGGAAATGGATTAAAAACACCACTCGTAGAGAAAATAGTTCTATAAGGGGATGCCTAGATTTAAGCAACAAGAATGTCCCTATTTTCCATTATAGAATACTAGTATAAGGGGCTGAGAATGTGCCCATATTTTAGGCACAATCACTTTGTTTTCTTTATTTGATAGAGTACTTTTCTGTGGTACAACCAAAGGGGTCCTTTTACTAAGGTGTGCTGAAAAATGGCCTGTGCTAGTGTAGGTGTGCGCAGATCCATTTTTCAGCGCACCTGTAAAAAATACCTTTTTTAAAATTTTGGCCGAAAATGGATGTGCTGCAAAATTAAAATTGGTGCCCGTCTATTTTGGGTCTGAGATGTTACTGCCACCCATTGACTTACCGATCAGGTCTCACGCGTTAACTGAGTGGTGGTGGTCTACACGTGTAGAATGCCATTTACTGCCCAGTTAGCACTGCGCACCGGAAAACAAAAATGATCTTCTGTCAAGCGTAGTGTAGAAGCATAAAAAATGAAATTACCGCCAGGGCCACGCAGTAGCCGGGCAGTTATTCGAAACTGACGCACGTTGGGCACACGTAGTGTAAAGAGTATGTAGGACAGGCCCCAAAGGAACCCTGGGATAGGCCAGAATACCCCCGTTATAGGCAGGCATTCCCCAGGAAAAAACTAGAAATAAAGAACTACAACTCCCAGCATGCCCCAAGGGAGACCGGGGATAAGAGAAACTATGTGCATTCCCAGGAGTCTCCAGAGGAGGGCCGCAGGGGAAGGAATAAGGCTGATTCTCCAACCTGGTGGAACAGGTGGGTGGAGAAAGAAGAGCCACAAAAGAGCTTTAATGAAAGAAAGGGTGAGCAGCTGGGAGAAGGGCGGGGCGAGGAGAATATGGATTGGGCTCCTGAGGAGAGAGAGGCAGAGAGTGAGCCTTGCCCTATGGAGTTGACTGAACCGGAGAACACCCTGGAAGAGCCGATGGACTTTTCGGCTCTGGCTCAGCGAAAGCCAAGGAAGTAGCGGGGCCAAGCCGGGTCAAGCGGGAGGAGGTCAGGTAGGAGTATGACTGACCAAGAGGGTGGGACCCTAGGCTTTGAGCCCGCGCAAAGCCATTACTGTGTTTTTGAAAGCCTGGCTAAATTGAGCTGTGTTCTGGAAAGCCTGGCTAGAACTGAACTGTGTTTTTGAAAGCCTGACTAAATTGAGCTGTGTTCTGGAAAGTCTGGCTAGAACTGAACTGTGTTTTTGAAAGCCTGACTAAAAGTGAACTGTGTTTTGGAAAACCCCGCTACACTGAACCGGGTATTTTTTTTTCCTTTTATTATTTGCTGCTACTCTTCCCCAGGAGGGAGGGAGAGGAAGCAGCTGTGGAAGCCTGGACTGGGCAATAACCGGCTTGAAAAAGGTGAAGGATAACTGTGCTTTGTTTTGTGTTTTGGTGCCACAACCAGGGGAAGGAGGGAAGCCCCTCCTAGGCCATAAAAAAAGGTCATTGTTTCTGAGGGGAAAAGGAGCAGTACTGGAAGGTGTTCTTCAGGCTGTGGAGAGCTACAACCGCTGAGAAAAGAGGATCCACTTTACAATTGGTGTCAGGAGTGGGATCGCGTCGCGGACCTGTCGCTCGAGGAGGCCAAGACCAGCAGGACAGAAAAGCCCGACGGAGGGGCCAACGCTGAGAAAGGCGCAGACCCGTCTGGGGTTCCGGTAAGCGGGGCCTAGATTGGGGGAGATAAAGGGATCCTAGTAAAAGGGGAAACATAAGTAGTGAAACCGCACTTGGAGGTGTCCTCTGTGTTTTTTTTCCCACCAGGAGTCGCTGTTCCGGAGCAAGGATGGACCCCAAGGAGATCTTCGCTTGGATGACGATGCAGTTCCAGAAACAGCAAGAACTGATGGGGAAGATGGTGGAAGACTCCTTGACGGCGGCCCGAGAGCAGCAACAACCGGTGCTGAATATGCTCCAGGACTTTTTCCAGCGAGGGATCGAGGCTCCCAGGGGCGGTGGAGCCGGAGTAACTGGACAGGGGCCAGGCGCAAGTGGTGCGGTAGGACCTTTATCCCTGAACTCACTTACTTGGGGAAAGTTGTCTGAGCAGGATAATGTGGATGATTTCCTGACCGCCTTCGAGAGGGTGGCAGTGGCCGCAGGGTGGCCACAAGAACAATGGGCCATGCGGTTAGTGCCTTCATTATCTGGGGAGGCTCTAGGAGCCTTTAGAGACTTGGCTCCTGGGGACGCTGCCAACTATGGGAGGTTGAGAGAGGCCATTAAAGACCGGTATTGACTGAGTACCCAGGCTTATAGGCGTAAGTTTCGGTCCACTAAATGGGAAAAGGGGGAAACCCCTAAAGCGCTGGCCACTAGACTGATGGACTTAGTAAAAAAATGGTTGGAACCTGATCGCCACACCACGGGAGAGATTCTTCAAGAATTAGTAGTGGAACAGTTCCTGCAGGGCCTTCCCAGGGAGATTGGGGCAGGATTGGTCCAAAGGGGCTGTAAGACGGTGGACCGTGACAGCCGGGTTGGAGTGTTATTTGGAAGCCCAACATTGGGGAGAACCCGACCTGGAGGGGGGTAAGCCCCGAACTGTGGGAGGCTGGGGTTCCAAAAGTTCCTTCTTTAAGCTAGATCCCCAGGGGGGGAAACCCGATTACGGCTGTGGGGGTAAAAAGCCCGTAGTGCCCTCAGGCCCTGAAAGAAAGGCCCCCTCGTATGAAGGAAAAATCTGTTATAAGTGTGGGAAGACTGGGCACTTCCGGAGGGATTGCCCAGGTCGAGAGGGATGGACCTCGCAGGTTGCCCAAGGGTTTAGACCTCGGTATACTGCCAAGGTGGAGGTTGAGGGTTTACCGATTGTAGCCATGTTAGACTCCGGGGCAGACCAGTCCATGATCTCCAGGAGGTTATGGGAACAAATAAGAAAGAGGAGGACAGGAGGTAAGGATACCTATGAGGGAGCAGTGGCTATTCAATGTATACATGGGGCCAGTACTCGTTATACCCTCCATAGGGTTCACGTGAAGGGGCCTACAGGGGAGATAGAGATAGCCGTTGCCGTTCTGCCCAGACTGCCACAGGAGATGATTTTGGGAAGGGACTGGCCCCCCTTTACCGAGTGTATTAGGGCAAAAAGAGTGTTGGTCACTACCCGCTCGCAGGCTCGGCGAGACCCTGAGGCTGAGGAAGAGGGAATAGGAGGTATTTTTCCTTTTCAAGGGGAGGTTTTAGGGGAGCCGGGAAAAGAGAGAAAGGGGAAAGCTTTGAAAAAAAAGGAGCAGAGGGGCAGACGGGAGGCCTTGGAGCAGGCGAGAAAAGAAAGTTATCTGTCAGTGGCCCCGAAAGAATTGAGCGAGCAGTTTCCCCAGTTTCATAGGGAGCAGGCCACGGACCCTACTTTAGAGTATGCCTGGGAACGGGCCCGACAGGGGGAGGGCCAGGAAGCCCCGGGGTTCATGATAGAGGGGGACATTCTATATCGCAGGGTACCCAATTGGGAGAACTCGGAAGCGGGGAGACAGCTAGTAGTCCCCAAGCTTTCCGTCCCCTAGTAGTAAGGCTCGCGCATGATCACCCTTTGGGGGGGCATAAGGGCTCCCAAGCTACCCTGACTCAGATATTGGGCCGGTTTTATTGGCCAGGAGTTTATGGGGAGGTGGAGAGGTATTGCAAGTCCTGCCCCAACTGTCAGAAGGTGACAGACCGGCTACCGCCTAAGGCACCGTTAAAACCCCTTGCTAGAGTGGAACAACCGGGGAGGAGAATAGCCATGGACATTATTGGCCCAGTAACAAAATCTCAGAGAGGCTTCCTCTACGTTTTAGTGGTTATGGATATGGCCACTAGGTACCCCTGGGCCATTCCTTTGAGAAGCATATCAGCGAAGGTCATTGCCAGGGAACTGATAAAAATCTTTTGTGAGGTGGGATTCCCCCAAGAAGTTTTGACCGACAGGGGGTCCAACTTTATGTCAAGTACCTTAAGGCAAGTGTGGGAGGCTTTTGGGATACAACATATCCGTACAGCGGCCTACCATCCTCAAACTAATGGGATGGTGGAACGTTTTAATAGAACTTTAAAGGGTATGTTAAAGAAAGCGTTAGGCGAGGATAGGACAGGTTGGGACCAACTGTTACCCTTCGTGCTATATGCCTACAGGGAGAAGGTGCAAGACTCATTAGGAGTTGCGCCTTATGAATTAATGTTTGGCCGGAGGCCCAGGGGAATTTTAGATATATTGCAGGAGCACTGGGTACCCCCGGACAACTCCGATCAGTCAGTGGTCGAATACCTACAGGATCTGAGGACCAGATTAGATAAGTTACAGGACTATTCCCAGGAAAGTCTTGAACAGAGCCAAAATTGGCAAAAGGAATATTATGATAAGGGTACTCGGGAGAGGGAGTTTGTAATAGGAGATAGGGTCCTTATCCTAATCTCGGAGGATCCTCATAAGTTTGCCTCTAGGTGGAAGGGTCCCTGGGTGGTGAGGAGGAGACTTGGGCCTCTTACATATGAGGTGGCGAACGAAAAGGGGCGGGTTCAAACCTTCCACGTTAACCTGATGAAACCCTGGGTAGCAAGGGTAGGCTTTCAGACCCGGGGAGATGAAAAGGAGGGAGAGGAGTTGGGACCGCAAATAAGAGATATTTTCAAGCCCGGTGAACCAGGGGTTAATCCCCGGTTGACCCAAGTGCAAAAGAAAGAGATAGGAAGGCTCTTGAAAGGGTTTGATGATGTGTTGACGGCCTGCCCTGGAAATACTCACCTAGTGGAGCATGACATCATAACGGAAAGGGGTAAAGTAGTTCGGCAAAAGCCATATAGGCTGTCCCCCATGAAAAGGAGGGAGGTGATAAAACAGGTCCAGGAAATGTTAGACTTCGGGGTGATCGAAGAGTCAAATAGTCCCTGGTCAAGCCCAGTGGTGTTAGTACCAAACCCGAAGGGGAGTGGAGATTCTGCATAGATTTCCGCCAGCTTAATAATATTTCTCAAGCAGATGCATATCCTATGCCCTATATTGAGGAGCTGGTGGACAGGCTAGGATCTGCACAATATCTCACCACCCTGGACTTGACAAAAGGGTACTGGCAGATTCCCCTTAAGTCAGGGGCACAAGCTAAGACCGCCTTTAGTACGCCCATAGGCCTGTACCAGTTCAAAAGATTGCCCTTTGGCCTTAATTCAGCTGCTGCAAGTTGCCAGAGGTTGCTGGACAGGGTTCTCCGACCACATCAGGCATATGCCGCCGCATATATGGATGATGTGGTAATACATAGTGGAGACTGGAACACCCATTTAAACCAGGTAGAGGCAGTGCTGCAGGCTTTTAGGGAGGCAGGTCTCACCCTGAACCCAAAAAAATGTTATTTTGCGCAGTACAGGGTGAAGTATTTAGGGTATAATGTGGGAAGGGGAGAGGTCCGGCCCTTATTGAATAAGGTTAAAAGCATCCAAGAGTTTCCCAGACCAAACACCAAGAAACAATTGCGTAGATTCCTGGGGATGGTAGGGTATTACCGCAGGTTCATCCCTCATTTTTCCGTAATGGCCACTCCCTTGACTGACATGCTGAGAGGGAAGAATCCGGACCACTTGAGGTGGGGAGGGGAGGAGTTGAGGGCATTTGAACAGATGCAGAGGGCCCTGTGCCAGGAACCTGTGCTGAAAGCAGTTGATTTTGAAAAGCCCTTTGTCCTTCAAACAGATGCTTCGGGGAGGGGGTTAGGTGCAGTGCTGTCCCAAGAGCATGAAGGGGAGGAACACCCGGTGCTTTATTTAAGCAGGAAGCTCCTGCCTCATGAGGAACATTACTCCACCATAGAAAAGGAGTGTTTAGCCATACGGTGGGCAGTGCAGGAGTGTAGTGTCTATTTGGAAGGGAGAAAATTTAAGTTGGTGACGGACCATGCTCCCCTAAAATGGTTGAATGTAATGAAGAATAATAATGGGAGACTAATGCGATGGTACTTAGCATTGCAGCCTTTCCAATATGCTGTGGAGCATCGTCCCGGGCGATGTTTAGGAAATGTTGATGTCCTGTCCCGGGTGGAGGAGGAGGAGGAGAAAGAATGGGGGGGGTGGAAATTTAAGGGGGGGGGGGGTATGTAAAGAGTATGTAGGACAGGCCCCAAAGGAACCCTGGGATAGGCCAGAATACCCCCGTTATAGGCAGGCATTCCCCAGGAAAAAACTAGAAATAAAGAACTACAACTCCCAGCATGCCCCAAGGGAGACCGGGGATAAGAGAAACTATGTGCATTCCCAGGAGTCTCCAGAGGAGGGCCGCAGGGGAAGGAATAAGGCTGATTCTCCAACCTGGTGGAAGAGGTGGTTGAACAGGTGGGTGGAGAAAGAAGAGCCACAAAAGAGCTTTAATGAAAGAAAGGGTGAGCAGCTGGGAGAAGGGCGGGGCGAGGAGAATATGGATTGGGCTCCTGAGGAGAGAGAGGCAGAGAGTGAGCCTTGCCCTATGGAGTTGACTGAACCGGAGAACACCCTGGAAGAGCCGATGGACTTTTCGGCTCTGGCTCAGCGAAAGCCAAGGAAGTAGCGGGGCCAAGCCGGGTCAAGCGGGAGGAGGTCAGGTAGGAGTATGACTGACCAAGAGGGTGGGCTTTGAGCCCGCGCAAAGCCATTACTGTGTTTTTGAAAGCCTGGCTAAATTGAGCTGTGTTCTGGAAAGCCTGGCTAGAACTGAACTGTGTTTTTGAAAGCCTGACTAAATTGAGCTGTGTTCTGGAAAGGCTGGCTAGAACTGAACTGTGTTTTTGAAAGTCTGACTAAAAGTGAACTGTGTTTTGGAAAACCCCGCTACACTGAACCGGGTATTTTTTTTTCCTTTTATTATTTGCTGCTACTCTTCCCCAGGAGGGAGGGAGAGGAAGCAGCTGTGGAAGCCTGGACTGGGCAATTAACCGGCTTGAAAAAGGTGAAGGATAACTGTGCTTTGTTTTGTGTTTTGGTGCCACAACCAGGGGAAGGAGGGAAGCCCCTCCTAGGCCATAAAAAAAAAGTCATTGTTTCTGAGGGGAAAATGAGCAGTACTGGAAGGTGTTCTTCAGGCTGTGGAGAGCTACAACCGCTGAGAAAAGAGGATCCACTTTACAGTAGGCACCTAAGCGGCTTAGTAAAAGGGACCAAAGTGTTTTACATATTAAATACAGGTATTTTCTCTGGGCTCAACAATCTTTTTTTTTTTTGTAACACTTAAGTCAGTCATAGAACTAGTGCCTAGATCAGAAAAGAAGGCACATAGGTTGTAAGATTTTTATAATCTATGCATGTAATTTAGTGCTCCATCTCAGCCCATGTGAATGCCCACTCACAAAGGACATGCTGTCACTTCTTGGCATGTACTTATAGACTGATTAGCTGGAGAAAAGTCATTTGCATACATATGTGTTTATATGTATGCAAAAATGACTGGAATACCGACATTTACACACATTCTTACCACCTATAATTATATGGCTCCTTATAGCATTACCCCCTCAAAGTGCTTCTCCCATTAACTTTAATGGAACTGAAAGAAGCACACTAAGGGGGAGATTCTATATATGGCACCTAAACAAAATCAGTGCAGAAATCAATGCCAACTAAGCATATTCTATAAGTGGCTCCTAGATTTAGGCATGGTATATAAAATATGTTTAGTTGATATCTCAGCATCTAAAACTACATGCATTGATTTACATAAATGAAAATGTGACGTAAATCCCGGCGCATAGATTTAGGCAGACTGGGCCATATTCTATAACTAACCGTATAAATTTCAGAATGACCACGAAACGCCCATTTCCCCACCCATTACAGAATGCATTTAGTGAGTTGTGTGAGTAAATTCTAATTATTGACAATTAGTGCTCATTATTACTTGTTAAGAACTGTTATCAACGCTGATTTGCTTGTTAAGCCAATTAAGTTATACGCATTGTTATAGAATACGCTTGGATTTTGGCACAGATCTCTAGGTGCACTATATAGAATCCGGGAGTAAACGGACAAATTTATGCAACCATGAAAAAGAATGCAATGGAAATTGATCAGAAAATGGACCAAAGTGAAAAATTTCCCCGTGCACATACCTAAGTTTTTCTATCTGTAGAACTTTGAAAAATCTGTGATTAGATAAAATTATGTATAAAGCATTTACCACATTTAAAGTAACCTTATGAAAAACACATTAAATAAGTTAATGATGTAGACACAGATGGCAGTGCAGATGGAGATAGCTACTCTCTCAAATGTTTTCCTTTGGAGTCGACTATTAAAGGTGGATCCTAAAAAAAACTCAATTCAGTTGAATTTTAGTTCAAAATTTCTGCAATGCCTTTTTAATCTCATTGACATAAGACGAGAATTTTAGAACACAAAATGGTTGAGATTTTGATTACTTAGAAGACCATTGCAAAATTGAATCTTTGCTGCTATATTTCACACAGGAGGATCCTTTGGCATTTTCATCTATAGAGAAACATGTTCAGGGAAAGATGAACACGTTGAAAACTGAGGACCCCGTTTACTAAGCCGTGCTAAAGGCACATTAGTGCTTTTAGCACGCGCTAACCATTAGCGCACGCTAACTGTGTAGGTGCCGACAATATGCCTATGGATATCTACACAGTTAGCATGCACTAATTTTGTGCATGCGCCAAAAATATCTAGTGCACCTTAGTACACAGGGCCCTGAATGAGGTGCCCACAGTTGTTGCGTTCAAGCTTATAGATGAAAATCAAGGCCCTCAGGAGACAAAGATGAATATATATATACTTCGGATTGTTCATCCACAAGCACTGAATAAAGAACTTCAATAGAACAGTATTTTGTAAATTATATGCAAGAGTTTACATGTTATCTTTGTTTCAGCTTATAAGAAAAAATGATGAGTATCCCCAATCATACAATGAATTCTCAGTCATTTTTAAATATTGGAGATACTCGGTGGAACTTGATTGACCTCTGTATTCATCAATGTTTTCCATTTCAATTGGCCTTTAACATTTCTTCACTTTTTTAAAAAAATCGAGAACGCCAGTAAGGATGCTCCTCAGAGCTGTCCTTGTTTGATTGGCTCCATATCATACCATGAACTGTTGCTAACATTTAATTATGGGAGACTTCCATTAGAACTTGTTTGGTCCCTGTGTTTACTGGCTTTTCAAGAGTTTCTTCATTGTGGGGGGTCTTTTACTAAGGTGTGCTGGCGTTTTTAGCGCACGCTAAAATAGGCATGCACTAAATGCTAAAGATGCCAATATATTCCTATGGGCGTCTTTAGCATTTAGAGCGCGCCTATTTTTAACATGTGCTAAAAACACCAGCATGCCTAAGTAAAAGACCCCCTTTATTGGCTATTCAGAACATGTCATTTTAAAAATTTTTATTTATGACTGGGGAAAGTAGACTAAAGATGTTCCGCTGGACTTTCTTCATCTGATTGGCTCTCTCAAGTCATTTGTTATGTTTGAAAAATCTGTTTATATTTTGTTTCCTTCCATAGCCAGAGATGAAATGACAGCCTACAATATGTACAGCTAAATAAGATCTTGTAGTAGAGGAAGATCCTATATGAGCTCTCAGGCACATATTAGGCTACATTCTATATATGGTGCATGAAAAATCCATGTGGAACAAATTTTCACCTAAGCGTATTCTATAAGTGGCGCATAGATTTAGGTGCGGTATATAGAATATGCTTAGTTGACATCTCAGCGCTTAGAACTATGTGCATATATTGAGTTCAAAATGGCTGCCGAGGAGGATAGACGCATCTTTGTAGCTCCTGAGGAACTTTCTTTTTAAGAACTTGGGTGAAATTGGTTTTTGCCTAAGATTACCTCATAATGCCGAAAAGAAGGGGGAAAGCCGTGGCTATCGGCCCTCAGCGACTTGGAACCCCGGTTCGAAGCGGCACGATTGAACCGTTCCTACAGCGGGCCCAGGCCGCTAGCACGCCGACGGGCGGCTCGCTGTTGCCTCCCGCAGCAGTTGAAGGCATGCGAGAGACACTTGAGCTGGAAGTTTCATTGAGCCCGGACGCTCGAACACCTCCTCCTCCTCCTGTGTTTCGCGAGTTTTCTCCTTTGGTGGCGGCGTCTCTGAGTCGAACTCCGGAAGGAGAGGTAGCAGTAGGGACGCCGGGGGCAATTGAAAACCAGGAGAGAGCTGAGCTGAACGGAATATCAACGGAGGAGAGATTTAGCTCTAGTCGACCAGGAAATGCACAGCAACAACAACTGACGGAGGTAGGAGCCTTTTCATTTGCTTTAACACAAATCAAACCCCCCGAAGTGACTCTTGAATCCCTTTGGACACTTATAATGGATTTGGGCAAAGCTTTAGTACCCCAAATGCAGAAGGTTAAACAAGATGTTGAAAAGTTAGAAGACAAACCTGCTTATAATCGAACGAGAAAAACGCCTAAGTTCCGACCTAAATCGGGAGATGGGCGTTTATCTCACAAAAACGAATAACGCGGTATAATCAAAAGCCGAATTTGGACGCTTTCAACTGCACTCCATCGCGGATGCGGACAAAGTTGACGGGGGCGTGTCGAAGGCGTGTCGAAGGCGGAACTGGGGCGTGGTTATCGGGCGAACAGAGATGGGCGCCCTTTCGCCGATAATGGAAGAAAAATATGCGATTTCAGCGAGAATTTAGGGCACTTTTCCTGGACCCTGTTTTTCCACGAATAAGGCCCCAAAAAGTGCCCTAAATGACCAGATGACCACTGGAGGGAATCGGGGATGACCTCCCCTGACTTCCCCAGTGGTCACAAACCCCCTCCCAGCACAAAATATGACGTTTCACAACTTTTTATTTTCACCCTCAAATGTCATACCCACCTCCCTGGCAGCAGTATGCAGGTTACTGGAGCACTTATTAGGGGGTGCAGTGGACTTCAGGCAGGTGGACCCAGGCCCATCCCCCCCCTACCTGTTACAATTGTGCTGCTTAATGCGTTAGTCGTCCAACCCCCCCAAACCCACTGTACCCACATGTAGGTGCCCCCCTTCACCCCTTAGGGCTATAGTAATGGTGTAGACTTGTGGGCAGTGGGTTTTGAGGGGGATTTGGGAGGCTCAACACACAAGGGAAGGGTGCTATGCACCTGGGAGCTCTTTTACCTTTTTTTTTTGTTTTGTAAAAGTGCCCCCTAGGGTGCCCGGTTGGTGTTCTGGCATGTGAGGGGGACTAGTGCACTACGAATCATGGCCCCTCCCACGAACAAATGCCTTGGATGTATTCGTTTTTGAGCTGGGCGCTTTCATTTTCCATTATCACTGAATAACAAAAACGCCCAGCTCACAAATTAGCGAATAACATATGGGCGTCTATTTTTTTCAAAAATACGGTTGGGTCCGCCCCTTCACGGACCCGTTCTCGGAGATAAACGCCCATGGAGATAGGCGTTTTCGTTCAATTATGCCCCTCAAAGTAAAATATTTAAATACGCAGGTGGAACAACAAGCCAAAGAAATTCAACAACTACAGGAAGTACAAAATGTAGTTGTGAAAGATTTAAGTAATTTAAGACGAAAAGCGGAAATAATGGAAAATTTTTCCAGAAGTAACAACCTTCGATTTCTTAATTTTCCTTATTTGAATACTATGGCTCCTAAAGAGATGTTAAAGTTATACTTTAAAGAAGTTCTTCAAATAAAGGAAGAGGATATCCCTCCTCTGGCACAAGTATTTTATATTCCAACTAGGAACTTACAACAACTAGAAACCCAACCTTTGGATGTATCAGCTCTATTAGAGCTTTCGGACACTGAACAAGTAACACCTGCTACTTTGATAGTTACGGTAGTTTTATCTCCGGATAAAACTTGGATATTAAGATTATTCTATAAAAATTTGGCAAAACTTTTTAAAGGCTTAAAGATCAGCATCTTTCCGGATGTATCAAGGGAAACACAGCTGCGCCGGAAGAAATTTCTACAGAAGAAACAAGAAGTGCTCACTTTGGGGGCAACATTTTTCCTCAAATTCCCTTGCAAATGCCTAGTCACCTACCAAACCGAAAAGTTTGCATTTTTTTATCCTATACAACTTGAGACTTTTATAACATCTAAAAGGACAGTTGGGACTAGTTTTCCAACTAGTAATAATGTTCAATAGTAATATAATAACGGCTAGATGCGTTTATTCACTCTCTTTAAATGTTAATTGCTTGTTTATTTGCTTCAACTTATTTGTATTTTTGAACTCCTTTATGATGGACTTGTATTGATTAGAGGAATATTTATGATGAAAATAGATTTTCCTGAATTTTTGTAACCTCTAAATTTCAATTTTTCTTAGAACAAGTTCTTATGCTTGTAAAATTGAAACTTATAAAAAAAAAAAAAAAAGAACTATGTGCATATATTTACACCAAGGGAAATGTGGTAAAAATACCAGCTCAAAAATTTAGGCGGAGAGGGGCATATTCTATTACAGTCTGTGTAAATTTTGGAATGCCCATGAAACACCCATTTCTCTACCTATAAACAATGCCCCTTTTTGGCTCTGTGCATTAGAATTTAGACACTGTGCATTACAGAATATGCTTAGACAGGCCTTTTTTTTGAGGGGGTACTTGGGGGTACTGAGTACCGGCACCTTTTCCATTGTCTGATAAAATTGACCCATGGACCCCAAGTTTTAATGAGAGAAGTTAAGGCTCTACACACCAATTCTGCCTTGTCATAGATTCTGTGACTGGTTACAGGGGGCCTGGCTATTGTGGGGTAGGTCCCTCAGTGATCACCCACCCTTGAAAGGTGGCTTAACATTTGAGTACTGGAACCTTTTTTGCTAGAAAAAATGCACTGTGCTTAGAGAGTGTTATGCGCATAAATTGTAATGTTTGACAACTGGTGCTCATTGGGCCCCTTTTAATAAGAAGAAAGAAAAGTGGGAAGAAAGGCCACAATTTCCAGAGATTGAAGCACACAATATCTTGGGTTGACACAAGATTTTATTGGAAAACCAAAGTGACTCAACACAACGTTGTGTTTCGGCTGAATGGCCTGCATCAGGAGTCTGTGCTGAAAAAAGAATCAAAATGTCTAGCAATAGAAATCATAAAAAACGTAATAAAAACAGTCTTTAGAAAGCCCGTTGGTCGTGTAGCAGTACTGAATGCTAAGATTGTAAATCTAACTGTAAGATTTACAATCCCAGCATTTAGTACTGAAAACTATTTTTTTATTATTGGACGTGCGCAGTGGATGCATGCCAAGTGGCATCTGATGCATGTAGGTCATTATTGCGCAGATGCTTTACTGCTAGGTCTATGGCTGGTGGTAAAATCAGACACTCAAAATGGATGAGCAACAATTTTGATTTTGCTGTACGTCCATTTTCAGAAAAAATTAAAAAAAGGCATTTTTGGTATGTGTGCTGAAAAATATTTCTGTGCGCACCCAAAACCTGTGCCTACACTACCGCAAGCCACTTTTTACTGCGGCTTAGTAAAAGGACCCCATTATTGCTTGTTAAATGCTGTTAAAAATGCTGATTGGCTTGTTAAGTCAATTACGTTATGCGCATTGTTATAGAATCCCGGGGATTGTATCAAAAAGGCTATAAAGTAAATGCATATCAGTATGTAATGCTAATTATCACCTTCATAGGCCAAGAAGCCTGGGTTGTCACACTCAGCATCTCTGCAGATATGTTTTTTTGAAATATTTTCTGATTTTTGTGGTTTCATTTAGAAATGCAAAATGTAAATATTTATAAAAAAAAGGTCATGTGGCTACGATTTTTAGAATGCAACCAATGTAACAAATGAAATTAACATTCAGAAAGTTGATCAGAATGTCCATGTTTAAATTAAGGAAATATTTATTTCCTTAATTCAAAGAGCAGTCCTGACAAACACAATGCTGCCTTAATCCACAGAATTTATGTTACGTAATCCCCATTTCAACTTTTAAAACTTGTACTTTTTAATCTCATTCTAAAAGTGGCAATGAACTTTTACTTAGCTCTGTGAAGTGGAAGTCAAAAAATGTTTGCAGCAGTTTGACCTTTTAGATTAACCAACATCTCATCTAGTTGTGTATTTAAGTGGTTCACAGCTGCTTTAAGAATATCAATAATTAACATCATTAGATTTTAAGAACATTTTCTCAAAATGCCATTCTATTTACCAACAGATGTGGCATTTTCACTATAAGGTTTAAATTCCTTCAAAATGCTAAGTCTTCACAGGATTTGTTGAGCTGGAAAACATTCAATTAGTGTACATTAACATAAATCAGTGCAGATATTGTGTTTGCTTAACAGACCACATCTGACCATTCCCCTTCTCAGTCTCAAAAACTATGTTCTCCAAATAATGGGGAGTCACAAGTAGTCTTCTGTAATACTCAGGGTGTTATCTCAGGTGTTGTTTATAGATGCATTCAGGGTGATATTCAAAAGCATTTATTTGGCATTTAAAGTTAACTCTTTCCTGCTCAGATCAGTATTAGGTAATTACATAAAAATATATATATTTTTTGTTGGTGGGTCCAAAGTTTTACATTTATCCTTCACAAAGCAAACAATCATAATTAAAAAAAAAAAAAACACCATGTGGCCAGAGCCACTGCCAACCACATAAATGCTTGTGAATATTGACTTGTATATTCCTACAATCCAGAAACGCTTAACCAGGGTTGGAGAATTCACTTGCTTATTCACCTGAGTTGACAGCTGACATCTTGCCTGCCAGTGTTCTAGTTCAGTATGGGACACAGGATTAGTCTATCTAAATATGCCAATGGTATCAATTTGTATAATATACTTTTCTTGCACAATTGCAGGAACCAAGAACTATTTCTCAAAAATATGATTCTTTAAAAAAATAGGGAGAAAAAGACTTCATAATGTGTTCTGGCAGTTGTTGCTATAAGCCAGAACACAAACACACAGCTTTAGACATTTTTTGGCTGAGTCTCCAGAGGAAGCAGCTGCGAAACGGGTCCCCGTCAGAACCTCAGCCGTATGGAAAATCAGCTGTGCATTGCAAATTAAGCTAAGTTACAGACTTTCTTTGCTCATTTTAGTGGATGCGAATAGTACAATAAAATTGAAAATTGTTTTAGGTCCGCTAAACGTTTATTTTCTGAGGGAGTTTTTGGACCCATGATTAGAGATGGCCCAACCACACTTATTGAGTGCTAGAATTTGAATCAGCAAGGTGTGTGAGTTTGGGTCGTTATGAGGTCTTTTTCTCCCTATTTTTTAAAGAATCATATTTTTGAGAAATAGTTCTTTAGAAATCAGACTTGGTTCCTGCAATTGTGCAAGAAAAGTATATCATACAAATTAATACCATTGGCATATTTAGATAGGTTCTACTCAATTGATGGTATATTGATCCTGAAGGTTGTAGTTGTGACACAGGATTAGTCCACAGGTTCCTTCCATGACTGCTGCATGGTTTTCCTAACTACAAAACTAGCCAACATTACAATTTACCTTTTATAATCTGGTACCCTTCTATTTTCAGTGCCTCACCTCCCTCCAGCTGTAGAGTGCCATATGTCCACTCAATTGACTAATGCATTATTTGTTCTATAGCTTTCAAGGCTTTCGTCCATACGGATTTCAGCCTGAGGTGTTCAAGGAAAGGACTTCAGCCAGAGGCATTCAGGAAACAGTAAATTAATGTGCCTTTCAAAAATATATATATATACGCCTCTTGTGCCTCAGCAGGGCTGAGTAGGGAATGTAAATGCAACCTCTTTGGCCTCATCTGGATGCATAATTTTCCATTGAGCAGCATCTGTGGCCCAGGCAGAGCTAGGACCTGGGGTGGAGGTTTCCTCTTAGGCTTGCATAGGGCTGGGAGACAGAAGTGGCCTCTATGTCTTCATTGAGGATAAGAGGCGAAGGCATATGAGGTACTAGGAACTGGAGACAACATCTTCTGCTCAAATAGGACCAGTTTATGAAATTTACCATTTTTTTGTTAAAAGTAGATTTTAGGCTAGCACAAGAGTAGAGGCAGATGCAGCCTCTTTAAACTTATCTATGCCAGGAAGGAAAGGTCACATCTTTGAGCCCTGAAAGGGGAAGCATCAGCTTCACCCCACAGCTGCTTTACAGAGTCTTGCACCGGTAGCACTTCCAACAGCACGACCACAGAGCAGAAAGGAGAGGAGACAAAAAATATGGAGTGATTGATTGGGGGGGGGGGGGGGGCACTTTATGGTGAACGGATTGCTCTTCTAAAGTGTAACTTTTGGAGGACTTTATGAATCCCTTAGGAAAATGGTTTCTATCACTTTAGCACAGTCTGCTGAGACAGTGAACACTGAACCATTCAAACTGTTTCATCAATTTTAGGTCACAGAGAGGATGATAGAGCAGGGTTTCTCAAACGGTGTGCCGCAGCACACTGGTGTTCAACGAGAGCCAAAGTTTTAAACTTTAATGGACGGTTCAGATGAGAAATATTCGGCCAAGTGAAATTTACCCTGTCACATTGCCTGAGTGCACCATCCATTCGGCTAACATCCATCCTACCAAGGCGGTCAGTACTCACAGAACAACCCTTGTTGTGTGTAAGCGAGTCATCTGGGTTTCAGCCTGGTCATATGACCCTGCTACACATACGCCGGGTTCCTTCAATCACGCAGCACCATGGAGCCGGGCATGCTCAGCTGCAGGTCAAGATTAAATACCAACAGATTATTAACCTCTGACTCAGGAGGTCCAGGGTCAGTCAGCCAACACACGCCATGACACAAGTACAGCTGCACTGTTAAGTTTAGCTATTCCATTTTCAGTAGTTTGACTTGAATTTGTATTAATATTATTATCGTTTGCTTGTTCACAATGGATAAGTATTTGGTTACCAAATAAAAGTTTTCATCCTGCAAGCATGAAGGAACCTGATGCAAAGAAGGCTAAGATAATCAACAGACAGTATAGCAACAATTATATCTGCATTGCTGATTCTCGTAGACAGACGATCCTTCATGCCCAGTGCTGTTATGCCTTGTATATGGTGAGACATTTTTGAATGGGTCCATGGTACCAAGTAAGTTAAAAAGACAACTCAACAGTAAACATTCATTGTTGTGACACAAAGATGTACAATTTTTCGTACATTTGCAAGACCAGAACATAAAGCAAGGGCAATTTATGGCTGGTGTAACAAAAGTTTCTAAGAAAGCACTGGAAGCCAGCTGCCTCATTGCTGAGCTTGTTGCAAAGGCCAAGCAACCCCACATGATAGCCAAACGTCTGATAATGCTATGCTGTCAAGAAATAGAGTTATGCTAAGTGAAGCTGCTGCTGCAAAAATTGTGAAAGTGCCTTTGTCTGAGAGTACGATCAGTTGTCAAATTGAATATATGTCAGGCGATATGTTGGCCCAACTTCGGATAAAATTATTAGTAAGTGCAGGCTTTGCTTTACAACTTGATGAATCTACAGATATAAGAGGGAAGGCTCAACTTTTGGTATATGTCAGGTATGTCGATGATAATTGCTTTGCTGAGAATTTTCTGTTTTGCAGAGAAATCCCTGATGACACAGTGTACACCTGCACAGGGCATCCACTGAAGGCTGACATTGCCAACATTCTTGATTGAATGCTGAACAAGGACTTCACCACTGCCTATAAAAATATCTTAAATCTGAAGACCCTGAAGGGGCTGGCCTTGCATGATATTTTGACAGAAGTTCACCTGTTTGTACACCGAGTTGATTTTTCCACTTTCAGTCCAAATCAATTTACTAAGGAAGATGGCGGACATTGGGTACAGACTGGCTTCAGGGACAAGTGAGAAGATCCAATTGAGCTCCCTTATTGCTGCCTTTCAGGTCACCTGAGATATGATTGCAGCTGAAGCTTAAATTGTTTACAAAATTGATCCCAGCACCAAGGTTAAAGGGTTGACCTTGTGAGTGTAGATGATGTACATGGAAACTGTGGCAGCTGCTGTTGCTCTACTCATCTCCTATACATAGGCTGAAAGGACATTATGCTACTGCCAGAAGAGATACAGGTTAAGATAGCAGTTCATACAAGGCTGTCCTGTACTAAGTGCAGAGCCTCCATGTACAATGAGTCACCCAGACTACATGGGTGCACCAGTATTTGCACTCACTTTGAAGATTTATAATATGTTTATACATTGATTATTACTACCTATAAGTTCAATTTCCATGGAAAACATTTAGAACCAAACACTCTGCTGCGCATTAGGATTTCATGTGTTAAGTAGGCTTTCTCATTTTTTAGCAGGGCTTCCCAGACCATCACAGCCAGTCAGGTTTCAGGACCTCTTTTGCATATTATTGTGGATAGCTGGAAAACCTGCTTTGCTGTGGAGCCACTGGCAAAGGATAGGGAAACCCTGTTCTGTACTGGAGGAGCACTCTCTGTACTATGGAGGACAGCATTTTTGGTACCAACTTTATGTGAACCAGGAGTTCCCATTAATTAAAACTAATTCTAATGCCATGTGCTGTTTTTCCAGTTCAAGTCTGTTATCCTTAGGGCAAATTTGGCAGAAGAGTAGAGCATAAGTATTTTCTCTTCTTCATTTACTGCTTTTTCTAAATTCTTAAAGGCCTTCCCTAGTACTATCCTGTTAATATCTACTGTAAAAAATGCAAGCTTTACTAGTCCATTTTCACTGTGTAATACATGATTTAAGAAACCCCCAGGAACCAGGACACTGAGCAGGGATCAGCTGGAACAAAGATAACTGAAGCACATGCAGGACTAAGCTGTATTTTACTAAGTGAGTAATAGAGAGCATTTGTTAACTTTGTAACCCATTATAGGCATGGAAGATGGGCTATTTGACACAAACAAACAAATAAAAAATGTCAAAATCTTAAAAAAAAAAAGGATAGTGAATGATACTAAGATTGACTTACAATGGGAGGAGGCTGTAAAAGATCAGGTAGCATAAATGATGGCGGAGCTGAGAGAATGGCAACTGATCTAGGTTATCATGAGATTATTTGTGGTCCTCAAAGTAGAATTTTCTGAAGGAAAAGGCTTTGAGGGTTTGCAAAAGTTGAGGTATTGACTTATGCACCTTAAGCTTTTGGGTAGGGCCTTCCACAGGTTTGTGCATTGGTATGAGAAGCCTGATGAGTGTACGATCTTATAAAATAATTTCTAGCATTTTGTATAATAGAGATTTAAGGCACAGTTTACTAAGGTACGCTAGCATTTTAGTGTGTGCTAAAAATTTGTGCACACTAACCATGTAGACGCCCATAGGAGTATATGGGCATCTACATGGTTAGCGTGGCTCAGTAAACAGGGCCCTTAGGTAGGTGCAAACTCCAGCTTTTGCATTCCTGAGGGCAATTAGATCTCTCATATAGGCCAGGGCCATTCCAAAGATTATTCGGTAGACACGGTGCATATTTTAAATGCGATGCATTCCTTTATTGGAATAATCCTGCTTTATTGTAATGTGATTTTCTTAGTATTAGTCTTGCTGCTGTGTTCTGTACAGTTTGGAATTGTTTCAGGATTTCTCCCTTGCAGCCCACTTATATTCTGTTGCAGTAGTCCATGTGTGTTAGGACCATCGACTGTACTAGCAGGTGAAATATGTCTCTTGGAAAGAAACTCCTTATTCTTTTCAGTTTCCAAATAATTTTGAACATCCTAGTTGTTATAATTGCTGCCTGATCTTCGAATGTGAGCCTTTGATCCAACGTGACCCCCTAGGATCTTTAAATTGTTTAGGATTGGGTAGTTGGTTCCATCAATCTCAATGCTAGAGTAGGTGTATTTGCAGTATGAGGAAGTAAACACCAGAAACTGTGTTTCTTCCTTGTTCAGTTTTAGTTTGAAGGCAGTTGCCCAGGCCTCCAACAGTTTGATCCCTTGGCTAATCTTCCCCTTTATTTCTTTCAAGATATTTTCTTTTATATATATATATATATATATATATATATATATATATATATATATATATATACAGAAAATAGGAAAATTGTTAATCCTCTTTAGACCACAATTCACGGGGGCCTGTACAATATATAACTCAGGAGATAAGCTTCAAGAAATCATTTCACAGAAAAACGCTATAACGCACTATAACCCCACCCTTTTCATTTATTCTCAACTATGGGTAATACTAGTATGAACCATTTTTAAATCTATAAAGGCATGTAATTGTTCTTGAATAAAAAAAGCATATTTGCATGGATAATTAAGATAAAAAGAAGCCCCCAATTCCAAAGTGTCCGTTCTTAAAGCCAAAAACGCTTTCCTCCTTTCTTGTGTTTGTTTTGTAAGGTCTGGAAATATCCAAACTTTTTTGCCATAAAACAAAGTTTGCAAATTTCGGAGGGATAGCCTTTTCACCGCCTCTAAATCTTGCTCAAATACGAATGAAACCAACAAAGTCATCCTTTCTGAATCTGCTGATAATGATGTTTCTAATAGTTCATTGACGAGTCATTTCCAAAGAATTCTCTGAGGTTCTCTTGTTAGGTATATAATATCCGATTTATCGGAGGAATAATTTCCGGGGTAAATTTCAAAACTTCAAACAAATATTTCTTAAATGCATCCAAGGGAGTAATACCCGGAGATTTTGGAAAATTCAGGAAGCGAAGATTTAATCTACGATTGTAGTTTTCTATCTGTTCAATTTTTCAATGAATTATCATTTTGTCTTTTAATACCATAGCAGAACAATCTTGTAACTTCTTATCATCATCTTTAATTATATTTACTTAAGTGTTGAATTCTATCTTTATGCCTTCTAACGAGTTAAAGTATCAACAGTACTCACTAAAGTCAAAACTTCAGCTGTAGATCTGGCCACTGTATTATCCAACTGTCGGAGAGCTACCCAAATGGTAGCGTTACCGTCTCTGGCGTGTTTTAATGGCACAGTGTGCTCAGTTGAAGCACAAACAGGCCTCAATCCTCCCTGCGGTCCCGTCTTCTCAATATCTTTATCCAGAGGTCTGCCCTCAACATTTTCGAGTTCAGGAGACCTCCATTGAGATAAATGTCCTTCGGGGAGAGGCGGTGGGTTGAGAGTCGGGGGAGAGAGAGTGACATCCAGCCCCAAGTCTTTGGAGTCTCCTCCTCCCGGAGCAACAGCAGGGCTCCTCCCGGAATTCTGGGCAGGGGCTCTCGTGACAAATCTTTCAATAGACTACTGCTGGGGTGAAGAGCTTCTGGCCATCGAGGAATCAGCCTTAACCGTCCCCTTACATTTGGTATGAGGCATCGAGATTGAGGAAAAGTTTTAATTTAGAGCAGCCAGCGAAAGAGTTCAACCGCGATCAACAGTGTGCCGCCATCTTGACATGCCCCTGAAACCTCTCAAGTTATTTTCAAAGGGAATATAAACGGACACATCGTCCATGTAGATGAAGAGATGAAAACCTTCCTTTGCTAGGAGTTTCACCAGAGAGATCATTATGTTGAATAGTGTTGGTGAGATGTAGGACCCTTATGGGACTTCACAGATTGCTTTCCAGATGCCGATAATTTTTAGCTCATCTTCACTTAGTACGTCCTGGCAGTCAGGAAGCCCTGGAACCAGCTGAAGACTGTTCAACCGATTCCAATTTCATCTTGAAGTCTGAGTAGAATATGGTGATCTATCATGTCGAATGCTGAAGACATGTTGAATTGTTGGAGCATTATCTTTTTTCCCTTGCTTATTTCTTTCCTAAAGTTGGCCAACAGTGTTATTAAGACCGTTTCTGTGCTAAACTGGGGCCTGAATCCCGATTACCAATCATGTAGAATTGTATGACTGGTTAGTAATCCATTAGTTGCTTCACAACAATCCCTTCCATGAGCTTGGCTATTAAGGGGATTGAAGCCACTGCCAAAACTTTCTGGGGAAAACACGTTTATCAAATTTGTTCATAATGTTGCAAGTTTGTATTACTATTGGAGATATTTTTTAAAATAGTTTTATTAAATATATGAATTTTCTAAATATATGTACATACCAGCTTCTTTTTTATCAACAAATAGATTATTGTGTTTATAAGAGTAAGTTCACATGCAGTCTTGGCCCCGCCACTTCCGGCCCTGGGCCCCGCCTCCTTCTTCTGTCTACAAATTAAGCTCCAGCTGTAACACCAGGCATCTTTAGTTTCCAACCCAAAATACTGCAGAATTTGACAGAGCCCAGCTGGGAGAAGAGAACTAGGGTGCACGGAAAAACCACCACCACCAGCTCCTATTGACCTTCCAGTTTTTCAGAAGTGGTAAGAACTAGTACTGCATGGCTCAACAACTGTAAGTTTATCAATTCCTTGTTCATACTGATGGCATCTGCTGCTGTATAGCTGGTGTATAAAATTTAATGTGTTGGAGAACTCCACAGTTCTCACAAGGAGTGGAAGAAGTGACTGCGTATAAAGTTTTTGCTGCCCTGTAGGTAGACTGCCTCCATTAATTGTCCTTGATTGTTTAAACCTGCCTTCTTTTGAAATAAACTCTTATTGTGGTTCACTTTTATTTTGAGAACTGAGTGCCTGTAAGCGTGTGGAGCATACCTTATTCGGCCTCCTGGGTTTTTCTCCAGTACCGTCCCACGCGCTAAACAAATATATTGTGTACCCAGACAGCTCTCATGATCCAGAGCACATTCTAGGCAACCATCTAGGGTGACTGCAAAGGTCAGGGATTATATATGTTTCACTAAAAGCTCTATCTAACTGCTAAAACAGTGACACTGCTTTTTACTATACATGTTAAAAGTTTATCATGCATTCTACAGAGAATTGCCTTCTGAGTATTAATACTTCATGTGCACAATGGGTTTTTAGCATCTTGATGCTATATAGCACATGCTCAAAATTGTTTTTCTCCTCTTTCTTCACGATAAAACATAAAATTAAGACTATGATATGCTCCTACCTTCAGTGCTGTGTGGGTAAAGAAGCACAGAGAGTTCAGTGTATGTTAACCAACTGCAAGAGGTTAATGTCCTTTAATGTGCTTCTAAAACTATTAATTCAAATTCTGTGCTATTGAGGTAATGAGATGAAAAACATGAAATAACTCAGTAGTTATTAGCACAGCAGAAAAGTATGCTAATTAAAATGTAGAAAATGCAAGTAGTTGCATTAACATGCAAAATATAACTACATCTCTGCAAAACATTCTTCAGTTTTTACATTACTGTCTGTATCAATATGTATACTTTAGCATTTGTGGAGATGTGCATACTTTCACCCAAGTTGGCTCTCTGCCTTAGTAGCTTTCACCTTGATAGGTTCAAATCTACTGTGCCATCAGTCAGATTTTATGGCTGATGTATTTATGTTTCTCCTCTACTGATTTTGAAACCTAAGTCAATGAACTTAAATTCCGATTTCTTCAATGGAGTTATTTAAAGAGCACAGTATCTCAGGCACATAAGAGACTGAAATATGCCTATCATGAATATTTGTTACAGTATTGTCAATATGAAGAGTTGACTAGACAGACTTGTGTATTACCCTATCCAGCTTATTTTCAAAAGAGAAAAACGCCTATAGTGAGACCTAAATCGGGAGATAGACGTTTGTCTCGCAAAGAGGGGCATAATTGAACGAAAATGTCTATCTCCATGGGCGTTTATCTCCGAGAACGGGTCCGTGAAGGGGCGGACCGAACCATATTTTCGAAAAAAATAGACGTCCATGTTTTAATCGACAATTTGTGAGCTGGGCGTTTTTGTTTTTCAGTGATAATGAAAAATGAAAGCGCCCAGCTCAAAAACGAATAAATGCAAGGCATTTGTTCGTGGGAGGGGCCAGGAGTTGTAGTGCACTGGTCCCCCTCATATGCCAGGACACCAACCGGGCACCCTAGGGGGCACTTTTACAAAAACAAAAAAAAAAGGTAAAAGAGTTCCCAGATGCATAGCACCCTTCCCTTGTGTGTTGAGCCCCCCAAACCCCCTCAAAACCCACTGCCCACAAGTCTACACCATTACTATAGCCCTAAGGGGTGAAGGGGGGCACCTACATGTCCAAGTTTGGCTTTCGATTATACCGCGTTATTCGTTTTTGGGAGATAAACGCCTATCTCCCAATTTAGGTCGCAATATAGGCGTTTTTGTCTTTTGATTATAAGCTGGAAAGGCACCCAAATCGGAATAATGGAAAGCCGATTTTGGGCGTTTCCAACTGCAGTCCGTCGCAGAAACGAATAAAGTTGACGGGGGCGTGTCGGAGGCGTGGTGGAGGCGGAACTGGGGCGTGGTTATCAGCCGAGGAGAGATGGGCGTCTTTAGCTGATAATCGAAAAAAAGACATTTTTACCGCGATTTTGGGTCACCTTTTTTTTTACCCTTTTTTTTCACGAACAAGTCCCAAAAAAGTGCTCCAACTGCCCAGATGACCACTAGAGGGAATCGGGGATGACCTCCCCAGACTCCCCCAGTGGTCACTAACCCCCTCCCACCAAAAAAACCCCACTTTAAAAACTTTTATTCCAGCCTGTATGCCAGCCTCAAATGCCGTACCCACCTCCATGACAGCAGAATGTGTTCGATCCTCTCACAGCCTTTCCCTGGGTCAGATGTGGCTCTCGGGTGCAGTACAGGGTCACATCAGCATTGCATTGTGGTGGGTGTAGGGTATTGGGCTCCGTGATTTCATTAGCTTGTGTTACAGTCTCACGATGTTGGTAGTTGGTAGGCTCTTCTCCCATGGTGCTTTTCCCCCTGCCTACTGGGTCAGAGTGTGCCCTGTTGTGTTTCCTGTTGTAGTCCATGCAGTAGTGGCCTTTTTTGTAAGCCAGTTTTAGTTCCCTTTCCTGTGTTAGCCATGTTACAGAACTTAGTTCTTACCTTGAATTTGGCTGAAAGAGGGCATTGTACAGCATTCTGCCAGCTCTGACCTACTGCTAATCTCAGTACCAGGGAGACTCGTTGCCAGTGGGGCACAACCTCTGATCTGCAGTTAACTGAGTAAACGCGGTTATTCCAATAAAGGACGTTTTTGGAGAGATTAGTCTTCAGGTGTCAACTGGCGTGCCAATGTTATATAGCAGCAACCAGTCCTAGAGGCCTGTGTGTATGCAGGTCCCTGGAGCAATTTTAGTGGGTACCGCAGTGCACTTCAGCCAGGTGGACCCAGGCCCATCCCCCCCCACCTGCAACACTTGTGCTGGTAAATGGGAGGCCTCCAAAACTCACTGTACCCACATGTAGGTGCCCCCTTCACCCCTAAGAGCTATGGTAGTGTTGTACATTTATGGGTAGTGGGTTTTGGGGGAGGGGGGTTAGGAGCTCAGCACCCGTGGTAAGGGAGCTATGCATGTGGGAGCTTTTTCTGAAGTCCACCGCACTGACCTAGGGTGCCCAGTTGGTGTCCTGGCATATCAGGGGGGCCAGTGTACTATGAATCGTGGCCCCTCCCACAACCAAATGGCTCGGATTAGGACGTTTTTGAGCTGGGCGTTTTTAGTTTCCATTATCGCTAAAAAAAACAAACGCTCAGCTCAAAAACGTCCATTTTTTCGAAAATACGGTTCGGCCCACCCCTTCACGGACCCGTTCTCGGAGATAATCGCCCATGGAGATAGGCGTTTCCGTTTGATTATGCCCCTCCACAGGTTGGGGATCAGTTCTGTGGTTAAATTGATTCATAAATATTGCCATATGTTTTCAACTTATGATTTTTTTTTTAGGAACCTCCCTTGATAGCTGCTGAGCAGGAGTCTACTTGGGTGAAATGCTAAAGAGGAAGGGCTCCTTTTATAATACGGCACTACTGATTAGCACTTTGCTGAATGCGAAGAAGCCCATTCAGGGGCCCTTTTACTAAGCTGCATAAGCATGTACGCGTTCCCAACACGCGCCAAAATGGAGTTACTGCCCGGCTACTGTATGGCTTTTGCGGTAATTTTATTTTTGGTGCGTGTCCAATACGTGCGTTCAAAAAGTAATTTTTATTTTTGGACATGCGTATTGGATACACGTCAAGTAGCATTTGATGCGTGTAGGTCATTACCACACGGTTACCACGTGAGTCTTTAGCACTAGGTCAATGGCTGGTGGTAAGGTCGCAGACCCAAAATGGATGCATAGCAATTTTGTTTTTCAGGCGCGCTGAAAAATGGATAGGCGTGAGTCCAAAACCCATGCCTACACTACCGCAAGCCATTTTTCAGCGCACCTTAGTAAAAGGACCCCTCAATTCCCATGGGCTTCTTTGCATTCAGAACATGCTAATTGGTAGTGCCGCTTTATAAAAGGAGTGCTAAATCTCATCCTTCAGAAATTGTTGGTATTCACACTGTATGTGGACGATGTGCATGGTGTAGTTCCACTATAGCAGTTCAAGTTAAAGCAATGTTTTGATTCGTCCTAAGTGATTTATATCATTATTGTCCCTGCCCACTTGTAGGATGTACTAAGCGACCTGTGATACTACCACTGAATGAACATAAAAATTGAGAGAAAACGGTATGTTTGCCCCACTGGCATATCATTGGATGGAAGCACAGCATACTTTTATGGGCATGCCTTTTTTTTTTAAACTTCAATCTTTCTATTCAAATTTTAGGTAATGAACGGTAAAACAAAATGAAACAAGACAAAAACATTATGTCACACTGCTAGAAATTATTAGGAAAGGGATGCAAAATAAAGATCAAGAATATTATAATGCCTCTGTATTGCTCCATGATGAGACCTCACCTTGAGTATTGCGTTCAATTCTGGTTGCCATATCTCAAAAAAAGATATAGCGGAATTAGAAAAGGTTCAAAGAAGAGTGACCAAAATGATAAAGGGGAGGTTAGGGCTCTTCAGTTTGGAAAAGACACAGATGAGGGGAGATATGATTGAGGTCTACAAAATCCTGAGTGGTGTAGAATGAGTAGAAGTAAATCGATTTTTTACTTGTTCAAAAAGTACAAAGAATAGGGGACACTCGAGGAAGTTATATGGAAATACTTTTAAAACAACTAGGAGGAAATATTTTTTCACTCAATGAATAGTTAAGCTCTGGAACTCATTGCCAGAAGATGTGGCAACAGCAGTTAGCGTGTCTGGGTTTAAAAAAGGTTTGGACAAATTCCTGGAGGAAAAGTCCATAGTCTGCTATTGAGACAGACATGGGGGGAAGCCACTGCTTGCCCCAGGATTGGTAGCATGGAATGTTGCTACTAATTGGGTTTCTGCCAGGTACTTATGACCTGGCTTGGCCATTGTTTGGAAAACAGGATACTGGGCTAGATGGACCATTGGTCTGACCCAGTATGGCTACTCTTATGTTCTTAGAATTTTACTCAAAGTTTATGACCTTCAGTTTAACTAATCTAGGATATTTTGCAATTTTTTGTACTAGTAGATGACACATTATAATTACTATGCTTTGATTCTCATTTAATAAATGTGATGATATACCATCTTAATTTATGGAAGAAAATAATATAGGGCCTGAGAAGAAAGCCATTAACCTTAAAATGAATGTCACTCTGATGATGAAGGCAAGTTGACAGATGTGTTTTAATATTTTGTGAGCTAATGATAAATATGTGCAGGTATACTGAGAATCTGCCTTAATATTCTTTAAAGCTTGAGCAGTCTTTCCATCTGAAATGCCCTTGTTGCAAAAATAATTGCTTGCTTTTTGGGTCTGCAGTTACTGTTGTCAGTAGAAGGGGAGGTTTATAGCATGTAAAAATGAGTTCACAGAATGAACTATTGAATGATCAATTACAACTGAGTTCTAACAGGTGAATCCATTCTTGGGTATTTGAGGTAGTAAATATAGGGGGTATTTTACTAAGGCGCGCTCACGTTTTTGGTACGCGCTAAAATTGTTGGCATGTTAAATGTTAGAGACGCCAATGCATTCCTATAGGCATAGAGACCTTTACCTGTGCCTTAGGAAGATGGCAGAGACCTCTAGTGGCCCTACTGAAGTATTGTGATATGAACTGAAGACCCCTACAGTTCCCAGAACAAGAGAAGAGCTCCCTTGACCAATGAGATAATAGTAAGTGGAGACTCTTTTTGGAGAGAATCTGGGATTGGTATAAATACTAAAGCCAAAGGGTGTTTTTCTTTCTTTAACTCCTCTTTCCCTGGTCACTACATCGTTATGTAATGGGATCAAGGTCTTTAACCTAGCCATTGCACTTACTTGGGAGAGTGATCTGGATAGAGGAGCCAACACACCACTACTTCGAAGGACAAAGAGAGAAGAGTTAAGTGGCTTTGGAATATAAGACCAGCAGGGCGCCACTGGCCCTGGAAAAGGAGTGGAGTCAGTGGATCTGAAAAAGGAGGGTCAAGCAGCTAATGTGACAAGCAAGCTAGGTCAAAACTCCTGGGAGCCAAGGGATTATGATTTAAACCTTGTGATCACTCAGGAAACCCTCTATTACCAGGGAAGTCAAAAGAATATTCAGTAATATATCCTTACCTGCTTGCTTCTTTGTCTACATCCAAGGATCTCCCTGTAATGAGGCAAAGCAGAATGCATGGGGGAGGGGTTACATAAATTTTAGAGGGAAATGTATCATGAAAAAAAACCCTACTGTGTCATGGCAATTTGATTAGTTTTCTGAAGCTGTTCAGCATACTAGTCTGGAGTGGAGGAATGGCCAAATATTATGCGTGTAACTTATAGAATGCATGTATCGCCAGCATGTACACTGAATACTGACATAAGTACTCACAACTAAATGATGGGCACTTTTTTCTGTTACACTATTCTATAAATGGAGATAGGCACCTACATTCCATTAGAGAATAGGATCCTACCAGGAGGGCACATAACCTCATATTAATAGGATAACCTCTTAAATTTGTAAATTAATAAATAAAACAGTTGACACTCAAAGTGATTTTAAATTTATTTATTTATTTGTTTCAATTGTATCCCACATTTTCCCACCTATTTGCAGGCTCAATGTGGCTTACATAGTACCGGAGAGGCATTTGCAGACTCCGGCGTGAACAAATACAAAGTGATGTTGTGGTAAGATAAAGTTCATGTAGTACAGCCACATTAGGGAATCGTGCAACAGAAGAGTTATGTCCATTACGTACTTTAGTTTTGTTGTGTTGCAGAGATCAGGTATTTAAGTTGGATCGGTAGGGTATGCCTTTTTAAACAGGTTAGTTTTTAGTGATTTCCGGAAGTTTAGGTGGTCGTACGTCATTTTCAAGGCTTTTGGTAGTGCATTCTACAGTTGCGTGCTTCTGTAGGAGAACTTGGATGCGTAAGTTGATTTGGATTTAAGTGCTTTGCAGCTTGGGTAGTGCAGATTTAGAAAGGTACATGTTGATTCGGATGTCTTTCTAGTTGGTAAGTTGATCAA
Organism: Microcaecilia unicolor; assembly: GCF_901765095.1. Classification (NCBI taxonomy): domain Eukaryota; kingdom Metazoa; phylum Chordata; class Amphibia; order Gymnophiona; family Siphonopidae; genus Microcaecilia; species Microcaecilia unicolor. The sequence goes on from NC_044032.1 coordinate 508,570,729, forward strand.
GTCTATCATGTATCCCGGGGCTTCGCCGTAGATAATTTTGTGAATCAGGGTGCAGATTTTGAAAGCAATGCGTTCTTTGATTGGTAGCCAGTGTAGCTTTTCGCGGAGGGGTTTTGCACTTTCAAATTGCGTTTTTCCAAATATAAGCTTAGCTGCCGTGTTTTGAGTGGTCTGGAGTTTCTTTAATGTTTGTTCTTTGCATCCTGCATAAATTCTATTACAGTAGTCTACTTAGTACCATTGATTGTATCAGGTCGCAAAATGTTTCCCTTGGGAAGAATTGTTTCAAGCATTTGAGTTTCCACATTGAATGGAACATTTTCGTTGTTGTGGATGCTATTTGGCTGTCTAGCGTTAGATTACGGTCCATCGTAACGGCGAGGATTTTCAGGCTATCTGAGATAGGAAGGGTGTAGTCTGGGGTGTTGATACTTGTGGGGTTGTCCGCACTGTGCTGGGATGAGAGGATGAGACAGGATAAATGAGACAGGATAAATTGCTAGGAGAGGCTGTTTTTGTGGAGTTACCCGAAGATATTCTGAAGCACTTAACTGGATAGTGCCGCTGAATATCCCCTCTAACTGCTCATGGTGAAACTGGCTGGGGTGAAGTCAGGGTGGAGCGGAATCTTAGCTGGTCAGTGGTGATTTTCAGTCTGCTAATTGGCTAAGGGGCCCTTTTACCCCCTGGTGCTAGAAAATAAAAAAATGTACTTTATAGCACTGGAAGTGGCGCACAGCAAAGGCAGGACTACCACTGGGCTCCTGGGTGAGCCCGGAAGTACACCCAATTCACCACGCGCTAAGCCTGTGCTACTTTTTCTGCTCTTTAGTAAAAGGGGCCTCTAGGTAACCGCATAAAGTCAGAACAGACAAAAGGATGCCCTAACTTTATGCAATGAGTTAACTGGGTACTGGTCTGAATATCGGCCAGTGCCCAGTTCCAGGATATTCAATGCCAGGAGCTGCGAATGCCCCAGCATTGAATATTCAAGGTAAAGTCAGCCTGCAGATTGAAGCAGCTTGTAAGCAACTCACCACCTTGGGCTGAATATCGACCCAAGAGTGATTATTGAAGTAGTGGGGAAAAGTTCAAATCATCTTCATAAATGTCAGCATGTAAAATGAGTAGACCAAACTGCTGATTAATGATATCGAATGAGAGCAGCTGCTGCATAGCAAATCTCCACACATGGGGCTATATTGACAATGCTCAGAGTACAGACTCTGTATGAAGTAAAAAGAAGCCTCAGCTGTTACTATGTTTGTTGTTAGGTATGTTTGTTAGAAGATCTATGCATAGTTAATAATATATAAAACATTACTGACAGGTACTCACTGCTGATCTAACTTGGTATGATGAACACAAAATAATAAAGATGGTTAGTTGTCTCCCTTCCTAAAAAAAAAAAAGGCTTCTTATGTGAACATATTTGGGACAAGTAATAATATTTTATACAAAAAAATCCATTTGCCATGATGCATCGCTATTTTTGTATGAGTTTTTAAATGATCTGCATGCATTATTTTTGGCTCAAAATATCCAGAAAGCAATATACTGAAAGTCTTCAAATAAAGTAATGTGTGTCATAAGAAAGCCCCATAGGAGACATTAGCCACATTTTCCATTGCCTTTGTAAAGGGACTAATAGCTTAATGTAGTAACATCTGCCTACACCACTGTACTCTTGTGTAATGGAAGCAGTTAGCGATTATGTTATTGGCACTCATGTTACAATAGGTGTGACAGTAATTTGTGATAAAGACAAATTGATTCGTTTTTTTTTTTTTTTGCTAAGAATGATTGAAAGTAATTACTTGACAATTGAAATACTTGGCATGTTATTACAAACAAATGTCTGCTTAACATGTCTGTTTAGCAAAAAAGTGCAGTCCAGGTTTAGCTGTTAAAAGAGAGATTGCTGACCTTCATTTAGCTCATGCCCTTTCTCAGAAGTTCAAAGTGTACAGGTACAGCAAATATGGTTCTAGTCCACAGAGGGCTTCCTATTTTCATTTTATTTTTAACTTTGATTATCAGTTCTGTTCACTTTGATCTTTATTTTACCTGTTAAAGATTGTAAACTGCTTTCATTTGACTTGATTTCACTAAGAGGGGTAGTATAGTAAGATTTTAAATAAATGTATTATTTAGGTTTGCACCTGAGGCAACACAGAGTTATGTGATTGCCCAAGAGCACAAGGAGTAGCAGTGAGATTTGAACCTGACTTTATTGGCTCTAAGCCTTCTGCACTGTTGGGGGTAAAACTCCTTGCCACAATATAGCCAATGTATCAGAAACTTTAACTTATTTCAACCTGCTCTGCTGGCTAGTGATGTCATCTAATTGCACCATACTCTGAAAGACTTGTGCTTGCCTTGTATCTATGAAGGACTCCTGGGCATGACCCTGGTACTTTCTATCCAGTGATATATCTGGATCAATTTGGAGGTATGCAGATAACCACTGCTTGGAGCCCCAGGAATCACTACTTACTACTACTACTTATCATTTCTATAGCGCTACTATATGTACGCAGCGCTGTACACTTGAGCATGAAGAGACAGTCCCTGCTCGACAGAGCTTACAATCTAATTAGGACAGACAAACAGGACAAACAAGAGATAAGGGAATATTAAATTGAGGATGATAAAATAAGGGCTCTGAACAAGTGAATAAGGGTTAGGAGTTAAAAGCAGCATCAAAAAGGTGGGCTTTTAGCTTAGATTTTAATCAGGGGGATATACAAGATTACATCAAAGATATTCTTGTGGTTTGCCACAACCACAACAATAGGGCATGGACGAATTGCCTGTTATGATGGTATTATGATTTGAGGCCACTTCTGATAAGAACTTTTATAAAGATGCACCTGCAAAAGGCATGGGGATTTCATCATCAATTTCATCAAGAAAATTGACTTCACAGGACCATGGTGTGCAATGATACATCAATGATAGATTACCATTGCCTGCACCTGCTGCCAACTGCCAGCATGAGAAGATGACCTGATACCAACAGAATGAGGTTTGTATACCTTATATTTTAAGGTCTGTGATCACTAATATCTGGGCTTTTCTATGCCTGTGGGGGTGGGGTGTTCCATTTGATTTCCGTTTATTTTAGTTTCATAAGTGCTTGTATTAGGGACTTATATATCTATCCTAAACTTTTATTCTATTTATCTTTGTAAGTACATTCTTTTCGATTCTGGTCCATGTGCTGATCAGTGAATAATAAGGGGGAATTCTGAATTCTGGGACCTTTTTGTTTAGATGTTTTCCCCTTCTGGACACCACTATTTGGATAAGTACTTGCTTTTTCTTCTGATGTTCACTTTTGTTTGGTGGCAAATACCTTTGGATATGTTGATAAATTTAATGGACACTGATAAAATTGATGGCTGATGATTGAGAAAAATTCATTAGGTTTGGACACATCAAGGTGATAATAGTCCTTTGATCTTTTTTTAATGAGTTGATGTTGCTTTTAACTCATAACCCTTACTCACTTGTTCAGCACCCATTTTTATCATTTCCACCTTAGTAATTCCCTTATTCCATATTTGTTCTGTTTGTCCTAGTTACATTGCAAGTTCTTTTGAGCAGGCTAACAAGTGACCAGCTTTATCATTATTAGCATAGTATTGAGCCAATTTCATGAATATCTCTTTACTAGCATTATTAGCTAATATTAAGTTGTGTTTATTTCTTGCATTTTTCTGGTGGATCTTTTCGAGATGTGATATAGATTTTTCCAGATCATTTATTTCAAGTGTTTGTTTCTTTTTCAATTTGGCAGAGAAATGAATAATTGAGCCACATATAAAGGCCTTAAAAGCATCCCATCTAGTTGTCCCGCTAGTATCGTTTAATGTATTAAATTGAAAATATTCTTTAATATCACTAGTAGTTTCTTCTAGAAATTCTGGATAGGCTAATAGACTAGAATTAAAGCGCCATGTTTTTGCTCTTGTTTTAAATGCATAGGCGTAGTTTGACTGTTTCATTTGGGGGGGCAAAAAATGGGCGGAGCATATTAGCATATCATTTGCATATATACATATGCAAATGAATATGCTAATATGGAGGAAGGAAATGAAATTTACAGGCAAAATATCACAGATGCACATTTCAAAAAGCTGACACATTTCAATTAATAAATTATGAATAAAATAAACTTTTATTTACCTTTGTTGTCTGATCATGTAGTTTTTCTATTCGCTTTGATCCCAGTGTCTTCTGTTTTATGCAGTGTCTTCTTTCCAGTAGGCTTCCCTCTGCTCCCCACCCTCCCAGTCCCATCCATCTCTTGCTCCTTCCCTCTGCTCCCCACCCCTCCCAGTCCCATCCATCTTCTGTTCCTTCCCTCTGCTCACCATCCCTCCGTCCCATCCATCTTCTGCTCCTTCCCTCTGCTGTGCCTGACCTCTCCCAATCCCATCCATCTCCTGGTCCATCCCTCTGCTCCCCACCCCTCGCAGTCCCATCCATCTCTTGCTCCTTCCCTCTGCTCCCCACCCCTCCCAGTCCCAACCATCTCTTGCTCCTTCCCGCTGCTCCCCACCCCTCCCAGTCCCATCCATCTCCTGCTCCTTCCCTCTGCTCACCTCCTTTCCCAGTCCAATCCAATTCCTGGTCCATCCCTCTGCTCCCCACCCACCCCTCCCAGTCCCATCCATCTTCTGTTCCTTCCCTCTGCTCACCATCCCTCCGTCCCATCCATCTCTTGCTCCTTCCCTCTGCTGTGCCTGACCTCTCCAAATCCCATCCATCTCCTGGTCCATCCCTCTGCTCCCCACCCCTCGCAGTCCCATCCATCTTCTGTTCCTTCCCTCTGCTCACCTCCTTTCCCAGTCCAATCCAATTCCTGGTCCTTCCCTCTGCTCCCCACCCACCCCTCCCAGTCCCATCCATCTCTTGCTCCTTCCCTCTGCTCCCCACCCAACCCAGTCCCATCCATCTTCTGTTCCTTCCCTCTGCTCACCATCCCTCCGTCCCATCCATCTCTTGCTCCTTCCCTCTGCTGTGCCTGACCTCTCCAAATCCCATCCATCTCCTGGTCCATCCCTCTGCTCCCCACCCCTCGCAGTCCCATCCATCTTCTGTTCCTTCCCTCTGCTCACCTCCTTTCCCAGTCCAATCCAATTCCTGGTCCTTCCCTCTGCTCCCCACCCACCCCTCCCAGTCCCACCCATCTCTTGCTCCTTCCCTCTGCTTCCCACCCCTCCCAGTCCCATCCATCTCCTGCTCCTTCCCTCTGCTCACCTCCTTTCCCAGTCCAATCCAATTCCTGGTCCTTCCCTCTGCTCCCCACCCACCCCTCCCAGTCCCATCCATCTCTTGCTCCTTCCCTCTGCTCCCCACCCCTCCCAGTCCCATCCATCTCCTGCTCCTTCCCTCTGCTCCCCACCCACCCCTCCCAGTCCCATCCATCTCCTGCTCCTTCCCTCTGCTCACCTCCTTTCCCAGTCCAATCCAATTCCTGGTCCTTCCCTCTGCTCCCCACCCACCCCTCCCAGTCCCATCCATCTCTTGCTCCTTCCCTCTGCTTCCCACCCCTCCCAGTCCCATCCTTCTCCTGCTCCTTCCCACTGCTTCCCACCCTCCCAGTCCCATCCATCTCCTGCTCCTTCACTCTGCTTCCCACCCTCCCAGTCCCATCCAATTCCTGGTCCTTCCCTCTGCTCCCCACCCACCCCTCCCAGTCCCATCCATCTCTTGCTCCTTCCCTCTGCTTCCCACCCCTCCCAGTCCCATCCATCTCCTGCTCCTTCCCACTGCTTCCCACCCTCCCAGTCCCATCCATCTCTTACTCCTTCCCTCTGCTCTCCACCCTCCCAGTCCCATTCATCTTCCCTCTGCTCCCCCCCCCCACGAGGTCCAGGATCGTGACTCCGTTTACCCCCTCTCTTCCTCCCTCCCTCCGGTGCAGGCAGCAGTCTTCTTCAACCTTTCTGTGCTCCTGGCAGCGGTAGCAACGTATACACGCTGCCTTCGGTCTGCCCCGGAAGCCTTCTCTTCAAGTTCCTGTTCCCACCTATGCGGGAACAGGAACTTGAAGAGAAGGCTTCGGGGCAGAGCTGAAGGCAGCGTGTACGTCGCTACCGCTGCCAGGAACAAGAAAGACTTAGAGAAGATTGGTGCTGCCTGCGCCGGAGGGTAGGAAGAGAGGGGGTAGATAGACACGCTCGTCTCCGTCCGCTTCGCTGCTTCCCTGCCTTCTCTGTCTGCGTCCCGCCTTCCTCTGATGTCATTTCCTTTCGGGCGGGACGCAGACAGAGAGGGCAGGGAAGCAGCGAAGCGGACGGAGACGAGCGCGTGCCTGCTTGTTTTTTTTTTTTTCATTCTAGCGCCAGTCCACGTCCTCGTCGTTTGGGGGGGCATTGCCCCCCCCTCGCCCCCCCCAGTCTACGCCTATGTTTAAATGATAGGTCAGTAAGCTGTAAGGAAATATGTGCATGGTCTGACAAATGTATAGTGTCAATGCTGGCATCAGATACTTTACTTAATAAAGCTTCAGAGACTTAAAAGTAGTCAATACGAGAATATGAACTGTGTGGTGAAGAGTAGAATGTGTAATCACATTCATTATCATGTAACATGCACCAGACATCACATAGTTTAAGTTGTGTCATTATATCTTTCAAAATAAACCAAACTTTGGTTTTCTTATATGGGAACATAGATTTCCTGTCCACTTCAGGATTCAGAGTAAGGTTGAAATCTCCCCCTACTATCAATGGTTTATCACCCTCTGATGTAATTAAATCAGCAATTGTATGGAAAAATTCAGGGCAGTCAATATTCGTAACATATATATTAAGGATTTATCATCTACTATGAGATATACCTTAACCCATCTACCCAATGAATCATTATGAAATGATATTAATTTAATATTATCTCTCTTTCTAATGAGAATGGCCACATCATGTTTTTCCCATCAGCTGCAGAGAAAACTGGGGTTAAAGACCATGACGTTTTAAGGTTAATTGACTCACATTCAGATAAATGTGTTTCTCGGAAAAAATTACATCAGGTACATACTTATTCAAGGAATTTAAGATTTTTTCCTCTTAATAGGATTGTTAAATCCCTTAACATTAAGGGAAAGTATAGTGAAAGTCATGTATCATCAAGCGTGTAGAGTGTTGATAACAGCGTTGTAGAAACATTCCTATGGATAATATCAATATTATAGAAATAGAGTATCACATTTTGTAGACTGAGTACATTTACAAATAACATAACAGTGTGTAAACAACAAACACAGTATGTTCCAACCATGAAATATGGATACTCGGATGACCAGCATCCCCTCATTGACTCCGAGATGTTGAAAAAAACATATTAGGTATTAGGAATATCAATAGTAGTGGAAAAGAAAGACAGAAAAATAATCACATATCTTTGTATATGTCCACACAATAATACTGAAATAAACTTAAAACAAGTTTAAACTTGAACAAGACTAGCCCTGTGGGAAAACAATGATTAGTAGACCTTGCAAGTAAGTTAAATAGCCCATATAACGATGGATTTATGACATAAGCAACCATTATAATAATCTAGGTTCAAATTGCATCAATTTAGCTTGGGGCTACTTCTTCCAAGTAGGAGGCCAAGGTGTCAGGAGAAGTAAAATCTTTAGTAACGTTGTTTGTATGTTACTCGCAGCTTAGCAGGATAAAGGAGGCCATATCTGGCATTAATCTCTTTCAGCTTAGGTCGGTAAGATAGAAGTTGTCTCCGTGCTTTAACTGTTGCTTTGCAAGGATCTGTCAAGAATTGAAGATCCTGACCTTCATATTTTACAGGAGCACGAATGCGGGCCCACTGAAAGATCTCTGTGACCTGAGGATATCGCAGAACCCGCATAACGATAGAACTCCTTAGGCCCTCGCTGAGACGGGACTCTATGTGCACATTTCAGTTCGAAATCCTTGGCGAATTGAAGTCAGTATGTTTGGTATGAATTTCTCTAACAATTGTATGGTATCTGTGCCTTCCAGATTTTCAAGCAGACCTAGTAAACGGATGTTATTGTGTCTGGCTCTGTTGTTACTGTCCTCCATTTCCCACTCAAGCAATGTGATCTTCTTAACTTGTTTTTGTATTGTTTTAATGTTTGCTTCTGACACGTCGAATTTCTTCTCCAGTGTAAGCACTTTGGAGTTTAGCATAGATAAATCCGATCTGATGAGTGAGAGGTCCTCCTTTATGTTGTTTAGTCCTTCCTTAGTAGGAGATCCTGGATTCTTTACAGGAGAAACTAGTCCAGCAGTTGGCAATGAAACCCATGTGGGATGGGGCCATACTGGACTTAGTGCTTACTAATGGGGGAAGTATTTCTGATGTTATAGTAGGTGATCATCTAGCGTGGAAAAGGTTCATGTGCAAGTGAAGGTTGTACACACAAAAAAATACCTCTTTATTCAGATGGGGGATTACCTCAAGGAATTGTTGTCTGGATGGGAATATCTGGAAGAAATAAGTGGGCAAAACTGAAAGGAGCTATTTAGGAGGGCACTGTGGAGCACCAACTGTGATGGCAGCATAATCACTGATCTCTCCAAGACTCCTACAATCATTTGGAATGTAATTAATTACATTCTATTTGTTGCTTTACAAGCCCTATAACTCATGGCCTCCAGCAAAATAGCAAAAGTCATCATGTTGAACCGGTATTGCCGCAAAAAGGGCAGGCTGGAAAATCTGATGACGCAGGCACAGCGGCCATCTTGGAAGAAATACGAGTTCTGCAATAGGGCTGACCCATGCTGACCTCTTCCTGGACCCTGAATTTACTACTACTACTATTTAACATTTCTAGAGCGCTACAAAGTGTACGCAGCACTGTACAAACACAGAAGAAAGACAGTCCCTGCTCAAAGAGCTTACAATCTAAATAGACAAAAAGTAAAGCATTTAATATTTAAGCAGTCAAGCACAAGAGAACAGTCACAGAAGGACTGAAGATGTTGAAGGGTGGTCAGTGTGATTAGGTGTAACTCTGGTTGGAGTAGTGGGAGAAGGTGATAGAAGAATAGAAATGGGTGAGGTAAAAGTAATGAGTGGGTTGATAGGGAGGTTATATAAGACATGTCACTCTAGGGATGGGTGGGTAGAAGGGTAGGGTGGGCGGGACTAAGTCTAAAGCAGGAGAAGGTATTCTCTGCAGCCTATCTGTGAGATGGAAAATGCTCTCTGAAGCTGCTGCTGCTATAAGTTGTTAGTTTTCTCTCCCTGAAAGAGATCCAAGCCACACCCACGAAGTTCAAACTGTCAGTGGGGAGGGGGAGGGGAGGAAATGGCAGTGCTTGATGAAAAAGAGAGCTCAGTTTGATAGGAGATATACTATAGGATGTCATTCTGAGGCCAGGCTAAGTCTAAAGCAGGAGAAGGTATTCTCTGCAGCCTATCTGTGAGATGAATTTGTGCCTGGATCCTATGCCATGCTTGCTGCCTGACCTAACTTTTGCCTGGATTCTGACTATGACTTGCTTGCTGCCTGATCTGAACCCTGCCTGGAACTTGACTTCGCCCTGTTCACAGCTGGCTTCACCCTGACAACTGACTGTCAGGCTGGTTGTGAGCCCTTGAGCCTAGGCCGAGGCCTAGTGTAGCTTTTAGGCCAAGGCCTAGGATGTACTGAACAGGTACAATACACCACCCTAGCTACCAAGCCCTGCACACACACATGCAACCAACTTGCATTACCAGAAACTGGAAGATAGGGCATTCAGGCAGGCCTCATGGCCTATCGGGAACCCACTTGCTCAGAATACAGTCATATGGGCCTCACAGCCTCACAGCCTAACCAGAACCGACTCAAACCCAGGGAAGGGAGAAAGAAAAAAATGAGGGGGTCTCCACGGGGACTAGAGCACCAACACACTAAGTGCTCGTTAAGGACACAAGGGAAAAATGAACTGAGAGAGGTAACTATAGGAAACCCGTCAGGCTGTACCCCATAGCACACAAAGGAAATGAGGGACTGAGAAATATGGATACAGGGAGCAGAGACCCCCAGCAGACAGGATAGGGAAGCCAGAAAAAAGTAGAGATCCGGGCCTGAGACGCAACCCACTCAGAAAGAGCAGTACATAGTAATAGCAAGGGTAGTGACAGCAAAAAAGAATTAAAACAGTCACAAGGGAAAGACTGCTCCAAACACTCAGCTGCCAGAGGCAGGCAAAATACTGCAGTCAAAGAGTTAACCAGGCTCTGAACACACAGCTGCCAGAGGCAGGAACACTGCAGGACAAGGGTTAACGTAAACACAAGGAAGAACAAACAAACAACCCCCCACGGAGAGAAACAAAGGGTCCCCAGGCTGCTACAAGAGCAGAGCAGAATACAACCACAGCACAAAGGGAACTCCGAAGGAAGGGGAAGCTAAACAAACAAACAGGAACAGGGACGAGGTAGGAACTCACCACACAGCACTACAGCCAAACAGACAGGGAATCCCAGGTGCAGTGTAGCGAGAGGTAATTAGACACACACACTAAGAGCAGCAGGCAGACAGAGACAGAGCAAGAGAAAACTACAAGCAAGAAGAGGAGTAACAAACTCCACGAGAGCACAGAGCTAACAGCTCAGACAGAGCGCAGGTAAGGCTTCAGCAAGATAGGGATAACGCCAAAGCAGGGGTTGTAGGGAAAGGTAAGCTTAAGTAGATCAGACTGACATCAGCTCAGCCCCTGACGGACCAATCAGGAGTGATTCCAAGCATTCCCCTGTCTGACTAGCAGAATTCTAACAGAATCAAAACACTAACCACCCCATCCAGAAGACCCTTAAGTCCTGCTGGCCACCTGAACCCAAGGACTCAGCTCTCAGGGAATGGTGGTTGGTCCAGGTGAAGACCCCTGAGCTTTGTTGACCACCCTGACACCAGTTCCTTGTGTCGGCACAAGGGCTAACATTCTCTCTGTGCAGCTAGAGCGTATCAATATCTGGTATATTAAAATCACCTATTAGTAGTACTTCCCCTTTCACATCTATATTTTGAATGCCTTCAATTAAATCTCTGTCCATGCCTTCTGTCTGTGGAGGAGGCCTGTATATCACACCAATATAAGTACATTTGCCATTCCCTCTTTCCAGATTGACCTACAGTGCTCCTTCATTATACTGTTGGTCCTACAATTGTGTGACTTTAATACTAACTTTAACATATAACGCCACTTCTCCTCCCTTTCTTCTTGCCCTAACAGATTATATCCCAGTCATGGTTCTCTGTGAACCATGTCTGTCTGATCACTACTAAATCCAAATCAGCCTCTTCCATCACAGCCTGCTTTCCATAAGTTGCCTCTTTTTACCATTTGTGTAGAGGTATTCAATGCTTCACTTACCCGAGGCTTGTATTTACCTGGGGGCTTTGATCACTATGCCCCAATGATTCTATTTTAAAGCCCTCTTCAGTAGGTTATCCAGTCTGCTGCTGAAGACACTTCTTCCCTTCTTTGATAGGTGGACACCATCTCTGCTCAGCAGCACTTGGAAATCCCATGGCCCAGAAAGCCAAAATGCTCTTGATGACAGCATCTGCACAGCCACATATTCATTTCCAGGATGCAAGCTTCCCTGTCTTAGCCTTTACCCTCAATAGGGAAGATCGATGAGGTACGTTTGGAGGGGTACCTAGCAGTATCATTAGGCTTTCTAGATTCTGAGACACTATTTATATATAAAACCCTAACAGACTTAGAAGGCTACACTATTGGCTAAATAAGTGGAATAATTTAATTAAAAAAGACAATGAAATTACCAATTCAACCCCAAGTTTACCTTTTTCAAAGTTTGAATGCAATTTCCAGCAGGTAAGATACAGAAGTTTTCCTCCTGTAATAATTTAACCTGCTTCGAAGCTACTAAATCCAGGAGAAGAAGATAAGTTCGGGGAAATTTTTGAGGGAGACAGAGAATTTTTCAGCTCCCCGGGCATGATGGAAATTGCTACAGGTTTCTCATTGTAGCCCCGTTAGTTACTGTTGCTGAGGATAATTGTTTGTTCCCTCATATCCCACTTACCCCCCTTGCCTGCCTCTTTAAACATTCACTTTGAACTCTTGCAATCCAGACCTGTGTGATTCACAGGTGGTTCCTGTCAGCATGTGGGCTTTGCTGCTGTAAATTATACCCAGGAGATTCCCATTGAAATAGCTTAGTGCAGGCTTCCTACCTCATATACTGCCTAAATCACAGAGCTAGCTACTGTGTTTTGCAACTTAAAGCCTTGCAACAAGATTTGTCTATTGTCACCTAGTTTAAAAGTAGCTATTAGATTGAAGATTAGGAATTGTTCCATTGTCCCATATATACAGGAGCCGACTCTGTGTGTGCTCAAACAAAAATTATGTTACTTACCACCCGCTGTACCAATCGATCTGAACCTAAGTGCAGGAATTGTCCCATATACACAGGAGCCGACTCTGTGTGTGCTCGAACAAAAATTATGTTACTTACCACCCGATGTACCAATTGATCTGAACCCAAGTGCAGAACAGCTATCCAATACTCCTTCCAGAATATTTAGACTCTCCCCTCAGCAGGTCCTCTCTTGGTGCCTCTTCAGAACTAGGGCCCTGATGCTCAAAAGCAAATGCAGACGCTAGAGGCCAATAGCGTTGGACTAGCGCACAATGCTCAAAGACCCTTACCGTGGGAAACAACGAGCTGGCCCATGTTCAGTGCAAATAACATGCTAATGTAGTCAGAATGATGTAAATGAGGTCATTTTCTATTCCCCCTGATGCTCAGAAAACAGCACACTGGACAAGGGCACCCTTACTACTAGAAACCCTACATTAGGGTTTCTACACAGGCTCTGTGATTTGGGTCTTGTTCTTTGATTAAGCATGGACTTTCAGGCTCTGGTGGTGCCTGTGTTTGTTCTGTATAATTCAGGTTGATGTGATTTACATTTGTCTAATTTGTGACTGCTACATATAATGTACTGTATACTTTAAGGGCTCCTGCCGAAGGCACACCTGACAAAACACAGCCATATCACATCCTTGGCATGGAGGAGTAGCCTAGTGGTTACTGCAATGGACTTTGAGCCTGGGGAACTGGGTTTGATTCCCACTGCAGCTCCTTTTGACTCTGGGCAAGTCACTTAACTCTCTCCATTGCCCCACTTACAAACAAGTACCTGTATATACCACGTAAACCACTTTGAATGTAGTTGCAAAACCATAGAAAGGCAGTATATCATTCCCCTTTGATTTTACACTTATAGCAAATAAACAGGATTTCTATCATCACTCAGCTTTGGCTTCCTCATTTTTTTGTTTCCTCACTCCCTTTGCTGGTGTTTTTGTATTCGTGGGGAGTTTCTCCTTTTGTTGCTTTTTTTTGTGGCACAGAACACAGCACATCTTTGAAAGTCAGTGGTTGTAGCTGGTGCTGAAATTGGCAGCTTTGAAGAATCTGCTTGCAAAATGTAGGCCAATCACTAAAGTGTTTGCTCCTTTCCTTGTATCTACATACTGCTGTAAGAGCAAGAGAGATCCTTTGCTGGAAATATGTGATCTTTACAGATCCGACCTAGGTAGGTTCCTGGTTGAATTTTCCGTTTCCATATCCTTTATTTTCTGCTGTGATCTAATGGACGTCAACGATTTCGACTGTTGACTGGCTCACCCCCAGACTGCAGGTTTACTTTTTCTCTCCCTGGACATCTGTTACTAGAGGAGACAGGTGACAATGCTTTCATGGGGGCGGAGGAGCACATGCACCAGGCACCAACCTCCCCCTTAACTTCCTAATGCTCAGCGCACCTATATTTGCATACTACTAGCGTTGAGCATTAGGAAATTGTTTTGCCACGCTGTTCCTGTGCTATTTTCTGGCGCTGTTCCAATACAGTACTTGAGTTTTGAGCATCGGGGCATAGGAGCAGCTGAGTTCTTGTTAACTTTATGTAGTTGTACTTCTAAAATGATGTCAGCTAATACTTCACACTGCATAGTCTGCCCTTTCAATTTTTCTCTTTAATCGGTCACTATTGTTTGATTTGAAAGGTAATTGAACAATATATCAGTTACTATTTTCCTTCCTAACAGGAAGACTCTTGCAAAATGTTCTCTGTAAGGATACTTTCTCTAGAAAATAATTTCAAACAGATAAACGCAAATGTGACCCTACCTTGCTTTTTACTTTTTATTAAGTGATTCCTATTATTTTTAGTGACTAAGCTGTACTCTAAACCAACACTAAACAGAGGCTTCCCTCAACTGGTATCTGTGCTTTAAACTGATGTTAGGCCAAGCTCTAAAATGCAACCTAAAATATTAAACTAGACTCTACAACACTATTTATATAAAACTCTAACAAAAACTTTAAAAGGTTAGACCAATCAACCTCAAGTTTATCTTTCCCCCAAGTTTGACTGCAGTTTCCAGCAGGAAAGATGCACAAGTGAAGTTTACCTTCCCTCAGCGGGTCCTCTTTCAGCACCTCTTCAGGACTAGGAGCACAAGAAATTTAAACAAATACATAAATAAAGCTGAGACTAAAGAAGACTTGGGCCTTTTAATTTCTAATCTGAAAACATTTCTAGAGAAAAAAAAACATTTTTGCTTTGAGGCAGGTTAAAATGAATAATATGCTTATTGCCACCAGTAAATAAATAGTATATAATTTAAAACATGTGGATTAGCAGGAAGTGAAGTGTAAAGAGCTTTTCCCTCTAGGTTGCACTGTACCTACCTAATGCTAATTAGTATATCTGCTGCTTAACAGTTGCTTTTAACAGAAATGTGTATTTATTACTGCCACAGTAGGCTAGTAGCATTTTTTCTCTGAGGATTAACTGTTCTAATAACATCTCTACATGGTAGCACTGTATGCATGCTAGTCATGTACATTAAATGCCCTGGAAATCTCAGAGCCCTTACTGTAAAACCACACCGATTCTAGTTTCTTGAAGACATCTCATATCTGCACGTCATCTAAGGTTCTAGCAAAGTAATTCAGGATGATACTATAGGGTGTATAAGAAATCCTGAGATATATCTTCTTTAATTTCTCTAGTCTAACAGACTTTTAGGAGTAGCAGTATTCTCTTGTATAAGAATATAGTGCAGAAAAGCATAGGAGCAGTGTGGAATATGGTAGGTGCTTTGTCACATTACCAATAGTCAGCAGGGGCTGCTAACAAGGATAGACAAGTAAATTTACATCCTTGTTATTACAAGTACTGAAAAGAGAAAAAAACTCATCTTATAAATTAGTTAATTTAACTTGATTAGCAATGATAAATCTACATTTATTTATTTATTTATTTATTGGCCACCTTTTATGAAGAGATTCACCCAAGATGGTGTACAATTTAACATAAAATTTACAATTTTGTTAACAGTATAACAATAGTGAAATGAACAAATATAATCAATGAAGTAAATTTCAAAATGACAAACCTAGTAATAGGACCAACATGATACAGTATCAGAAATATACGCATTCAAAAATGTAGAACAATCATATAACAGATTTTAATATTTATTTATTTGTTGCATTTGTACCCCATATTTTCTTACCTATTTGCAGGCTCAATGTGGCTTACATATTACTGTGAGGCGTAACCCGCCTCCAGTGATGAAACAAATACAGAGTGATGTGGTAGAGAATGAGATGTATATGTTACAGACACACAACAGAATCGAGAGAAGAAGAGTTATATAATGTTTGTTGGTTTTGTTGTGTTGCTGAGTCCAGGCACTTAAGTTGGATCAGTAAGGTATGTCAGTACAATAAATGTCAGTATAATACAAATGATACCATAATTGCATGGAAGAACATTCAAACAACATAGATATATGATGCCAGCATAATATCAGTGAAATAACTAACAGGCATGTATCAGAACATTCAAGTAATCTAGATATAAAGTTAATGCTGTTCATACTTTCTATGTAGGCGAGGGGGCAAGAGCAGTTGAGATATACAGATGTGGACAAAATAGTCCAAAGGCAATTGGGATAAATACAGCATGGGTAGCTAAACTGAAGACACATTATACAGAAAATTAAGTAAGATATGAAGAACAGGGTGTGTAGCAAGCTAAACCTGATGCAGAGTGAGTAGATAGTCACTGCATGTATTAAAGGCTTGGGAGAAGAGCCGGCTTTCACCTGCTTCTGCAAGTAGAGCTAGACAAAGTAAGTTGTGCAACCATATTGTGCAATTTCTTTTGATGAGGCTACAGATAGTGATGTTCTTTGAGAGAACCTTAGAGATTCTCAAAGGTGTGTAGAGGGCTAACTTATTTTTTAAGAACTCCAGCCTATTTTGCCTGAGGACCTTGAAAATCAAACCGAGTTTTAAATGTATCCCTGTAAGGAGTTGGTGCAAACTTTTTTTTTTTTTTTAAATTTGACCATAATGGCATGGAGTACTGTTATCAGGCTCATCTTTTCAATATATGGAGAGAGATTTCTTAGTTGCTGCAGGTGATGGAGACAATTTTTTAAAGACTGAATTTGCTGGATCAAAGTAAGTGATGAATCTAGCAGTATCCCAGGATTCCTGATGTGACTTTTGGGAGAGTTCATACTTCCCAAAAAGTATTTTGAAGTCAGTACTTGTCCACTTGTATTAGGAATCTACAGAATCTCTGTTTTGCTTGGGTTCAGATAGAATTTGTTGTTTTTTTTGCCCATCTCTCTCTCTCTCCCTCTTCCCCCCCCCCCCCACCTCCCTTTCCGTCTCTGTCTACATTTTTTGCTAACTACTCATTCTTCAAAAAAGGTAGCACACCTAAAATACTTTTATTTGAAAAGGGTGAAGAAAAAAAACCCTAACAGGAACAAAAGTGTTATTTATAACAATGCTCAGAAAAACAGCAGCTTTTGCATTAGAGAAGCCTATCTTATGTTCTTGTATCTACTGCCAACACATAGTCCTCTACAAAAACAATTTTCTTACCCCCTATCTGGGAGTTAAATCTCAACATTTTCACTAGATGGAAAAAATCCCTCTGTACTGGCCATTGCATTTTCAGTTTACAGACCATAGTCAACTTAATCCACTATTAATGTGTCCAGAAAAATAAAGAGTAAATTAAAAAAAAAAACTACAAGGAAAAGAAAAAAAAGAAAAGAAAACTAGGTTCTACAAAGTGAGCATATTTCTCCACACCAAATCTCACTTTCACATCACTCTCTTGATTCAGAGAAGGAGACTGCTTATCTAGATATGAAAAGATAACTTATTTCTTAAGGAGTAAGGCCAACCAGAAATCAAAAAGCTTTAAAAGAACTTTCACCCCAGGTAAGCTAAGAGAAAGCCAGTTAATGATAAGCCTGCCTGCATCTGTACCAGAATATAAATGCACAAAATCAGATCAGTCTCAGATGGCACGTCTGTAATAAAAATGCACCTGCAGTAGCTGAGAATAGCTGAACAAATTAAATTGTTCAAATTTATCATATAAAATGTATGTAATGAATAAAATATATCTTGTAATGTGTTCATATTTTGTCTTCTATGACTTCTAGAGTCTGGAATATATTCCTGGTGAGACCGTTGAGTGCCTGTGTTTCAAATTAAACCAATGCATTAATGTTTTAGACGGTATATTAGTGTGAATACTGGTATGCTTGCACATGCACAGTTATCAACAAAATGTAAGTAATATCACGGCTACTATCCTGTTCTAATTGACTTTACAACATTCAGCTCTGAACTATGAAATTTTGGGGTGCACCATGCTGTAAATGACTTAATATTTCTAGGGGTAAACCAAACTAATGCTTTGCATTGCTTATCAATATAGACCTCATGTTTTCTCACCTCGGCTGGCTTTTGTTTTAATCAGAGACTGCATTTATTTTAAATATTTAAGTTAAATATTTTGTTTTGTGTTAGCAGCAGCACAGGAGGGCAGAAACAAATGCAGAAAACAGCCTGCCAATGGCTGCTCTTATCTATAAACAAAGGGCTCTCCCTTGGAAGTCTGGGCCCCTTATAGGTGAATGCTGGCCTAATAGCAGGTTGTAAAAGGGGATATTTCAGTTCTCATATATTTTATTATCTATATTTACATAGTAAATATAAAAGTGATTAACAAAGTACCAATATTGCAATTCTGTGTTACTAGTGCATGTTCCCTAAAGTAAGCAGGTACGTTGGCTAGAACTGCATACAGAAACATTGGTGATTGCAAACCTTCAATATATCTGCAATGGGAACCGTGCTTCTCCAGGTGCTACCTTCATCTGCTATTAATAAACAGAAATGAGTTTCTTAGTCTTGAACTCTTTGAGTCCTCACTTTGCTGCTTGCACATTCATGAGGTGTTTCCTCTCCTTGTTTCACCTCTTAACAAATTTATCTTTTTAACCACATTTTGCTATGATAGGTGCCTCATATCAACAGAAAAGGCATACTAAGTTCCATCAGAAATATTAATTTATGGGGGAGGGACCAAGATGGTGGACTAGCAAGGTCGCTCCTCCCTCTTTGAGGTTTTATGTTTGTTCCTGATGCTGAAAAGGAAAGGCAAAGTTTGAGCTTCCTCCCTGCTCGGCGTTGGGTCCTTCCCTGGAGCCAGATCGGGCATGCCTACATCTCAGGGCATGAGGAGGATCCCTGAACTGGGGCGTGAGGCATCACCCAGCCCATTAGGCCCAGCAGCCCCACCATTTTCCCAAGCTATGGAATTGTTGGAACTGCAAGTAGGAGATGAACTTTCTTCCTGCTTTGGCTGGAGGGCTGCTGATGCCTACTAGCATGGAGATCTTACATTCCCAAGCAACAGAAGGCGTTGAGGCTTCATTGGGGAGAGCTAAGGGCATACTAGTGAAGGGTTTGGAACTGGGAGATACCTGCTTTGAATAAGCCCTCAGAGGTGACTCTAGACTCCATACGGTCTGCATTGGAATCACTATACAAAGTTTGTTCCAAGGCAATGCCAGTTACTAGTGAGAATGTTGTGAAAATACAGAAACTTGAAGAAAATTCAGCCAACCAAGGGATTAAATTGGAAGAACTTTCATCTCAGTTACAGTAAGTAAAGCAATCTCAAACTGTTATAACTTAAGAGACTGCTTCAGAGAAAACTTGAGAATTTTGATAATTATACTCATCAATTAAATTTGAGGTGTTTTAATTTTCTTCAGTCTATAACTATTATATCAAAGGAAGTTCCTGAAAGAAACATAAATATATGGATGAGGACGTCCATCATTGAATAAGATTTTCTATTTGCCAATATTGAAACAAAAAACAGCAATCCACTATTGAGAGGGATCAATCTATTGTGGACATATTGTCTGATAGCTTGGACTTGACTGGCATATTGGAGAAGACAACTGAAAGAACTTGTAGTTACAAGGAAAGGGAATGGGACTTAATATACTGCCTTTATGTGGTTTCTGCAACTACATTCAAAGCGGTTTACATAGCATATACAGGTACTTACCTGAGGAAATGGAAGGTCAAATGATTTGCCCAGAGCTGCAGTAGGAATTAAACCCAGCTCCCCAGGATCCAAGTAACCACTAGGCTACTCCTCCACTGTTGGTGACTTTTGTATTCCTTCAAGATAAAGAAGCGTTACTTTGTTTATATTTTAGAGTTAAGACTTCTGATTTTCTTGGGGAGGGGGGATTTCTATATTTTCTGATGTTGTTCATTCTACTCGGACCAGATGTAGGCAGTTCCTTAACATTCGTAAAAAGTTTTAGATATTGGAACTAAAAGTTTCTATTGTGATATCCTTGTAAATATGATTCTTATGGAAAATCACTCCTATATCTTTTATGAACTCTCTCAGTTACAATATTTCTTGGAGGGGAAAGATTTAACTGTCATTGGAGTTTAGTTGACACTCTTAATTCTGGGTCAATAAAAATTACTGGTTTCTCTTTGCAATTGTTTCCTTTTTTTAATTGCTTTTTTAAAAATTGTTTTATTTATCAAACCAGCTTCCTCTGGTAATTATGAATTCTTGGTTTCTTTCTTAATTGTGGTCTATAAATGAGCAGTTTGATTTTGTTTTACTTACGTTGGTTATACACTTTTGAAAACTCTATATCTTAATCAAAATTATCTTTGTTTAAAGCAAAATAAAAAAAATGTTCATTTATGATGGTGGTGTGTCTTTCTAATTCCCTAATATGTTTTGTAATGCGACAGCTATCAGCTATCAGCATACTCAATATCTGGGATGATATCCAGAATATGGGTAGATTTGAAGATTATTACAGAATACAATAGAGGTATTTGAAAGTAGAAAATTTCCTGAGTATTAGTCCAAATCTTCCTCTAAACATCTTGCACACTGTCAGAAAAATATATTGTATGATTTTAATTTCCAACGTCACACTTGCATGACCAACACACATTGGACAGGGAAGCAATAATCCTATATGCTCTGGCAAGAGTCCGGAACATTCACCAGCTTATTTTCAAAAGAGAAAGATGCCCATATTTCGACCCAAATCGGGAGATGGGCGTCTTTCTCCCGTGGGCGCCCAAATCGGTATAATCGAAAGCTGATTTTGGGCGTCTCCAACTGCAATCTGTTGCAGGAACGGACAAAGTAGACGGGGGCATGTCGGAGGAGTGGTGAAGGTGGGACTGGGGCGTGTTTATCGGCCGAGGAGAGATGGGCGCGCTCAGCCAATAATCGAAAAAAGAAGGGCGCCAGAAGCAAGAATTTGGGTCACTTTTTCTAGACCCTTTTTTCTCACGAACAAGTCCCCCAAAAGTGCCCCAACTGCCCAGATGACCGCCGGAGGGAATCGGGGATGACCTCTCCTGACTCCCCCAGTGGTCACTAACCCCCTCCCACCCAAAAAAAAAACAACTTTAAAAACTTTTTTTTCCAGCCAGTATGCCAGCCTCTAATGTGATACCGAGCTCCATCACAGCAGTATGCAGGTCCCTGGAGCAGTTTAGTGGGTGCAGTGGACTTCAGGCAGGTGGACTCAGGCCCATCCCCCCTACCTGTTACACTTGTGCTTGTAAATGGGAGCGCTCCAAACCGCCCCCAAAACCCACTGTACCCACATCTAGGTGCCCCTCTTCAGCCATAAGTGCTGTGGTAATGGTGTAGAGTTGTGGGCAGTGGGTTTTTGTGGGGCATTTGGGGGGGCTCAGCACCCAAGGTAAGAGAACTATGGACTTGGGAGGTATTTTAATTTTTTTTTAATTGTTACAAGTGCCCCCTAGGGTGCCCCGGTTAGTGTCCTGGCATGTGAGGGGAACCAGTGCACTATGAATCCTGGCCCCTCCCACGACCCAATGCCTTGGATTTGTTCAGTTTTGAGCTGGGCGCCTTCGGTTTCCATTATCGCTGAAAAACAAAACCGCTCAGCTCAAATCTACCCAAATCCGATTCATTTGCCCAGCACAAACCATATTATCGAAAAAAAAGATGGACGCCCATTTTTTTCAAAAATACGGTCTGTCCCGCCCCTTCACATACCCGTCCTCGGAGATAGACACCCATGGAGATGGGCGTTCGCATTCGATTATGCCCCTCTCAGTGTACTAGGAAGAACAGGGACTGTGTTAGTGACATGAACCTTGACAAGTGAGTTGTCAGTTGCCAGGAGAAGATCCATTATTTAGCAGCATTGTTGTGCGATGGGTAGTATATCAAGCATTTGTAAATAAATAATCTCCTTGTCCGGCTCTCTCTTTCATAATTTGTAAAGGGAGAAGGTGGCATGGTCACCTGTTTAATCATAGTCCATGATGGTTACCCATTCACAAACATTAGTCAAGTTTGATAACATCTGTAGATCACCCAGTGCTTTATGCCAAGACGGTAAGCAGTACCTCAGTTGAATCATTGAGAAAATGGTAAATAATATTTATTCCTTAATGGAGAAAGTCATTAGTTTACCCTCTTACATAACATCTCCAACACAAAACAATATTTTGGCTGTTGATTTGAAATGGATAGGAAGTTGTCATATACCATTTTTCTTCTAGTCTACCATCTAAGAGATGTCAATGCCTTCAATGTATTTTTCAGAATAAGATTAGAATTAAGCACTCTGTGTAGTTGCATATCAATAGCTTAGTGTAAGTCAAAGGAAGTGACCTAAGGTAATTCCAACTTCACGATGTGTTTGGTCAGTGTTCACCCAATCCATGCCTTGTCGCAAGAAGAGTGATGATACAAAAGAAGCTGGGAAGTTAACACCTCCCTTATCTTTAGGCAAATATAATTTATATGGTTCTATATGTGGTGGTTTATTACTGCATAGAAATCTCATCAAGATTGTATCTAATTCCTTATAAATAATGAAAAGGGAAAGGAATGGAGAAGGGAAGAGATTTTGGTATCATAAAAGTTTATAGAGTGATGAACGTTTTAATGGTTTTCATCTGCTCCCACCATGACAGAAAAAGTGGCAATAAGCAACAATGAGCTACTTCACCTGTGGCTACATGGCAGTGGCATAGCCAAGGGTGGGCCCACCCCCCACCCCCCACCCAGTAGCAGCACACCTATGAAGTGTCTGGCAGGGATTCCCAAGCCCCACCAGCTGAAAATTCCTGTCCTTCCTGCATACCAGCCTTCCCCCTGATGTATTCCCGCCTATGCAGAAACAGGAAGTTGTATCAGAGGGAAGGCTGTGGAACCAACATGAGCAGTGTGTATTATTTGCTGCTTGCTGCCAGTGAAAATCAGTTATTTAAAAGGTATGGGGGGAGGGGGATGTTTGAGAGATCATATGGCATGCAGGCGAGAGATCAAATCACTTATGGGACAGGGCGGAGTTCTGCCCACCCATCTTGGGCCCAGGCCCACCCAAAATTGGGTGTCTGGCTACGCCCCTGCTACATGGCAACCTTATTCATATTCACCGAACTGCAGGGTGCCCTCCTGGCACATACCTGAAGCTACCCTGTGGTGTAGTGGTCACCAGAAATCTCAGCCGAAATCCAGGCCAAAGTATCAGCCTGCCTGTCTGACATTGCTGCCTGGATGTCTCAGCGCCATCTGAAACTAAACATGACCAAGATTGAGCTTCTTATCTTTCCCCCTAAACCAACCTCTCCTCCTCCCCCATTCTCTATTTTTATGGATAACACTCTTATCCTTCCTGTCTCATCAGCTCCTAACCTTGGGGTCATCTTCGATTCCTCCCTCTCCTTCTCTGCACATATTCAACAGACTGCTAAAACCTGTCGTTTCTTTCTCTATAATATCACCAGAATTTGCCCTTTCCTTTCTGAGCACACTACCAGAACCCTCATCCACACTCTTATCACCTCTCACTTAGACTATTGCAACTTGCTTCTTACTGGTCTCCCACTTAGTCGTGCAGCAGAATTTTGAACAGATTGAAGAGGAGAGAGATGGCTAATATTCCACCAGTGTTGTTATGCTCATATTAGCCCTCTCCTCAAGTCACTTCACTGGCTTCCTATCCATTTCTGCATACAGTTCAAACTCCTCTTATTGACCTATAAGTGCATTCACTCTGCAGCTCCTCAGTACCTCTCCACTCTCATCTCTCCCTACATTCCTCCCCAAGAACTCCGTTCACTGGGTAAATCTCTCTTATTTGCACCCTTCTCCTCCACTGCTAACTACAGACTCCATTCCTTTTATCTTGCTGCACCTTATGCCTGGAATAGACTTCCTGAGCCGGTGCGTCAAGTTCCATCTCTGGCTGTCTTCAAATCTAAGCTAAAAGTCCACCTTTTTGATGCTGCTTTTAACTCCAAACCCTTATTCACTTGTTCAGAACCCTTATTTTATCATCCTCACTTTAATATTCCCTTATCTCTTGTTTGTCTTGCTTGTCTGTCCTAATTAGATTGTAAGCACTGTCGAGCAGGGACTGTCTCTTAATGTTCAAGTGTACAGCGCTGCGTAAGTCTAGTAGCGCTATAGAAATGATAAGTAGTAGTAGTAGTAGTGGAGTCTTCAGGGCAGAAAAGATCCCCAGTCTTTCCTGCCCACTGCTGGCGCTGACCCTCTTGCTGCTGCATCTTCTTTAAAATGGCTGCCAAGACTTCCAACAGCGGCCTTGCAAGACTTCTGCGGAAGTCTCGTAAGGCCACTGCTGGAACTCTCGGCAGCCACTTTTTAAAGAGCGATGTGGCAGCAAGAGGGTCAGCGCTGGCAGTGAGCAGGAAAAACTGGGGATCTTTCCTGCCCCGATGACTCTGCTAGACCACCAGGGTGGCTTCAGGTATATGCTGGGAGGGCATCCTGCGGCTTGGGGGAGGAGAAGCAAATCAGTCAGATTGTGGTAATAGTAGAGAGCGGGAGGGAGCACCATGGGGCCCCTGGAAGTGCAAGGCCCTGTGCGACTGACCCTGTCGCCCCTGCCATTATTGAGATGGATATGGGGGAAGCCACTTCTTGTCCCGGGATTGATAGCATGGAATGTTGCTACTAATTGGGTTTCTGTCAAGTACATGTGACCTGGATTGGCCATTGTTGGAAGCAGAATACTGGGCTAGATGGACCATTGGTCTGACCCAGCATGGCTATTCTTATGTTCTTATGTAAACCATATGCCTAACTATGTTAGTCCTGACAAATTCCATTTAAGGCAAATTGAGAAAAACATCCTTTAGTACAATGGACATTAAATGGTAAAACTTCAGATTTTATCCAGTTGATTCTATACCCTTACAAATGATCAAAATCCTACAGTTAGGGGGGTCTTGTAGACTCCAGCTCCATTAGAAACAATCAAGTCTTGTTTTGTGCCAGTAGGCACCTGTACAGCATATTGGCGCCTTTTTTTCCTTGCCTGCTCATCCCCCCTTCTCCTGCCTACCTGGGTCCAGCACCTCTTTCCACCTCCATCCTGTTTCCAGCTTCTCTCCCATTTCCTTCCCTCCTGGCCCCTACACCTTCCCAGTTCCAACGTCTGTCCCTCTTCTCCCTCTCCAGAGTCCCTCTGACTTTTTCTCTTTGCCATCAGTAGTGACACTGCATCAATTAAATTGGCCTGCCTTGGGATTTCAGGCCTTTGTTATGACACATCCAGCCCTCACTGATGTAACTTCCTGTTTCCGTGAGGGCAGGATGTGTCACAGGAAAGGCCCAAAGCCCCAAGGCAGGCTGATTTACTTGATGCAGTTTCTCTCTACTGACTGCAATGCGAAAATATCAGAAGGAGTGGGGGGGGGGGGGGGGGGGGGAGAGGGACAGACTCTGGAACCAGAAAGGGGTGCGAAGCAAAGAGGGGAGATGCTGAAACTGGGAGAGAGTGGAAGGAGAAAGGGGAAGGATCGGGAAATGGAGGGGAGGAAAGGAAAGTGTACAGATACTGAACCTGCCAGATGGAGGGGGAAATACAAGTGCTGGACTCAGGGATAGAGAGGTGGAGGTGCTGGTCTACTGGAACTAGGGGGGCGAGGAGGGAAGGACAGACAGGAAGAGATGCTGGACCCAAGAGTTAGAGGGAGAGGAAGATTTTTATGCCTGCATGCTTTTATTTTTTGGAAGAGTTTTTATATGAAAATGTTTTTTCAGATCAAGATGCTAGTCTGAAGACTTTTAACATGTTATCTTACACTATTTTTGCCTTGCTTCAATGAAGGATATGTACCCATATATTTTAAAAGGCAATACCAAGCATTTCCTAGCAGTAGTTCCCTTTTTGTGGCATGACCTATACTCTGTTCCAGCAAGCACATAAAGCTAGTCTGGCAACAAGTGTAGTAATTTTACCACAATTGCAAGTTGAAAATGCACAGAGAGATTGCAAGTGCCCAAATGGTTTCCTGTGATTTTTTTTTGTTTTTTAATGCCTTTATGAGAAACCATCTATAAGTATTTTGTTGAGATCATCAAACTGCTAGTTTGAAAGAGGATTTTTAAGTGGTCATTTTACATCTTTTGCCTTCCTCCAAGGAGGGATGTTATTACAAATAGCAATACTAAGCAATCTCTAGCAGAACTTCCCTTGTTGGGACATGGTCTATTACCCTGCTTTAGTAAGCACATAAGGCTAGTCTGGCAACTGCTGTAGCATTTTCACCAGAA
The DNA here is from genome assembly GCF_901765095.1 of Microcaecilia unicolor. Lineage (NCBI taxonomy): Eukaryota > Metazoa > Chordata > Amphibia > Gymnophiona > Siphonopidae > Microcaecilia > Microcaecilia unicolor. The sequence goes on from NC_044032.1 coordinate 508,596,722, forward strand.
CTGCAAGTTGTAACTGCACAGAGAGCTTGCAAGTTCCTGAGTGGACCTATCTTGTGATTTTTATGTTGTGTTTTTTTTTTATGCTTGCATAATTTGATGAGAAACCATCTGACTTTTGGGAATAGAATTTGTAAGCAATTTTTATGAGATCAAGCTGCTAGTTCCAATGATGACTTTTAACCTGTCATTCTACAATTTTTGCTCCCTTCCAAAGAGGGATATGTGCCCATATATTGTAATAGACAAAATATTAAGCATTTTCTAGCAGTTATTCTTTTTGTAATATGACTTATGACCCTGCTCTAGCAAGCCCATAAAGCTAGTTTGGCAACAGCTGCAGCAGTTTCATCACAGTTGCAACTTGGAACTGCATAGAGAGTTGATAGATGCCCAAGTGGATGCTTCTTGCGATTTTTATGCTGTTCTTTTATGCAAGAATGCTTCTGTGAGGAATCAAAGCAGTCATTTACTGTTTTGAATAAAATCTGTAAGCGATTTTTATGAGATCAAGCTGCTAGTCTGAAAGAAGACTTTTAATCTGCCATTCTACATCTTTTGCCTTCCTCCAATGAGAGATATTGGTCATGTATTGTAAAAGGCAATACTAAGCATTCTAGCACACACAGCTAGTTGGGTAACAGCTGTAGCAGTTTCATCACAATTGCAAGTTGTAACTGCACAGTGCCCAGGTGGGTGATTCCTGTGCTATGATTTTTATTTCTGCATTCTTTTATAAGAAACCATCTGATTTTTTTAATGAATTGACTGTGTAAACAATTTTTATGAGAACAAGGTGCTAGTCTGAATGAGGATTTTTAACAAACAAGTCATCATTCATTTCTAGCTTTCAACTAAATAGGTGACATTTTGGAATCGTATCATTGTGGTGGAATTGTGGGTACGCTGGCTTTTACGTCACCTCTTTTAGTTATGATATATGCTTTTAGATTCACATGCATGCTTTTAATACTTATGATTTTGATATTTGCATGTCTTACATCACATGGTTTTCTGACTCTTAGGGCCCTGTTTACTAAGGTGCACTAGCATTTTTAGCGTGTGCTAAAAATTGGCATGCACTAATCGTATAGATGCCCATGGGAATATTATAGGCGTCTACATGGTTAGTGCGCGCTAATGCTTAGCGTGACCTAAAAACACTAACGCGCCTCTAGCGCGGCTTAGTAAACAGGGCACTTAGTTTTAATAGTCATTTTGTATGTCTGTGGTTTACTACTATATTTTCCACATAGTTTATAAATACTAACATTTATATAATCATTAGCCCCTGGCAAAGCCCTTAGGAGGGCAAAACATGGCTGTGTCGGGGTGTTCAGTTTTTTTATGCGTTTAACCTTGATGTTTTGAATAAATTCTGAAAATGGACTTTTTTCAACTGGTTTGCTCATTTTTGCCTCCCTGGTCCCACTCAAAACACACGCAGAACACACTTTTTAAACAAATAGGAGGAAATATTTTTTTTTTCACTCAAAGAATAGTTACGCTCTGGAGCTCATTGCCAGAGGATGTGGTTACAGCAGTTAGCATATCTGGGTTTAGAAAAGGTTTGGACAAGTTCCTAAGGCTATAGTCTACTGTTGAGATAGACATGGGGGGAAGCCATTGCTTGCCTTGGGATCAGTAGCATGGAACCTTGCTACTTTCTGGGATTCAGTCAGATACTTGTGACCTGGATTGGCCACTGTTGAAAGCAGCATACAGAGCTAGATAGACCATTGGTCTGACCTAGTATGGCTAGTCTTATGTTCTAACAGCCCAAGTTTTCATGAGAGAGGCAGCACATTAGATGAACTGGCATGCATTGCAACATTTTTTTATTGGTCCTTTAGAAAGGTATTGTGAACTCCAAAGAATGCTTTAACACTCTAAGGACACAAGCACACCTAGAGCCAATTCCCCTGTTATCTGATATATACAGGATAAGTTGTATATAGGTCACCTTCTCAGTGTTATCTGGATTCAAGTTCTTCAGACTCAGAATCATACTTTGGATAGTGTAGACTAAGAGGCATATTTTCAAAGCACTTTGGGAGGCTAAGTTCCATATGTTTCTATGGAACTTTGGGAGGCTAAGTGCTTTGAAAATAAGCCTCTTGCAAGTGTATTTGGTTTGTTAGGAACTGGAGCCTAAAATGGGTGGTACATTCCAGTCATCAGTAGTGGAATTACAAGCAGAAGACTTCAAGAGGAAGACAAACCAGCAGGACCACTGACAAATGGTATCCTAAACATGGGTGTAGTTTGGCAGTTTCATTTGAAGCTTATATATATATATATATATATATATATATATAAAACACACCTCCAACGTTCTAATGAAGCCTCACTTACCCAACGTTCTAAAGTGAAGTGGCAGAGACCGCTTTTGCTCCATGAGTGTCTGCCCCGCCCATGCGTCAAACATGATGACGTGGAAGGCGGAGCACTGACATTCATGGAGCAAAAGCGGTCAGTAGCGCACCACCCACACATCACCCAAGCCCCTCCCCTGCCAATGCGAGACCTGCGCAGCGTGTTTCCTTAATCCTCCTCCTGCCTAACAAACAACTCTAACTGCCCGCCCCCCCTGCAACGGCGCTTCACAAAGCCCCTAACCCACCCCTCGGCGCATCACCAAGCCCCTATCCCCCCCCAAAAACCAGCAACCACCTCGCCACCTGCAAATACTGTCTGGCCCCTGCTGCTGAGAAAGTGGGTGTGCGACATGCATGTAAGACCTGGTAGCTCTGCAGCAGCAGGGCGGGGGGAAACAGGAGGAGGTGGCTTCCTCCGGTATCTCATTCTCCCCCGGGGCACAACTGACTCACTCAACGCCCCACAACACTGGCAGCGACGCACGACAGGCACGCAGCCTCCCAATGACGTCACCGTGCACCCGCTGGCTCCCCCAAAATCTGCAAGACCCCCACATGCCGCTGGCTGTGCCGTGCCCTGCCGTTCCCGTTCCGTGCCGCGCTGCTAGCAATCTCTGCTATTGCCTACTTCCGCCAGCTGAGCATACGTTAACAGCACAGCGTTGCACATTTAAACATGTGCTTCTTCACTTTTAAATACTATGCAAATAACTTGCACACACAAAGATGTGTGCAGACACGGGACCACGCAAGTCGCCATGGAAACTTGCACAACCTTCCAGGTGTCAGTTGGACGCATGCTCAATGTTATCGGGCCGAATTCTACAGAAACTTTGGTTACGTTGTACGTATAATCCTTATGAACACTGCAATGGTGTTTTGATATTGCCGAGTGGGGAAGGTGCACAATCAGACAGATGGGAACAGGTGGCAGGGGGGTCCAGGGAGCGGTACCTGGAACTAACACAGGGGAGAAAAGGGGGAAAGGGAGAGGGGGGAGAAGGGGGGGGGAGGCAGAGGGGGAAGGGAGGAAAGGGAGGGGGGGAAGGAGGGAGGAAGAGCAGGGGGCAAACGGAAAGGGAACAGTAGGGGTGGGGGAAGGGAGAAGGGGGGGAAACACACTGTCACTCACATACGCACTCGCACACACTCATTCTGAAACACACACATACACAAGCACCCAGTCTCAATCTCTCTCTGACACAATAGCACAGTCACGCTCTCTCTCACACACAGTCACTATCACACACACACTCACTCAAACATACACACTACGAGGAAAACCTGGCTAGCGCCCGTTTCATTTGTTTGCGAAACGGGCTTTTTTTTTACTAGTATATATATACACACACCACAAAACAAAACATTCAGGCAAAAACTGAAATGGAGACCCCCCTCCCCTCTACCTAAGAAAGCCTGACTCTACAAGCAGGTCAATACTGGAAAGAGAGAAACATTTTTTCCTCCTGTACTCTGAGGGGCATTTTCGATAGAATGTCTAAATTAGAATTTGGACGTTTTACAAAAACATCCACATTCTGAACAGGAAAAAAGGTAATTTTCGAAAAAGATAGATGTCTATCTTTTGTGTTTGAAAATGCTATGGATGTCTTGTGATTTGGATGTCCTTTTTTTTGGTCCATTTTCGAACAAAAGATGTCCAAATGCAAATTGTCTAAAACAGAGGAAGAGTGGCTTAATGGTTAGTGTAGCAGGGTTTGATCCTGGCAACATGGATTCAATTCCCACTGCTGCTCCTTGTGACTTTGGGCAAGTCAAATGGACAAGGGGCATTTTTGGATATGACATCTAAGTCTGAATTTGGATGTCCAAAATTAGAACAGGAAAGGTCATTTTCTACAAAAAAGTCTATCTTTTCCTTTTGAAAATTCTGTTTGGAAAAAAGTTTTATGATTTGGATGTTTTATTTTTTGGTCCATTTTCACAAAAAAGTGAACCATTCACATGTTCTAAGTGTGGTAAAAGCTTTGGTTGTAATGTAAATCTCAAAGTGCATCAGAAAGTCCACACAGGAGAGAAATCATATGCATGTATAGAGTCTGGTAAAAGCTTTAGTCAGAAAGTAAACCTCATAATGCACCAGAGAATACACACAGGAGTGAAACCATTTACATATCCTGAGTGTGGTAAAGGCTTTGGTTGGAAAGAAAGCCTCACATGGCATCAGAGAATCCACACAGGGATGAAACCATTTACATGCACTGAGGAGGTAAAAGCATCAGTTGCATTGGGACAGGTAATTAGGGAATGTATACACTCTTGCTATGAGGTATGGAAAAATAGCAATCTGGTATTCAGATATATGTAATGAGACCTCCTTTTCATCTATAGATTATTATTATTATTTATTGCATTTGTATCCCACATTTTCCCACCTCTTTGCAGGCTCAATGTGGCTTACAATATATCATGGATAGTGAAAGTAAGAAGAGAATAGATATTTGGTATTACAGATGGATTTTGGGTTGCATGGTAATGGAATACATGATGGTAATATAACAGAAGGCATTATTAAACATTTCTGGATATATGTGGGGAGTTTCACATGTGTTGATCTCTGTGGTATATCTTGTCAAAGAGATGGGTCTTCAGTTGTTTTCGGAAGTTGGTCAGTTCATAGATTGCTTTTAGGTTGCATGGCAATCCTGCTTATAATCGAAAGAGAAAAACACCTATATTGCGACCCAAATCGGGAGATGGGCGTCTTTCTCCCGTGGGCACCCAAATCGGTATAATCGAAAGCCGATTTTGGGTGTTTCCAACTGCAATCCATCGCGGAAACGGTTAAAGTTGATGGGGGCGTGTCGGAGGCGTGGTGATGGCAGAACTGAGGCGTGGTTATTGGCCGAGGAGAGATGGGTGTCTTTAGCTGATAATCGAAAAAAAAGGCGTTTTTGCCGCGATTTTGGGTCACTTTTTTTGGACCTTTTTTTTCACGAACAAGTCCCACAAAAGTGCCCCAACTGACCAGATGACCACTGGAGGGAATCGGGGATGACCTCCCCGGACTCCCCCAGTGGTCACTAACCCCCTCCCACCAAAAAAACCCACTTTAAAAACTTTTTTTCCAGCCTCTATGCCAGCCTCAAATGCCGTACCCACCTCCATGACAGCAGAATGTGTTCTATCCTGTGACAGCCTTTCCCTGGTTCTGATGTGGGTCTCGGGTGAGTGTGACACCTTTTCTGTTATGCGCACTGCAGAGTCACATCAGCAATGCATTGTGGTGGGTGTAGGGTATTGGGCTCCGTGATTCCGATGTTGGTAGTTGGTAGGCTCTACTCCCATGGTGCTTTTCCCCCTGCTTACTGGGTCAGAGTGTGCCCTGTTTTGTTTCCGGTAGTCCATGAGGTAGTGGCCTTTTTTGTAAGCCAGTTTTAGATCCCTTTCACGTGTTAGCTACGTTACAGAACTTAGTTCTTCCCTTGAATGTGGCTGAAAGAGGGCATTGTACAGCATTCTGCCAGCTCTGATCTACTGCTAATCTCAGTACCAGGGAGACTCGTTGCCAGTGGGGCACAACCTCTGATCTGCAGTTAACTGTGAGTAAGCGTGCTTATTCCCGTAAAGGACGCTTTCGGAGAGATTAGTCTCAGGTGTCAACTGGTGTGCCAATGGTACGTATATAGCAGCAACAAGTCCTAGAGGCCTGCGTGTATGCAGGTCCCTGGAGCACTTTTAGTGGGTACTGCAGTGCACTTCAGCCAGGTGGACCCAGGCCCATCCCCCCCACCCGTAACACTTGTGGTGGTAAATGGGAGGCCTCCAAAACCCACTGTACCCACATTTAGGTGCCCCCTTCACCCCTAAGAGCTATGGTAGTGTTGTACATTTGTGGGTAGTGGGTTTTGGGGGAGGGGGGTTGGGTGCTCAGCACCCGTGGTAAGGGAACTATGCATGTGGGAGTGTTGTCTGAAGTCCACCGCACTGACCACTAGGGTGCCCAGTTGGTGTCCTGGCATGTCAGGGGAGCGAGTGTACTACGAATCGTGGCCCCTCCCACGACCAAATGGCTCGGATTAGGACGTTTTTGAGCTGGGCGTTTTTAGTTTCCATTATCGCTAAAAAAAACAAACGCCCAGCTGAAAAACGTCCATTTTTTTCGAAAATACGGTTTGTCCCGCCTCTTCGTGTACCCGTTTTCGGACATAGACGCCCATGGAGATAGGCGTTTCCGTTCGATTATGCCCCTCCACGCGTTCCAGAATTGCGTGCTTATATAGGAAAAGGTTAATGCGTGCATTAATTTGTATTTTAGACCTTTACAGTTGGTGAAATGGAGATTAAGGAATGTGCGAGATGATTTTTTAGCATTCCTGGGTGGTAGGTCTATCAGGTCTGACATGTAGGCTGGGGCAACGCCATGGATGATTTTGTGAACTAGGGTACATACTTTGAACGTGATGCGTTCTTTGAGTGGGAGCCAGTGTAGCTTCTCTCATAGGGGTTTTTCACTTTCGTATTTTGATTTTCCGAATATGAGTCTGTCTGCTGTGTTCTGGGCTGTTTGGAGTTTTTTGAGTATTTGCTGTTTGCAGCCAGCGTAGAGTGAGTTGCAGTAGTCTAGATGACTGAGTACTAATGATTGTACCAGATTACGGAAGACGGTCCTTACTCTTTTTAATTTCCACATTGAATGGAACATCATTTTGGTTGTGTTTTTCGCATGATTTTCAAGTGTTAGGTGCTGATCGATGGTAACTCCAAGGATTTTTAGGGTTTCCGAAATTGGTAGATTTAGTTTTGGTGTGTTGATGGTGGTAAATTTGTTTGTATTGTGTTGAGAGGTGAGTATTAGGCATTGGGTTTTTTCTGCATTAAGTTTCAACTGAAATGCATCTGCCCAGTAGTGCATGATATGTAGACTTTGGTTGATGTCGTTGGAAATTTCTTTTAAGTCTTGTTTGAATGGGATGTAGATCGTTACATCATCAGCGTATATGTATGGGTTGAGGTTTTGGTTTGATAGTAGTTTGGCCAAGGGTATCATCATTAGGTTGAATATAGTCTAATGATTAACAATAGACACAAGGCTCAGATATTATAAAAAAAGAAAAGAAAGCTTGGCATCAGGTAGAATAGTGGAAAAGTGATATCCCAGGAAAGCAATAGGGCATCCTTGGGGGCACTGCAGTGGACTTTATAAAGTGCTCCCAGGTACACATCTCACCATTGCTCCCTTACATTGTCTGCTGAACCCCCCAAAACCCACCCAAAACCCACTACCCCCAACTGTACACCACTACCATAATCCTTACAGGTGAAGGGGCACCAATATGTGGGTACAGTGGGTTTGGGGTGGGTTTTGGAGGGCTCACAGTTTCCTCCACAAGTGTAACAAGTAGGGGGAGGTACAAGCATGGGTCCACCTGTCTGCAGTGCACTGCATCAGTACTAGACTACTCCAGGGATCTGCATGCTATTCTAATGGACCTGAGTATAGCATCTGAGGCTGGAATAGAGGCTGGCAAGTAATATTTTTAATCACATTGGGGGTGGGAGGGGGATAGTGACCACTGGGGGAGTAAGGGGAGGTGAGCCCCCCATTCCCTCCAGTGGTCATCTGGTCATTTGGCGCACCTCTTGCATGGAGCAGATGAGTAGCCTAGTGGTTAGTGCAGCAGACTTTGATCCGGTGGAAACGGGTTTAATTCCCACTGCAGCTATTTGTTATAAAAACAGGTCTAGCTCAAAACATCTTGGATGTTTTTTGTTTGTTCCATTATGGCTGAAAGACATCTAAGTCTTAGGAACGCCCAAGTCCCACCTTGAACACACCCCTGGTGCGCCCCCTTGAGATTTAGACGTCCTTCTAATGGACTTCAGAGAAAGATGTCTAAAAATTGGTTTTGAAAATAGTGATTTAGACATCTTTGTGAGATAAACGTCCAAATGCAGACATATGTCACATTAGTAGAGGAAGCTTCACCAGAGTCAATGTTGGTGCTGACACTGACGTCCCTCTCGAGGACATGGTTCCTCTTAATTGAGGCAGGCTCAGTCTTGGCCCTCCCATGAGGAGTTTCTTAACAACACCAATGAGGAGCGTTCATGGGAGTCTGTACTTCTCAGAGGAGGAGTCCTATGGTATCCCATCTGACCCCTCTCCTCCTGAGGACAGAAGAAAATCTCCACCAACAGCCTTTCCTTTTTATCTTTTGGGAAAATGCACAATCTCTAATTGGCTGGCAGATTGCATTTCTTTCACTTATGCCCAGGTAGGGCTGACTTTTGAAAGCCATGTCAAGGCTTATAATTTCAGAGCTATAGCAGCATTGGTAGCCCACTTGAAGTCAGCCTCCATTGAAGAGATTTGCAAGGCTGCAACATGGTCTTCACTCCACATATTCACATTTCACTACTGCCTTGATCAAGATATCTGATGCGATAGTCAGTTTGGACAGACAGTCCTGCAGCATTTGTTTGGGGTCTAGAATCCGACTCTACCCATTTAGCCCTATTTTGATCTGTTTCAGGCTGCAGTCTCACACAGTTGTGTATAGTTTTCGGTTAATCAGTATTTTGACTTTGCTGTTGTGAGGTCCAGTTGACAAATTGTTGTTGTTTTCAGTTAACCTGGTAGCTAGGGATTCCCACATGTGAGAACATGGCCTGTTTGTCCTTGTAGAAAGTGAAGATACTTATCTGTAGCAGGTATTCTCCAAAGACAGCAAGCCATTCATTCTCATTTACCCTCCCATGCTATAGTATTGTACTGCTGGTCCTGCACTCTCGCGGCAGGCAGGAAGGCACTCGCTCATGCATGGTGTGGAGACTGTGCATGCTCTTAAAGACTTATTAACTTTTCAATGCTCCACGCCAGGCAACATGGATGACATCACCCACATATGAGATTGAATTACCTGCTGTCCTTTGATTTATTGCATATTGTGAAAACATTTTAATGTACCAAAAAACAGAGAAAACCAAAAGCCTTCCACAAAAAACTGCAAGCAAAAACCAAATGAGGAGTGGAAGTCACCACAACCAAAAGTCCAAAGACATGCAACTTAATGTTCCAAACTATTTGTCAATGGTACATACAGGCAAAACCCAATGTGGGCCATGCTTTGGCACAAGGGTCTTCATCAGGGGTCCTGTATGGAATCAATGCATGCATAGCTGTATCAGTGAGCACACACCACTGTTATAAAACAGATGCAGGATACTTAAAAACAAAGGCACTCCGAATGCAATGGTCACAATGCTAACCAAGTCCCATTGAAAAATTTAGAAAACTTTCCTGTCATACTGTTGACAAATAGACATTTTAATGTAGCATATTGTGCCATACCTTGTATTTGAATATTTTTACTGCTTTGTCTATTGCCTATGTTTGACTTATTCTTGCTGTACACCACCTTGAGTAAATTCCTTTAAAAAGGTGCTAAATAAAGCCAAATAAATAAATAAATCTGCCAGAGAATGCATGTATATGCCACAGATTCTGCATATATTTCATATGATCCTGCTGTATTTTACATAATAAAGTTATGTGTACAAGAATGTATTGCATGTCCTGATTTTTTTCCCTCTAGAGATAAGTGATTTGAAAATAATTTTCAAAGCCATTTGCAGAGATAAATTGGCTTGTCTGAACATTCCCTTGCAAGATAGCTAAAATGTATGAGTAGGTTTTTTATGGCACATAATTGTAGCCACACTAAAACAGGATGCTTCTTGTGGTGTATTTAGGTTGGCGGAATACAACAGTTTCTCCCTCATTCTATAACAAGTCACCTAAATGTAAGTGTCGTTTGCATGCTTAAAATTTATAGAATACTTTCATCCATGTACCTAATTTTATATTTATGCACCTGAAGGGCAGTAATGCACCTAACCAGTACCACTATTCTGTATTTACACACTCAAATGGCTTAGGAGTTCTTTTCACCAAGCTGTAGTAAGCACTATCCTGTGCTTTACTACAACTTAAAAGGGCTTACCGTGCTGCATGCTCAGGCATGCTCAAGCATCATGCAATAAGTTCCAGTTTAGCGTGCGCACACCATGTGCTAAAAAAATATTTTTGTTATTACCTTAGAGAGGGTGTGTCTAGGGGCAGAGAGTGGGCATTTCTAGGATAATTAGCACAGCTATATTCTACTGTTTTGCCCCCATTGCATGGGGAAGCTCATGCTGTCTACATGTGACAGATTACGTCTGTATGTTTATTAAGCTGTGTATAATGACCAGGTCTCTGTATTTCTGCTGCCCTCTGTGATTAGTCTTTATGAATACCTGCGTTCTGCTCTCAGTGCCTTTTGGAGCTTTGTTGTAACAGCCTGCCTCTGGTCATGCTGGGAGGATCAGAATTCCCTCTCCCTCCAATTAGTCTCTTGCACCAAAGACTGAATTGCAAAAAAAGGCAAAGTACCAAGGGGCAACATATAGTCAGAGGCAGTACCATACAAAATCTGAAATATGAGGGCACAGAATTTGAATACAATTCTGGCCGTAATGGGAAGCCAATGCAAATGTATCAGCAATTGAGTAGCCTCTCAAAGCGTGGCACATGCATGACAAGTCTAGCTGCAGTATTTTGTGCTGTTTGCAGTTTCCTTAAGATACTGTGACCAGCCTTCCCTGGTAAGGCAAGTGATGTTGCCTGAGGGTTCTCTGAGAGTTGGTTGTCGGTAGTCGTGGCCCACACTCAGGAACTCCCTGCCAAAACCGGAAGGAGTTACAAAATAACTAACCTCGTCTCCCATCCTCAAAGGGTGAGAGAGGAATAAGAAACTAAGTTTAGGATAAATCCTGAATTTGAATGAAACCAGTCTGAATATTTGCAAAATATAAGTTTTATTGACCTCCAGAAATTAGAATAACTTTTTTTAACAACAAGATTTTTCTGTTTAGCTTAGCTCTGAATACTTAAATAACAGTACAACTATTCCATTTGAATATTATAACAGCTTCCTTGTATTCTTCCTATTTCAGGCAGACTGAGCTGCCCTTCCTACAACAGTATCAGATAAGTACCCTTTCTTGTATTTATTCTTACTATCTGTTCACCAGTTGCAACTGTTTTCTCTACTGTTCCTTCTCTTTGCATTTATCAAGAATTTGATACTTTGTTTGTCCCTTTTTGTTTCTTTATGATCCCTTTCAGAGACTACAGATTTCCCCTCAGGTAAGTATATGTCTAAAATGTATTTCTCAGTTCAGATTAACTTCAGTAGAATTTCCTTGGATGTTACTTAGCTGGTTTTCATTTTCTCCTTGAAATCGATGCAGTTCAAATCTTGCTTGTGTGGGGGCCCGGTCACCTCTTCCGACGCTTGGCTTCCATGTTTTTCTTCCTCCTTCACCTCACTCTTAATTAAATAAATTTGAAAGAAAACCCTATCTCCTTATTCTCTTTACCATATAAAGCTATGCTAGGGGACATTTAAAATGGACCACAAAACACTGGGACCTGTACCTATTAGAAACAAAAGTAACCAAACGAGCTCCTCACTTCCAGGCCTATTCTCTCACTTAATTTTCCCTAAACTAAGAAAAAGGTGTGCCCAGTACAAGCACACAGCTTCCAAACAACTCACTCATTCCAATTACTAAAAGAGCGTTGGTTCTCATCTTTGACTAAGTACACTCTTTCACCCCTGTCAGACTAATGTCAGCACTTTTTTTTCATACATGCAACACTCTTTTCTAATACCAATTATCTCCCTTTTTAATTTCCCTGCTCAGACACCATGTACTCCACATCCACTCTCTTCAACAGCCTTCACCCTTCTCCCCAACTGCTCTTCCAGCTGTTGCCAAGCCAATGGAACTTTAGCTTGAGATTCCAAGACCACTCAGCCAATCAGAGTACTCTTAGAACTCCCATTTTTTTCCTCTGCCAGTATGGAATCTTAGCTGAGCACTCTAAATCTCCACTTTGATTTTCCTTTCCCCATAGAAAATAATGGGGAAAATAGATTTTCCTCTAAAATACCTTCACTGTAAACCTGAACTACTCTGAATTCTCCAATACAATTAAGCCTTCCATCCCCTACTGAGTTATGTTCTTAGATTTTTTTTTTTTGTTACATTTGTACCCTGTGCTTTCCCACTCATGGCAGGCTCAATGCGGTGGGCAAAGGAAGGTTAAGTGACTTGCCCAGAGTCACAAGGAGCTGCCTGTGCCGGGAATCGAGCTCAGTTCCTCAGTTCCCCAGGACCAAAGTCCACCACCCTAACCACTAGGCCACTCCTCCCCCACAAAATTAACAATTTTTTGAGTCTGCCCCACCATTAGCTCCCCGAAAACCCCTTTAAAAATCCAAAATTTAATTGAAACGCATACCAAAAATGAAATGAACTCATCCTCTTCCTTCCACGTCAAATTTAAACTTTTAACCTTTAAAGAACCCCCTTTTTAAGCCCCCTTCCAAAACACCCACTAAAAATATTTTAATCCTACATTTAACCCACCTGAAAAATGTAAAATAATTCCCTGAACCCAAATCCCCAAACAGAATTCAAATCCCATTAACATCTTATTTTCTAAAAATCAAAAACCCAATTATCACAATTTTATTTGGGCCAAAAGACCCCTTACCTGAATCTGGATTTTCCCCACACTCGATGACCACCATTGGATCCAGTCCTGCTGGTCTCCTTCAAAAAACGGAGCCAAAACAAAAACGGCCCAAAAAACCCTCAAAAGCTGGAACTCTGGCTGAGCCTGATTGAAAATCGAGGCCCAGGCTTCGGCTTAACCGGAGCTCCAGATTTGGACGTCTGTTTGTGCATGCCGTGTACGCATGCACGCGCTCATGCTTTGTCCTTCTCTCTGCTCCCGATGAGCAGGCCGCACGCCAGTTCCTTTCCCTGCCAGGATGCAGGCTTTTTCCTCCATTCCAGTGTCCCCGCGTGATCGTGGTGGACGTGAAACAACGGCGCTCCTGAACCGGAACACCCCCTCAGCGTCACCGTCTCACCACCAGCCGCCCTCAACCCGAAAACGGTCACAAACGCCACGAAGCCTGGGCCCACACGGACAACCTCTGTTTCCCTGGTCCATCGTCTTCTGACCACCATCGAACCGGAAACAAGGCTGGAGTCACCCGCAATGCCTAGCTCATCCCGCCTAGGGTTACCATATGGCTCCAGAAAAAGGAGGACGGATTGAGCCAGCCGGGTTTTACTTCCATTGCTTTCAATGGAAGTAATTGAGCCAGCCGGGTTTTACTTCCATTGCTTTCAAAGCAATGGAAGTAAAACCCGGCTGGCTCAATCCGTCCTCCTTTTTCTGGAGCCATATGGTAACCCTAATCCCGCCCCGCCCGGGGACGTGCTCAACCGTTCCTGGGCCACCCCAGAACAGCATCGCTGGCTCCAGGAGCGCTGCCTCCTGCAGTGCTCCTTTCCAGAGCACCTCCAATGTCTCGGACCACTGTTGCCTGTCGCCGCTGACCCAAAACAGCCCAAACCGGCGCCGCACGGACTCTTTCAGTGCCCGGCCCAAACTCCCACCACAGCGCCGACCCCCGAAAAAGTTGACACTGCTTCCCGCAGCGCCTTTACCACCAGCAGCCTTGTCCCGACTACTCGATGACGGCCCCAAACACCCCCCTCAACGGCAGGCTAACCCAACCAGCCTGTTCTGCCTTTCCATCCTTCGAGGCCCTCCGGAGCCTCCAAAGACTATCCCCAGCTAAAGAAAAATATATTACTATATTTTTATCACTAGGTTACATTACATTCTTTACACCCTGCATAGACAGAAATAAATAATCAAATTGGGTCAAAACATGATATTGGACAAGTAATCTGAAAATATCAATTGAAGAAAGAGCCTAATACGCTTCAGCTTCCAAAGTAATTTAAAAGATTTAGTAACCACTGAGGACACCAGAGATTCAAAGGTTAAGTGCTGATCAACAACAACAACACCTAAATTTTTTACAGTGGACTCCAAAGGATCAGAAATATTGTCGGTGCTAAAATTGCTGCAGGGATCATGGTCAAACAGATTAGTTATTATCAAAAATTTAGACTTCTCCAGATTTAATTTTAGCCTGAATGCAGAGGCCCAGGACTCCATTAAATCAAGGCAAGTTTTAATCCTATTTAGAATTCCTTGGATGTCACCTCAATTTGGGGTGCATTGTGGACGCGTGCCAAAAATGAAATTACTGCAACAGCCACATGGTAGCTGTGCGATAACTCCATTTTGGCATGCATTGGGCGCACATAGATGCTTATGTGGCTTAGTGAAAGGGCCCCAGTGACTTTTTACCTGTAGCAGCAGCTGCTGTGATTTTTCTCAGTTTTGTGTTTCAGCTGCGTATACCTTGTAGCACTATAGAAATGTTAAATAGTAGTAGTAGTAGTATTCAGATTGCCAGTCACTGACAGTTCCTTCTCTCTGGGAGACGGGCTAGTCACATACACAGACTCACTCTGTATGTACAGAATCCCTAATCCAGGATAGATTGAGCCAGTCTGGGTTTTACTTCCATTGCTTTCAATGGAAGCAAAACCTGGACTAGATCAATGTGTCCTCCTTTTTCTGGAGCCATATGGTAACCATACTTCTTAGCAACAGCAGCCCCAGGTTTATCTCTTTGGATATACAGGGCCAAAATGAAGGCCTTGTAAATGCTAAAATAGCTGTAGACTAACTGATTAGCTCATAATTAGCATGTGACTCCTTCTGTGAGCCCTGCCCCCCAAAAGCCAACCACACCTTACCTTTACTTTATTCTTTGTAGTCATAGACCTTTACCTCAGGTGTGGCTTTCTTCTGGAGGATGGTCTCACATAAATTATAGGGAAATTAAGAAAGGAGAATGGGTTAGGGAATGAGGAAAGTTCAGGGAAGGAATGAGGTAAAATTTTCTTTTCTTGAATTACACAAAAATGTATTTAAAAAAAATTAAAAACACCAAGTTAAAAGCAACTTTTTAAATATTTTTCTTACAGTATCCTGACTGGATCCAGTTTACAGAACTTTGTGGCAAACAAGAAAAAGCATGTACAAACAGAGAAAAACTTTATCAGATAAGTAATGTTTTTACACTAACTCCCTTTTAATCAAAATTTGTAATGTCATCAACCCACTGTCTAAACTAGAAATGATTCTTTGTGTCACCTTTTTGTCTTTCAGAATTAATTACTTAGGGAACTTAGTTTATCAGGTAAGTATTATTTTGTGTTTGAATTGTTAGTTCATAGATTTAAATCTCCATCTGTCACCTCACTTTCTTCTTTTGGGTCTTTCTTGTTATTCTTCGTTTTTTTCTCCTTTCTTTAGTTGGAGCTCTTAGATGTTCTTCCCAAATTTCTCTGCTCCGCTCAGGAACCCTACTGCTTGATTTTAACCAATGAACAAGGTAATACCCTAAAGCTATACTAGAACTATTATAAGAAATTTTTTTAATGTCCCTATATTAACTAAGAAGGCAAACAGCTAATTCAAGAGTCCCTTCCGACCCTCCCCACAGATATATCCACTTATAACAGTCATGTACACAGAGGGCACCAGCTACAGTCTACCAGCTCAGAGCAGGCTTTTGTAATATACCTTTTCATGTGAAAGTCAAAGTGATAATTTTCACATTTATGCTCTCTGCCACCTTATTCATCAATTTATTTTAAACAGGAGAGGAAGTGATGTCACCAAGCAGTATGGCTGATTGAAGAGCTTGCTCCCGCTCACCCACGCTGTTTTGCTCAGCAATTTTCCAGCATCTGAGCTTATTTCAGCTTCTTTTTGATCAGTGGAGCCTAGTTGGGAATCAAGGCGTTTAGTGGCTATGAGCTTGCAAGCTAACCTGTCCCAGTATGCATTCACAGGCGGCACAGCCACGAACCGAGAGGGAGACCCGGAACCACTGCCCACACGCACCTCGCAGCATTCGGGGGGGGGGGGCTCGTCTCCTCGGGACCTATTTGGATCGAGAGAAGGCCCGGAGCAAGCAGAAATGGCTCCTCTGTTGGAGCTTAAAGAATGGCTGCAGGAAATCCGCTCCGATTTGAAAGCGGTCCGATCTGATTTGGCTGCGCTGGGGGCAGATCTAAGAGGAGAGATATCTGATCTGGGCAACAGGATGGAGGAGATGGAGACTCATCTTGATGAGCAGGCAGAGGAGGTGGGCTCCCTGGACTGAAACGTTTTGGATGTTCATCTGGGGTACCAACAGCTAGCTGACAAGGTAGAAGATTTGGAATATAGGCGCTGCGGGCATAATCTACGTTTTAGGGGTCTTCCAGAAACACCGGCGTATGTAGACTGTGAATCAGTAGTAAAGCGTGTGGTGAGCACCATCTTGACGGAAGTTGGAACTCCTTTGGATTCTACTGAGATACTGATTGAGTGTTCTCACAGGACCATAGGCCCTGCTCAGAATAATTTGCCTAAGGACATTATCGCTTACTTTCAAGATTGTAAGCTAAAGGAGCGGGTGTTACAAGCAGCTCAGCAACTCAATGACTTTTAATGGGAATCATTTCATGTGGAGATATACCAAGATTTAGCTGCGGCTACCTTGAAGCGGTGTGTGGAGTTAAAGCCGGTTACAGGGAGGCTTCAGGAGCTGGGAATCCGATATTGGTGGAAACACCCTTTTGCTCTGGTGTTTTACAGAGATGGTTGCATGCATCAGGTCAGATCACTAGTTGAAGCCAGGGAAGTCCTTCCTGAAGAAGGCAAGTTGGTGACATTGGGGACCCCTGGTAGAGCCAAAACCAACACATCTTTGGCTGCACATCCCAACTGGCAATGGATGGTGAAGGGGCATAAGTGCCTGCAGCACCAGCAATTGGCCAGTCAACTTCCATGACTATGTTATTTGAGTTGATGCACTTGTCAGGGTGTGCGCAGAACATTCTGTTGATATGGACTATGGGATATGAGACAGTCATTTGGAATAGTCAGTGTGAGCATGTATATCTCACTGGTCAGCTTGCTTTGAATGCTGGGGGGTCTTCAGGTTTTTGTTATGTGTGTTGTGGTGGGGGAACTTTTTCTGTGAGGGGCGGGAGGGTGAGTTGCTTTCCTCTATTAGATACTTTTTCTTGAGTGAGGTAGGATCTTAGAATTATGTGGGGGGGTTGGGGAGGGAGGGAGGGGTTCTGAGTGGGATTTGGGAGGAATTGTTTGGGGAAAGGATAATGGTTGGGAGGGGAGGGGAAGAGGTATGAATTTGAGATGGGTTGATAGTTTTATGGATCTCTAATGATGTCTAGATGTCTTTCTGCTTACTGCTTCTAATGTGATAATCATTTCGGTGTTCCTGAGGAAGTTTTGAATGAAACCCTACAGAGTTGGACTCTTGATGATTGATCAAAAAATATTATTGGGAGAAGCGGGTGATTGATTCTCATGGCTTGAAAATAACATCTTGAAGCTTACATTCGAAGATATAGTAGTGGCCTAGGCATTCCAGTGGAGAATACAACAGTCATACAGTAACATCCGCTTCTACAGTTCTAAGGAGAGGCAAATGACGGAGAATGGTAAGTGCCTTCTTTCATATATTATAGAGTTAAAAGACCTAGATTGGGTCTATTTTTCAGTCTTCTTTGAGGACTTCTGGAACATTAAGGTATTAGCTTGATATACACAATTTGATTACAAATTTTAAGACACGTTGTTTGAGTTATTCACTGTGATGTGATGTGATTAGAGCACTTATGTGGTTTTAGCATAAATTTGGCATTGGTATAAAAAACCACGGAGGGATTCAGTGATTGAGATGCTCAACCACCCGTAGAGATTGTAAAATTCATTTACTGTGTCTCATTTTGGGTGAGTTAATACTCTGAGAATCCTCCAAAAAAATTAATAAAAATTAATAATCATCAAGAAAATTGTTTTTCTGACCAAGAAATTTTCTTTCCGATCAAGCTGACACCTTATTAGATGTATCCATGTTTGCAGACTCTGGTTTGTGTATGGGTGGTAGATGTCGGATATAACATTAGCGCTCCTGAACGTCAGGGGATTGAATGTGCCTATGAAGCGCCAGCTTCTATTTCTGGAGCTGGTTCGTTTGAAGGTGGACATTGTCCTGGTTCAGGAGACTCACTTAAAACCACAGCATGAATCTATGTGTAGTCATCGCAGCTACTCTCTTATGTATTTTGCTTCCAATTACGGGGGCACCAAGACAAAAGGGGTCATGATAACATTTAACAACTCCCGCCCTTGGCGTATTGAAAAAGTCATTAGAGATAAGGGGGACCATTTTCTTTTACTATTTTTTTTCTGTGGGAGTACAGAAATACACTTTAGTTAATGTATATGGGCCTAATGCAGACCATAGGGAATTCTTTCATCAATTAGATAAATTGCTATTGACACATGGGGAGGGGTGAGTGTTGGTTGGGGGGGGGGGGGATTTCAATCTCACCTTCAATCCACGATTAGATAACTCCACTTTATCAGTACAGTATTCCCAGCAGGGCCCCTCACTGCTTCATGCTTTTTTAGCTAGGTGGCAACTAATAGAGTGGAGTGGAGGAGTGGCCTAGTGGTTAGGGTGGTGTACTTTGGTCCTGGGGAACTGAGGAACTGAGTTAATTCCCACTTCAGGCACAGGCAGCTCTTTGTGACTCTGGGCAAGTCACTTAACCCTCCATTGCCCCATGTAAGCCGCATTGAGCCTGCCATGAGTGGGAAAGCACGGGGTACAAATGTAACAAAAATAAAAATAAAATCTCTGGTGGCATGCCAATCCTATACAAAGAGAATACACATACCTTTCTTCAGTACATAAGTCCTTCTCCCGTATCAATTTTTGGTTAGGTGATACCTCGATTATGGGTTGCGTCCGGGATCAACAGATAGTGTCACGCACATGGTCGGATCACAATCCGGTTATCCTCTCCCTTCAGTCTCCTGTAATGTTGAAAGCTACCCCACAGTGGTGTTTGGATGATACTTTGCTATCTGGTGTGACTAATGTCCTTCAACTTGAAGGTCTGATTAAAGAATATATCCAATTAAATGATAAAGGGGAGGTTTCTCTTGGGATACCATGGGAGGGCTTTAAGGCTGTCATGCGTGGATACCTCTTCGCTTTAAAGGCATGTGCGGAAAGAGCGTTATCAGGCGGAAGATTCTTTGTGGAAGCACTTGACTGGGGTTGAAAGATTACTAGGTGTGCGGGACTCTCGATCTCCCCCTCAAGCCTTATTAGATCAAGCGCATAAACTCCGGCAGGAGATCTATGAGTTGCAGCTGGCTGATATTTCGGAGCAGATGCAAAGGGTCCGTCAGGCCCATTTTGAGTTCGGAAATAAGGCCAGTAAACGTTTGGCCCATAAGCTAAATCAACAAGCCGGGCAAATGTCTCCCACCTGTGAGATAACATCGGGGTGGTGAATTCAGATCCATCAGATTTGCAATCAATGTTTCGACGTTACTATGAGAAACTCTATACCCCTGATATTTGTCCTTCAGAGGATGATATCACTGCTTATCTGGATCAGGTCATTTTACCCGAGCTACCAGAGAGGGCCCAATTTACGCTATCTAGACCTATTGAACTAGATGAGATTTTATAAGCAATTCAGGCTTTAGCTCCTAGCAAGTCTCCGGGGCCTGATGGCTTCACAAATAAGTTTTATAAGACTTTTGGTAAGCTTTTGGCCCCCTTTGTTTTGCAGGTGTTTAACTCACTAAGGGATGCACAATCGCTCCCGGAGACTTGGAACTTGGCACTTATTACAGTTTTGCCTAAGCCGGGTAAGGACCCGCAATTATGTAGTTCGTATAGGCAAATCTCTTTATTAAGGGTTGATTATAAAATCTTTACCAAAATATTAGCGTCTCGTTTACAACATTACCTTCCACTCTTAGTTCATGAGGACCAGGCTGGGTTTGTCCATGGGTGTCAAAAGTTTGATAATATCTGTCAGATGCTTCATTTTATCCGTTGTGCTCGAACCAAGGAGACTCCTTTTTGTCTGCTCTCATTGGACACTGAAAAAGCGTTTGATCATGTACATAGGCCATTTTTGTTTGCAGTTTTGAGGAGGATGGGAAAATCGGGTTGTTTTATCCATTGGCTCCATCTTCTTTATATGACACCCACCGCTTCGGTTAGGGTCAATGTTAGGCACTCCCTTCCGTTTCCCTTGTTTGGGGGAACACAGCAGGGTTGCACTTTATCTCCTCTCTTTTTTGCATTGGTGGTTGAGCCCTTGGCTACTCATATCCGTATGCACCCAAATGTTAAGGGACTGTGGTGGAGGATTCTCTTATTTGCAGATGATATACTTTTCACCTTAACTGACCCCAGTACTTCTTTTTCTATTTTATCCTTGGTTCTGCAAGACTATAGCTGGGTTTCAGGCTTAAAGATCAATATGGACAAATCAGAGGCATTGAATATCACTGTTCCAGACTGCCAAGTAGCAACGTTGCGATCAAACTTTCCTTTTCGCTGGGCATCAAGATTTATCAAATATCTGTGGGTCAATCTGGCAAGGCGTCTAGAAGATCTCTATGAAGCAAACTTCCCTGCTAAACTACGAGAGTTGTTCTTGGAATTGGATAGGTGGGAGGGATTGACGATCTCTTGGCTTGGATGTATTAGCGCGGTTAAAATGATCGTGCTTCCTAAACTGTTGTATTTGTTTATGGCACTGCCAATTTTTCTATCTGATAAGTTCTTTCGGGGTTTGCAATGGCGAGTGTTTTCTTTTATTTAGAAAAGGAAGCCCCCACGGGTAAGTCGAGTGCTAATGTATCAGGCACGAGCCCATACGGAAAGGATATTCCTTCTTTTTTCCTATATTACCAGGCAGCCCATCTTAGAATTTTGGCTGAGTGGCTTCAAGGGGGGAAATAAATTTGGAAATCTTTGGAGCAGACTTGGTTTGTCTCCTATCCGTTGAGAGCTATCCCCTGGTTTCCGGATTGGTTGATGAGGGGGGCGGTCAAAATAGCTCCACCACTTATTCGGTGGCCTCTTATGACTTGGAATACCATTCAAGGCTGTTTTTTTTACTGGGCGTACACATTTTCTTCATATGTTTATCCGATTTGCACCTAGGTTTACTCCTGGGATCTCCGACCCATGTTATGGTAATTGAGAAAAATAAGGTCTTTGTGAGCTTGGGCAGGTGTGGGACGATGTGGAACTCCCAGCTTTTGGGGAAATGCAAGAGGAATATGGGGTTCCTTCTTCTAATGCTTTTCAATACCATCAGTTGCGAGATTTTATTCTTAGGCGAGCAAAGGGGGAATTCAGTTTAGCTAGTGGAGGGGGAGCGGGGGTATCTAGAATTTATAAGGCACTCCTCCTACAGACTAAACCTATTATTTACTATCTACAGAAGTGGGAAAAGGCAATGAGTATTCAGAATGGGAAAGGGTGTTTAAATCTTTGCTTAGGATGTCAGTGATTAGTGCCCTTGTGGAGAATGGATATAAGATACTAGGACTAGAGGGCATGAGTTGAAGCTACAGTGTGGTAAATTTAAAACGAATCGGAGAAAATTTTTCTTCACCCAACGTGTAATTAGACTCTGGAATTCGTTGCCGGAGAACGTGGTACGGGCGGTTAGCTTGACGGAGTTTAAAAAGGGGTTAGATAGATTCCTAAAGGACAAGTCCATAGACCGCTATTAAATGGACTTGGAAAAATTCCGCATTTTTAGGTATAACTTGTCTGGAATGTTTTTACGTTTGGGGAGCGTGCCAGGTGCCCTTGACCTGGATTGGCCACTGTCGGTGACAGGATGCTGGGCTAGATGGACCTTTGGTCTTTCCCAGTATGGCACTACTTATGTACTTATGTACTTATATACTCCCCAGCGGCTGGTTAAAATGTTTAAAGTGGGATCAGCCTTATGTTGGCGCCAGTGCGGGATAGAGGTGGATATGTATCATATTTGGTGGTCTTGTCCTCATGCCCAAGAGTTTTGGACTAAAGTTTTGAAACTTGTGTTTAGCTTGATTAAGACCACTTACCCCATGAAGATGGAATATTGTCTCTTGCACATCAAACTGCAAGGAGGGAACTTGTATACTCATCAGTTAGGCACTCAAGTGTTTGTGGCCAGTAAATTAGTATTGGCGGCGGCGGCACGGAAGCAGCGTACTCTGCCTGGCCTTCATGTGGTACTACGCAAGCTGGACTATATTCATTTGATGTCTAAGCTCACAGCTATGCGTATGGGCTGATTAGTGGCCTATCACCACATTTGGGATCCATACGTTATGTGGTCTTCCCATCCTGACTCTTCTTTGCTGAATTCATAGGGGTTAGTGGGGTAGGGTGGGGTGGGGGTGGGGGTTGGGCTCGATAAGATGAATGATAGGTATCAGCCTATGTTATATTTATTATTGGAAATCTATCCTGTTGTTGGATTTGATGCTGTACTTACTAAGCTTTGTTATTATATTTCAATAAATTTAAATAAACTTCAAAAAAATTATTTTAAACAGGAGCATGTTAGAAGCAAAATCTCAAATATCATACACCGCCAGCTTTTACTGAGTTCTCAATGATAGTGTAAACAGCTCTTGATTCTAAAGTCAGAACAGTTTTTTTTAACTATAGCACCTGCCAACTCTCTACTTTCCCAGCCAGGGCTGTCTATTATGTAGTATGAAAGTAAAACATTTCTACATTCCAATACTCTATTACTAAAGATGTTAACTTTTAAATTTAAAAGCACATATATCTAGAACAGTATTATACAGCACTACTTCTGCTGCTTTTTATAATCAATATCAGTGTTCTTTTTCTGTACTTTGAAACATAGGCTTTCCTTCAATGACAAGCAGCTTTAAATACCCACACTAAAACAGCAATGCTGATATCTTTTTCTTCTAGAAACAATTTGAATGCAGCCCTTGTTAACATTTTCCTAAATCTCTCAGGGAAATTTATCTCTGCCACCTGGGACACTAGGCTACCTCTCAGATGGCTCTTTCCTCAAATTGGGCCCAAATATAAAGAGAGTTTGCTTTCAGAAAATTCTTTACCAAACATTAAATCAATCAGTCCTGTTCCTGAAGCCAAATGTCACTGTGGGCTTCACAGCTTAATTACTTCAGGCACTCTTGAATGATAATATCAGAATTAAGTTAAAATTCAATTCTCTCACACGGCACTCAATCATACACCCTACTCTAACAAGAATACCCACCCAACTGCTTTCCACAGTCATTTAGAACTCTGCCCAGGACTCTGGCAGAACCCTTTATGCAGCTCTGTCAAAGTTCTGGACACATGCTGCATATTAGACCCTTTCACCATCCTAATACAACCATTTCAGAAACTTTCCAGCCAATGCAAATAATAAAGCAACAGCCCAGCACAACCTGCTCTCTCTTTCCCCTCTACAGCTGCCACACATGCAGTAGACCCGTGAATGTGCACCAGCGCACAACACACCAGTGCACAGACTCTCTCTTTCCCCACATGCAGCGGAGCATCCTGTCACCGTGGCACTCCCGTGGCTTCTGAGCTCTGGCTGCCCTATACCAGTGCCGTTCCAGGACTGCTGTGGCTGCCACTGTACTGTTTCCGCCGCGGTCCCCTCCCCTGCAGACTGGAGCAGAACCGAGCCTTCCTGTCCAGCCTCAATCCAGCACCAGCCCTGGACCACAGGTATTTTAAATTGTTTTAAATTAAACCCACTGGGTTACATTACCACCAACAAAATAGGTGGCTGTAAGGACTCATGCACTAATCTTAGTGGCCACACACACTAATGGCCACATTAGTGTGTGACCACTAATACAAAAATTTGATAATCAGCCATTTTACTGCTGCACTAAAAATGGCCTTAGCATACAGAAAAACCCACTTATGGCAGCAAGAAAGCCACTTTTTATTGCTGCTTTGCAAAAGGGTCCCTTAGTGTGTAAATATAAGAGAGGCATTGATAGGGGAGGGGTAGGGGCAGGGCATAGGTGGAGATCACATTTGCATGCATAAATTACAGAACACTGTAATTCGCACCCATTAAAGTCATATTTAGATTTTTTTTAATTATTTTTTTTATTTACGTATACAATTATTTCAAGGAATACACTTGATTAGATAGTGTTTAGGCAAAAATTAACAAAAAAAAAAAAAGAAAATATATTTTCAACACATAATTAAACACTCAAGTCCACTTTAAGAGGGGGCATCCTACTATAGGAGGATTAGTAAGATAATTTTTTAAGGAAATTTACATTCAGGAGACAATCTAACAAGGTACATTCTATTTTACTCCTTCAATTCTTTTAGTTGTTACAAATGATGTTAATTGTGATGGGTCTGTGAAAACAAATTTATATGAATTATAACATACTATGCATTTACAAGGAAAACGAAGATAAAATGTGGCACCTAGTCTCAGTACCTCTGGTTTCAGTATTAAGAATTGTTTACGTTTTTTGTGTTTCTTTTGAAACATCCGTGAACAGCGAAATCTTTAAACCCAAAAACATTTTGTCCTTGAGTTTAAAAAACATTTTAAACAACCATTGTTTGTCTGGCAGTAAAGCAACTGTGGCTACCAGAGCTGCGGCAATTGCTAATTCAGTATCAGATGTTTCTAAAAGATTAGTAACATTCAAAGATTCTTGTTGTTGTTGTGGTTGTTCTTGTGCTTTAGAAGGTACATAGTAGACTTGAGTAAGAGGTGGCAAGTTTACTTCTGGTATCTCCAAAATTTCCTTAAAGTAACGTTGTATCATCTGCAATGGGTTTATTATTTTATGCTTTGAAAAGTTTATAAACCTTAAGTTATATCTTCGGATATGATTTTCATAAGTTTCCATTTTGTTCTTAAAAATGGTAATGTCTTTCAAAATAGCAGTTTGAATATTCCCTGCATTTGAAACTTTTTCTTCTACCTTAGCAATCTTTTCAGAATATATTTTAATTTCAGATTCATTTTTGTCCGCTATCTTTTCAATAACATTAACCTTTTGAGATAGTATTTTATTTGTTGAAATTGTGACTGAACTAGTTGAGAGACCAAGTCCCACAGGGAATCAAGAGAGACCACTGAAGGTTTCTCCAAAATCGGTAACGGCATTTCAAATAAATCAGTTTTCTGTCCATTACCTGTCTCTTTTTGTCCCGCACCTGCTATCGACAGTTTGCTTCCTTCCAGGGGCAAAGAAGATCCCTCTGGCTCCCTCTGAGGCTGTTTAACCTGGATTCCACTCAAAATCAACTCAAATCCGCTCTTCAGCGTTTGATTGCTCACTACTACAGAGGGGGAGCTTGTTCATAAGGGTTGCGGGGGGCGGAGTTCTAGCATCGGAGCTCAGCGTGGTATCCAGTCCGGGAGATGCCAAAAGCTCCTCCACCATGCTGGCATCTCCTACAGATCTGCTTCCGAGCATATTCCCTTGGTTTGGCGTCCTCAAGAAACAGTCAATAGAACCGGAAGGTAAGGAGGTAGGTGTCAGGGGAGCCCGAACCGCTGCCTTTCCTCTTCTTTTAGGCATAGTGTTAGAAGAAAATCGAGGTCTGCACTGCACCTAAATGCGTGCAGCCATCTTGGATGTCCCCCTGCATTCCGTCATATTTAGATTTTAACATGTGTGCCAGCCACCAACCAGTCATAAATGTTAGTACCTAACTGTAGGTGCATTAATGCTAGCTTGTGCTAGTATTCTATAATGGCAATTACACTGTTACAGAACTAGGGCACTACCTGCTTAATTTTGGTGCCTGAATGGTGACACCTTACTTAGGGGTCCTTTTACTAAGGTGTGCTGAAAAATGGCCTGCAGTACTATAGACACATGTTTTGGGCACGTGTAGAATCATTTTTTAGTGCACCTGTAAAAAATACCTTTTTAAAGTTTGCCAAAAATGGACTTGTGGCAAAATGAAAGTTGCCACGCGTCCATTTTGGATCTGAGACCTTACCACCAGCCATTGACCTAGCGGTAAAATCTCACGCGGTAACCGGACTGTAATGACCTACATGTGTCAAATGCCGCTTGACGCGTATAGCTGACATGCACCAGAAAGTAAAAACTATATTTTTCAGACGCGCTAGTGGATGTGCGCCAAAAATAAAATTACCGCAAGGGCCACGCAGTAGCCGGGTGGTAACTCAGAATTGACGCATGTTGGGCGCGAGTAGGCGCTTACGTGACTTAGTAAAAGGGCCCCTTATAGAATTGCTTCTTTCATGTACTTGGTATTTTCAAAGCACACACACTATAACACCCCTCCCCCTCCTCTAAGCTATTCGCACAATTAGCAAGTGAAAATTGTGCAGGTGTTTTCCACTTGCAATTTCTAGTTTTCAAAGGGAAACAACATCTGCCAGTTTCCATTGGGAGCTGATGACAGTGTGCACGGGTTAAGGTGAATTTGAATTAGACAGAAGTGAGCCACATAAGGGAGAGTTGATCGTTTTCTACTGATGTATCGTATCCAGATCAGATTTTCTTGCTGTTGGGGCATTAACCAGAAGTTCCAGTCTCAGCTGTTTAGTGGCTGACTGACCGGGATGCTTCCTAATTTTAGAGAAGGAGCATGAAGTAAGGTCTAAATTAGGGAGAGGATTGACTTCATAGGCTTTTAGACATTTTTTTTTTGTCTGCATTCTTGAACTGAAGATTCTTTTGTTTGTTATTTTGAGTGATAGCTGCCAGAGAATTCCATTCAGGCATGGTCAAAGTGTCCTCATCTCCCACAAGCTCAGAAAATGTAAATTGATTAGTTCTTTGTGGGAGTCTTATTCATGTCTCTGCATCACAAGTTTTCGATGACGCACAGGATTGTTGCAGGAGCACCACTGTCACTGGCTGCCTGGTATCAAAAAAGCTTTAACTTGGTTTTAATATAGCACGGCCTTGGAATAATTTTTTTTTCTTAATAGAAAGAAGTAAAAATACCACGATACACAAAAGACTAGATGCCAGTGATGCCATTTTTTGTTAAGAAAGTCATTGTCCAGCTTGCATCGCTGATTTAAAAAACTAAATTTTGCAAACAAGTAACTTGTTTTAGCCTGTATTTCTTGGTATGACTGCATATGTTTATGTTGGTGAAAATGCTGGCATGGGTGCAGTACATGTAAGTGTGAGATATGAAAGTATTATAAATTAAGGAACAAATTCTAAAAGAATATAAAGAAGGAAAGTGTATGTGGTGGAGTTTTGTGGAGCAGCTATTAAAGAGTAGATTGAGGAAGTATTTGGCAGTGGACGAATTTCATGTTGCTGTTTCTGCAGTGAACTAATACCAGATCTGAATATATTCTCTCTCTCCATAGATATAGATATTTTGGCAAGCTGGAAACAGTTAACAACATTTTGATGACAGTGAAAAGAAGAGGTGTGGGGATGTCAATGGCGGTGCTGTCAGCGACATCTATCCCCAGTTCCAAATAGCGCGCCAAAGTCCATCTGATGCCAGATGGACATTGGGATTTAGACCACCTTTAAAAGGCGACAAGGTGCCACCATGGTATGTCCCTGTGACTGCTCGCATTGCCACAGTTGTGAAAGAGAACTGTGAAAAAGTTTGTGAGCCCAACTACCATTTCTGTCCATCCAGGTTTGTCCTCTTCTGGTCTTCTGCATCCATACCTGCTACCTGTCCTTCTCCGCCTGCTATCTAACACCTCACTACCTTTCCTGCTTCCACAGCCCCCCCCCCAACCTTCCAGTGCTACTTGTGAGCTCCCTCTGCATCCCTCCCAGTTCCATTCAAGAACCTTTGTGTCTGCATCTGGCCAGTCTCTTCCCACTCCCCAGCCCTATATCCAGTCAGTGTCTGTGTCTTCATGTGTGAGTGTTGAAGTAAGATGCTGTATGAGAGGTCTTTGTTTTGTATAACCCCTTACCTACTGGGGTAAGCACCTCAGTCTTACTTTAACTTTGTAGTAGTCGTGTTCAGCCAAGTTACCTCAGTCACAGTGCTTTTCCAGAGTAAGATGGCACAAAGACAACTTAGTGAGTTCAGGGAGCCTGGTTAGGAAATAATAGGGATCCTTTTACAAAAGTGCGCTAGTGTTTTTAGCATACACTAAAAATAAGCATGCGCTAAATGCTAGAGTCACCCATAGGAATATATGGGTGTCTCTAGTATTTAGCACACACTAAAACTTAGCGCGTGCTAAAAATGCTAGCATGCCTTTGTAGAAGATCCCCAATAGTATTTTTGTTTAGGAGGATCAAGTAGGATGTTACACAATTCCCAATGAATAATATATTAAAGATGACAGGAGTTAAAGCGCAATAGTGGGATTTTATTGCACAGATGTAAAGTTAAAAAAAATTTAAAAACAGTTAAAATATATTTAAAAATTCATAATAAATAGTTAAAACACTTTTCCATTTAGAACATCTAAATG
The DNA here is from genome assembly GCF_901765095.1 of Microcaecilia unicolor. Classification (NCBI taxonomy): domain Eukaryota; kingdom Metazoa; phylum Chordata; class Amphibia; order Gymnophiona; family Siphonopidae; genus Microcaecilia; species Microcaecilia unicolor. The sequence goes on from NC_044032.1 coordinate 508,625,395, forward strand.
TAAAATTATTTACCCTATCCTAGCTGGATCTAGTCACAATATGTCCTACAATACGTTCTACTAAAACTACTTAAAACAGATGTACACTAAGATGCACAATAATATTTTCAACAAACACGTAAAATATGAAAATTAGTTCTAAAAATGTTAATACTCAAATTATTTCTTTCAAATAGGAATGGTTCTTTCTCTAGCAGGTTTAAAAACCAGCATCAAACTTCCTGTCGGGTAAAGTATGTGTGAAATGTGTGTACTGTATCTCAGTCTCTGAAAAAAAAAATATGTCCTTTAAATTTCTCTTCTTTCTTTTACTCATCTATCTTCCAGATCTCTTGAGTTCAGGGCTTCATCTGTCTTGTATTTTCATTTGTTCTTTACTTTCTCCCTGCAACTCTTCTTAAACAAAATGTCTGCCTCTCTATATGTGTGTATCTACAAAATGGAAGCCTGCCTATTTCAGGAACATGTACTGTAAAATCTAATTACAATAAACTAAAATAAATTAAATCTCTTGTCCTAAAGGCCTGACTGACTTTATTTTACTGTTCCTTAACTGTCTAATGCCTGCTATTACAAAGTTGCACTAGCGGCTGCCGCACGGCAATGCCGACACAGCCCATTCAAAGTGAATGAGCTGTGTCTGCAATACTGCACCGGCAGCTCCTGCAGTGGCTTTGTAAAAGGGGGGTCTAAGGAGAGCAGATCCTTTTCTCTGCTGCAGGGCTTTTCAATAAAGACTCACTTTCACTCACTCTCACACACATCAAATTTCACTTTATCCTAAAATAGTAGATATTCTAGGAAATAAACAAGCAAAAGAAGATTTGTTATAATTCTACAAGTTCAAGTGGATCCTTATTTATGATTCAGACTTTGAGTCTATCTCAATAGAGAAATGGTTCCAAATTTCTTTTCTTCCTTCAGCTCCAAATTTTAAAGTTGAGACTTATTTTTCTCAGATATGGCTCCTTATACAATATCTACAATTTTATTTTAATAGTATCTCCACAATCTTTGAATAAACACAGAATAACTGTCAGAAATATTTTTCTACTCTTCAAATTATAAACAGATTCCTCACCAAACTGTATTTCTGTCAAATGTTTTCTCAAATTTAACCATTTAATACCAGATCTCTTTCTCAGAGAAGAATTAAGGTTAAGTTTCTCTTCTCAAAAATTAAACAAAACCTTCCCACAGGTTTTAAATATTCTTAGTTACTTCACGTTTCTTTATAAACGTTTACATTTATTTCTCACATTTCACTTTTTCAGCCAGACACCCTAAGATGCATCTCTTCTCTCTCCGGTGTCTTCTATTGCTTTTCCTTAGCTCCTTAGTTGACTTGTGCAGCCAATCAGAAACCAGCTTTCATCAAGTTCAAGTCTCAGTGACATTTCATATACTATTTTTGATTAAAACTGCTATCTAAAACCTTTGTTTTTGCTTTTAAACCCCCTAAATCAGGTCAGAGCCATGCATATATGCGAATTCTGTGAAAATTCCAACTTTTTACACCCTAAATTGCAATGTTATGCATAAAGATGGACAAAAGCTAAGGTCATAGCACACATCCACTACCTTTCCACACCTCAATTATGTATTTTTGAACTTTTCCATGACTTTAAAAACCTTTAAATATTTATTTAAAACTTAGCAGGTGTGAGTGCAGATCTCCAGTAGCTCTACTGAGGATGCTCAGCATCAGGGCCATTTCTGTGCTTCTAACAGCTCCCCCTTCATCTCCCAGCAACCCTCGGGACTTAATTTACATAATTGTTTTGCTTTACCCTGCACACGATAACGCAATCACAACTGGAACACTGCCCTTCACATAAGGGCTTTTCCCTGGCTTATTTTTAATATTTTAAATAATTGTATTGGTTGACAGTGGCTTTAAAAATGCTCCGGGAACTTACAGAGCCAACAGAGTCTTCCTCCCAATCACTCATGCTTGTGTGACATCTGTGATGTCATCATGCATTTGCAGTGTCGCGGGCCCAATCGAAAACCCCTCAGTATCACAGAGGCTTCCCGCCTGCTTCCTCAATCTGCGGGGTGGCCCAGAACGTTGAAAATCACAACGTGATTGTAATTCACATGATGGGTCTTCCTTACTATGGGACCATCACCTAACCCCCTCCAGAATGATCTCCAAGTCTGGGAAACAGGCCATTTTAAGAAAAACATATTTTTTTCTTTCTGGGTACACTTGTCAATGTCTGTGCTGTTTCACATTGTCACATGTTGCCTGTGTTGGTCGGGAGCACTCTGTGTGTTGGTGGTAAGCACTGGTAGCTCTGGGTGTTGTGGTCGGCACTTGTGGAGGAGAGTACTCAGTGTTGCTGGTGGGATATTAACACCATGAGCTTGCTGACTCTCTGGGCAACTGAGGTCTACATGTACGAGGAACACTAAGCAGAGGAGGGTCAACAGGCCTCACCCCTATCACTATATATAAGGCTAGGACCGAATTTGTGGACCTCCCTGATGAAGAATGCATAGGGCATTTCTGCTTTAATAAGGAAGCCATTTACCATCTCTGTTAATAATTGGAGCACCACCTCCACTCCACCACTTAGAGACCAACCCATGCCCGTGCACCTCAAGGTCATCTCTGCTTTAGCTTTTCTCACCACTGGCAGTTTCCAGACTATCCTGGCAGCATCATAGGTCATAGACAGTCAGCCTTCTCCATATGCATCACAGTTTCTCACAGCCCTTCTCACACACATTCCTGGATACACTGCATCCCCCCAAACACTGCAGCAGAGACAGGACACTGTGACTGCATTTCAAGAAATCACCCATGTTCCCTTTGTTCTCAGTGTCAATGACTGCACATACATCACTTCCCCCCCCCCCCCCCCCCCGAGGCAGAGAGCAAAGTAATTTCACTCCATGAACATGCAAGTGGTGGTTAATGCCCATGGTTTATTCTTCTATGTTTACTAGATTAATTTTGTTGGGTGATCTTAACCTACATTTGGAGAAGAGTGACGGTATTAATGTGTTATATTTTAAAGAGTCTTTAAAAAAATTCTTTGCAAATACTAAGTTATGTCCCAGATCAAACCCGTATAAAGGGACATTCTCTTGACATAGCTGTTTCCAACCCATCTTATCTTATAACTTACAGGAGCTGGAATCTAATATTATGGTCAGATCATTTCTTATTATCATGTAATCTAAATATTGTTATGTCTAAGGAATGTTTAAGACTGAATGTTGTTTATCCAGAGGTAAGATAAGGAAAGAGTTATTTTGGCAGTTGTTATCAGACAAACTGAAGGTTGATTGTCAGGCTCCATCAGAGATGCTATCTCATTGGAATATCTCTTGGAAATGTGTTAGATGAGATCACGCCTTTGAAACGTAGAACTAAGATTGTTAGTTAAATTGCACTTTGGTATGATGACACATTATTAAAACAAAAAACTGAATGTCTTCACCTTGAAAGATCATGGTGGAAATCTAAGGATGAGGGTGTTAATCTTAGAAATTTAGGATAACTCAATATAAATCTATAGTTTCAACATCGAAAAAGATGTATTTTGCTGAAGTTACTGAATCTAACCCACTAACATCAAAAATACTTTTTCAAACAGTTAATAAGCTGATCTGTCCAGTTGAATTAAGAGCTATAACCCTTGCTACAGAACCAAATGCCCAATCATGAAAGTTTTCCCGTAAACATAATATATTGGATAGTTGTCCTTTACACTTACTAGATCAAGCTTCTTCTTCTATTGTGCTTTGGATATCTGTTTTGATTAATTCTGTATTAGAGATGGGCTGTTTTCCAAATGAATTAGAGCAAATTGTACTTACTCCTATATTGAAATCTAATGACTTCGACAGATCTGTACCCTCTAGTTACAGACCAGTTGCCAGCATTCCATTGTTTGCTAAAATAGTAGAAACCAAATTAACCTGTTTTCTGGATAGGTTTTTAATTTTGTATGATTCTCAATTTGGGTTTACAAACAATCACAGCATAGAATCCTTACTTATTGTACTGTTAATGAAAATAAGGATTTCTTTAAGCCATGGTGTTCAATCAGTATTACTGCAGTTCGACATCTCTGGGGCATTTGATACCATGGATCATGCTATTCTACTTGATACTTGCAGATCTATAATTATCTGCTATGGTGCATACCTGGTTTAAAGACTTTCTAACTACTCGCAGTTATTCTGTATTGAAGCATGGGGATAGATCTAATCCTTTGACACTGGAGTGTGGTGTACTCCAGGGATCACCTCTATCACCTGTCTTATTTAATTTCATTATGAGTACACTGAGCATGATAACCTTGATTCCTGGGGCTTATTTATTCTCATATGTAGATGATATCTTTCTATTGCTGAACAAACATACTTAGCCATCTCCACATGTATTACTAGTATAAGATCATGGGCAATCGAGAATATGTTAAAACTCAACGCTGATAAAATGAAGATTCTTCAGCAATATTCTGGATAGCACTCCTTCATCAATTCCCCGGGTGTCATCGAGGGTAGGAACGCCACTGCTTAGCTGTGCTTTGTATTTCTGGTATTCTTAGTTTTTGTTTCCTGGTTGGCCCAACAGGAACCAGCTTAGGGCAGATTTGAGCATTTCTATATTCTCTCTGGACTTGTTTCCTGTTGTATCAGTGTCCTTCTCTTAAGACTTGAATACTTGACAAAAACTAGGATACCTTAAGCAATACCTTGCGTGGAGGAGTAGCCTAGTGGTTAGTGCAGTGGACTTTGATCCTGGGGAACTGGGTTTGATTCCCACTACAGCTCCTTGTGACTGTGGGCAAGTCACTTAACCCTCCATTGCCCCAGGTACAAATTAAGTGCCTGTATATATGTAAACCACTTTGAACGTAGTTGCAAATACTACAAAAAGGTGGTATATCAAGTCCCATTTCCCTTTCTTGGCTTGTTCCAATCTAGTATTCAAGTCTCAAGAGTCCTTTCTATGGTCTCTGTGACCAAAGTAACAGTACTGAAAGATTGACTCATAAGTATTACCATACTGAGACAGACTAAAGGTCCATCAAACCCAGCATCCTGTTTCCAACAGTGACCAATCCAGGTCACAAGTACCTGGCAAAATCCCAAAAATGTACAATACATTTTATGCTGCTTATCCTAGAACTAAGCAGTGGATTTTCCCTATTTTAATACTGGTCTATGGACTTTTCCTTTAGGAAGCCATCCAAAACTTTTAAAAACCCTGCTAACTGCTTTTACTACATTCTCTGGCAACGAATGCCAGAGTTTAATTAAAGTTTTCTCCAATTTGGTTTAAATTTACTACTATGTAGCTTCATTGCATGCCCCCTAGTCCTAGTATTTTTAGAAAGAGTAAACAAGTGATTAACATCTACTCATTCCACTCCACTCATTATTTTATAGACCTCTATCATATCTCCCCTCAGCCGTCTGTTCTCCAAGCTGAAAAGCTCTAGTTGCTTTAGCCTTTCCTCATAGGGAAGTTGTCTCATCCCCTTATCATTTTCTTCACCCTTCTATGTAACTTTTTTAATTCAACTATATCTTTTTAGAGATTTGGTGACCAGAATTGATCATAATATTCGAGGTGCGGTCGCACCATGGAGCAACACAAAGGCATTATAACATCCTCATTTTTGTTTTCCATTCCTTTCCTAATAATACCTAACATTCTATTTTCATTCTTAGCAACCGCCGCACACTGAGCAGAGGGTTTCAATGCATCATCAACGATGACACCTAGATCCCTTTCCCGGTTGGTGACTCCTAATGTGGAACCTTGCATTATGCATCTCTTTGCACTTGCTCACATTAAACATCATCTGCCATTTAGATGCCCAGTTTTCCAGTCTCGTAAGGTCCTCTTGTAAATTTTCACAATCCTCTTGTGATTTAAAAACTTTGATTAACTTTGTGTTATCAGCAAATAACCTCACTAGTTACTTTTATAAATATGTTAAAAAGCAGCGGTCCCAGCTCATACCCCTGTGGAACCCCACTATTTACCCTTCTCCTTTGAGAATACTGACCATTTAACTCTACTCTGTTTTCTATCTTTTAGACAGTTTTTAATCCACAATAGGACACTATCTCTTATCCCATGACTCTCCAAATTCTTCTGAAGTCTTTCATGGAGTACTTTGTCAAACACCTTTTGAAAATCCAGATATACAATATCGACCAGCTCACCTTTATCCACATGTTTGTTCACCCCTTCAAAGAAATGTAATAGATTGGTGAGGCAAGATTTCCCATCACTAAATCCATGTTGGCTTTGTCTTACTAATCTATGATTTTGATTATGCTCTGTAATTTTGTTCTTTATAATAGTCTATACCATTTTGCTCAGCATCGATGTGAGACTCCTCTGGAACCCTTTTAAAAAATCTGCATTACATTGGCCACCCACCAATCTTCTGGTACCATGCTTGATTTTAAAGATAAATTGCATATTACTAACAACTATTCCACAAGTTCAGTTTTCAATTCTATCAGTACTCTAAGATGAATACCACCCAGTCCAGGAGATGTGCTACTCTTCAATTTGTCAAATTGTACCATTTCATCCTCCAGGTTTATAGAGATTTCATTCAGTTTCTCTGAGTCGTCAGCTTTGAATACCATTTCTGGCACCTGTATCTCTCCCAAATCTTCTTCGGTGAAGACTGAAGCAAAGAATTAATTTAATCTCTCCACTTTGGCTTTGTCTTCCCTGTGTGCCCCTTTTACCCCTCAGTCATCTAGCAGTCCAACTGATTCTTTTTCCAGTTTCTTGTGTTACGTTCTTATGCTATGGAGCAACAAAATGTCACAATGTAGAAATGTCACAATATAGAAGCACCCACTTACTTCAGGTCAATAGCTGGTCTAAATTGGTTCACCTAAGTGGGCCATGCAACGTGCACAACAAACAGTATTCTATAAAGTGCGCATATCTTTGTCAACACACTCATTGCCGGCCCATGTTCCTCCCACATACTCCCCTTCACAGTTATGCCACAAATGACTTTGGCAAATACTTGTTGTTGTGCCAAAGTCAATATACTTGTATGTTGATGTCCTGGGCTATGTAGGATAAAGGAAATCATCTATTCATCTATGGTATATAAGATGTGTGTATGTGGATAGGTTATGAGTGGGAGCATATAGGGACTGGAGCACATGCAATGCACAGAGCGCTAGCTAGTGACACAAGGGAAGGGCAACAGACAAAAAGCTGGCAGGTACAGGCTACGACCAGAGGAAGAGAATGCAAGTAAAGGCTACACAGAAACACAGGTAGCAGAGGTAAAGCCCGCAGGGAAAAAAGGAAAGCCGAGGACAGAATGGGACACAGGCTCTACAAGAGCAAAGCTCCAAAGGAACACTCTAGGCTGTACCATATGGCACTCAAATACACTAGGCTGTACCACACAGCACTCAAGGGAAAAGGGAAGCCACTCGTAGGAACACTCTAGGCTGTACCATACAACACTCAAGGGTAAAGGGAAATCACTTATAGGAATACACAAGGCTGTGCTACACAACACTCAAGGGTCAAAGGAATCCACTCACAAGAATACGCAAGGCTAACCATACAGGACTCAAAGGTAAAGGGAAACCACTCATAAGAATACACAAGGCTGTGCCACAGAGTCAAATAACAGACACTAGAGACAAAGGGAAAAGCAAGCAAACAGGGAAAGCTGCCTTTACATACACCAATCAGATAAGGAGCAATGCTCACAAGAATCAGGAGACAAACACAGCAAAGAGTTAAAGCAGGCTAAAGGGAAGGGCTGCTTTAACACACAAGTCAGGAAGAAGCAGGGCTTACACTGCAGTCAAAGGTTTAAAGCTAACAAAGGGGAAAAACAAACAATGTTCTTACCAGAACTCAGCAGCACACAGAGACAGAGCAAATAGAGCCCCCACAGCTGCACGGAAGCAAGGTAATCAAGGAAAGCAAGGAAAGCAGCTAGGCTAGGGAAACAATGAAGCATACACTGGGAACATCCAGCACACAGAGAAGCTACAAGAAACAAGAAGAGTAAGCAAACTCCAACGGATGCACACTGTGCTACTAGCACAGACAGAGAGAGAGGGAAAGAGGCTCAGCTGACAGGAATCAACGCTAAAGCATAGGCTGTAGGAAGAGGAGGGTTTAAATAGATCTGACTTCTGATATCTGCTGCCTCAGACATCTGCTCAATCCTTAACAGGCCAATCAGAAGTGTCCCAGTCATTCTCCTGCCAGTCTTAGCAGAATCATAACACAGAATATTGGTTTGAGAATGGTGGATACTAGAATGTTTGGGGATGTGTATGGATCTGTGTGTGTATGTTTGTGGTATGTGTATGTGTGTTGTATGTTTGTGACTTTGAAAACAAACTTTAATGCCAACCTTCACCAGCTGCTTCAATTATTTTCCTGTGTCTGCCTATGTTGCTTTATGCCAAAGTGCTAGCATGGTGGTGAGCTTTTGGAATGAAGCGATGGCCAGCAGTCTAGTTTTTTTGAGGCTTGGTTCTCTAATATTTCTGGATTCTCAACTCATCAGAGATGTTCATATTTTCTTCTCTTATGCCAAATCTAATTAATGTGTCTACAGTTGGACAGACTTGAGAATGGGATGATGGACATTAATTCCTTTTACGAAATTCTTTTCAACATTCTGTATGCTAAAGCATAAGAAAACAAACATTAAATTATCATTTTTGCTGTAGTTGGCTTCTCTGTTTCAGTTATGAATATCAAATGTTCATTCAAGTTATTCTGCCTGAATAACTCTCCACTTCAGTCTCCTTTAGGGTATCAAAATGGTTGAATCAGCTCCATTGTCTTTATATTTAAAGTTCAGATTTCTTTATATTTCTCCAAACTTTTGTTAGAGCAATCCTTTTCTAGACTCACGCCCACCACCTATCATTTAGGGGCAAAGATGACTCAGTGAATTAAAGTAATGATTGAATGTATTATATTTTCTGCACTACATTTATGTTTGATATTTAAGGTTATTTTGAATCCAGGCTATTCTGATCAGATTCTGCAGATGACTGCGGGGGATACAGAACAAATTTAATTCAGTTCCTCTGGCTCTAATCTTATACATTTGCTGCACATTTCACACAGCTGAAGCCTCAGAAATTACTGAATTATTTAAGTATGAACACTGTGCTGAAATACCAGCTCATCTCAGTGCATCTGTGTTGCAGTAATGAAAAGCCCCACACAGCGTTTTATGATGAGGTTTTGTCATAAATAGTAAGCAAGGCATGACAGACTACAGCTAATTCTCTTTTGAATATTATTTTCTCAAGTTAGACATGACCAACAACATTCTTATTGGATATTTTTGGCATTCATGTGCCACCTTATTAAAGAGCAGCAAAATCAGTTAATGGTAAGCTATTACAGCATTATATAAAATTATATTCCAATAAGTGATACATTCGGAGTTTGTTAAATTATTTTCATGTCTATCCGATTAGGAGTTTGGATAAGGGTACAGAAAACTGTCAGCAGCCAGGACAAAAGCAACTTGGAGACGAAATATCAAAGCAATATATTTTTTGCCCATGGTTGTCAAGCTTTCTACTACACTATCTCTAAATATGGCACCTAGAAATCATTAATTGGGGGAGAAGAAAGAAAAATGTTCATCTAAACTTACTCTTGTTTGTTCGTTCTGCCTGTTTGAACTGATAAAAAATCCTGGTGGTTTGTTTTCTGGGAACTGAGGGACCACCAAGAGTGTGGCCTCCAGTAACTTAGAAATCACTTGGATAATGTGGGAGCAGGAGACTCACCTGGAGGTGCTTGTGACCCAGTTGGTGGGAGGAGGGTGCTAGTGTAGAGCACAAGCGGCAGGTGCAGGCGGACCTGAGCTGTGCTGGGGATAGACCCTCTAAGTGGCCGTGGGGTAACCCCAGGCAGGTGGCTAGGTGTTTCATCACAAACTGGAGAAAATATTTTTTCATTCAATGAATAGTGAAGCTCTGGAACTCATTGACAGAGGATGTGGTATCAGTGGTTAGTGTATCTGGGTTTTAAAATGGTTTGGACAAGTTCCTGGAGGAAAGGTCTATAGTCTGCTATTGAGTTAGACATGGGGAAAGCCACTGCTTGTCCTTGGGATCAGTAGCATGAATCTTGCTACTTGTTAGGATTATATCAGGCACTTGTTATCTGAATTGGCAACTGTTGGAAGCAGGATACTGGGCTAGATGGATCATTGGTCTGACTTAATATGTCTACTCTTAAGTTCTTATGATAGAAACTGGAAAAGAGGTAAGAGAAAGGAACCAAGGAGGCAATTCTGGGAAATGTGGAGGAGGGGAATTGTGGGGATACAGAGTGGGATAGGGACGCTAAGAAGACAGATGGAGAACATGGAAGGAGGATAGGGACAGGGACACAAAGAGGAGATGCTAGAAAAGGGGAAAAATAGGGAACCAGAGGAGTAATGCCAGGAAAAGGGAGCAATGGAGACTCAGAAGGGCAATGCTGAAAGGAGGGAGGGGAAATGGGGACATAGAGAGGTGATTCTTGACAAGAAGTGGAATCGGGACCCTACTATACCTAACTGTACACCATTACAGTTGCCTTCCACCCTGCAGGTGTCTCCTATATTTAGGTACAGTAGGTAATTTGGTAGTTATGGAGGGTTCACTGACCATTAGGCTACCACTGGGAGCTGCTTGCTGCTCTGTTGGGTATATCCATAATACCTGATGTTGTCATAACACCTGGTTTCCCAATTTAGTTTCAGTTCTTAAGGGATGGGAAGGGGGCAGCATCCACTGCGCATTAAGGAGGGTACAAGCCTTAGTTTATTCAGTGGTCAGCTGGTCATTCTGCGCATCTTTATTTTGAACTGGACGTAATTGAAACATGTCTAGGTAAAAACATTCTTCTTTTTAGACTTGGACATGTCTTCCTGCTCCATTATTGATGAAAGATTGGGGTCACCCAAGTCCTGACCACAACACGCTCACAACATGCCCCCTTGCTATTTGGATGAACTCAATGGAAAACGCCCAAATTCTGCCTGTTCAAAAATCATGATTGAGATATTTTCAGCAGATGGATGTGCTTTTTGGCTATTTTAAGATGTCCATCTGCTTTGAAAATGAGTGCCACAGTGAAAATGATTGGGTCAGATATTCCCTAAGATGCAGGTATGCAGTTCTAAAAGATTGTTCAATTGTTCAAAAACTATTTGGACCTGTAACATATGCCAACATTTTCTAATTAATTGCTATATGTTAGTAGCATGGCTAGAGTAAGGTAAAATACACACTTATTAAGGCAAAGAAGTGTTTTTAACAGGTTAGAACAACAAGTCCCTCTGGGCAAATAATGCCAGTGTATAAGCTTGTTTAACAACCTATAAAGGATACCCTCTTTTCAAAGAATCTTCACACATGTCCATTGCTAGAAGTTTGCAGTTATGTATAAAAGCTCATAAACGGCATAGCCATAAAAATTGTCCCTTAGGGATATTGTCATGAGAAGTCCTAGGATGGAGCTCCTATATTGCAGTTTAATATTGTGAACTGTACCCTTACAGTGAACTGATCTCTAAAAACCTCATGAGACTAAGAATCTGAATATCTAGAAACACAATAGAAGTTGTGAGGTAAACAGTATATTATTGTCACATTCATTCAACCACTTGATGAACCTACTCATCAGATCTCAAGCTTTTGTCTAAATCAGGAATATGCGAAAGAAAGCACATCCCAAATGAAGTCCTCCAAAGACTGTGCATTGTTGCAGCTTATCTTGGACATAGATGTTTTAACACTCCCATTGTGTTCATACCCCTGAGTCAGCCCTCACTTATCATAGAACAACATAGTGAAGACTTTTGTGCCTGTTTCACAGTGAAGAATTTTGGAATTATTCAGTAGATCTACTAATAAAGATCGTAATGGGCATTCTCAAACCACCACAGATGTGGATAACAGAGTGTGCTCCTGTTTAAACTTAAGTTGCATACAGAGTTTAAAAGTGCAGTGCTTTAAAGCTTCTAGTGTAACCTCAAGAGAATACATATGAAATTAACTATAAAGCAGAGCCTCAGCCTTAATTCTAAGCTGGAACAGCAAGGTTAATAAAAAAAAAAGACATAGCCTGCAACATTACTGGGCGAATTTAAATGAGAGACTATCTGTTTGAAAAACTGAATTGTAGAGCTTGGCATTCAAGTCCATAAACAAAAGATTTGTAAAAACTTCACTAGCTCTTCCAGACAGTGTGGAATCAGCTTCCTATGAAAGAGAATGCAACCTGCATAATTAATTAGCTATCAGGTGCTTATAAAGAGGACAGATCATTTATAAATATGTTAAATAGCACCCGTCCCAGTACAGCTCTGTATGTAAGGAATGATATCATGGCAACTGAAATGACAGGGACCTGGGGAAAAGAAGAAGTGATATGGATCACCTTAAAAAGAGAGGATAGAACCTCTGTCCACGTGGGTGTTGTCTACAGACCCCCGACACAATTAGAGGAACTCGATAAAGATCTGATCGCAGATATTCAAAAATTAGGAAAGAAAAAAGAGGTTCTGTTGATGGGAGATTTCAATCTGCCGGATGTAGATTGGAAGGTTCCGTCTGTGAAATCGGAAAGAAGTAGAGAGATCGTGGATGCTTTCCAAAGTGCTCTGCTCAGACAAATTGTGACGGAACCCATGAGGGAGGGAGCGACGCTGGATCTGGTGCTCACAAATGGGGATAGTGTGTCAAATGTCCGAGTGGGTGCACACCTGGGAAGCAGTGACTATCAAACGGTTTGGTTTGATATGATGGCTGGAGGGCGGCCACTCTAAACTTAAAGTCCTGGATTTCAAGTGTGCTGACTTTAGTAAAATGGGGGAATACCTGAGGAAGGAGCTGATGGGCTGGGAGGACGTATGAAAAGTGGAAGGACAGTAGTCCAGGCTGAAAGAAGTAATAAATAGGGCCACAGACCTTTATGTAAGGAGAGTAAATAAAAGCAAGAGAAAAAGGAAACCGATATGGTTCTCCAAACAAGTGGCTGAGAAAATAAAGGCTAAAGAGTTAGCGTTCCAGAAATATAGAAAATCTCAAGAAGAGGAACACGGGAAGGAATACCGGATGAAACTGAAAGAAGCCAAGAGAGAGGTACATCTGGCTTAGGCGCAAGCAGAAGAACAAATGGCTAGAAATGTAAGGAGGAGAGAAAAAAATTTCTTCAGGTATATTAGTGAAAGGAGAATGACTAAAAAGGGAATTGTGAGACTAAAAGATACAGCGAAACGCTATGTAGATAATGATGAAGAAAAAGCCAATTTGCTAAATAGATACTTTTGTTCTGTTTTCACTGAAGAAAATCCTGGAGAAGGACCACGAGGGACTGGCAAAAGTACACCTGAGAATGAAGTGGATAAAGCACCGTTCACGGAAGAGAGTGTGTATCAACAACTTGGAAAGCTAAAAGTGGACAAAGCCATGGGACCGGACGGGATCACCCAGAATATTGAGGGAACTCGGAGAGGTTCTGGCGAGTCCTCTTAAAGATTTGTTTAATAAATCCTTGGAGGCGGGAGAGGTTCCGAGGGATTGGAGAACGGCGGATGTGGTCCCTCTTCACAAAAGTGGTGATAGGGAAGAAGCTGGAAACTACAGGCCGGTAAGCCTCACTTCGGTTATTGGAAAAGTAATGGAAGCGATGCTGAAGGAAAGGATAGTGAATTTCCTGGAAGCCATAAAGTTGCAAGATCCGAGACAACACGATTTTACCAGAGGGAAATCGTGCCAAATGAATCTCATTGAATTCTTTGATTGGGTAACTGGAGAATTGAATCATCGACGTGCTATAGACGTAATCTACTTAGATTTTAGCAAAGCTTTTGACACGGTTCCCCACAGGAGGCTCTTAAATAAACTCGATGGGCTGAAGATAGGTCCTGAAGTGGTGAACTGGATTAGGAACTGGTTGACGGACAGACGACAGATGGTGGTGGTAAATGGAGTTCGCTCGGAGGAGGGAAAGGTGAGTAGTGGAGTGCCTCAGGGATCGGTGCTGGGGCCAATTCTGTTCAATATATTTGTGAGTGACATTGCCGAAGGGTTAGAAGGTAAAGTTTGCCTATTTGCGGATGATACTAAGATTTGCAACAGAGTGGACACCCGGGAGGGAGTGGAAAGCATGAAAAAGGATCTGAGGAAGCTTTAGAAGAATGGTCTAAGGTTTGGCAATTAAAATTCAATGCGAAGAAATGCAAAGTGATGCACTTAGGGAGTAGAAACCCAAGAGAGACTTACGTGTTAGGCGGGGAGAGTCTGATAGGTACTGAGGGGGAGAGGGATCTTGGGGTGATAGTATCTGAGGATCTGAAGGCGACGAAACAGTGTGACAAGGCGGTGGCCGTAGCGAGAAGGTTGCTAGGCTGTATAGAGAGAGGTTTGACCAGCAGAAGAAAGGAAGTGTTGATGCCCCTGTATAAGTCATTGGTGAGGCCCCACCTGGAGTATTGTGTTCAGTTTTGGAGGCCGTATCTTGTGAAGGATGTTAAAAAAATGGAAGCGGTGCAAAGAAAAGCTACGAGAATGGTACGGGATTTGCGTTCCAAGACGTATGAAGAGAGACTTGCTGACCTGAACATGTATACCCTGGAGGAAAGGAGGAACAGGGGTGATATGATACAGACGTTCAAATATTTGAAATGTATTAATCCGCAAACAAATCTTTTCCGGAGATGGGAAGGCGGTAGAACGAGAGGACATGAAATAAGGTTGAAGGGGGGCAGACTCAGGAAAGATGTCAGGAAGTATTTTTTCACAGAGAGGGTGGTGGATGCTTGGAATGCCCTCCCGCGGGAGGTGGTGGAGATGAAAACAGTAACGGAATTCAAACATGCGTGGGATATGCATAAAGGAATCCTTTGCAGAAGGAATGGATCCTCAGAAGCTTAGCCGAAATTGGGTGGCGGAGCAGGTGGGTGGGGTTGGTGGTTGGGAGGCGAGGATAGCGGAGGGCAGACTTATACGGTCTGTCCAGAGCCAGTGATGGGAGGCAGGACTGGTGGTTGGGAGGCGGGAAGTACTGCTGGGCAGACTTGAATGGTCTGTGCCCTGAATAAGGCAGGTACAAATCAAGGTAAGGTATACACATATGAGTTTGTCTTGTTGGGCAGACTGGATGGACCGTGGTCTTTTTCTGCCGTCATCTACTATGTTACTATGTTACTATGTTAGATCCCTGCGGCACTCCACTGTTCACCCTCCTCCATTGAGAAAATTGGCCATTTAACCCCACCCTCTGTTTTCTGTCCAATAACCTATTTCTAATCCATAGAAGGACATTGCTTCCTATCCCGTGACTTTTTAATTTTCTCAGGAGCTTTCTGAAAATGTAGAAACATTACATCAACCAGCTCACCTTTATCCACATTCTTATTTATGCCTTTAAAGAAATAAAAACAAATTGGTGTGGCAAGACTTCCCTTGGCTGAACCTATTGTCTCTGTCCCATTAAACCATATTTGTGTATGTTTTCCATAATTTTATTCTTTATAATAGGTTTCACTATTTTAAAGTTCACCGTTAGCATGTTCAGAGTCTCTTCCTGTAGGGTATGTCAGTGCTCGTTTGGTTGTTAAAGATTGGATAAATTAAGCTCAATTTAGTCTTGCGATAGTCTCTGAAACTTGGTTACATGCAAAAGATGATCTTACAGTTCTTGATATATGTCCACCTGGGTATTCCATCCTTCATTTTCCCAGAACCAAGAAAAGAGGTGGTGGCTTAACCATCACTTATAAATCATTTTTTGAGGTAAAAACAATTTCTGAATTACAATTCCCAAATTTGGAAATTGTTGCTTGCTCAGTAAATGATGACTCCATATCTAAATATATTTGCCTACTATTACTATATCAACTTCAATATTTTCTTGATTTTCTCAATATATGGCAATTCTCCATTTTCAACAGAATGTCCTCCCATATTAAAGGTAATCAATTAGAAATGTTAGCTACAAACTTTATTGACCCAGCCAACTTTTTCATTTCTGAATCACCTAGGACTCCAGTACCCTGGTCGGCCACTATAGCCTCTCTTTTAAACTAAACTGGAAAGAAATTAATCATTGTTTCTTCAAAACTAGAGACAAAATTGACCCTCTCAAATTCTGGTTTAATTAACAATTCAGCAAATCATTCACCTCAAACCCATCTACTAATTTCTTTCAACAGTGGAATGATATTAGTAAAACAGTCCTTGACAAACTTGCACCTATAACAAACAAATCTCATCCTAAAAAAATTATCCCCATGGTTTAACAAAGATCTTCTACTAATGAAATGCAATTTTAGGAAACAAGAAAGAATTTCGGTCAAAAATAAATCCACTGAACAATGGATTAATTGGAAAAACATGATTACCAAAGCAAAAACTTCCTACTACTCCAAGCTCATAGGTGATACAAAAGTCAATCCGAGGAAACTCTACTCCTTAGTAAATAGTCTATTGAACACTCAGCCTCTATCAACTGCAAGAGAACCCACTCTAACTGCAGACCAATTGGCGACATATTTCAAACAGAAAGTAACTAAAATCAGACTAGAGCTAAAAAAACTCTTTTACATCAATTGATTACTTCCTCAATCTTCAGGATCAATTACCATCTTGTTCTCATGCAGACAGATTTTGGTCTGCTTTTCATCCAATTACTATTGATCAGGTCAGTCACACCCTACTCAAATATGCAAAATCACAATGCCTACTTGACACATTCCCTACTTACCTACTTAGATCAGCTCCTAATCTATTCATCCATTATTTACACTCAAATCTTACTCTGATGCTATCTCAGGGTCTGTTCCCCTCTCAAAATAGCAATAATATCTTGACTCCCATACCAAAGAATACCCAAGCAAGCTTAAGTATAGTCTCCAATTATAGACTAGTGGTCTCAATTCCTCTGTTGGTTAAAGTTATGGAAGGACGTCTCATGGAACAATTAATGGAATATCTCCAACTCCATTCCATCTTGCACAGCTCACAATCTGGTTTCAGACCCTCTTATAGTACTGAAACTGTTCTTACTACCCTCTTAGCCAACTTCAGAAGAGAACAAAGATTGGCAACGAAATATTAATACTTCAGTTTGATATGTCTAGTGCCTTTGATACTGTTAACCACAATATTCTTCTAAATATCCTTGACCATTATGGAATCTGTGGAGCTGTCCTGAAATGGTTCTTTGGCTTTCTAAAGTCCAGATCATATCAAGTAAAACAATCAGGTACAATTTCTTCAACATGGTCTCCTGATTGTGGAGGTTCTCCTCTGTCCCCCATCATGTTCAATATCATGATGATTCCCCTAGGTAATCTATTAGAAATAAATGGTCTTTCACCATTCATTTATGCTGATGATGTCATCATTTATATCCCATTCTCTAAAGAATTATATGAAATAATGAACTCGATCAAATTTGGCATCAAATTAATGGAATCTTGGGCATCTAATTTTAAATTAAAACTCAATACTGAAAAAACTAAGTTTCTAATAGTAACTAACCCTCACCACCCTACAAATCTTAAAAAATTTTACTTTAAAGAACATTACTTATACCCTTGAATTCATCAATGAAAATATTAGGAATCACGATTGATCAATTCCTTACCCTTGAAACTCAAGTTTCTAAGGTGGCCTCAAGTGTCTTTAATTCACTTGAGGCCACCTTAGAAACTTGAGTGTCTTTAATTCACTTTGGAAACTAAAGAGATTAAGACCTTTTTTCAGTAAATCAGTCATTTTTATTTTGGTTCAATCCCTAGTACTAACAAAATTTGACTACTACAACTCCATTTATGCAGGAAATAAAGGTGGCCTTATCAAAAAATTACAAACTGCTCAAAATACTGCTGCACGCCTCATAAGTAGATTACCTCACTTCGCCAAAGCAACTCCTCTTCTAAATAACCTATACTGGTTAACACTACTACTACTACTACTTATCATTTCTATAGCGCTACTAGACGTACGCAGCACTGTACACTTGAACATGAAGAGAAAGTCCCTGCTCGACAGAGCTTACAATCTAATTAGGACAGACAAACAGGACAAACAAGAGCTAAGGTAATATTAAAGTGAGGATGATAAAATAAGGGTTCTTAACAAGTGAACAAGAGCTAGGAGTTAAAAGCAGCATCAAAAAGGTGGGCTTTTAGCTTAGATTTGAAGACGGCCAGAGATAGAGCTTGACGTACCGGCTTAGGAAGTCTATTCCAAGCATATGGTGCAGCAAGATAAAAGGAATGGAGTCTAGAGTTAGCGGTGGAGGAGAAGGGTGCAAATAAGAGAGATTTACCCAGTGAACGGAGTTCTCAGGGAGGAGTGTATTTATTTATTTATTTATTGCATTTTTATCCCACATTTTCCCACCTATTTGCAGGCTCAATGTGGCTTACAGAGTTTTGTTATAACATAGTCATTCCAGGATCTTAGGTACAATTGGTAATGTGCAAAGATTAAGTAAGGGAAGAGAGAGGGAAGGTGTTAGGCAGGTTAGTATAGAAGGTGGATTTTAATAACTGGATGGGTTGGTGAGGTAGTTTTGTACGGTTATGGGTTATCTTTGTAGGCCTTGTTGAAGAGATGTGTCTTTAGAGATTTGCGAAAGTTAGTTATTTCGTCGATAGTTTTCAGGGCTGTAGGTAATGCATTCCACAACTGCGTGCCCATGTAAGAGAAGGTGGAAGTGTGTATCAGCTTGTATTTCAGTCCTTTACAGCTGGGGAAGTGGAGATTGAGAAATCTGTGGGCTGATCTTATGGCATTTCTGAGAGGCAGGTCCATGAGGTTAGGCATGTAGATTGGGGCGTCTGCGTGAATGATTTAAAGTACAATCGTGCAGATCTTGAACGCAATGCGTTCTTTGAGTGGGAGCCAGTGAAGTTTCTCTCTTAGGGGTTTTGCACTTTCATATTTAGTTTTTCCGAATATGAGGGAGAGATGAGAGAGGAGAGGTATTGAGGAGCTGCAGAGTGAATGCACTTATAAGTCAATAAGAGGAGTTTGAAATGTATGCGGAAACGGATAGGAAGCCAGTGAAGTGACTTGAGGAGAGGGCTAATATGAGCATAACGACACTGGTAGAATATTAGTCGTGCAGCAGAATTTTGAACAGATTGAAGAGGAGAGAGATGGCTAAGTGGGAGACCTCTGAGAACAGGTGCAATAGTCTAAGCGAGAGGTGATAAGAGTGTGGATGAGGGTTCTGGTAGTGTGCTCAGAAAGGAAAGGGGCCCTTTTACTAAGGCACGCTGAAAAATGGCCTGTGGTAGTGTAAACGTGTTTTGGGCATGCATAGAATAATTTTTCAGCACGCACAGAATAATGTTTCAGCGCACCTGTAAAAAAATGCCTTTTAAAATTTTTTGCCGAAAATGGACGTGTGGCAAAATGAAAATTGTCGCGTGACAATTGTTTTCACTTCTTTCCTCCCTAATCCTATGTAGCCCTAATTGTACCCATATTTTTCATCTTCACTTCTTTGTTTATAGACTTAATTATGATTTAATCTTCTTCTCTATCCATCTACCCTTAAGAACAGTTGCATCCAGGTTAATTCACCACATAAGTTATATTTGTTTTACAAAGCCAATGTTACAGCATTATTTATTGTACTTTATAAT
Organism: Microcaecilia unicolor; assembly: GCF_901765095.1. Lineage (NCBI taxonomy): Eukaryota > Metazoa > Chordata > Amphibia > Gymnophiona > Siphonopidae > Microcaecilia > Microcaecilia unicolor. The sequence continues at coordinate 508,645,065 of NC_044032.1, forward strand.
CTGTTTATGTAATTTTTAATATGTATCATTCATTTAATTGTTTGTTATGTAAGCCACATTGAACTCAAGTCACTCTCAGGCTAATGTGGGGTAAAAATGTCATAAATAATAATAATAATAATAATAATATGATTCTGCCGATATAGGGAGCGGTAGGGCATTCCAAAGGGATGGTGCCAAAAGAAGAAAGCCCTTGGAGGGGCCAGGAAGCACCAACCTTAAATCCTTTATATAATGAACAAAACAAGTCTTTGATTTGCTCAATGGTGTGACTGCACCTCAAATATTGTGTGAAATTCTACTCACTACATCTCAGAACTTCTTGCTGTATACTGCCTTGGGTGAATTTCTTTTTTAAAAAAAGGCAGTAAATAAATCCTAATAAACTAACAAACATAAATAAATAAAAACAAACAGCTAGTAGTTGGGTGAGTAGAACAGCTTGGAAAACAAGGGGGGCTGCAGACAGTAATGAGTCTGCTGAACTGATTGGGGTGGATGGAGCCTGTACTGTAGTTCCCCCCTCCCCCCCTTCTTTAAGGCTTCCACCACAAGCACATTCAAAAACATGCAATCAAGGTCAGCACGTCTGATGTTGATCTCATGCATTGTGTTTTACATGTACTAGAAGACTCTTATGGAACAAGAAGAAGAGCAGCAAGGAACTGAGGAACTGGGGAACTGAGGAACTGAGTTTGATTCCCGCTTCAGGCACAGGCAGCTCCTTGTGACTCTGGGCAAGTCACTTAATCCTCCATTGCCCCATGTAAGCTGCATTGAGCCTGCCATGAGTGGAAAAGTGCGGGGTACAAATGTAACAAAACAAAAAAAAAAGTTACAGATGATGAGGTGAGCAGAAAGGGCACATGGTTGATTTGCCTAGGGTACCCAGCAACCTTGCACCAGCCCTATATGGAAGTCTGGATCTAAAGTTAAGTACTAGTTACATGTTCTATACATATTAGTATCTTTTCATCTTATAAAAGCCTAAAAATGTATAAACGTTGAAAAATATAAAAGTTAAAAGCATAATTTAGACTGTAATTTTAGATCATTCCCAAAGCAAAATTCATCTCATCAACTGTGCACTCTGTCCAGAAGATTGTACTACCACTATCCATTAAGAGAAGTCATTTTATAATACTAATACTGGTCCTTTCTTTCTTTCTTTCTTTCTTTCTTTCTTGGGGATGAGAATCCCAATCCTGTATTTAATTTGCAGAGGTGCCATAGGTAACATCTTCCAGTTATGAAAGATTCTAGCATCTCTAATTCAAAGATGCAAAGTAGTATTGATGAAAGAAATCAAGCTGGCATCCTGTTCATATGATATGGCTGATTAACCCCCTTCTCACATGTGGAAAGTGGAAGGGGCTTGGAGATTAGAGAATGTAGGAGCTAGGTCATAAAAGCTTTTCTCCCATTCTGTGGTTATGATAAAATTTCTTCTGTAAAACAGAACTTGAATGTTTGCAGAGAGAAGAGATGACAGATCTGGTCCTCATGATTGTAAAGGGAGAATTATGAGAGGGAATTTCATGTGTACTTGTGTCAAATAAATCCCAAACAAACATGTACAACAGGAGGCAGATTCAATATGCTGGTGATGGTGATGCTAAACAAATCAGAAAACAGGGACCACAGACAAGACAAGATAGCCACACTTTCACAGCAGGGGGAAAGATGACATTTATTCAGTACTCAAAAAATCACCATGGATGTGCATTTGTCAGCATGTATTTGGTTCATTTGAGTGCCTACACAATTTTTGTACACATAAATCATTTGTGCTCACAAATACTTATAAATAAAATGCACGTGCAATTGATTTCCATGCAAACAAGTTCTTCTGCACATATACTCCCTAATTCTATTTTTTTAAAAAGCGCTAAAATATACGTGTTTCACATTTTTTACATAACCAGCCAAGTATTCATAATCTTCTGCGGAAAAGCAACATCTGCCTAAAGAATAATAAATAAATGAAGAACAAGAAATAAATTAAGCAGTATCTACTCAAATATACTATAAGTGGATCCAAGATTAAAAAAAATAGGAGATATTAAAGCAAATACCATATATCTTAGGAAATAAAGACCTAACTAAGGGACCCTTTTACAGGGCGTGTATGCACCTATGTGCGCCCAACGTGAATCAAATTAGAACTACCGCCCAGCTACCACGTGCCCGGGCGGTAATTCTATTTTTGACATGAATCCAAAATGTGTGGCAGAAAACATTTTCTATTTTCTACCAAGTAGCGCTAACCGTGCGGTAATTGGCAGTGTTTGCGCGCTGACGATTACCGCCTGGTTAATGCGTAAGACCTTACCGCTAAGTCAGTGGTTGGCGCTAAGGTCTCAGGCCCAAAATGGATGTGCACTTATTTTAATTCTACTGCACATCCATTTTCAGCCACAAAAAAAGGCCTTTTTTGTAGGCTCGCTAAAAAATGGACCTGCGCGTGTCCAATACACACGCCTACACCAGCGCAGGCCATTTTTCGGTGCATCTTAGTAAAAAGGGTCCCTAAATCTGAGACTTATAAACTACACCAGGTAACAAGTACATCCCTACACTATGATTGAGAAGGTATACAGCCCTTTTAGAAGCCAAGAAGATAATTAGTTGAGCAGGCTCAAAAGAAACACATATGTAGAATTTTGAAAATGAACAATTCACTTACAAGGATACTTAAGGAACATGTTAGCACCTAGTTGTATCACACCTGGCTTTAAGAAAAGAAATTGCTTTCTGTGTCTCTGGGTGTCCTGTGATACATCTGGAACTATTTTTTCATACCATTAAAAGCTTCCTCTCTGTGTCTAAAGAATAAGTTCAACAACCATTGCTTATCTGGAGATAAGGCCACAGTTGTAATCAGAGTGGAACTAATTAAGTATTCAGGGGCCCTTTTACTAAGCCGTGTAAGTGTCTGCGTGCGCCCAACGCACATCAAAATGGAGTTACTGCATGGATACCGCATGGCTCTTGCAGTAATTTCATTTTTTCCGCGTGTCCGATACGCGTGGCCGAAAACTAATTATTTTCTGCTGCAAGTATCGGATGTGCGCCAATTGGTATTTGGCGTGCTTAGGTCATTATCGCCCGATTACCACATGAGACTTTACCACTAGGTCAATGGCTGGCGGTAAGGTCTCAGACCCAAAATAGATGCGTGGTAGTTTTGATTTTGCTGCACGTACATATTCGGCAAAAAATTTAAAAATACCTTTTTCACAGATGTGCTGAAAAATTATTCTGCGCGTTCCCAAAACTCACGCCTACACTACCGCAGGCCATTTTTCAGTGCACCTTAGTAAAAGGACCCCTCAGTTTCAGATGTATCCAAAATAGCTGAGACATCCAGAGGAGCCCCCATTAAATGTGAACCTTCTAACTTCTTTTCAGATATCTTAGAAAGTTGTAAATAATATACCCGAGTAAAAGATGGTATCTTATCCTCTGAAACTTGCAAATTGTATTTTATATACTTAAGCTTTTCTTTTGGTGTCATCAAATTTGAATAAATAAAATTCAAAAATTGTAAATTATCATTCCTAGAAAATTCTCTAAAACTTCATTCTTCCTCCTCAAATTTGTTCTATCAGTAATGAAGGCTGCCGGAGTTGCCTTCAAATCTTTAATCTCTGTTTCCACTTCAACAACCCTTTTTTCAAAGTCTCATTTTTCAAAGTAAGGGGTTTATTTACTAAAGCTTAGCTTGAGTTATCTGCAGTAGAGCCCATAGGAATACAATTGGCCTTTCTGCAGGTAACTCAAGCTAAGCTTTAGTAAACAGGGGGGGTATGAGTGAGGCTAATGAGTTAGTTACTTCTTCCATTAAAGGCCTGGTTGAAGAGCCAAGAATTTAGTCCTAAATGCGTATTAGGGCTTAACACCCAAAGGCCCCTTTATGAGTTCTAGAGCTGGCATGGTGCTAAAAATGGTGTGCAGGAATTAGGGCGGGTGCCCAATTTCCACATACAATGTAATTTAATAATAAGCCAATTAACACTGATAATTGGGTGCTAATCAACTATCAGTGCTAATTGGTATTAAATAAGATTTACACATGCATTTTTTGACATCAGGATCAGCACATACATTTTAAGTGCTGTTCCAAAAGGGGGCATGGCCGTGGGAGGGTCATGGGCAGATCTGTAGTGTTCCTACAATATATGCGCACTGTTATAGAATAATGGGGACCCACGTCTAATTTAAGTGCGAGGATTTACACCAGGGTTTAGCTGGTGTTGATCCTTGTGCCGTAGGTATGGATCCTGGTGCTAAGAGCTATTCTATCAACTAGAGCATTCGGCATACACTCTCACCGCCCCGTGAACACCAATAATACCTAGAAGCCACTTCTTCAACTAAATTTGGAATTTATTAAGGCCGCAGCCAGGCACTTTAACACTCTATTACACATAATGCAACTTAACGTGTTATAGTAATAAATAACTTATTATAACTTGGCAAATTCAAACCCTGGGGTACACAGCTTTACTTCACGCTGCATCCCAATACGCTGCCGGTGGTGCCATCTAAGCACACCCACCGCCAATCTGTGCTTTCTTATAGCACCCGATGACTATGGTGTATCCTGTTTAAGGATACGCCCCAGATAAGTTCTTGGCCCCCTGGCTGTCAAAGCCAGGAGACAAGCCATATCCCCACTGAATTAATTGTAAACCTGCCCCACATTCAGGCATAGCATTGTACTTCGTATTGCAATTAACATTTGGGCAATTATTCACCAATAACATAACAGTCTTCTGTGCTCACTTGCTGTGTACCCACCAGAGTCCCAGGATAATCACCGCCACTCACCGCTCCAGCTGCGACAACCTCCTCCAGCGAGTGGGTGGGCCGGGTCAGCTTCACTCACCAACCTCTCCTTCAAGCTACTGACGAATCCCTAGGTCAGCAACCCTACTTTATATCCTCCTCCCCCCTTTCCCTCCTACCTTTTCCTTCTCCTTAAACCTTTTCTTGCCCCCTAGCCTCCACCCCCCACCTCCCTTCTACATTAACCCTCGCTATCCCTCAGCTCAGTTGTGATCGGCCCCTCCCTAATGGGTTGGCCTCTTTCTAATCATTAGCTAACTTTGGGGTTCTTTTACAAAGGCGCCCTGAAAAGTGGCTTGCTGTAGTGTAGGCACAGGTTTTGGGCGTGCGCCGATTCATTTTCAGCATGCCTATAAAAATGGCCTTTAAATTTTTTTTGCCAAAAATGGACGTGCGTCAAAATCAAAATTGCTGCGCATCCATTTTAGGTCTGAGACCTTACTGTCAGCCATTGACCTAGCAGTAAAGTGTCACACGGTAATCGGACAGTAATGACCTCTGTGCATCAAATGCCACTTGGTGCGCGTCCAATATGCGCGGCTGAAAATAAAAATTATTTTTCAGATGCACACATCGGATGTGCGCCAAAAATGAAATCACTGCAAGAGCCACGTGGTAGTTGTGCGGTAGCTCAGTTTTGGTGCACATTGGGCGAGCGTAGATGCTTACACAGCTTAGTAAGAGGGCCCCTTTGAGTGCTGTTTATAGAATAGCGCTTAGCACGGTTTTATGCCAGCACTGATTTTTCGGCACCATTTATAGAATTAAGTCTTTAATGCATTGTACCTCAGTCTGTAACCTATGTTTGCATGTCTTTTCCAGTTAACCATTTAGCCAGGTTTGAGGGATACCAAAATAAGAAAACAGTGCATTAAAAACACTGGCTATCTGATTGGAGCTAAAATGCATTATGTGATAATAAGCTATTTCCACTCAGGTTGTCAGAGCACTGCATTGCTCATGAGAATGGAAGAGTTAAAACAGTGAAAGTGTTTACCGAAAGGAAACAGAATGACCTTGTCAAGAACACTCCTGCCTTTGCTAGCAGTTTGTCTCTCCTGCCGTATTTAATGGAAAAGCAGTGTCTGCTCTGTGTAAATTATTAATTTCTTCATGTTATCAGATACTGTCTGATAAAAAGACAAGAAACCCCTGTGCAAAATATCTGAAGTGAAATGCATGCCCAGCGATGCCCTTTCAACCTTACAAGGCTTTTTCATCTGCTTGCTACTGAGCTCTGATTTGTGCTGGGCAATAGACTGTGACTTACTTTTGGCTGCTTGCAGGCAGCTCACATACCCCTTGGGATAAACTGTTTCTGCTTTAATTTTAGGTGTTGACTGAGATGAATGGCTTTAAATTACTTCCAACCTTCAGCTGATCTATGATGCCAAACCAAGTTACTAGCTCATGTTTAGAAATCTGTTCATGTTATCTAGAAAACAATGAGTCAAGAGATCTTTCTCTGCTATTATTAGAAAGGTTATGATCTGGACAGTTGTTAAACCTCCTTAGTCAAGTTCCTTTCAAAAGAATGACAAATCAGTAATACTCAAAACAAGACTTCCATGTACTGCCATACTTTGTAAAATGCTGATAACGTTTATTCAGGTTAAAATATGACAGGAGGCTATTGGGAAATAAGTGCAGTGATTTACATTTACAATAAACACCATATTGTTTAAAAAAAGGATTGTCTGTGGCCTTCATTTTTTCTTTGAAATATTTGTGTTAGCAAAATGTTATATATATGAGAGAAGAATTTAACAATAAGCATTGAAGAAATGCCATAATAAATTTAAGAGTATAGTTTGCTATTTAAGCTGCCAAATAAATGCATTGTAAATGTTCCTGACCTATTATTATGAGACTCCCCTGTCCCCCAACACTCATGTTAAATCTATCTGTCTCATCAAATCTGGTGTAAACTCTCCACCTACTCAAAGGCATAGGCTGACTATCCCCCACTCTGCTGTCTACTTAGAAGTGTAGGCTGAGTATCCCCCATGCTACGGCCTACTTAAAAGTGCAGGCTAACTATCTTCTATCTAAAGGTACAATCCAAATTAGCAGGCTACCTGGTTAAAAAAAACCCTCTTAATTCTATAAAAGGAAAAGATCCATCTTTATCCTACTCGTGCCCCTATGCCATCAGGTTATATTTAATGTTCCCCTCTTCACATAGGGTGAAATTCCCAATTCCAGGACACCACCCAGTTTTATTCTTAATTTAGTCTGGTGGGCTCTAGTACCCCCACCAAGGCCCCTCAGGGCCCACTAGGTCTTGTTTCCCTTCTCTAAGAGCTTATAATGTGTGAGTCCCAGTTTTCTGTCATATGCAAATTATATGCTAATTAGAATTTAATCCAATCTTTCCTTTTCTCCAGCCCTCTGGAAAATATTGAAACAACCCCCTCCTTTCCCAGAATGATTAGTTCTCCCTTGCCACTTCCCATGTAGTATTCTCAGATTGACTACTATCACCCAAGAAAGGCCCTGGGTATTCACCCTAACTATGGTAGTAAAGGCTATACTCAAGTTGTCCCCTTATATGCTGTTAGAGATAGTATCTCTATTCCAGGGATCCGATTTCCCAGTAACAGGACATATACCCTATCACACCTGGATGTTTTCTTAATGTTTACTGAACTATAGGGCTCTTCAAACCTTGCATTTATGACCCTATAGCTGGAAAGTTTTCAAAATATTTGCAGTGGATGTCCATGCAATATATTGGGATTTCTATAAATACAATTTTATCTCAAGCAAATCCAGTATAAACATTCTAAAATACTGAGTGGGGGGAAATCTACCAAATTACACAGGTCCAGTATAGGTTTTTTAGACAAAAATTGGTTTTTAGCTTTTAGTCTCAGTGCAGAGTGTTAGCAGACCTTGATTCTACCCATTGAAACTAGTGACACCAGTGGAGTGGAGGAGTCACTTAGTGGTTAGTGCAGTGGACTTTGATCCTGGGGAACTGGGTTCAATTCCCACTGCAGCTCCTTGTGACCCTGGGCAAGTCACCTAACCCTCCATTCCCCCTGGTACAAAATAAGTACCTGTATATATGTAAACTGCTTTTAATGTAGTTGCAAAATACCATAGAAAGGCAGTATATCAAGTCCCATTTCCCTTTCCCTATAAAGCATCAGTATAGGGTTTTCAGAAATTCAGGACTGATCTAAGGGCAATCTTCAAAAGCTAATCAAGAAATGTATTAAGTTATGTCCAATAAAAAGGTATCATCTTATTTTCTTTTTCATGTTTTATTTTGTTTTATTTCTATTGATTACGACTACCACACCTCTCTACTCAGGACTGATCTAAAATGTCTCTTCTGGAACTAGGTAAGTTGGTGGCTCTGTGGCTGTTTGGCTATCAGGATAGATTCAAATATCCCTTCCTCAACATATACACTGTCCGGAAAAAATGGGATCCCCAACATTTTTCCAAATAACCCCAAAAACAAATGTATTATTATTAAAAACTTATTGCTGTTATTGTCAGGTGTTACTGCAAGATGCTGTAAAATCTGGATGATCCCTGTTTTCAAAATGACATCATTCAAGAAGTTACCATTAAGATCCTTCTCTGCGCATATCCAGCAGATAGCCAAAACCTGTCACTTCTTCCTCTATAACATTAGCAAAATTCGCCCTTTCCTCTCTGAGCACACCACCCGAACTCTCATCCACTCTCTCATTACCTCTCACCTTGACTACTGCAACCTACTCCTCACTGGCCTCCCACTTAGCCATCTGTCCCCCCTTCAGTCCATTCAGAACTCTGCTGCACATTTTATCTTCTGCCTGGACTGATATACTCATATCACCCCTCTCCTCAAGTCACTTCACTGGCTTCCGATTAGGTACTGCATACAGTTCAAGCTTCTCCTACTAACCTACAATTGCACTCGATCTGCAGCCCCTCCCTACCTCTCCACCCTCATCTCCCCCTACGTTCCTACCCATAACCTCTGCTCTCAAGACAAATCCCTCCTTTCAGTACCCTTCTCCACCACCGCCAACTCCAGGCTCCGCCCTTTCTGCCTCGCCTCACCCCATGCTTGGAATAAACTCCCTGAGCCCATTCGCCAGGCCCCTCCCTGCTCATCTTCAAATCCTTGCTCAAAGCTCACCTCTTCAATGTCGCCTTCAGCACCTAACCACCTACCTCTATTCAGGAAATCTAAACTGCCCCAACTTGACATTTCGTCCTTTATATTGTAAGCTCCTTTGAGCAGGGACTGTCCTTCTTTGCTAAATTGTACAGCACTGCGTAACCCTAGTAGCGCTCTAGAAATGTTAAGTAGTAAGTAGTAAGTAAGTAGTAATTTTAGCAAAATGGTGTTTAGTCAGTGGCATCGAAGACTTTGTGAATATGTATAGGTTGAAGGAGGATGCTTTGAACACAAATTATGAATTAACTAAGAAAACCCCTCATTATATTAATGTATTTTCAAAGGTCATTATAATGTTTAGTATTAATTTGTTTATTGATTTTCAACTTTTAACCAGAATCATATTAATGTTTAAACAATTGCAATTTTTTCCAGACACCATGTACAGATACATTTTGGCCATATATCGATTTATACAGATAAAATGTATCCATTAACCAGCAGAAAATTTTAAAAGCAAAGCACTTATGTGCTTTTGAACACCGATGAGACCTGTGTGCTTTGTAACTGTTATTTGTGCAGCTGAGGGGGGAAAAAAACGTGTATCTTGAAACTGTCAAGTACACATGAAGTTGTGCTCCCCCAACTTTTACCAACAGAAAACCTTGTTTATTCTGTTTAAAAATACACTTGCTGTGAAAGCAGAAAAGCTCAGAAGATGACCTTTTCAGTCAAGTAAACCTCTAGAATCTGCTATTACAGGATTTTGTCTGCTCTCACTTTCCAAGAAAGCCAGAGCAGCATACTCCACTGTCAGACTGGCAGCACAGGCTGGACTGAATGGTTTATACAGGATTCTGTATGCTCTGCAAGCAGCTCCTTCTCCATCAATACAATATCCAGCACTTGATTATGGGGCCCTTTTATGAAAGGCGTGCTGAAAAATGGCCTGCGGTTGTGTAGACGCGTGTTCTGGGCGTGTGCAGAATCATTTTTTAGCGCACCTGTAAAAAATTGCCTTTTAAAAACATGTTTGCTGAAAATGGATGTGTGGCAAAATGAAAATTGCCGTGCATCCATTTTGGGTCTGAGACCTTACCATCAGCCATTGACCTAGCGGTAAGGTCTCACGCGGTAACCGAGCAGTAATGATCTACATGCGTAAAATGCCAATTACTGCCTGCATGCCAGAAAAAGAAAAATATTTTGTGGCGCACGTAGAGGACACACGTCAAAAATGAAATGATCGGAAGGGCCATGCGGTAGCTGGGTGGTAACACAAAATTGACATGCATTGGGCGCATGTAGGTTCCTACGCAGCTTAGTAAAAGGGCCCCATAAAAATTTACAAAAACAGGGCTATGGATTCATTAGTGCACATTTGGTTCATGAGCACACCTTAAAAAATTGAGGGGGCAATTCAAAAACTTGGCACCTCCATTTGGGTGTCGTAAGACCAGACAATAGGGGCCTGTTCTATAAAGGAACCTAACAGGTTCTGTTATAGAATACTAGCATAACCTGATATCAGCAGATAACATTTAGTTGTCCACAGTTACCCACAATAGAGCTGTTATAAAAGCGGGCACCAAAATGAAGAAAGAATGAATGTATCTTACAGTGTTCTGTAAGTTACATGCATAAGTCTCGCCCATGCTCCATCCATGTGAATGCCCCTCTTGCAAAAATGTGCCATGTATGATAAGTACATATTTGCAGAAAAGTGCTTAGGTGCTCTGCTGACTTTCTCATGGGCAGGCGTACAAATATATGTATAAGTGCTAATATTTTAGACATTTACACCCTTCAGTATGTGTTAAATCAGTTCAAGGCATGTTAGCCTATGAATTAAAGTGCATTACATTAATTAGTATGTAGTGAACAGTTCTAACATTTATTGACAATTTTATTTTCCTGAAGAAAATGTTTATTTAAAACTCACTTATATACCACAAACCTGATTAAAATTATTCAATGTGGTTTACAATAAATGTCCGTACAAATAAAAATTATAAGAATGAAACTGAATAGCATAAAAATCAACTAAAATCAATAAGTACAATGAGCAATACAACATCTCTCATATTAACTGAGATCCTCAGTAAACAGAGGTGAAATAAAATGGAAAAATTCTGATAATTTGGGAAAAGCCCAAATGAACTGAAAATGAACCAAAACCTTTTGCTTTTCTGCACATCCCTACTGTAAAACCTTATCCAGTATAAATTTTTATTATATCAACAATATTATTCCACAAAATGAATAAAACCCATAAATAACACATTGTTGCTTCTAATTTATATAACAACCATACATCACACACACATACTCATTCAAACAGCAATATACCAGTCTGCTTTCAATATGGAGCAACTAATGGAGTACAAGAGTCTCTGTACTTATCTTGAGAGTCGTCCATCTCGCAGTTCCATTGCTAAATCCATATCCATGTTATCTATCACAAAACTCTTCAGTCCAAACTCCTCAATGCAGCAGAAAGCATGCAATGAAATGATGAAAAGTTGATGTATTTTATCACAAAAATCATCAATCCATACCCCTCAATGTTGCAGGAATCACTCAATGCAGCAGCATCGATCATGCTGCCATGCCACGTCTTTTTGGACTTACCTACTGCAGAATGGCAGCATGATCAATGTCTCTGCGGCTCTGAGTAGCCGATATGCTGACCCATGATGATGCTCTGGTGAGTGAAACACGGACCGTGTAGGGTCATAACTATAGTGGATTGGTAATGTTGTGGACTTCTGGCCTCATTTAAACAATGGTTTATCACACTTGGTGAGAAATGATAATGGAAAGCCCTTGGAATGAGTGTATGAGTCTATCAACAATGTCGGAGGATTAACTTTTCGCTGCTGCATTGAGTGGTTCCTGCCAGATTGAGGAATATGGATTGATGATTTTTGTGATAAAATACATCAACTTTTCGTTGTTTCATTGCATGGTTTCTGCTGCACACGCCAAATTCAGAATTACCGACCTGGGCACATGATAACTGGGCAGTAATGCTGATTTGATGCATGCTGGACATCTTAGTAAAGGGCCCCTAAATTATTTAAACAAATGTCCTGTACTTTGATTGGCATGATCTATGCTATCTACTGTCCCTGCAACAAACTGAGGTCTTTTCTCCCCCAATTTTTTTAAGTGCCTCCTATTTCCAATATATTAATTTTCTTTGTTTTTCTGAATATGTTTATGGTACTTTGTAATAGTGCATTCAGCCCTTTTGAGTTTTAGAGCTCATACTATAGCAGTACCATAAGAAAAAGTCAGCAAACCTCTTCCTACTCATTCCATCCCCTCTGTACTCCCACCCTCAAGATTTTGTACTGGTATAACTTAAATGAACTGGGATAAGAAACATACATGTCAATAGTTCCTGCCAAACAGGAAGTGGATATTTTTAGATCTGCTGGTGGTTGAAGAGCTCTATCTGATCTTGAGCCTGAACTTGAAGGACTGTGGTGTCAGTCAGTGGCGTAGCCACAGGTGGGCCTGGGTGGGCCAGGGCCCACTCACTTAGGGCTCAGGTCCACCCAACAGTAGCACACATTTAGCGGTAGCTGGTGGGGATCCCAAGCTCTGCCAGCTGAAGACATCCCCCTGATAGTAATTAAAACGCTGCGCTCCATGACAGTGGCACCTGTGCATGTTTAGTTTTCAGCGCATGCCTACTGCAGACTGCCAAGGTGGAAAGAAGCGTTTTCCCACCAGCTCAGATAATTTTATGGTAGGGGTTGGGAAGAACACTTGGTGCCCACCCATTTCTTGCCTAGACCCACCAAAAATCTGTTGTCTGGCTATGCCCCTGGTGTCAGTTCAGTCCCTCAGGCCTAGATGTGTATGTATGTATATGTGTGAGGTTATTGGGACATCCCAGCTGTGATTTCATCTAGTAATGAGGTGATCTTAGATTCTCTACAGGAAAAACTTATCTGACAGCTGGTAATGCAACTTATGCTGGAGGTAGCAATACTAGACCTGATGCATATGAGTGGAGAATCCTAGATTACAGGAAAATTTACAGTACCTGAAAGATTTGTTAACTGAATTGGAACATCTAGAGGAAGTGGCAAAGCAGTGGGCAAAACGGAAAAGAGATATTGTAAGAGCAACAAAAGTTAGCCAAAAAAATAGGCTGCTATAGTTTTGAAGGACATAGCTGGAAAGATAAGTGAAGAAAAGATAGTATTCATAAGCTGCATGAAATCACGGAAAGGGGAAGGCAAGGAACAATATCTAGAAAAAGTAAGAGAAGGTGGGAAAGTCATCAGGAAAGTGAAGATGCATATAGAAGAGATAATAGCTAATACAATTAAATGGGGGAGAAGACTTTTTTAGGTATGTTATTAAAAGGAAGTGCAAAAGTGGCATTGTGAGACTTAAAGGTGAAGGAAAGAAATATATAGAGGCTGAGAAGGAAAAAGTAGAATTGCTTGAGGAGGGCCCAGGATGAGAACTGCAGAAGATGGATGCAAATTGGAAAGAAGTGTGATAGATTTCAAAGAATTTTTCAGAAGAATGTATCCATGAGGTGCTAGTTAGCCTAAGAGTAGACAAAGTGATAGGTCTGGATGGAGTATTTTCAAATGTGTTAAGAGTGTGCACCCATTCAGAGTCCCTTTCATTTATTTCCAGTCATGGACAAATCAATTTTATTCTCTAACAGCAATTTTCATTGGAAGGAATTCTGTAACAGAATCAACAAGAGGTCATGAGTGGCATGAAGATCCATGGCATCAAAAGAGGGTCAAAGGCACCAACAATGGAATGAGCAATGCAAGCCACCATCAGAAGGGCAAAGTGGCGCAAACAGATGGGCAAAGCAGCTCTAACATTGACAGAAACACACCAGGGCACTGGGAGAGAACTAAAATGATACCTACACTGGCATCAAGACTCCAGATCACCAGGGGATGGGCAAAGCAGCAAGAATACTATCTGAAAAACCAAAAGGCAGCAGGAGGGGTTAAAAAAAGAACCAACACTGGCTGGAAGACCTCATGGCAGTGGGAAAGGTTAAGGCAGTGCTACCATTAGCAAGAAGATCTCAAGGCATAGAAGAGGTTTAAAGTGGTAACAGCATTGTTTGAAAGGCCCCAAGAAAGCAGATTTGTGTCCTAAGACAATGAGGACAAAATGTCTGAGCATTGGTGTTCAGTATGGGACCCTTTTACTAAAATGAACTAAGAAATGGGCTTAGCGCATTTTAATGTGGGACTTTTCCCACATGCTAAGCCCATTTGTAGCATGTCCCTAAAATAGGGCTTTTTTTCCTTTCTGCAGGTCCTGTGCTAAATTTTCTATTAATGCACAAGACCTGAAAAAATACTAATATGGAAGCACTTACCACCTTCTATTTAGGAGGTGCTAAGTCTTCCATGTTAAGTCAGTGTTATTCAGTTAGCATGAGTGAATGCACTGACTGGACAATGCTTCCATTCCTCTTCTCCCCCAAAATTAAAACAGAGAAATAAATAGTGCATGATTAGTGCATTCTAACAGCAAAGTACCACAAAATGCTTTAACATGCTTTGTGATCAGCATTTTTTCCTACATTAAGGGCTCATTAGCGTTTAATATGGTTTAAGAAAGGGGCCCCTGTGTTTGTGTGGGGGTGATTACCTCCCCAAAGAATTGGTCAATGGGATTTGGTGGGCTGGTCAGTGTTATTGGAGGTGGCATCAATGCTCTTCTGAGGTTACTGGATGTACAAAATTTGTTCACCTAAGAAGAAATGTTAACCTGGAGGGCAATTGGCAATTGTGGGCTAGGAGGTACTACTACTACTACTACTATTTAGCATTTTTATAGCGCTATAAGGCATACGCAGCGCTGCACAAACATAGAAGAAAGACAGTCCCTGCTCAAAGAGCAGGTACACCAATCATTTGCACCATGGAGGTACCAAGACCCCAAGGTACTGCAGAAAGGGTTAGGCAGCACTAAGAACAGTAGAATAGGGACCCAAGGTCTCAGAAAAGGTCCAAAACAGAAAAAGGTGGAAGGGAAACCAACATCTATGTAAAAAGACACAAATCATCGAGGATGGCATGGGATCGATCAACTGGGTCATGTACAATGTGAGAAGAAGCAGCAATGTCAGAGAATGGAGAAGTACTTGAGGGGGCACTTCAAGTCAAACAATCCCCAAGAAAAGATAATCAAATGTAAAAACAAAAAAAACCAAACCCTGTACTATTTTCCGAAAGATAAAGAGGGAAACTGCAATGTTTAACTATCTCATGCACCAAATTAAAGTTAATGGTAAAATAAAATCTGCAGACATGGAGTTTAAACAGGCTCTATATCAGCCTATAATAATAATTTTCCAAATTGTCAGACATTGGATCAAAGTGATTAAGAGTAGTATATCCACCAATAACCTTGAAGTCAGTAAAGTGGCCAAAATGTAATGTGTCGAAACCATTTTCAATCAAACTATATGAATTGCGGGGTGGTCACGTGACCTTAACCAGCATGGACATGTAGGGCTTTCTCTCTCACTGGCTTCACTTCTAAGTGATTCATAGCAGCCTGCGTTATCGTATTTTCTCACCTCAACCTCCGCGACTTTTGTGCCTTAACACGATGGCATCAAAAACCAACAGAAATGACTGTTCATACCCTCTTCATTCAGCTTTCAAGCGAAACAAGTCTGATGTCTCCACCCCTGAGAAGGCCCTTCAGGCACCGTTGCCTCATGATAAAGCGGAGTCTCTCGCTGGTGATATCAAGGTGCTACATATTCTTATGCAGCAGAATCTCACTACTACTTCTGAAATCAAATCGGAATTAGTTACTATTTCTACTCAACTCACTCAGTTTAATGCGCAAATCGAATTCCTTGAAGATCGTATGTCAGCCTATGATGCACTTCATCTGGAGACAAGTCATAAGTTAAATAAAATTGATCTCCTTCAGTGGGAAATAGAAGATCTTTCTAATCGTATAAGAAGGAATAATATACAAATACTAGGGCTTCCTGAACAATCTGAGGGTAAGGACATGATTCAATTTTTAAAAACACTCTTCATGAAAATTGTGGCGTTTCCAACTGACACCATTATTGATATTGAACGTGCTCACCGCATTGCGCTGAGGCCTATCCCTAGGAAAAACTACCCGTGCCCTATAATTGTTAAATTCCTGCGTCATGATCAGCTGATGTTAATTCTAAACACTATTCGGTCCAAGTCTCCTGTGCTCTATGGCGGGTCAAAACTCCTTTTAGTTCCTGACTTCTCCAAAACCACTGCTAAAAAGAGGAAAATGTTCTGGTCAATGTGTCCCAAGTTGAAAGCCATAGGAGCTCAGTATGGTCTTCTATACCCTGCAACCATGTGAGTAACCTTTCAAAATACCACTAAACACTATAAATTTTCCTCTCTCCTGCCCTCCTCCCATCCATGTCCAGTGATTCTCCTCTGCCTTCCCCTACATGTCCAATGATTCTCCTTTGCTCCCTATCCTCCCCTCCCATCCATGTCCAGTGACTTGCCTCAGTCCCCCCTTTTCAGTCCCCGAGTTTGAGTTCCAACCCAGCCCCTCCTGCCCACCTTCAGCTCCCCGGCAGCCCTCCTCTCCGTTCCTGCCACCCTGCGTTTAAGCCTTTTGTTTTGGGTCGCAGTGGCAGCGGTGGGAAGGACGGCACAGCGGGCTCGCCTCTGGCGTTTCCCTTCCCTCTCAGAGTCTCTCACTTGTGGAAACAGGAAATAACAACCCTGCTGACTTGCAGAGATTTCTTGAAAGTGGTTCTTTTGCTGCAAGTTGATATTTTTTAGCTGAACATATTTATACATGTTTATAATTCTTTTCTCTTTCAAAAAGATGTATTTACATTGCTGTCATGTGATTCTTTGTAATCATAATATTAAGTGCTGGCTTAAGCTCTCACCTGGTGTCTATACTGGACTCATGTGCCCCATAATGGATTATCTTATTTCCATTCTTTTTTCTCCTCATTGGAACACATTTTTTTCTCCAGCATTTCTGCTTATTGAAATTTTTATTTTATTATCTTTGTCATCTTTTTTCCCCCTTTTTTGAGGATTTTATGCTTGTTATTTACCTCCAATTTTTTGTCTCATGCATATATTATTTGGCTTGGCATGGTACGGCTGGTTATATATTTCAAAAATCTACGATGAATCTATGAATACTCTCTTAACATAAAGGGAATTTTTTACAGGAAACTCATCTGGATGCACAAGAAAGCTCTAAACTTCTGGGTAAATGGTTTGATCAATGTTTTGTTAGCCTATACAGAGCAAACATGAAAATTTAAAGTAATGAGATCCTGTGCTAAAATAGCATGACTTGTGATAAAATAATTCATCTTAATGGTAGCCCATGTTAATAACTTCCTCCTAAATCTTAGGGAGGTTTGGCTAATTAGGAATATTTCACACAAAAGTGTGAGCATCTTTATCTGCTCGCATCTCGGTCTTTGCACATGCACAACCAAACAAAGTTTCAATGTACATAAAGTTAAGCTAGTAGAGAATCCAGCCAGAGAAGAATGAAGAGTGGCACAGAGGCCAATGACTTCAAATCCTGTCACCTGAAAACAAAGGAGAGCTGCCTCGCTATGAAAAAAAAGCAACTCTGTAGTGAGGAGACTGGGCACATAACCAGAAGATGAATAAAGAGCCAGCATGGATCTTGAAAACAAACATACCAACAAACAAACAAACAAACAAACAAACAAACAGTTCAATGACCTGGAGGAAGGAGAAAGGAAAGGAAAGGACAGGAGAAAGTGCAAGGAGAAAGTGCAAGGAGGAGAGGGAAGGGAGAGGGGGATTTTTAGAACTCTTCCCCCATGTATTGACACATACACATGAACTCTGCCCCAATCCTTCTTCCCCTATAACCATGCTGCTCCCTTTGTTCCTTCCAGACACCCCTGGTCCCACACACCCTGACGCATAAACCTCCACCCCACATCCCACCCCCATTACTTCTGAAATTACATTATCCACCATCCCAGACAACCTTTCACACCATATATTCTCACACATACACGTCTGACTAGAGGAAGGAGAAATGCACCACCATGTCACACTGTGAGTGTACACTTTAAAATGTGCTTTATTTTGCAATAATGGCTGCACAAATACACAATGTTTAGAGTATGACATTTAGCTGAAAGCTAATTTGCATGTGATTAACATTGACTATTATCACACATTAATTAACATGCGACTGCATTAATACAGCTTAGTACATCAGCCTTACTGTCTAATGATTGTTTTCTTCTATTCTTTGGTTTTATTTCCTTTTCTCCTTTCTTATCAACTATACATTGATTATTTCATTTTTAAAAAAAAAGCATTATAATAGATTACTGCCTCTGCCATGTATGGTTTGATTTTGTGTAATATAAATATTCCAACCAATAATGTACACTTTAACAAAGCAAATAAGACTATAAAGGCATCACAGGGTTCTGATTCTTTTCACAAACCATTCAGCCTTTTTTCTCTCAAGGTTTATAAGTCTGTGAAGTGTTGACATAATAAACCACATGAATAAAAGTGGCTAGGATTGACATTTCTATAGGTCTAAATCATTACTGAAAATATTTATTCAAAAATTCAGTTTAGCTCATATTTATTAACAGATCAAAACCTGCACTTTTTTCATGTTTATGTTGTGATAGAGGGTTAAACCATCAGAGATCCCATTGCTATCTAATGCTTTCTTTAACTAGAAGTGAGTGACGCGCTATCAAAACAAAATGACTTTTTTTCCATAATGTGATTTATGGAACTGCAGAAGGAAAGCATTTCCCTTGATGCTATGTTTTCTGAGATCATTAGAATGAATTTGCACATAGGAATGTTAGCTAAGACTTTAGAATTTTTAAATCACTACTCAAGCAACTGAATAATCAGGGATAGACTGACACTGATCTGGGCCCTTAGGCAATAAGGATCATGCCGAACCTCCTTCATGTTCTCAGGTCAGTATACTGCTGTTATGCTATACTGTCTTGACCTGAGGAAGGAGGTTTGGGCCTCTGAAAGCTAGTCAAAAAATATATTGTTTGTCCAATAAATTGCACAACCTTGATTTTCCATTTATTGTTTTAATTTTATTTATTTATTAATCTTTAGAGTGAACTAACATGGCAACCATATTACTTCATCCTAAATTAAAATAAAGCCTTTCTTTTCTGGGCATTTAATTTTTCTAATAGCGCTAGTCTCAGTCTTGGGTTTCTGCTTTCCTCTGTCTTCTCTTAACTCTCTCGACAGGGTATCCTGTCCATTTGTCATTTTCCTCTTTCCTCCTGTCTTCTTCACTTCCTCCACTGCATCCATCACCTACACTGTAATTTTCCTTTCAGCTTTCTTCCATTTATTTTTCTGGCTCTATGTCCACATTTTATCCATTTTTACTATGCAATCTTCAATTTCCCCTCTACAGCTTTCCATCTCTTTCCCTAACCTCAGCCCTCCCATTTTGATTCCTCCTATTCCCTAGTCTTTATCTCCCTCTCTCTTCCTCCTCCTCCATCCAGTATCTCCTCCCTCTCTCTCCCTCCAGGCTGAGCTCCAGCATCTCAATGCTCTCTATCCCTTCTCTTCCATCAAGTACCTGCCTTCTATCTCTCCTTTCTTCCATCAGTGTTTCCCCTCTCCCCCCCCCTTTCCATTCAGCCAGGGGCAGCTGAACATCCTTTTGGTTGGAAGGGCCAAACAAACCTGTCTCCAGCCCTGCACCCAAGCTATCTAATTGGGAAAAAGTATGGGCCATAGCACCTGTGGTCCACCCCATTCTACTGCCTATTTATTCAGCATCTACTCTCTCCTTTCATTCAGCATGTCCGCACTTCCATCCAGTGCCTCCCCTCTTTCTTTCTTTCTCCTTCCATCTTCTTTTCCCCTTCTCCATTCAAACCAGCATTTCCCCCTCTCTCTCCTTACATTCAGCATCTCTTCTCTCCTCTTCCCTGTCTACCTCCCCTTGGCATTTTCTATTGCCCATTACCCTCCTCCTTCCAGCATGTCCCTCCTTCCACCCAGCATCTCTCTCTCTCTCTCTCATTCTTTTGCCTTCCATCCAGTGTTTCTTCTCTTCCCTTCCCTATCCACTCCCCGGTATCTTCTACTGCCCTCCACCCCCTCCATCAAGTATGTTCCCTCCTTCCATCCAGCATCTCTTCTCTCTGATTCACTATCCACCCCTACCCCTCAGCATTTTCTGTTGCCCTTTAACCCCTCTATTTAGCATGCCTGCTTCCATCCAGAATCTCCACTTTTTTCCCCTTCCATCTAGCATCTCCTCTCTCTAAACCCTCTTCTTCCATCCTGCATCTCCCCCCTCCATCTCTCACCTTCCCTTCCATTCATAATCACTTCTCTTCTCTTCCTATCCACTACCTCAGCATCTTCTCTTGCTTTCTACTTCCTCCATCCAGTACCTCCCCACTCTACCCCTCCTCCTCTTCCATCTAGTATCTTTTTTTGTTGCCCATTTCATCCAGCATCCCTCCTCTCTATTTATTTATTTGTATTTGATATACCGCCCCTCACCAGTGGCATCTGGAAGGTTTACAATAAGAAGCTCAGCAGAGCATTAGAGCAGAGAAACAAAGAAAAACAATGCTAGTATCTCTCCTTCCCTTGCTTTTAGCATCTCTTCTCTTCTTTTCCATATCCACCTTCTTCATTGTACTCCACCCATACATCCAGCATCTCCCCTCTTTAACCCCCTTCCATCCAGCATCTCCCCCACTCTATCTCTCTCCTCCTCTTCCATCTACCATTTTTTATCTTCCCTATCCACCCCTTCATCTTCTGTTACCCTCCACCCTCTCCATCCAGCATGTCCCCCTTTTATCCAATGTCTCTTCGCTCCTCTTCCCTATCCACCCCCACCTTCTGGTATTTTCTGTTACTTCCGCCACTCCATACCCCCTCACCTGCACCTCAGCCACTGCTGTTTCCTGGGATCAGCAGTGGCAATGAAAAGAAAATATGTGCAGGGCCGCAGTCTCTATGTGTGGAAGGGTAAAGTGTTGGAGAAGAGGCAGGCTGGGTGTTGGAGAATAGATGCTGGATCTTGTGGGCCAGAGAGGGTGGGACCCCTGTTGCCCTGGGGCTTGGCCACTGCCTGGTTGCCCGAATAGTCAGTCCACAACTCAATGGAGTAGATATTGCATTGTTCATGGACAAAAGTGTTTATAAACATCTTGAAAAACTGAAAGTAGATTAAGTCATAGGGCCCAATGAGATACATCCCATGGTATTGAGGAAGTTTAGAGAGGTTCTGGCCTCTTAATAATGTGTTTAATAAATCCTTGGAGAAGGGAAAGGTTCTGTGGGATTGGGGAAGAGAAGATTTCCCAAAAAAGGTGACAATGAAAAAGTGGGAAACTATAGACCAGTAAGCCTCAGTTTGGTGATAGAAAGTAATAGAGATGCCGCTGAAGGAGAAGATAGTGAACCTTTTAGAATCCAATGGACTGTGAGAACTGAAGCAACATATTTTTACCAAAGGAAGATCATGCCAAATGAATCTGATTGATATATTTGACTGGGAGACCAAGGAACTACATCAAGGATGCACACTAGATGTAAGCTACTTGTATTTCAGCAAAGCCTTTGATACAGCTCCTCATAGGATACTCAAAAAGAAACTGAATGGGCTGAAGTTAGGACTCAAAATGATGAACTGGATTAGAAACTAGTTGACTGACAGACAGCAGTGGATGGTGGTAAATTCAAATCAGTCAGTGGAAAGAATGTTAATTGATACTAGGGCGAATTCTATTCAATGTTAGCTATGTACATGCAAAAAAAAAAAATCATTTTGTAATGGGGCAGGAGCAACCTTTGGGGGAGGGGGGGTAGGGAGATGGGAGGGAGGGGGGGTGTAAACGATAAAAAGTTATGAAGCCAAGACTGGTGGAGAGAAGACTATTTATGTACTATTGCTCTGTTTTATCACAAAATTGTGGATGGTTGGTTTTTGTTTATAACTGGTTGTCTCTGTCTTCATACAATAAAAATATTAAAAAAAAATATCATTTTGTTTTGTTTCCTGTGTCATCTGCAGGCTTTTAAATGTTGTTTCTGTGATAGAACAATGGGCTTTTAAGCCTGTAAAACTGCCTTATTTCCTGAAGTGTATTTCTTCTAGTGGCCAGCAGGTGGTGCATGTTTTATGTTATAGAAAAGTGAATGCTCCCTCTTTAGTTTTACTTATGAGGAAATTGATCTACAGTACTGTACAGTACTTGTTGTTCTGGGCTCTGATTGCCCCAGGAGCTCAATTTCATTTGGGTTTTACTGGCTCTCCCCCACCCCCCACCCAGTCTTAGCCTGGGAGAAGAGAGAGACAGATCACATTTGATAATCTGTGAGCAGCATATTTCCAGATCTCTTCAGGTACTTTTTAGAGTGGGAGACTTGCCCAAGGTGGTTGTGACCCAGTCTGTGGGAGGAGGGTGCTAGTGTTGAGCACAAGCAGCAGGTGCAGGATGACCTCAGCTGTTGTTTCAGTGTTGTCCTTCTGAAACTTGAATAAGCCCAGAGACAGGACAGAAATGCTCACATCTGTCCTGAATTGTTTCTTGTTAGGGCAATCAGAAAACAGGAACTAGGATTACCAGAAATATAAGACACAATTAGAAATAGGCTGGCTTCAGAGCAGCCTCTTTTCAAGAGGGAAAGTAGCTCCTCCTAAAGGGCCACTGCCTTCCAAACCAAGGATCATTGGTTCAAGACTGGCTTGTGTGTGATGTTTTTTTAACACCAGAAAAAAACAAGCTTAAATTCAATGACAAAAATGAGTTTTGGGGCTGCCAATATGAAAAGTTATCCAAAACACAGTTAACTACAGGACTAAGTTGTCTGGCAAAGTTTCATGGTAGACATGATTGGCAGCTGGGTCTGTCTCTGGAAGGCTACAACTTTAGCAAAATAGAGGCAACAAGTCACAGAAAACAGGAGCAAAAGGGGCAGCACAAAATTAAAAATCATAACGATTCAACATGGAATTCCCATTGAAAATGTCTTCCTGTCAGAAACTATGGGCACTTAAGTACCCACAGCGTTTGCTGATACCCCTGCCCTCTGGGAAGTACATAAGCATTTTGACAGTGTTTCCTTGGTACAGTTCTATCACCACTTTAGAACTACAGTACAGTCTCGGTTTTCCAATCTTTGCAAATCCGACCATCCAACAGACCCCTCGGTGACATCATCATACTTATTTATATTAAAAATCTTTGTTTTAGAACAATTTTTTTAAAATCAGGAACTCTATGACTTTGTGTATGCATTGCATTGTTTGAGGGGTTTATGCAGTGTTTTCAGTATTTTCCAACTTCTTATCTGACAACGGGTTGGTCGCGTTTACATCGGATAATCTAGACTGTACTGTATTATGTTTTTTGAGAATCAATGCTAATTTTAGCTACAATGATTAGAGTTTTAAGTATCAGTATAATAGTCATCAAAGCCAGCATCTGCTATCACAAAGTCGTTCTTCTGCTGTGTTACACTTAATGCTGATGGTTTTGCCATTCTTTTGTTTTGTATTGTAACTTTTATGTGCAGTAATTTGCAATCTTTTTATGATGGAAGTTGCTATAGAGATTGTGAAAAAGCTTTGAATTTAATTGAAGTATACAATCTAAAATTGTACAATAAGGTGTGTTTGGCAGCTTAACTGACAAAATTGCTTTCAATTATGATGAAGCACTTTGAAAAAATGAACACACACACACTTTCATACATTTTGACTGAGCAATTGAAAACTTTTGAATAGCTGTCAAGAATCTGCTAAAAGGAATGGAGCAAATCATGAAGAAAATATCCAAGTCCTTCTGATTAGTCTTTCTTAACAACTGTGAATACTTCAAAGTCTATGTAGGAGTGGAGGAGTAAGCCCACTGGTTAGTACAGTGAGCTTTGATCCTGGTGAACTGGGTTTGATTCCCAGTGTAGCTCCTTGAGACTCTGGGCAAGTCACTTAGTAACATAGTAAATGACAGCAGATCCATCCAGTCTGCCCAACAAGATAAACTCATTTTACATGGTATGTGATATTTTATATGTAAACCCGAGTTTGATTTGTCCTTGCCTTTCTCAGGGCACAGAACGTAGAAGTCTGCCCAGTACTGTTCTTGTACTAAGTTTTGAAGCTAACATCGAAGCCCCTTAAATTTACACTCCAGCCTATCCCTTATCTATTCAGTAACGATCAGGGTGTAGACTGTAGAAGTCTGCCCAGCTCCCGTTTTGTTTCCAATTACCGGCATTGCCACCCAATCTCCGCTAAGATTCCACGGAAGCATTCCTTCTAAACAGGATTCCTTTGTGTTTATCCCACGCATGTTTGAATTCCATTACCATTTTCATCTCCACCACCTCCCACGGGAGGGCATTCCACATATCCACCACCCTCTCCATGAAAAAATTACTTCCTGACATTAGTCCTGAGTCTGCCCCCCTTCAACCTCAATTCATGTCCTCTAGTTCTACCACCTTCCCGTTTCCGAAAAAGGTACGTTTGTGCATTAATACCTTTCAAATATTTGAATGTCTGTATCATATCACCCCTGTTTCTCTTTTCCTCCAAGGTATACATGCGGTGCACCTGATAAGAGTGGGTTCCTGGACTGCGCTCACCGAACAGTCTCTAGAAAATATGAATTTTCATCAATAATATATATATGAATGAGAGAAAGATTAACAAAGAGTATGTTATACATAACAGTGGATAAAATCTAATGTATATTTTAGGATTGACCATACGTTCTCCTGAAGAAGCTACTTTGCGAAACATGCTGGCATGTTGAGAACGTCACGAGAGGTTAAGAACAATAATGATAAATAACGATTAAAGGGCAGCTAGACGAACGCCAGTGAACTCAGCACACCAAGATATAGATAGTGGATTGCAAGAAGATAAGTAACGGATCCATTTAATCTTGATATCTATGAATTACTTCTAGCCTGATAAATAAATGGTGATATCATCACACATAGTACCTGTAGAACATCAGACGGACAGGAAGGGAGGAAGGGAATTGGAGTGCAATGATGGCAGTCACTGGTGTATCTGTATAAGCTACCTGTTAGCTTAAAACTACCACATCAGACACTGAGCACTATTATAGTATAACATAGCACGCACTTTCACACAAGAAGGGTAGGAAATAAGTATAGGACCATAAGGTTTCTAATATTAATAAAGTTAAACTACAAGTGAAACCGAACAAGCTAACATCCCCAATTAGCAATAAATTAAATTTTAACTGCCAGACCCTCGACCATTTTTCTAATGTTCGGAAATCCCTTCTCATCGTTTCTACTTCCTCCAGGGCATCCACTCTATTGGCTATTTTCATGTCATCCGCAGAAAGGCACACCTTTCCTTCCAACCCTTCAGCAATATCTCCCACAAATATATTAAACAGAATAGGCCCCAGCACCGACTCCTGAGGAACTCCACTGCTCACCTTCCTTCAAGCGGATTCCATTTACCACCACCCTCTGCAACCTGTCGGTCAACCAGTTTCTTATCCAGTTCACCACTTTCGGTCCTAAATTCAACCCTTTCAGCTTATTCACTAGTCTTCTGTGGGGGACTGTATCAAAGGCTTTGCTGAAGTCCAAGTAGATTACATCTAGCGCACGTCCATCATCCAGTTCTTTGGTTACCCAGTCAAAAAAGTCAATAAGATTTGTTTGGCAGGATTTTCCTTTGGTAAAGCCATGTTGCCTCGGGTCCTGTAACCCGTCGGTTTCTAGAAAGTTAACTATCCTTTCTTTCACAGCGACTCCATTATTTTTCCTACCACCGACATGAGACTTAACGGTCTGTAGTTTCCCACTTCTTCCATGTCTCCTCTTTTGTGAAGAGGGACCACATCCGCCTGTCTCCAATCTCGCGGAACCTCTCACGTCTCTAAAGATCTATTAAATAAATCTTTAAGATGTCCATAAACATCCAGTGCCCCAGGTACAAAATAAGTACCTGTAAAAAATATGTAAACCATTTTGATTGCAACTACAGAAAGGCAGTAGTATATCAAGTCCAATCCCCTATGATGGCGCAAGGGTGTCACAAATGTGTGACACCCTTGTAGGGCACTCAGTGTCAGTAGATCAGAGAAAAGGAATGTTGTATCTCAGACATTCCTTAGTGAGATATGGTTTTATTAAGGAGTATGCTTATATAAACTCATCCACCTACTTTCACTCATGTTCCCTGAGGCTCAAGAGAGAAGTGTTTAGGCTTCTAAAATTAGGGATTCCTAAAAGGTCAGAGATGGCCAGAGGCTATGTTGGCTTAAGGGTAGTTAAGCCATACACCTGATATTTCATTAAAGAGTTACCAAAACTGTTTGAAAGATATGAAGGTGGATGTTTACTAATCTGTGCTAAGCAGCTCGCTTAGGTGATAGTATGCAAGAGTTGTTAGCAAGAATCCATGTTAATGATGACCGCATGTTAAAACCATCTAGTGCAGGTAGGGGCAGGATCCAGGAGGGGCAGCAGTGGTGACAGGGTGTAGCTGGCACCAACCACTAGTGTGGGGGACATGGTAGCATAGTAAGTGATGATGGATAAAGACCTGTTTGGGAAGACTGTATGGACCAATATGGTAGTTAGAGTTGTACCTGCAGAAGTGATGTTAAGTGCAGCCATGCTACCAGCAGTCGGGTAGTATGGCCACATTGTGACGCAAAATCCCTCCACACACAGTCCCTTTTGCTCAAGCCCTCCAGATTGAAACGTCCAAGATCAACACTCCCCCCTTACAGGCAAACCACCCCCCAAGTCCAGGCCCCTCTAAATGAATATTGCCCCTGTAACAACCCCACTGTGCCCTTCTACACTGTGGCTCAACTGGGGTTGCTGCTGGGTGTGGGCTTTGGGTCCTGCAGCATTCTCTGGCATCGCCTTCTGCTCTCGCTGCTCATTGTCCTGTGCATTCGGGTGTTCTTGGAGTCTGTCACAGATGCTTTGGGCTGCCCTTCCGCTGGTCTCCCTGGTGAGGCTGTTCTGGTTTCTCTAATGGGTGGGCCCCAGTGATGTCATCAGATACCTGGGTTTTTTTTAAAGGATGATTGTCTCAGCTTTGATGCCTTGCAACAGGTCTCCGTGCTATTCCAGCCTTCAGTGACAGCTTCCAGCTCCCAGCATCAGCTTCCAGCTTCAACATCCAGCTTCCTGGGTCAGCTTCCAGCCTCCTGCCTATCTTAGCCCATGATGATTCACCTATCATTGGTTGGGTTGTTCTCTCAAACTATAGTCCTAGGGCTAACCTAACCTGGGACATGACAGCCCCAGAACACTACCCCAAATACCCTAACCCATTTCCTACCCTCTGACTCCCCTGGGGATTGCTTGGTATTGTGTTGGGCCAGGGCGGGAGCAGTCCCTCTCTGCTCCTACTCTGCCATCAATCTGGGTAGAAGATGGCAGTATTACTACTAGGGGTCAGTCTTCCATATAAGAGTTGGGGGTTTCATCTTGTAATGGAGGATTTGG
Organism: Microcaecilia unicolor; assembly: GCF_901765095.1. Classification (NCBI taxonomy): domain Eukaryota; kingdom Metazoa; phylum Chordata; class Amphibia; order Gymnophiona; family Siphonopidae; genus Microcaecilia; species Microcaecilia unicolor. The sequence continues at coordinate 508,672,584 of NC_044032.1, forward strand.
AAGGGTTGGCCTTGTGATCAGGGGGAGTGCAGTGGGCAGCAGATATCATTGGAGGAGTGATGGGGGGGGGGGGGGGACTAGGAACTGGTGGTACCTCCTCAGACATCTATACTGCTGAAAGTTAACATACAAGTACCCTGTTACATGTCCAGGCCATGCATTCACTATCTGCCCTGTGTGGTAAATGCAGGGCACAGCCTTTGCATTTACTGCACAGGTGTTGCACTTACCCCATGTTAAATTTTGCTATTAATGTGCAGTAAGTGAAAATCCTACCACAGTTTAGTAAAATAGCTACTTAAAGTTCCTCTTGGATGTTATAGACAAAACTCCCTAAATTTGAGTTTTGAAGGTATCTTTGTAATAATGAGTGTGATGTTGGTTAATTAGGATTTGTATAACTTTATACCCATTTCATACAAATACATACCACTTATATCAGCCTTGGTTCTGTGGGAAGCGATAGAAAGGCTGCCAGCGTCGGACTCAGCAGCGCAAATGGTGGAGCAATTGAGAGAGGCTGGCAGCGTCGGATCTTCTCTCTGCAAGTCCCGCCTACGTTGTTTCAACTTACTACTACTACTACTACTACTATTTAGCATTTCTATAGCGCTACAAAGGATACGCAGCGCTGCACAAACATAGAAGAAAGACAGTCCCTGCTCAAATAACTTACAATCTAGTAGACAAAAAATAAAGCAAACAAATCAATTAATGTGTAGAGAAAAGAGGAGAGGAGGGTAGGTGGAGGCGAGTGGATACAAGTGGTTACGAGTCAAAAGCAATGTTAAAGAGGTGGGCTTCCTGTTTCCACATAGGCGGGACTCGCAGAGGGAAGCTCCGACGCTGCCAGCCTCTCTCAATTGCCCACCATTTGTGCTGCTGAGTCCGACGCTGGCAGCCTTTCTATCGCTTTGCTGGCAGGCAGTGGAGAAGAAGGACGGGCTGGGAGGAGGATGGGCTGGGGAAGAAGATTTGCTGGACATGTGAGAGGGGAGGGCAGGGGAGAGAGGATAATCGCTGGACATCGATGGGAGGGGAGGGCAGGGGAGAGAGGAAAATTGCTGGACATCATGGGAGGGGAGGGCAGGGAAGAGAGAATTGCTGGACATCGATGGGAAGGGAGGGCAGGGATGAGAGAATTGCTGGACATGGAGGGGAGAGAAGAGAATCGCTGGACATGGATGGGAGAGGAGGGCAGGGAAGAGAGAATTGCTGGACATGGATGGGAGGGCAGGGCAGGGGATAGAGGAGAATTGCTGGTCATGGATGGGAGGGGAGAGCAAGAGAGAGAGGAGAATCACTGGACATGGATGGGAGGAGAGGGCAGGAGAGAGAGGAGAATCACTGGACATGGATGGAGGGGAGGGCAGGGGAGGGAGAATTGCTGGACATGGATGGCAGGGGAGGACAGGGGCAGAGAAGAATCACTGGACATGGATGGCAGGGGAGGACAGGGGGCAAAGAAGAATCACTGGACATAGATGGCAGGTGAGGACAGAGGGCAGAGAAGAATCACTGGACATGGATGGGAGGGGAGGGCAGGGGAAGGAGGAGACATACTGGACATGGCTGGGAGGGGAGGTCAGGGAAGAGAGATTCGCTGGACATGGATGGAAGGGAAGGGCAGGGGAGAGAGGAGAATCGTTGGACATGGATGAGAGGGGAGGGAAGGGGAGAGAGGAGAATCGCTGGACATGGATGGCGGGGGAGGACAGGGGACAGAGAAGAATCGCTGGACATGAGAGGGGTGGGCAGTAGAGAGAGGAGACATGCTAGACATGGATGGAGGGGAGCGAAGAGAGGAAGGAGATGCACATGGATGGGAGGGCAGGGAAGAGAGGAGAAATGCTGGACTTGGATGGAGAAGAGGGGAGAGAGAATTATTGCTTTATATGGATACAGGGGAGGGAAGAGAGGAGAAATGCTGGACATGGATGGAGGGGAGGAAAGAAAAAAGAAGATGCACATGGATGGAGATGAGGGAAAGGGAAGAGAGGAGAAAAACTGCACATGGATGGAGAAAATAGGCAAAAGCTGGATCCACATTATACCTCCTCCAATCAAGTCCACGGAGGAGGATCCAGCTTTTACTTATGGATGTATGGCAAAAAATGAAGAAGAAAGGAGGAAAGTAAAAAAAATAAATGGAAAGGAAGCCCTGGAAACGGAGTTAAGGGAACAGATAGAGAGCAGCAGAATCATAGACTGGGACCAATATGGATAGAAAAACAAAGTCACCAGACAACAAAGGTAGAAAAAAAATAATTTTATTTTCATTTTAGTGTTTGAAATATGTCCAATTTGAGAATTTACATCTGCTGTCTTATTTTGCACTCGGTATACTGGAGCTGTAACAGCTTACAGAAATTTTTTATAATGAAAAAATCAGGTTATTTTTTTCTCCTATACTAGTATAATATTTTTAACTAGTAAAAAAGGCCCGTTTCTGACACAAATGAAACGGGCGCTAGCAAGGTTTTCCTCGGAGTGTGTATGTTTGAGAGAGTGTATGTGAGAGTGACTCTGTGAGAGAAAGAGAGTGAATTTGCGAGTGTGTGTGTGTGACAGAGAGAGAGAGTGAGACTGGGTGCAAGTGTGTCTGTGAGAGAGTGTGTGTGTGAGAATGAGAGTGTGTGCCAGGGGCCCCCCTCCCTCCCTCCCAGTTCCAGGGTCATCCCCCCCTCCCTCCCTCTCTTCGAGTGCCAGGATCATCCCCTCCCTCCCTCCCTCCCTCTGTGTTTCAGGGTCATCCCCTCCCTCCCTCTGAGGTTCAGGGTCTCCCTCCCTCCGAGTTTCATGGTCCCTCCCTCCCTCCCAGATTCAGCATCTCCCTTCTGTCACCCTACTCCCACCATGTCTACTATCTATCCCTCTCCTCCCTGAGCAAGCATATTTCCTTTCTTTCCATCCTTACTTGATCCAGTATCTCCTGTCTTCCCTATTCTCTCTACTCCTCTATCCAACATCTTCTCCTTGACCAGTGGCGTAGCAAGGGCGGGGCGGTGGGGGTGGTCTGCCCCGGGTGCATGCCGCTGGGGAGGTGTTGACTCCACTGGTTCCCTGCTCCCTCTGCCCGGAACAGGTTACTTCACAATCACAGCACATTTAGCTCTCTGTGAGTGGCTGAGAGAGACCCCTGTCTGTGATTGGCTGAGAGAGACCTGAAGGGGCATAATCAAAGGGGAGGGGCATCCAAGTAAATGGAACTGTGGCCAAGTGGTTAGACTACCGGTCTTGAAATCCAGAGGTGGCCGGTTCAAATTCTGCTGGTACTACTGACAAAGCCAAGCAAAAATAGTTTTGATTTAGGACACTTGGATTTTTTTTTTGGGTGGGAGGGGATTGGTGACCACTGGGGGAGTAAGGGGAGGTCATCCCCGATTCCCTCGGATGGTCATTTGGTCAGTTGAGGCTCCTTTTTGAAATTTGGTCGTGAAAAAAAAGGGACCAAGTAAAGCTGGCGAAATGCTTGTCAAGCCTGCCTTTTTTTTCCATTATCGGGTGAACACTTTTTTTATCCACTTTTTTTGAAGCTGGCCATCTGTAAACCCGGCGATCTCAACATTTGACCTAAATGTTGAGATTTAGCCAGCCCTAACTGTATTATCAAAAGAAATGATGGCTGGCCATCTTTTTCGATAATACGATTGGCACCGCCCCTTTGCGGAGCCGGCCCCAAAGATGAGAGCTTCAGATGTTATGACCAGTCCTATTACTATTACTAATCATTTCTATAGCACTACTAGACGTATGCAGCATTGAACATATTATATGCAGCAAGCAGGATCCTGGAGTAAACTAGTGGTTAGTACAGTGCACTTTAGAGAAGGGGTCCAGAACCACAACCCACTCTAACTGGTACAATACCTACATAGAGGTGACACCTACAGGCATAAGGACTATTGTAGTGGTGTACAGTTGGGTGCAGTGAGTTTTTGGTAGGTTTTGGAGGGCTCCTGATACAACAAGGGGATAATGGTGAGATTTGTACATGGGACCTTTTATGTGAAGTCCATTGCAATGCTCTCTAGGGTGTCCCAATGCTCAGCTGGGATGTCTGCGTGGCAAGTCTACTAAGAATGCTGCCCCCCTCCCATACATCCCAATGGCTTGTTTTTGCGCATATTTCCCTTGGATATTTTTTTTTTTTTACATGGTCCAAAAAGATAGACACATTGAGCACAAAACCATCTAGCAAATGGCAATTTTCAAAATACAGAATTGGAAGTTTTTCTGTTTTGAAAATGGTCATGTTCACTACTGGATTTTTGGACATTTCTCACAAAATGTCTAAAATCAGATTTAGACACCATATCAAAAATGCCCTCTAAATATGATATATTGCTGGTGGACCTGAGTGAGATTGGTTTAACTGATAATGTATTATGATGGTTTCAAGGTTTCCTAAAGAACCACAGTATATGGGTGAATTGGAAAAATGAGACCTCAATTGCAAGGAGGTTAGTTTGTAGGGTCCCCAAGGGTCCTCACTGTCTTCTATCCTGTTTAATATGTACCTTTGTTCACTAGAGGGGTCCTTTTACTAAGCTGCAATAAAAATGACCCTTTGCTAGCGGCGGGGGCTATTTTTGTCATGTGCTGCAGCCCTTTTTACCGCAGCGGGTAAAAATACCTGAAAATAGCCATGGCCATGCACTAAGATTGCTGTTACCACATGGCAGTGTGAGGGGGAGCACTTAGCCATTGAGGTAGTAGTAAGGGCTCCTGTGATAACCCAACGGTAACCGGGTAGCAAGTGGCGCTGCCCGATTACTTCCAGGTTAGCACTGCGCTAGAAAATAGCCAGCTATTTTCCCTAGCATGGCAAATGGTGCTCTATGGGGCTGGAACTACTGCTGGCACCCATGTTAGGCCAGTAGTAGTTCCAAATTGGCATGCGGTAAGCCTGTATTGGGCTTACCACCACTTTGTAAAAGGACTCCTAGGTAAACTCCTTTAGAAGTATGAGATTCCATTTTATTTTTATACAGATGATATTGTATTGATTTTCCCCATGATAATTTGCTCAGTGAAACTTATGTCGTTACAAACAAAGTTTTTTCTAATATTTTCCAGAATCTTGGAATGAGACTAAGTCCAGAGAAAACCAAGATCTTGTGGGTGAGAGATAAACTGGATGTGATACTGTTTGAGGGCCCTGCTATAGCAGGAGTTAAAATCCCACTGTCAGTGATTCTCAGCCTTTTTTCAGTTAAGGTCAACCAAATTTCGGTTTTGGCTTTGACTTTGACACTGAAACCTGCCCAGAATCTGCATTCAACCTTGTTTTTATCCATCCCAAACATAAGAAGCTCCCCTTAGCCCACCTGTAGGCTGCCCCCACCGCCCTGGTGGTCTAGTGGCAAGTTGAGCAGAAGTGATTCCCAACAATGTCCTGTCTTATCTTTATCATCTTCTACATATTCTGTCCCTTCACCACTGAATCTCACAATGCCACTTTTGCACTTGCTCCTATCACTAACATATCTAAAAAATGTCTTGTCCCCCTACTATACCATTTGGCTATTTTTGTTTCCTCTTGCATCTTTGCTTTCCAGACTACTCTACTAACTTCTCTTAGCTTTTCCAGATATTTTTGCCTATCTTCCTCTTTCTGAAAACTTTTGCAGTTTATGAAGGCTAACATATTTTCAGCTACTACTTTTGAGAACCAAAGTGGACTCCTTTTCCTCTTACTTTTATTTACTTTCCTTACAAAAGAAGGTTTGTTGCCCTTTCAATAGCTCCTTTCAGTTGTGCCCACTGCTTTCCAACTTCTTCCAGATGTTCCCATCCAGACAGCAATTCCTAGAGGTAATGCCCCTTCTGAATAAAGTTAGTTTTCTTGAATTCTAGAACCTTCACTTTTGAATGAACCCTCTCCACACCTATCTTAATATTAAACCACACCATCTGGTGATCACTGGATGCCAGATGATCACCTATAATAACATCAGAAACACTCTCCCCACTTGTAAGTACTAAGGAGGTCTTTCACTAAAGCTTATCTCGAGCTATCTGCAGCAGAGCCCATTTTATTCCTATGGGCCCTGCTGCAGATAACTCGAGCTAAGCTTTAGTAAAAGATCCTTTAAGTCTAATATAGCCCCCATCCACGTAGGTTCCATTTCCACCTGCTAGAATAATTCCCCCTATAAGGAATCCAGGCTCTCCCTGCTTCTTAAAGACCCTGCAGTAGAGATACCCCAATCAACATCTGGCATATTAAAGCCACCTCATTAGTAGTACTTCCCTTTTCACAGCTATATTTTGAATGTCTTCAAATAAATCTCTATCCATTTCTGTCTGTGAAGGATGTACGTAAATCCTATAGGGGTGCTTGGATATGGGAGGGGCATGGGTGGGTCGGGGTGTTCGTTAGAGATGTGCATAGTATTATAGAATTTGGGGATCCATTACTAACTTATGCATCAGGATTTACACCAGCTTTTAGTGGGTGTAAATGCTTGTGTCTAAAAGCTAGTCGCAGATCCTCAAGGTAAGCGCTATTCTATAAATGGGGCCTAACTCAGAGCACCGTTTATAGAATAGTGCTGAGTGTGGCTTTTGTTCTGTGTCTTACTTTGGCGTCATGTATAGAATATTCCCCCCTCCTCCCAATGTGTCTTAATTCTGGCTGTTAATGCAGGTCAGGTGCTAAATTGTAGCACAGGTTAGTAAATTAGGCCCCGAATTGTAATGTTTGTGAAAATATACAAAAAATGTAAGTTATCTTACATTTTTATAGATATATACACTTGTATAGATCAATGATGCTATGATTTGACCTTTTAGTAATTCATAATGTTGTTCCTATATGCTATGAATGCCTTAGTACATTTTGATGTTTTCACTGTACAAGGTGAACCCATCCTGAGTGCTTAAGGTACTGATCTTAAAGATGTGTATACAAACTTAAACACAGCAATATATCACCTCTTGCAAAAATATCTATCAAATGCTTGTTTTCTGGAGCAATTTCATTGAAAAGGACTTGCATTGAAATTTAATTTAAGTTACAAGATTTTACTCATAATTCCTTGGGTAATATTTTTAGATTCAAACACTATCAGGCTTATTTTCGAAAGAGAAGGGCGCCCATCTTTCGACACAAATTGCAAGATGGGCGTCCTTCTCACAGGGTCACCCAAATCGGCATAATCAAAAGTCGATTTTGGGCATCCTCAACTGCTTTCTGTCGCAGGGACGACCAAAGTTCACAGGGGCGTGTCGGAGGCGTGCCTAACACATGGGCGTCCTAAACTAATAATGGAAAAAAGAAGGGCGTCCCTGATGAACACTTGGACAACTTTACCTGGTCCTTTTTTTCTTACGACCAAGCCACAAAAATGTGCCCTAAATGACCAGATGACCACCAGAGGCAATCGGGGATGACCTCCCCTTACACCCCCATTGGTCACTAACCCACCCTCAAAACCAAATTAAAAAAATATTTTTTCTAGTCTCTATGTCAGCCTCAAATATCATACCCAGCTCCATGACAGCAGTATGCAGGTCACTGGAGCAGTTTTAGTGGGTGCAGTGCACTTTAGGGAGGCGGACCCAGGCCCATCCCCCCTACCTGTTACACTTGTGGTGATAAATGTGAGCCCTTCAAAACCCACCAGAAACCCACTGTACCCACATGTAGGTGCCCCCCTTCACCCATAAGGGCTATGGTAGTGGTGTACAGTTGTGGGGAGTGGGATTTTGGGGGCTCAGCACACAAGGTAAGGGAGCTATGCACCTGGGAGCAATTTCTGAATTCCACTGCAGTGCCCCCTAGGGTGCCCAGTTGGTGTTTTGGCATGTGAGGGGGACCAGTGCACTATGAATGCTGGCTCCTCCCATGACCAAAGGGCTTGTGTGTGGTCGTTTCTGAGATGGGCGTCCTCGGTTTCCATTATCGCCGAAAATCGGGGACGACCATCTCTAAGGGCGACCATCTCTGAGGTCGACCTAAATTTTGCGATTTGGGCGTCCCTGACCGTATTATCGAAACAAAAGATGGACACCCATCTTGTTTCGATAATACAGGTTTCCCCACACCTTCGCCGGGACGTCCTGCGAGGACGTCCTCAGGAGAACTTGGGCACCTCTTTCGATTATGCCCCTCCACATTTGCTTTCAGAGCCATACCATGGGCTGTATGAGCGATTCAGTCACACAGCGTGCAGCTATGGAAAAGCAGGAAAATTGTTCCCTATCTTCTCATTGGTGATGGTAAAGGTGTGTGTGTGTGTGTGGGGGTGGGGGGTAAAGGGAGCAAATCATACAGGGTGCAATTATGACTCGGTACAGTTCTGTCTGCTTTTATAGCAAAACTTGTAATGCTTTCACTGCAAATGGCAGGTCCCATTTTTGTGGTTTATTAAAATAAAAATGTCAATGTATTCAAAAAGTGAGCCATTGCTCATAATTACAGACAGAAAATAAGTCACACGTCTCTTCCCTCACTGGATAAACTTGTACATAATTGTAAGTTATGAGTTACTAATAAATCATCTGTTGTCAGATCTCTTATCTAGTCAATTTTATTAATAAAAAGGTTGAGACTTTGCTATTTATTAGCCAGTCCACATCTAATTTCACAGCCGATTGCTCAGAGACTGAAACTACATGAAATGATTTTTAAAAACCATAATACAGTGAGGCATAGAACTCTATCTCCATAAATATTTAAGTTCAAACTGTCAAAATAAACACTGAGAGCGTAATTTTGTAACAGGCTGCATTAATGGCACTCATTTTTGAAGCAGATGGACATCTCTTGTCCAAAAACAGTCCATCTGCTGAAAACGCCCAGATTGCAATTTTTGAAAGGCAGAATTTGGACATTTTCCACTGCAGTTCATCCAAATAGCAAGAGAGCGTGTTGGAGGCATGTTTTGGACAGCATTAAGGCGGGCCCAAAATTAGGATGGAATGGGAAGAAATGTCCAAGGCAAAAAAGAAAGATGTTTTTATCTAGACCTGTTTCAATCACGTTCAGGATACAAAACGGTGCCCTGACTGAACAGCCGATTGTTGGAGGGATGAAGGCATAAGAACATAAGCATTGCTATACTGGGACAGAACGAAGGTCCATCGAGCCCGGTATCCTGTTTCCAACAGTAGCCAATCCAGGTCACAAGTACCTGGCAAGATCACAAAAGAGTAAGGGGCCCTTTTACTAAGCAGCGTAGGCGCCTATATGCGCCCAATGCATGTCAATTTGGAATTACCACCTGGCTACCACGTGGCCTGGGTAGTAATTTCATTTTTTATATGTGTCCACTATATGCGCCGGAAAATAATTTTTATTTTCTGATGCGCAGCACTAACCAGGCTGTAAAAAGCAATGTATGTGCATAGACCATTACTGCCCAGTTAATGCATGAGACCTTACTGCTAAGTCAATAGGTGGCGGTAAGGTCTCAGACCCAAAATAGACGTGCACCAATTTTCATTTTCTGCACGTCCATTTTCGGCCAAAATTTAAAAAAGGAATTTTGATGGGGTTTTTTTCCTCCAAAATGTTCATATCGCTATTTTTAAGACCCATTTTAAGATGTTTTTCTATGCAGTTCATCTAAAGTGCATCCAAATCACATAGAGGCATGTCGGGAAGAGGGGTATTGGGGGCAAGATTTGGGCATTCATAATATTTAGACATTTTTCTGCCATAATGGAACAAAACAAAAACATCCAGGGCTGTCTTAACAATGACTAAGTCGCAAAAAGGGGAAAGGGAATGGGACTTATATACTGCCTTTCTGTGGTTTTTCCAACTACATTCAAAGTGGTTTACATATTATATATACAGGTACTTATTTGTACCTGGGACAATGGAGGGTTAAGTGACTTGCCCAGGGTCACAAGGAGCTGCAGTGGGAATTGAGCCCAGTTGCCCAGGATCAGAGTCTGCTGCACTAACCACTAGGCTACTTCTCCAACTGCCCCAAATGACCAAATGACCACTGGAGGGATTAAGGCATGACACCCCCAGTGGTCACTGACACCTCTCACACTCCCCAAAGATGTAAAATAAACAGTATATACCAGGCTCTATGACAGCTTCAGATGTTATGGCCAGTCCTATTAGAGCAGCAAGCGGGTCCCTGGCCTGGAGTCACCTAGTGGTCCATGCAGTACACTGTAGAGAAGGGAACCCAGACCCATAACCTACTCTAACTGTTACATTTGTGCTGGAAAGTGTGATCCCACCAAAAACCTACTGCGGGGGAGGGGGGAGAGGAGTTAAAATGGATCCCGTAACTTTGTCTGTTGCTCTGCTTTCTATAATGGTAAAGAAATAAGGTAGGCTGAGGCTTTACACCTCTGAACCGCAGCTTCAGATTTCTTTTCAGATTGTGGGCCCGATGGATTCTTATCAAATCAATTGAAACCCGAAAGGTTCAAATATGCATCAAATAATTGATGGCGGTGTGTAAAGCTGTCAGGAAACATTGCTTATTAAACAGTGCTTTAGCAAAAGATGTGACCGGAAGACTCTCTGGTGTTTCATTGGTGATAAGATGATTTATGAACACTTCAGATTGTTAAATACACATGATGATATACTGATGGTTTATGAATACCTAAGATTGTTTAATATGCATGATTATATAATAGATTGATGTATATTTTTATAACTTTTATTCTTTTGTTTCATTATGATTAAATTTTATTTATATTTAATATAGACCCCTGACGCAGGCACTTCCCATTTGAGCTGAGGCCATGACCAGGAGGTGTGCCGCCAGACTTCGGGTCTACTATCTCCTTGATTCCCAACCTACAGACATCCCTGCCACAACCATTCTTAGAAGTGTCGCCGACTCCAGAGACTGGAACTCAATGCAAGACACTGGAGTCTACAGTCCATGGGGGGATGGAGTTGACATCATTAGAGGAAGTGTTTCTGATTTTTGGAGATAATGGAAACCAAGGATTCCCATCTCAGAAATGACCAAATGCAACCCTTTTGGTCATGGGAGGAGCCAGCATTCATAGTGCACTGGTCCCCCTCACATGCCAGGAAACCAACCGGGCACCCTAGGGGGCACTGCAGTGGACTTCATAAATTGCTCCCAGGTACACAGCTCCCTTACCTTGTGTGCTGAGCCCCCCAAACCCCACTACCCACAACTGTACACCACTACTATAGCCCTTATGGGTGAAGGGGCACCTAGATGTGGGTACAGTGGGTTGCTGGTGGGATTTGGAGGGCTCACATTTACCACCACAAGTGTAACAGGTAGGGGGGATGGGCCTGGGTTCGCCTGCCTGAAGTGCATTGCACCCACTAAAATTGCTCCAGGGACCTGCATACTGCTGTCATGGACCTGAGTATGACATTTGAGGCTGACACAAAAGATTTTTAAAGATGTTTTTTGAGGGTGGGAGGGGGTTAGTGACCACTGGGGGAGTAAGGGGAGGTCATCCCCGATTCCCTCCGGTGGTCATCTGGTCAGTTCAGGCACATTTTTATGGCTTGGTCGTAAGAAAAACAGGACCAGGTAAAGTCGTCCAAGTGCTCGTCAGGGACACCCTTTTTTTTCATTATGGGTCGAGGACGCCCATGTGTTAGCAGGGTCGATCTTAACAACTACGGAGCCCTGTGCAGACCAGTTCGCTGGCCCCCCCCACTCCCACCAGCTCCGCCCCACCCAGCCCCGCCCCTTGTTGACAAGCTATGTTTTAAACATTTTCTTTTATTTCAAATAAAGACAAATCAAGCAAAACTTGTATACAAATAATTCAAAGATGAAAAATGCTATACTAGGAAACCTTTGGGTTTAAAAAGCAAAACCATGTACATGTAAGGCTAGATAAATGAATTAAAATGAATCCCCTTATGTAATACTTGGTAGCAATAATGAAACAATGAATATTCAGATAGCAAGTAGCCTGAGCCAACAGATTTATTTTTCACTGAACATAATTAACTTCATATGAACTTGGCTGCTAATAGTGTGCTGAACTGGACAATGTTGGCACATTTAGCCACACTCGTTTACCAGCCATGGTGCATATGAACAGTAATCAATGAAAATATTACACCAGTACAGGAGAAGAAAAATAACTTGTTTTTTTTTCACTATAAATAATTTCTGTAAGCTGTTACAGCTCCAGTATACCCAAAATGACACAAACCAAATTAGCATACAGATTCTGCATGCAGCACAATACCAGAAAAACAGAATATTGCTATACATTGCAAAATAAGACAGCAGATGTAAATTCTCAAACTGGACATTTTCCAAACACTAAAATGAAAATAAAATGATTTTTTTCTACCTTTGTTGTCTTGTGACTTTGTTTTTCTGATCATGTTGGTCCCAGTCTCTGATTCTGCTGCTCTCTATCTGCTCCCTTAACTCCACTTCCAGGGCTTCCTTTCCATTTATTTCTTTATTTCCCTCCTTTCTTCATTTCTTGCCCTACACCCATAGGTAAAAGCTGGGTCCTCCATGGACTTGACTGGAGGGAGGTATAGAGTGGATCCAGCTTTTGCCTATTTTCACCAATAAAGTCAACACCTACAGAAGGTGATCTCTCCACAGGAGAAACGAAAGTCAAAACCAACAAGACCTTGTTTAGGAAAACATCATTTGTGTGAGGACTCTTTTGGATACACTGTTTTTTTTGGTTTTGCCTATTTTCTCAAGCCATGTGCAGTTTTTCTCCTCTTTTCCTTTTCCCTCATCTCCGTCAGTATGCATCTTCTTCCTCTCTCTTCCCTCTCCTCCATCCATGTCCAGAATTTCTCCTCTCTCTCCTCCCCTCCATCCATGTTCATCTCACTTCATCTCATGACCTCTCTCTTCCCTTCCCTCCATCAATATCCAGCATTTCAACTTTCCCTTCTCCTCCATCCATGTCCAGAATTTCTCCTCTCCCCTCCATCCATGTGCATCTCCTTCCTGTCTTCCCTCACTTCCATCCATGTCAAACATTTCTCCTGCCCTCCCCTCCATCCATCCATAGCAACTCTCCTCTCTCCCCTGCCCTCCCTACCCATCCATGTCCAACAATTCTCCTCTACCCTCCCCTCCCATCTATGTCCAGTGATTCTCCTTTGCCCCCTGTCCTCCCCTCTCATCCACATCCAACGATTTTCCTCTGTCCCCTGCCCTCCCCTCCCATCCATGTCCAGCATTTCTCCTCTCTCCCCTCCCCTCCATCCATGTGCATCTCCTTCCTGTCTTCCCTCACCTCCATCCATGTCCAGCATTTCTCCTGCCCTCCCCTCCATCCATCCATGTCCAGCAACTCTCCTCTCTCCCCTGCCCTCCCCACCGATCCATGCCCTGCAATTCTCCTTTGCTCCCTGACCTCCCTTCTCATCCACATCCAGTGATTCTCCTCTGTCCCCTGCCCTCCCATCCTATCCATGTCCAGCGATTCTCCTCTGCCCTCCCCTTTATGTCCAGTGACTTGCCCGCCCAGCCCCCAACTTAACTTACCCCCCTTTTCAGCCCCCAAGTTTCAGGTCCCAACCGCAGCCCCAGCCCCATCTGTGCCCTCAGTTTTCCTCAGCTGCTTTCCTTCCAGCCGCCCTGTGTTTAAAAAGTCACAGTGGCGGCAGCGGCAGCGAAAAAGCAGGCTCGCCTCTAGCTTTTAAGCCTTCCCTTCTTTCTCAGCGTGCACTGTGCCACCATCATGGAAACCGGAAACAGGAAATTGCATCAGTGCACACTGAGAGAGAAGGGGACAGCTTAAAGGCTAGAGGCAAGCCTGCTTTTTCGCTACCGCCACTGCGACTTTTTTAATGCAAGGAGGCTGGAAGGAAAGCAGCTGAGCGACAATATGGCAGGGATCGACAGGAAGCGCCGTGGGGCACCTGGAGGCGCGAGGGCCTGAGCGACCGCTCCTGTCGCCCCTGCCTAAGACCGGCCCTGTGTGTTAGGCATGCCCAAGTCCTGCCTTTGCTACGCCTCTGACATGCCCCTGTGAACTTTGGTCATCTCCGCGATGGAAAGCAGTTGGGGACACCCAAAATCGGCTTTCGATTATGCCGATTTGGGTGACCCTGTGAGAAGGACGCCCATCTTCTGATTTGTGTCGAAAGCTGGGCATCCTTCTCTTTCAAAAATAAGCCTGCTAGTGATTATCATCATGATATGCACAGATGCCATTTTTCTTTAAATATAAACAGTTACCATGGTTTTCAATCAGAAGGATGTGGTCCTTAATAAAAATTTCTATCTGGAGAATGGTTATGGTTCTCATAGACTGATGCAAGAGTTTCCAGAAAAGAGGTAGTAGAGGGTAAATGTTGAATATGTTTTGAAGAACTTGTGAGAAATGGAATCAACTGATCGCCAGTCAGGAAGTGGCAGGACCTGATCAATTCACACTGAAGGAAACATTGCAGCAGTTGAAGAACTAGGTAGTGAAGTAACGTCATTTAGATGAGGTGGCCAGTGTGAATGCAGGCATATTGCAAATCTATTCAGGATGATATATCCCAATTTTTATTGAAATTGGTCACGTTTTGACAGAGTTATGCAGAAACATCTTTGCATAGTTTGTTTTGAAATACAGTGTAAAACTGATGAACTGCTATGAAGCTCATTTTCAAAAGAGAAAAACATCCAAAAAGTGGCATAAATACGCATTTAGACTTTTTTCTCACAAAAACATCCAAATTGGTATTTTCAAAACCAATGTATAGACGTTTTTCTATGAAGTCCGTCAGAAGTGCATTCAAATCACAAGAGGGTGTATTGGGGCGTGTTAAAGGTGAGGTCTGGGCGTTCCTAACACTTGGACATTTTTCAGCCATGGATTATAAATCCATTTGAGAAACTTTAGACCACTGTCGTTGTCTCTTGAGTCCATGGTCGATTTCCCACTGTCCATCATTTTCTGTGTACCTTTCATGAGAATTTAACGTTCTTCCACCTTGGTGGCTTTTCTCCTGGACAAAACAAAACCATCCATGATCCAGCACTAAAACTAAGATATTTTGAGCTACACATGTTTTTATAATGAATAAGGCATAAAACGGTGACCTAAATGACCAGATGACCACTGGAGTGAAGCACAAATGACCTCCCTTTACTCCCCTAATGATCACTGATCCCCTTCCTTCCCCCCTCCCAAAAGGTGATTAAAACATTACTTACCAGCTACTTACCAGTCTCAGATGTAATACTCAGGTCAATTAGAGAAGCTTGCAGGCCCCCTACAGTAGTCTAGTGGTAGGTGCAGTGCACTACAGACAGGAGGACCCAGGCCCATACCTTCCTCTACTTGTTACTCTTGTGCTGGAAACTGTGAGCACTCCAAAATTCACCCAAATCCTACTGTACCCACACATAAATGCCCCCTTCAACTATAAGGGCTATTGTAGTTGTTTACAGTGGGGGGGGGGGGTAGTGGGTTTTGGGTGGGTTTGGGGTGGGTTTTGAGGGGCTCAGCACACAAGATATGGGAGCAATAGTGAGATATGTACCTGGGAACATTTATATGAAGTCCAGAGTAGTGTCCTCTAGGGTGCCCCATTGCTCTCCTGGGATGTCTGGGGGATCAGTCTACTAAGAATGCTGGCTCCTCCTATATCCCAATGGGCTGATTTTGTGTGTTTTTCACTTGGACCAAAAAATAAACACACAGAGCACAAAAGCATCTAGCAAATAGCCATTTTAGAAAACAAAAGATAGACGTTTTTCCGTTTTGAAAATGGCATATTCCTAACTTGAATTTTGGATGTATTGAGCAAAATGTCCAAAGTTGGACTTAGACATCATATCGAAAATGCCCCTCCATGTAGCCTGACAACATCACCCAATGAAAAATTTTTCTGCTAAAGTGATTTAGTATTTATGGATCCCTCCCAAGTTGAATGTTGGAGAAATTCTTGCATTTCTTGACTTTCTTCATAGTCACCTCAACTACCACAGAAGGAATGGAAAGTTGAACCTTGTAGCAGTGCCGTAGCGAGGGTGGCTGACACCCGGGGCGGTTCGCCGATATGCACCCCCCCGGATGCAGCATGGCACACCCCCCTCGGCACACGCTCACCCCCCCCCCAGAGCGCATTCTTACCAAAGGGTGCGGGCGGGAGGGCCGCTCCGCCCCGAGTGCACGCCGCTGGGAGCTGCGTCAGCTCCGCTGGTTCCCTGCTCTCTCTGCCTCGGAACAGGAAGTAACCTGTTCCGGGGCAGAGAGAGCAGTGAACCAGCAGAGCTGACACCCCCCCCAGCGGCGTGCACCCAGGGCGGACCACCCCACCGCCCCCCCTTCCTATGCCACTGCCTTGTAGAATCATGGGACTGACTAGACTTTGTATGTCATGTCCAATGTTTTAGAGATTGGTTGAATGGTTAGTGGAATCTGCTTTGCATGGAATTGTTGGTCTGTCACATATAGTTCTGCCACATAAGTAATTGCTTTTAGTGCCTCAGTATATTTGAAGAGAAAATACCTACTCTTAGCCCAGCATCCTATAAGTTTTATTAACGATTTGCTATCTCACCCATGAACCAAGTTATCTGAATGGCTTACAGTCTACTTTAGAGGAGAAGGAAAGGATATTGTTCAAGACAAAAAAGACAGGGTAGGTGTTTGAACTGCAATATCTGATAGGAAACTAATTGAGTAGTACATGAGGAGGAGAGTTGTGTTGTCCAGGCTCACCCTAGTGAGCTCTGAAAATGTAGGAGAAGGGTTAGTTGTAAGCATCTATAAACAAAAAGATTTTGTTGCAACGAAGATTGTAACCAAAGGTGTTGTGGCAGCTTAATCCACTGCTTAGGGCCTTGGATTGAAAAGATTGTGCATTGTGTGAAGTCGAAAATGATCTCCCTAAAAGAGAGTACATGTAGGCATTTTTGCTGTAATGATCTGTAGTACAAATATAAGAAAGCTATTGAGGAGGGGGGGGGGGGGGGGGCAAACTTCAAGGGGGCGTGTTGGCAGGGTACAGAAGGCGGGACAGAGGCGTGCTTAAGAGATGGCCGGCTTCGCACGATAATGGAAAAAAGAAAGCCGGCTCTGACGAGCATTTGGTCGACTTTATTTGGCCCTTTTTTTTTCACTACCAAGCCTCGAAAAGGTGCCCCAACTGACCAGATGACCACCGGAGGGAATGGGGGATGACCTCCCCTTACTCCCCCAGTGGTCACCAGCCCCCTCCCACCCAAAAAGAACAAAACAAAACATTTTTTTGCCAGCCTCTATGCCAGCCTCAAATGTCATACCCAGCTCCATGACAGCAGTATGCAGGTCCCTGGAGCAGTTTTAGTGGGTGCAGTGCATTTCAGCCAGGCAGACCCAGGTCCATCCCCCCCTACCTGTTACACTTGTGGTATTGTTGAGCCCTCCAAACCCCCCCAAAACCCACTGTACCCACATGTAGGTGCTCCCCTTCACCCATAAGGGCTATAGTAATGGTGCAGAGTTGAGGGGAGTGGGTTTTGGGGGGGATTTGGGGGGCTCAGCGCCCAAGGTAAGGAAGCTATGCACCTGAGAGCTTTTTTTTTTTTAATTTTTAGAAGTGCCCCCTGGCATGTCAGGGGGGCCAGTGCACTACAAATGCTGGCTCCTCCCATGACCATTGGATTTGGCCGGGTTTGAGATGGCCGGCTTCGGTTTCCATTATCAATGAAAACCGAGGCCGGCCATCTCAAACCTAGCCATCTCTGACATTTGGCCAGCCCCAACCGTATTATCAAAACAAAAGATGGCCGGCCATCTTTTTTGATAATACGGTTCGGGACCGCCTTTTGCGGCGCCGGCCATATAGATGGCTGCCTATGTAGATGGCCGGCGCCATTCGATTATGCCCCTCTTGGTCTATATGCTTTAGTAGAGCAGTGTGTCTCACTAAGGACTAGGGTATCTAGAGTGGTTTGCAAAGAGTCATTCCAAGTCTTGACTTGGTCCTCCAGAGAGGGTGTACAGAAGATATCAACAGTTAAGTTGGATTTTTCTAGCAGTGATTGTGAGGTGAGTTGACTGCGATCTCTACACTTAATGGGTACAGGGGACAGCTTACCTGAGACAGTAGCAAGTATGTAAGTGAAAGACAGTAGGAAATAGTCTATCTAGGGCAAGAGGAGAACTTGAAGTGAACAGGAGGCTCTGTCATGTAGGAGAATAAGATCCAAAGCACGTCCAGCTGTGTGAGTGGCACCATACACACGCTGCGTGAGATTAAGATGACAAATTAGCAAGGTAAAGTCTTGAGTTTAAGGAGAGGTTATATCCTCTAGATATATGTTGAAATCACCTAGTATGATCGGATGTGAGAATTTAATACAATGGTCAATTAACAGATCTTTAGGGAGTTGAAAAAATGTGAAGAGGGAGGGGGCAGGAAATACTCAAGACGAAAGTCAGCTTTGCGAGGTGCTCTGATGGTGACTGTGTTACAGTCATCAGGTTCAGACACAGTTTGCAATCCCCTTATGCAGCAGGATAGTGGAGATGACCACACCTAGAGGTTGTAGGCTGTCCCTTGGAAGATTCTTGACTTATATGCATAGAGGTTACAATGACTACTCAGAGCTAATTTTCTCCTGCTTCTTTTCATGCAAGAGATGCTTCTGTCCCTCCAGATGATCAAGACGTTGTTTCAGAAGATCTCTTCTGACACTAGGAGATATTTGCCATCATCTTGAGCATGGTCAGGACCCAAACAAGGGGCACTCTTGGAATGAATATTGAAGTTCTGGATTTTTTTGCTGCAATTTGGGCATGACTGAAACTTGACTTTGACAATACCATTGTTTTTTTTATTTTACATTAAATAAATTTCAATAAAATAAAATGAGAAGAAAAAGGCAAAAACAGCAGTGAAATATGGCAAAAAAGGAAAGCTGTGACTCGTGTCCCTTTACAAAAGTTGAAAAACAAAACAAAACTGAAGAGCAGAGAAGACTGCTGTGTGTGAGAAGGGCTACACATCTATAGAACTCTGATCTGAAGATCTGAGCTGTTGTAGACCTGTTCTGTCCTTGCATCATCAGATAGCACTTATCCTGACTCAATCCTGCTTGACATGGAACATGGAATAATTGTTTTGTACAGTCCAGGGCACTTGACACCAACAGTGTTTAAACCAAGTACTGATCCATAAATTGAAGAGGTAAATTGCAGGGGAAACTATATCAGATGCCCCAGAAGAAGAGTTTACTTTTTCATGTCTAAAAATTCAAAACAAGGACTCTTTTGGACTTTTGATTGAGTTTTACACTTTAGTTTTTCCCTTGTTGTTTCCTCAGTTTTTATCCTATATATACTTACTTTAGGGAAGCACTGGTAAAGATATTTTACTTATTTTTACCCAAATATGGTTTTGTGGTTCCGTTCCCCCCCCCCCCCCCAATAATCTTTTGCTGCTCATATGTGCATCACTCCAGTGCATGTCTTGAGGTGATATACTCCTCCACACCACCTAGACCCTTAATACTTTTGTGTCTTTTATGTCTCCATCTGGAGGCTACCTTCATACTTCCTTTGGAAGAAGGCTCCATATATGACATTTGTAATCTCATTTGTTTATACTGCTTAGAAAAGCATAATAGAAAAAATAAGAAAGAAATAATATTAAAACAAGTGGAAAAATTAATGTAGGGGTCCTTTTACCAAACAGTGGTAAAAAGTGGACTTAGAGGGGCACTATGTCCGAAAACGGGTATGTGAAGAGGCGGGACAGACCGTATTATCGAAAAAGATGGGCATCCATCTTTTGTTTCAAAAATACGGTTTGGACGGACCAAATGCCATGGATTTGGTCCCTTCTGAGATGGACGTTTTTTTTTTGCGATAATGGAAACTAAAAACGCCCAGCTCAGAAACATCCCAATCCAAGCCATTTGGTCGTGGGAGGGACAAATGTACAACACTACCATAGCTCTTAGGGGTGAAGGGGGCAACTACATGTGGGTACAGTGGGTTTTAGAGGCCTCCCATTTACCACCACAAGTGTTAAGGGTGGGGGGGGGGGGGGATGGGCCTGCGTCTGCCTGCCTGAAGTGCACTGCGGTACCCACTAAAAGTGCTCCAGGGACAGGACTTGTTGCTGCTGTATAACCTTGGCACAGCAGTTGACACCTGAAGACTAATGTCGCTGAAAACGTCCTTTATTTGAATAAGCACCTTTACTCACAGTTAACTGCAGATCAGAGGTTGTGCCCCACTGGCAACGAGTCTCGCTGGTACTGAGATTAGCAGTAGGTCCGAGCTGGCAGAATGCTGTCCAATGCCCTCTTTCAGCAACATTCAAGGTAAGAACTAAGTGCTGAAATGTGGCTAACACATGAAAGGGATCTAAAAGTGTCTTACACAAATGGCCACTAACTCATGGACTACCGGAAACAAAACAGGGCACACTCTGACCCAGTAAGCAGAGGGAAAAGCACCATGGAAGTAGAGCCTACCAACTACCAACATCGTGAGCATTTAACACAAGCTAGTGGAATCACGGAGCCCAATACCCTACACCCACCACAATGCATTGCTGATGTGACTCTGCAGTGCCCTTAACAGAAAAGGTGTCACACTCACCCGAGACCCACATCAGAACCAGGGAAAGGCTGTCAGAGGATAGAACACATTCTGCTGTCATGGAGGTGGGTACGGCATTTGAGGCTGGCATACAGGCTGGGAAAAAAGTTTGTAAAGTGTTTTTTTATTGGTGGGAGGGGGTTAGTGACCACTGGGGGGGGTCAGGGGAGATCATCCCCGATTTCCTCCGGTGGTCATCTGGTCAGTTGGGGCACTTTTTGGGGACTTGGACCTGAAAAATAAGGGTCCAAATAAAGCGGACCAAATTCTCGTCAAAAACGCTCTTCTTGTTTCGATTATCAGCTAAAGACGCCCATCTCTCCTCGGCCAATAACCACGCCCCAGTCTCGCCTTCGCCATGCCTCCAACACACCCCAATGATCTTTGTTCGTCTCCGTGATGGACTGCAGTTGAGGACGCCAAAAATCGGGTTTCGATTATACCAATTTGGGCGCCCACGGGAAACGGACGCCCATCTCCCGATTTGGGTCGAAATATGGGCGTCTTTCTCTTTCGAAAATAAGTTTGCCAGTGCACCCTTACATGGGTCATTCATATGCACTCAGGCCATTTTTATCACGGGGGTAAAATAGCTGATTTTTGGAATTTTTCAATAATGGCCATGTGTTAAAGTCATTTATTTTGTAGGCAGTAGGAACTCATGAACTAAACCTCTGCTAAACAGTGGCGCCTATGTTTACTAAGGGGCACTATGGGTGCGTTAACGTTTTAACACACGTACATGGTTTACGCGCATTAAATGCTAACACGCCCATAGAAATGTATAGGCATGCTAGCGTTTAACGCGCCTTAAATTTACAAGTGTGTTAAAAATGCTAAAGCACCTTAGTAAACATACCCCTAAATGTGCAGCAATATAGCTGTACTAACTGATTAATGCAGAACACACCTACACTTCACCCACAGCACATTGGTAGCATGTCGACGTGGCAAAATTACTGTGGGTGCCTCAGTGCATCCCACAGTATTCCATTTTTTTTGCTGCAGTAAGTATGCATTAGTGCTTACTGCAGCTTTGTAAAATGACCCCTTAGCCTGTTAAGTTAAACGGTGGTGGGGGAGGGACACTGTTCCCTCTAAGCTGAGCAGGGGTCCACCAACTGCATTGCTGCCAGTGGAGGGTGGCGCTTCAATATTATGTTTTCAGTCGCTAGGGGAAGGCAGGTTACCTGGAGTCCTACAGAGCTTGCTTGCTCCACACTGTTGAATATGTGATAGTGAAGCAGCACCCCTCTCCCCTCCCTCCCCACTGGCAGGACTGTACGTGGAGGTCTGTCATTCAGCTTAGAGGGAACAATAGGGGGAGGGGATAACTAAAATGTGTGGTTTCTTGGGTTCTACCACTAAACTGTAATAAATCTGAAGTATACAACAGGTCTGTATTAGTCGATGAGTGCTGGATCGTGCTTTCATTTTGTGAGTCATATATTTTGGTATTCTTTAGAGCTAATGGAATGACACAATGCCCCATATAAAAAATGGTTCACAGAATTTAATTTTCTTTCATTGCTTTCATTTTGCGAATGTGCTACTGCCCTTTATTTCCTATTTGCTCTCCCAGAAGGGCCAGCTCCAATTTCTGCTGCATGACAGGACCACATTTTCTCCAATAAAATCACCCATGAAAGCATTATTTGAAGAGTTAAATAACATATCTCACCCTTGCATCATGGTAATAATTGGGTATGACACAATGTCAGATCCCATGACATTCTCTTTCAACTCGAGTGGACTGCTGAATTGAAAATGTTCCATTTGAGTATTTTCCTGTTATGTGCTTATCCCACTCTTATTTTTTCTTTATCCATGCAGTCATGTATCTGCCTAAAAGTTGGTATTTAAATGAATTGATTTTTTTTCAAGCCTTCAGGCAATCTTTCTTATCTTAGGACAAAATGTACTATTTAGTACAGAAAATGATTTAGAGATTAGATAATCATTTCCCTTTGTGAAGCTACCCATTTTCAAATAAATCAGTCATGAGACTATCAGGGTATCAATTGCTTAAACAAAAGGTTAATTGATATGCCACAAATGAACTGATTTGATCTAGATTTGCACTTTAATAAGATAGTTTATCCTAAGTGTCCCATAGATTAAAATTATACTCTGACTTTTGATACACTATTGGGATGACATTTTAAACCACTTATGTGAGAGGCAGTAGGTGCAATCACATTTTTTTGTTTTCATTTTGGAAAACCACAGAATGCATACATTCTGGCCACTCAAGAGCCACTATTTTTGTGTTTGTTCATTTAGGGAAAAGAAGGGATTTTGGATTCAGCTCATTCCTTTTTCAGCAGTAGATCAAGACGAGTTATATTCAGGTACAGTAGGTATTTTCTAGTCCCTGGAGGGCTTACAGTCTAAGCTTGTCCCTAAGGCTATGGAGGGTTAAATGACTTACCCAAGATCACAAGGAGTTGCAGAGAGATTTGAAGATGGCTTTCCTGGCTCAGTCAGCTGACCTAGTAGGCTAGATGTTTGGGATGGGCCAAAAGCCAAGTTTAAAGATATATGTTTAACCACAGTCTTTTCTCTATAATTAGTATAGGCATAACTTGGTAGGTTTCCTGCTCAATGTGGGGAGGAGAGAAGGTTAAGAAAGCCATATTGGTGGTGGTGGTGGGGGGATTCAATTCAGCTTTGGAACCTGCAGTGTTTGGGGGTACACCACACCTCATGCTTACCCCAACTGTGCCTATGATGTTCAGAATGAGGAAGATTCTGAAGTTCCTGTTCTTACTCCGATCCTGAATACAATGAGATAATGGAGGTTAGGCCTGCTTGTTAATCACAGACCACTGAGTGTCACCTCTCATACATTGGAGGGAACTACTTAGGCCTTGCTTAATCTGGGTCTTTGGAGAATTCCAGAAAAAGAATTACAGTAGGATTCTGCCAGGTGGCATAGGTGCTGAAGAAACGTAAGAGAGCTCAGCAACCTGAAAGGAGAACAGCCTCTCTGATAGCTAATTCCTACTAACTAGGGAGCATTCCCCCAGGACAGCTAGCCCTAACCAAAGAAAGAGAAGAAGGAAAAGGAAAGTGAAGGAAGCTGTCAGACAAAGGGAAGGTCTGAATGAAGCAACCTACAATTGACTTCCCTAGAAACAGCACAAGCCAGAGGGATTCAATCTAAGGGTCCTCTCAAAGCCCAGCTGCCAGAAGACTTTTTTTCAAGAGCAATATCTCCAAATCGGTTAGTTTTTCACATCCTATGATAGATGAACATTGCTCCTTAGGCAGGTAATGTGGAGTATGATCTCAGTCTGTCAGATTTATTGCTAATGCTCAGTGTAGTGCTTGCATCTTGACAAAGAGAACTTCCTTCTTGAATTCAAACCTGTGGCACCCAATACAATGGGAATATTTCAATATCTTTCTGTCACATTTTCTTGATCTCTGATTACATTGCCTGGTACTTGAAGATCTTCTCTTTCTCCACATGACATACATAATAATCATGCAGCACTGACACTTCTATTATCAATTCAGTTTTCATGTTTTTCTCCTACTAGCATATCCAGTTTTTTTTTGGGGTGGGGGGAGAGGACAGTTAATTGCACTCATGATGGATTGTAATGGGACATCCAGTTTATTGATCTTGGGTAAGCCATAGAATCTGGGAGTCAGGTGGGTTAACTTGCTTCAAACTTGATTTTGACCCTGGTTTGATGGAGGTAGTATTGTTGATCCAGTTCACTA
The DNA here is from genome assembly GCF_901765095.1 of Microcaecilia unicolor. NCBI lineage: Eukaryota > Metazoa > Chordata > Amphibia > Gymnophiona > Siphonopidae > Microcaecilia > Microcaecilia unicolor. The sequence goes on from NC_044032.1 coordinate 508,696,821, forward strand.
CTCTCCTGTGGATCTTCTGTAGTGGGTTATTTGGTAGAACGAGTAAGTGTTCCTTGAGGATATAATCTGCCTGGTAAGCTTCCTTTCTTTCTTTCTTTCTTTCTTTCTTTCTTTCTTTCTTTCTTTCTTTCTTTCTTTCTTTCTTTCTTTCTTTCTTTCTTTCTTTCCATTTTTGACAATCCTGACCTTTCAAGTTAGTTGTTCCTTATGTACTAGAGCTTAATAAAATAATGTGGGTTGTTTTATGACTATATCATTTTTTTTCTGTGTATGGGATTGCTAAGAGTTTTCTTATTACTATGGAGTTTGAGTGAATAACTCATATGTTTCAGAGGTTACAACACAATATATAGATCACAACTATATATAATTACAAATCTTTATTATCTTTCAAATTTACTCATCCAAAATACATGTAATATTAAACCTGTAAATATGTATATCTACTACTACTACTACTTATCATTTCTATAGCGCTGCTAGACGTACGCAGTGCTGTACACTTGATGAAGAGGTAAGGGAATCCTCACACTTCAATCTCACCACAATTGGTACAGCTATATTGGAATACAGATACCCTATTTTTGTATTATATGTTTCAGAGGTGATATAAATGAGATGGTATGAAGATGGAAACATGAGCAGGTTTTATTGTATTGCTGAGCTAATGCTCCTCTGAAAATGGCATTCTAACAATGAAAACAGCTTTCATTTTCACTATGGAGAAGTTAAAGCCTTTCCATAATAAAGATATTTTAACGATAATCCTGAAAAGGAAACCACTTTAGATAAAAATAATTCTGATGACTTCTGAGCACTGAAGGTTAAGAACTCCATATACATTGACATTATCATTGAAATTCAGATTAGGTGTGAAATTGATTGTTTTCCTACTTAAGAATATACATAATTAGGCATAACCACTTTCACCTGCCCACACACTAAACACAGACATTTTACTATAATGCATACATACATAATATTCAGATATGTATATTTATGCACAGACAGATTAGGTCTGCTTCCTGCCTAAACATGTCAAGCACATGATACAGATTTATGTTGTGTGTGGTTAGAATAAATGGCTGCTTCTTCTTATTTACTTATTATAACTGTATTGCCCATTTTTTCCTAAAATATATCAAGGTGATGTACATTGAAAAGTGCAATATGGAGGGTAGTTATTAAGATGTGTTACAGTCTTAACACATGTTATTTGCTCCTTAAGGCATGTTAAAGAGCAATACAGTATACAGTGCAATCCGTTTAAGTGCAAGGGTCTGGGGCCAAAGAAATACATGCAGTTAACCGGAGCGTGCACTTAACCGTTGTGACCCTAAGAAGCTTGACATCTGATAAACATATGTATAGTACTGTTTATTATACGTACAGTATACAGTCTCCGTTAACTGATGTTAGGCTTACTTGAAGTAATCAGTCATAGTCCTCTGTATACTATTGTGCCTGTGAGTTCCATACACTATGTCTGCCAGTAAAAACTGTCATAGCACTGACATCCAGTGGCCTCCAGATAGGCCCGCATGGTGTTGAGACTCTTCAGCACTCTTGCAAAAGTGACAGGAGGTTGTTGAATTTCAACAGCATGTGTCTCACTGCTCATTTCATCATCTGTTTCATCATCAGCCATTGCCTGCGTGTAGGCGCATATCTCGACATCAGTGCTGTCGTCAGCTGTTTGTAGATAGTAAGCAACAGCTACATAGTGATGAAACTCCTCTTCAGTAACACTGGCTGGGATGTCAATAGCCTGTTCATCTGACGCGTTTGCAATAGCTACATCTGTTTCGTCCCTCTCCATAGCCTTAACAAAGCTTGCCCGCTTGTAGCAGTTCATAATGGTTACCTGTGTAACATAATTCCAGGCTTCTTTCTACATACGTAGGGAATTCAATAGTGATAGATTACGAGCCAGTTCAACAGCACGTTTATCCTTGCCGGTCTGGTCATCCATAACGCTTATCAGACGACGTAACACAAGAGCCTGATAATGTTGTTTGAAATTGGCTATTATGCCCTGATCCATAGGTTGGATCAGAGAGGTAGTGTTTGGTGGCAGGAAGACCACCTTGACATTAGACAGCCTGACATCATTATTGTGTGCAGCACAATTATCACAAAGCAACAAAATCTGACGCTTTTGTGCCCGCATTTCAGTGTCTAACTTCTTTAGCCACTGCTTCCAAATTTCCCCAGTCATCCATGAATTTGCATTAGCCTCGCATGACACAGGAAGTCGCTTAACATTCTTGAAGCAACAGGGCTGTTTGCTCTTTCCAATGACGAGGGGTTCCAACTTCTCACTCCCATCCATATTGCAGCAAAGGAGGATCATCAGTCGGTCCTTCGACGTTTTACTTCCTGTAGTTTCAGCTTGTTTGAATGCAAGTGTTCCATCAGGAATCGCTCGCCAGTAGAGACCGTTTTCATCAGCATTGAAAATGTCACGAGGTGCAAACTCGTGCAAGATGGTAGGAAGAACTGAAACAATCCCAATTTTCAGCACCAAAGTAATCAGTGTCTTGTTTTTCACCATGCTGTTTCTTGAATTGTATGTTGTTCCTCTCCTTCCATCTTTCCAACCGTCCAACAGTGGCTTTGAATTCAGTTAGTCCAAGACTTTCAGCTAGGTGATTAGCTTTCTCCATAAGCAGCGGACCACTGACAGAAAACCGTCTGCTCCTGACTTGAGAAAACCACCGAAGAAGAGCATCTTCTACATCCTCAGCTTTTCCCGCCCGTTTGTTTCCTGTGTGGATTTGTATTGTTTTGCCAGTCTTCCAGAAGCTGATCTTTCTGCTTCAAGATACATGAAATTTGACTGGGATTGACACCATATTATTTAGCAATAGATGCTTGACTTTGGTTGTTTTCTAATTTTTAAAGAACTTCTATTCGTTCAGCCAGTGTTAAAGTCTTACAGTTGCGCGATGATGACGACGACTCCAGTGTTCACTCTAACAACTTTCTTTTGCTTATTCTACCTGTGGCAGTTTCTAATGATATTTCAAATTTATGGCCCCTTTGTCACATGCCAATAGGCTTCCATATTCCATGCGTGCGCTTATGTGGAGTCTTTCCTGCAGAGGAGCGGTCTTAAACCATGCATATAAGCGAATGTTGCACTTATCAGTGGTGCGCTAAACTGAAGTTAGTCCCGAGTTCCGAGGATCCAAGATGGCGCTGATGAACAGACGTGCGTCGTGAGAGCTCCCGTACCTCTGATCTTTTTTTTGGTAGTGCGGCGCGTCCCCTGTGAAATGGGTAAAAGAAAAGGTAAAATCGGTACCCCTGCCTCCTCGGGACCGATTGGGAACCCCACCTCGCGCCAATCAACTTTGGAAGCGTACGGGATCCGGGCGCCGGTTACCCCAATATCTACTTCAACCGCGCAGACATCCGCACACAGCAGTTGCGAGGGAGTGACGCTTAGTTCCCCCTCACAAGGCCTAACCCCTCCGCAACCCGGAAGCAGTGCTGTTCTAAGTAGCGACCGTCTGAAGACGTCCGAAGTGGGCTTAATTTCTTCAGCGCTCGGAGGAGGCTTGCTCACTGAATCTTTCTCTGGAGAGATATCAATCGAGGGATTGAGATCTACCTCGACGCCGTTGCTGCCCAGAGAAGGTATTTCCGGGGGAATTTGTGGAGTGGTAAAACCGGCCCCAGTCACAATTGACATGCTCTGGAATGTCATACAGAGACTTGACTCAACCTTAATAAAAATTTCAGAGTCCCTTCAAGGAGAGACTCAGGAACTTAGAAATAACTTTCAACAATTAACTACTAAAGCAGAGGAAAATACAGATAGTTTAAAAAAGTTGGAAACAGAAATAGTCTCTTCAAAAGAAACCATGACTACACTAATTAAGGAAAGAAATGTATTTGCTAGAAAATATGAGTTTCTTGAGAATCAACTTCAGAAGAACAATTTACGACTACTAAACTTTCCTGTTACAACATTTATATCTCCAATAGAGATGTTAAAGAAATATCTAGCACAAATTTTGGGTTTTACAACTGATAATTTTCCACCAGTGACAAAAGCTTACTATGTCAAAGGAAAAACTGTGAATGAACAATTACCCAATGCAGCTGTAGAATCTTTAAATGTAACAGAACTTTTAGAAACTTCGGTGATAACAGACAGAGCTACTTTAATAGTATCGTTTGCTTTTGAACTAGATAAAATCAATGTTCAAAGGATATATTTTCAACGAATGAAAGAAGATTTCATGGGGGGACAGATTAAAATTTTTCCTGATTTATCATGGGATACTCAGTTAAGAAGGAAAAAACTTTTGGCCTTCAGGGCAAGAGTTTTAGCCCTAGGGGGATCTTTTTTTATTAAGTTCCCATGTAAATGTTTAATTTCCTATGAGTCTAACAATTTTCTTTTTACCGACCCCATGAAACTTCAAGAGTTTATTATTGCTAAAGAAAGTTTGAGGAATATCTCTGGGGCAGTTAACCAGAATAACTCTGCTGTTTGATTGTATATTTGGTATAACCTCTGTTCATAATTTTTAGATAAATGATGTTTAAATATAATTTCTGACTCTTGGATCCTACTCCTAAGTGGTTTTTGTAAATGTGAATATTTCCTGTATGCTACATTTAGTTATGACTTTTCTAATAATTTCTCTTATTAATGTTCTTTTGTGAATGTTATATAAAAAACTAATAAAGAAATTAAATAATAAACTGAAGTTAGTCCCCATAGAAATTGATGGCACCAAAAACGGGACCGAAGTACGGCATGCAGTTAAACAGAGCAAGCGCTTATCCGATATGTATTTAAATGGAGTACACTGTATATATATTACCTTAGCGAACATTAGTATTAGATACTGCAGGATAATTGGGGGGGGGGGGGGGGTTAGAGTGTTTTATTGATTTGCCTAGGTGACTGCCTAGTATAACCTTTTCCATAGCACACTATACATTTTGGAGTCCTTTTGCTAAGGTGCACTGAAAAATGGCCTGCAGTAGTGTAGGCGTGTGTTTTGGGCACATGCAAATCCATTTTTAAGCGTGCCTGCAAAAAAATGCCTTTTTAAAATCTTTGCCGAAAATGTACATGCGGCAAAATCTTAATTGGTACACGTCCATTTTGGGTCTGAGACCTTACTGCCAGTCATTGACCTAGCGGTAAAGACTCATGTGGTAACCGGGCAGTAATGGCCTACGCACGTCAAATGCCACTTTGTGCGCATCCGATAAGCGTGTCCGAAAATAAAAATTATTTTTCGGACGCATGCCAAAAATGAAATTATCGCAAGAGCCACATGGTAGCTGGGCGGTAACTCCATTTTGGCACGCATTGGACGCGCATAGATGCTTATGCGGCTTAGTAAAAGGGCCCTTTTGTGTTTTAGGAAGAGGAGAAGATGGTGGTTGCTGAGGATGGGCAGACTGGATGGGCAATTTGGCCCTTATCTGCTGTCATGTTTTTAGACAAACAAGGGGACTTTAATGAAAGCTGTACTTTAATTCATGTAATATATAAAAATTGCATAAAGAAACACTTCTTATGTTACTGTTACATAAATGACTCGACACAGCATCATAGTTTTGCACTGCATGCCTGACTTAGGAGTCCACAAAATAAAGGAAGCCCAGCATGGGTGTCAATCAGTGTTAAGAGTTAAACCATAAATGCAAATTAAGACAGCATACCTGCCTGTCCACATTTTACCCATATTTTCACTTGTATTCTTCCTGAGATTGCAATAGATTTTATTTTTCCAACAAGAAATCACTGCACTATTTGTAATGACACCTCCTTTCATCACTGTTTTGTATTTGCTATTTCACCAGCGTTTATGGACTTTTTGTCAGCTCTCATTAGATTATTCGGTGACAGCCTTCCTCCTCCCCCTTTTTCAAATTATTTCCTAACCTAGACATTTCTGATTTATTTTATATTCTTTTTCATCATTGTTGTTCATGCTTGGCATGTTCACGTACTTATTGAAGGTGCTCGCTTGTATCATTTATGCTGTGCAAGCCTTCCATTTTTTATATGATCCTCTTTTAAGGATTACTGGTTCCATTAATACGCTCTTGACATAGTTAAGCAGTGTGCTACTTTTATATCTTTTTTAAATTTCTAGTGAATTCTTTTTAGCATAGCCATTATGATAGAACCAAGCAGAGTGCCACTTTTATAACTTTCCTTAATTTTCAGTGGTTCCATTAACACAGTGCTTACGACAAAGTAAAGCGGCATGTTCAGTGGTTTTTAGCATAGCACTTATGACAGAGTTAAGCAGAGTGCTACTTTTACAACTTTATAATATTTAGCAGTTTCATCAGTATAGCATTTATGACAAAGTAAAGCAGAGTGCCCTTTTTACAGTTTTTTCGTAATGTCCAGCGGTTCTTTTTAGCACGGTGCTTATGATAGAGTAAAGCAGAGTGCCAACTTTTAAGGTCCGTGCATAAAGTAGTGCTACAGTGAAGTTACTGTTTAATCTGTCCAAAGGTGTTACTTTTTTTATTATTTCACAGTTTTTCTATAGTAGTTTTTGTTGATTTGTTCAGATTGTGCACCGACATCTTGTGCACGGTCTTTCTAAAGGTACGTCTGCTTGATTATTTTTATTTAGACACTTTCTCTATATAACTTCCAAATATGTCTCACTCTTTTACAGAATATTAAACTGTCAAATTAATCATGGACTATAGACACACTTTACTGATGTATTTCAAAGCTGAGAGGAGCTAAAAGGAACAAAGAGGAGGAAAAGACCTCAAACCGTCCAGATGCTAGAGCTTACTCCATGTCCAATATCTTCAAAGCACTCGCCAGAACTTTATTCATCACTGGCCAAAAAACCTCCAATAGATCTCTTGTCAAGTTAAAAGTTTTCCGGCTTGGGTTATAACTTATGCTTCTTCAGTCATTCCGGCACTTGACAAACTTGGCAATCGTGGTCTGTAGATTAAGATAGCAAAAGTAGAGGCTGACAAATGTGCAAACCAATAGGGAGATAATATCAAAAAACAGCTGATTGGTTGGCTGGTCTTTTGTTCTCTCTGTGGATTAACTTGTTTTTATAACCACATGCATACATAAAGGAATTATTCAAGCCAATCAGCTTCTTCTCAGAGAAAGTTGTTTGTGACCCCTGAGGCAGGCGCCGAAACACGTACCGTGTCGGGTCCTTGATATGAATATTCTGAATAAACTGTTTTTTGATATTATCTCCTTATTGGTTTGCGCATTTGTCAGCCTCTACTTTTGCTGTTTTGCTTTCACTCTCCGTGGAGGCTCCTCCTGTCTTCTTGGATTTGCTGTAGATCAAGATATCATCTAAGTATGTCACCACACATTGATCTAGTATGTCCCATAATATCTCATTGAACCCATGTTGAAAGGTAACAGGGACATTTCTTAAGCCAAATGGCATCACTGGATACTCAAAATGTCTATATTGGGCGTGAAAGGCTGTTTTAATTTGTCCCCTTTTCATATACAAATAAGTGTATTGGGCTTCTAAAGGCACCACTTTGTGAAAACCTGAGCTGCTTGGAGGTATTCTAGCAGTTTGTTAATGAATGGGAGTGGGTATCAGTTCTGGATGGTCACATTATTGAGTGATCAGCAATCAATACATGGCCGATATGCTGTCATTCTTAGCAGAAAAAAAAAACCCATTGGGGCTCCTGCTAGATAAGTCAGTGGTCTGATGAATTCCTTTTTTCAGATTCTCCTCTAAATACTCCCTTAGGGCTTTAAGCTCTTAACCCCGAGAGGGATTAGATTCTGCTGAATGGGACGTCTGCCATGGGTTGCGAGTCTATTGAGCAGTAGTAGTCTATGAGGGAGTAAAGTTTCTACAGTTCCTTCATTAAACATTTCACAACACTGCATGTATTTTCTGGTAGGCACTCAGTTTCATATTCCTGAACTTCCATAGAAGCACCCTTTAGATTGTCCTCTCTTATTTGCAGATTGTGTACACAGTTCTCTTATCAAACCTGAGATGGGTAGTTGATCTGGCAACTTTCCACTAGAGCATACTTTATGCTGTTTTGAGATTGTTCTTTTTTTTCTTTTTTAGCAGCTTGTCTATGCACTGTGATCCCTGTGATATATCACTCGTAATACCTTTTTCCTCAGGGCGAGCTCCATTTACCTCTATCCTTATTTTCTTACGCTCAAACAGTTTCTAACCCAATCAGTCACTCAGGGCCCATACTGAAGGTGCTCAGTTTATTTACAAGTTGCCTCTGCAGAACTGTGTCAAAGGATTTGCTCCAGAAGAAATCCACTTGGGTGGAGAACTCAAAGATCCCACGGTGTGTAGCAAAAGTGAATGAAGTGGGAAAGGGACCACGGATTCCAGAAACAGGGGAAACAAACTCAGTACTTCAAGAAGATTTATCGATCATGGACTCGACACAGGACCTGTGTTTTGGCCAGATGGCCTGCCTCAGGAGTCTTATGAGTAAATAAATGAGCAAAATATTCAATGTCTTGTCTTTTGACCTTGTGACACTAAAAAGACCCTTATGGTGGTGTCACTAATGGTAGGTAAAGTATGCATCTTTTGTATGTCAAGCTAGGTAGCAAAGGCTTTGCTGAAATGTAGGCATACTGTTCTGCCTCCCATATTCATAGAGGCAGGGTGTATTGTTATGCATATTTAGTATGAGTATTATTTGTATTCAATTGCATTGTCTGTGTAATAGAGAACACTGTGTATTAAGACTGCTTTTCCTATAGTTTGTAGTATCCTATGATTGGCTCATTGTGAGCTTTCCCTATTGACTCATAGGTCTGAGCTAGGGCTAGCCCTCCCACTCTGCCCCTGCAGGCTGTGTGAGAGAGTCCAGTCTATCTTGCGTGCCTTGGTGATCAGCAACTTTCTAGGGGACTGCTTCCGCCTTAATCTACTATAATTTCATCAAGATGTTTCACCATCTCCCCAGGTATTTCTCATTTATTTTCCTTGAGTTTCTCCCCCTTACACTCCTTTGAGTGTTACAGCTTTTTCTCTCAGCTAGGTTGAAGTTCTGGTAGAGAAATTAAACTCTGTAATTTGTGTAATTAAACTCTGGAATTTGTTGCCAGAGAAATGTAGTAAAAGCAGTTAGTTTAGCGGGGTTTAAAAAGAAAGTTTGGATAGCTTCCTAAAAAAAGAAATCCATAAGCCCTTATTAAGATGGACTTGGGAAAATCAACTGCTTATTTCTAGAATAAGCAGCATAAAATCTACTCTACTGCTTTGAGATCTTGCCAGGTACTTGTAACTTGGATTGGCCACTGTTGGAAACAGGATGCTGTGCTTGATGGACCTTCGGTCTGTCCCAATACACCAACACTTATATTCTTATTCTATAACTGCACACCCAATTATATGCCTAATTTTGGGCATCATTTATAGAATTTGGAGGTTAATGTGTAGTTTACCACGTAGTAACCATTGAGCGTGCAAAGAGGTGGGAAAATGCGGGATACAAATGCAATAAAATAAATAAATAAAATTAAGGGGTTTTGCAGTTACTGTGCAGTAAACCATGCATTTAGTACTTCTTGTGTTAGAGGGAGTGTTATAGGTAGAGAATGAGCATGAAAAACATTTTGTGGTTAGTACAAATACCACACAATCAGCACTTTTACAGTTAGCATGGCACCATTTACAGTTTACACTTTATTTAGAACATTATATACTGTTATTTGGTATACCGTCACAGTGTTTTATAAAAAATAATATCATTAAAGCAAGAAGAGAAGTGCAGTATCATGCCAAGTATATAAATGTAGAGCATAGTTGAGGCATGCTACAGGCCTTGGATGGTCCATCCACCCAGCATTCCTTGTAACCAACATCAACATGTACAGATTTTATACCAAACCATGTACAGATTTTATTCCAAACCTACTACTACTACTACTTATCATTTCTAAAGCGCTACTAGACGTACGCAGCGCTATACACTTGAACATGAAGAGACAGTCCCTGCTCGACAGAGCTTACAATCTAATTAGGACAGACAGGACAAACAAGAGATAAGGGAATATTAAAGTGAGGATGATAAAATAAGGGTTCTGAACAAGTGAATAAGGGTTAGGAGTTAAAAGCAGCATCAAAAAGGTGGGCTATAAATATGTTTTAAATCTCTTCTTGAATGCTTAAAATGAGGGTTCCATTCTTATATTAGGAAGCTTATTCCACATTGTGGGGACAACACTAAAGTCATTGTGCTGAATTTTGTCTTGGTAGATATGCCTAAATGAAGGTATCACCAGGAGATTTTGCTGAGCTGATCGTAAACAAAGTGGAAGCCCTGAGAGCTGAATCTTACAAACAGTAGGATAATCTTACATGTAATTCTATGTGAAATTGGAAGCCAGTGTTCATTTTTTAATAGCAGAGTTACATGATCCCATTTTCCCATCCTGTAATAAGTTTCACTGCTGTGTTCTGATTTATTTGTAGGCGATGGATTTATGTTTGATGAATACTGGATAACCAAGAGTTGCCATTATCGATAATCAATATTTATGACTAATGATAGTATTACTGTTTTTACTGAATTCTGAGAAACTAGTGATTTCACGGTGTATCATCCATAATTTATAAAAGCAGTATATATATATGTAAATTAAAAGACAGTTCATCATTCAGATAAACCTAAAATTTTCAGGGTGGAGACTACTGTGACTGCAGAGCCTGTAATTGTAACAGGAAATATGAACTCTGGGAGTAACTTTCCTATTAAATACCATGAAAAATGGGCTGTGCTAGTGTAGGCGGGTGTTTTGGGCGCTTGTAGAAAAGGCCTTTTTACATTTTTGCTGAAAATGGACGTGTGTCAAAGTAAACATTGGCGCATGTCCATTTTGGGTCTGAGACCTTACCGCCGCCCATTGACTTAGCAGTAAGGTCTCAAACGGTAACCGTTCAGTAATCATCTATGTACGTAGAATGATGATTACTGCCCGGTTTCCACGCATGCAGGAAAATTAAAATTATTTTCTGGCGCACGTGGTGGACACATGTAAAAAATGAAATTACCGCCCGGGCCACACAGTAGTTGGGCTGTAACTCCAAATTGACACATGTTGGGTGCGCATAGGCGCCTACATGGCTTAGTAAAAGAGCCCCCCCCCCCCCCCCCCAATTAGCTATCATAGAAAGTTCGGAATTTATTGTGATAATGACTTGAGAATCCTGTGGATTAAAGGTAGTCATATTCTGAATATCATCTGCTCAGGTGAATTAAATCAGTTCTAATGAGTGGATAAGTGTGAGAAGTGGCATCAAGAATATATTGAAAATAATAGGCACCAAAACAAAGTCCTATGGGATTCCACATGTGAAATTATAAGGTTCAGAACACCATTTATTCCAAAGAATTATACAACTCCTATTGGATAGATATGAAACAAAATGGTAACACTCTTCCTGTAAGACCAATTTCTTAGATCCTATTGAGCAATATGCTGTGATCAACCAAATCGAAACCTGCAGAAAGATCTAGGTGCCTTTTTACTAAGGTGCATAAGTGCCTTCGTGCATCCAACATGCGTCAATTTGGAACTACCACCTGGCTACCGCGTGCCCCGGGTGGTAATTCAATTTTTTACGCACGCTTGCTACGCGCAGCAGAAAATATCTTTTATTTTCTACTGCATGGCACTAACTGGGTGGTAATCAGCATTTGGTTAACGCATGAGACCTTACCGCTGAGTCAATGAGTGGCGGTAAAGTCTCAGGCCCAAAATGAACGCTTGCCTATTTTGATTTTGCCGCATGCCCATTTTCTGTCAAAAAAGGCCTATTTTGTAGGTGCACTGAAAAATGGGTGCATCCAATACACGCGTCTACAGCAGCGCAGTCCATTTTTAGTAAGAGGACCCCCTAGTGAGAGAATATCTGATTGGTCTTGATCAAGGCATCTGTGAATATGGAGCAATTCCTAAAAGTGATTTCAGTACTATGTGATTTTTGGAAACCTGTCTGATTTGGATGGAGTACATTTAAGGGGGAAGTTATCAAGGTCACTTTTTACTGCACCTTGATTTACTGAGGTAGTCAGAAACCTGCAGTATAACAGTCCCGCAGGCTGATGACTAGCATGGTAAATGAATAACCCTGCTTGCGAGCCATCCTGCAAGCAACACTATTATAGCAGCCTGGCGCATCGGGCTGCCAAGCTGTGACCTGATGCTCCTGGCCATGACTTAAATATTGCTGCACTAAATTAAGATAAGCAATGTTAGGGCTCTTTAAGTCACATTAAGCGGCAAATAACGTGACTTAAAGCCCTAATACTGTTTGATAATTACCCCCTTAATTGTTCCAGATATTTATGAAGTTGTTCAGCCACTATTTGTTCTAGTATCTTTGCGACAAATGGTATATTAGCTACCTGTTTGCAATTTGATACTATTCAGTTAACTACCGATATGTCTTTAATTTGAGGGCCGATTATTCCAGTTTTCCAAACTGAAGGCACAGATCCACCTTAAAGGCTGTTCAGAACCATATAAAATAAGAATGGCAGCAGAAGTGTGTTGAATTGCTTTACTAATTTAGATGGAAATGCATCATCAGGAGTTGTACATCATATAGATTTCAAAATCCTTTGAACAGCCAGCATAGTCAAAGATTGAAAGTCCAGAGTGAACTACTTAGTAAGCTCACTTCCTGAGAAGTCTGTAAGAGGGTCCATTGATAATGAAAAGGGTTTTGTCTGAAATGAGATGTGAAGAGTGTAGATTTTCCTATGAAAATGGTATGCTAAGTCATCAGCAGTGAGATTTGAAGCTTCAGTTGTTGAACTATTTGGGTTGGTAAGATGGTTAAGAATGCCATATAATTTATTTAAATACGGAGCTTTTCAATTTGGAAACAGCAATCATTTTGTTTAGCTTTTACAATTACTTTCTTGCAAAAGTATGCCTGTGATTTATGCACATGAAAGGTGTAAGCAGTGCGATATTTATGCCATTTGCATTTGTGAGAGCATAACTGGTGTTTCATTAAAGTCAAATTGATAGTGTATCAAGGTTCTTTCCCTTTGTATAGAGGATTAGATATTTTATTTGGTGCTAAATTATCTAGACTACCCAATAGAGAATTGTTCCAAGACATAGCCTGTTCATCCAAGGGTAAAGCAGAGAAAGAAACAAAAGAGATTTTGAGCTGTTGCTCAAAGGATTCTAAGATATCAGTGTTGTTTCTTGTTGAGATTTTAGAGAAACAAATACCGATACAATAAAATCGAATGAAACAAGGAAGAGTTGTCACAAAAACTTTATCAAGAGAAATAGATGAGGAAGTTGATGAAGTGATACCATCTAAAGTATATCCATCAGAGTGTGTAGAAACTAACATTCTGTATCAAGGATATATCCTCTTCAAAACCAAGAAAAGCTGATACAAGAGAGGCAGAGTGTCTTCTAAGTGCATATTGAAGTCTCCTAAAACTATAGAACGTGGAGATTCCAGAACACATTGAGCCAAGGTGGCTTGTAAAGTTGTGATTAAATAGGAGTCACATTGGACTAGATTCAGGAAATTGGCACCTAAAATGTGGGCACGTTGGAATAATGTGTGTAGCGCTATTCTATAAACCACATCTACAGTAAGACGTGGTTTATAGAATAACACATAGGCTGGGGAAACATGTGTAGGTTTAGGCGCGTCCATTTACACCAATGGCAACCTGGTATAAATACCAGTGCCTTATTGTACATATGTTTCCCCCAAATTTTATAACAACATGCTTAAATTTGATTGACACCCCTGACACTCCAACATTCCTGCGATGGCCATGCCCCCTTTTCAGCTATGCGTCTTGGAATTTATGCATGCTTCTTTTTAGAATATGCCTAAAAAGATGCACTTGTAAATTCCAGTTATTGCCAATTAGTGATGATAATTGGTTGTTATCAGCCTATTATCACTAATTGGCTTGTTACTCTATTGAATAGTGTGCGTAAATTGACCACGTGCACAATTTAACACATGCTACTCACTGTGTGTTATATAGAATCAAGGGTAAGTGCTTCTGCGCTAATTCTAAGCAAAGTACTATGTAGTAACTGCAAATTGAGGGGCCCTTTTACTAAGGCGCGTAGCCACCTATGTGCTTCCAACACACGTCAAATTGGAACTACTGCACGGCTACTGGGCAGTAATTCCATTTTTGCCGTACATCTAAAACACACAGTAGAAATTTTTTACCACATGGCACTTACCCGGCGGTAATCGGCAGTGTATGCATACTGACGATTACCGCCCAGTTAACGCATGAGAGCTTACTTCTAAGTCAATGGGTGGCGTTAAGGTCTCATACCAAAAATGGATGTGTGCTGGTTTTAATTTTGCTACACGTCCATTTTTGGCAACAAAAAAGGCCCTTTTTTGCAGGTGCGCTGAAAAATGGACCTGTGAGCATCCAAAACATGCGCCTACACCAGCACAGGCCATTTTTCGGCACACCTTAATAAAAAGGCCCCTTAATATGGCACCTGTAATGGCATATGCTGGGAACGTCCTCAATAGTTGCCATTTTAAATTTACAGCTAATGTACTATTGTAACTGCAAATTTTACCACAATTTTGTAAAGCGGTTCCTAAGTCTTCCATTTTTTTCAACACGTTTATTAGTTATTTTAACCACTGTAATGAGAACTCAAAATTTTAAGGCCACAGTATTTAATGTTGCAGTGATTGACATTGCAATCACAGTAAGCAGCACATAGGTAAATTAAAGCAGATATGCAGCAATGACTAGACTATACTCATCCATGACAAGCAAATATATATATTAACCCTAAGAAAACAAAGGAAAGGGCTGAACTAAATCTATACCTGCAGTGAAGGGGTTAAACTTTCACTGTGGTTCTCAGCACACACACTGTGCCTTCAGGACACACCCACAGTAAATATGCATGCACTGCCTCCAGTGTATGTAAATCTATCTCATGCATATTTATTGTGGATATCTTGTAACCCACACTGACTGGGTATCATGTGTCAAGGATTTGGGCTCAGGACCAATGACCTAGCTAGTGTGTCACTGCCATTTCAACTTTTTCTCTGGTAAAAGAGTGATATCCATTTTATAATCCGGTTCCTTTCTGTTGTTCTGCAAAATAAGGAAATCATACTAATTTTTGCCATTTGAAAAAATCTGTTACAAACAAGATTGATCCTAATACCTACGTAATTTCAGTGATTAAGAAGAGAGACGTGCATCATGACTGGTACTGAGGTAAAAAGACCTAATTATTGAAATTCCAAAAAGCAAACTCAACAGTAACTATTACATTTATTTTGCTGGAACAGATACTTTCAAGGACTTTCAGTGACACACAACCCTTCTTGTTAAAATTTGAACTGCTTTAGCAAACTGCTTGATGTGAATGTACCGACAAACAGTGGACCTGGGAAAGCATAAATGGAGCTCTGAGCAGCTGATACAGGACTCAAAAAATATCAGAGATCACAAGAGGAAAGGAAATTACCAGGGTGGGTGACTGGCTCTTAACATTTTGGATTCAAGGTCTTAAAAAGTGACAGGATACAGCAGAGTCAAGTGACTAGATAATTTTCAAATAACAAGTTTTAATAGTATTTCTTTGTTTGCTGGATCACTGGAAGAATACAGAGCGATATTCCATGGTGTAGAACACTTGTATGTACCTATTGTCATATGTTAACACTGTCATTGGATATGGGATGTTTTAGAATCCAGTATACCACTGGGGAACCGCGCTATTGTTTGCCCGTGTGCCTCTGAAGGGATGCTCAGCACAACCCTCATTAACATGTCCTACAAACACTGTAAAAAGGGAACGCATTCCATTAGAATCTCCAACTCATTTATTTAAGTATGTTTGGAGCTCAAATAGAATGCAATGTAAACCCATTTAAAGGAAAGTTAAATGGGGACTCTACTGCATCATCCCATCAGAATGCAAATTGCTCGTCTACAGGCCATAAGCCTCATGAATATTGTTATGAGGCCATCTGTTCACTTCTGGGGGGATAATCCCTAGGATGGAAGCCTTCTGTACTGGGAAACCACAGAAAAATAGCACATTTCTCCTTTATTGCCTTAAAACAATGGTAGGTTTCTTGTTTGTTCACTTTTTGTTATATAAAAAAAGGAAAAGTCAGTAGCACGTTAACTTAATTGGCATTTCTCTTTCCTGGGGTGTTAATTTCATCAGCATATCATTCTGGGAGAGAATAGAAAAAAAAATGGACTAATATATCAGGCTAGTAACTGATGGTAATTGTCAGCTTTGTGAGTCTACTGCAATCATTTAAAAAGTGAAGGCCGATATCTATCTATCTATCTATCTATCTATCTATCTATCTATCTATCTATCTATCTATCTATCTATCTATCTATCTATCTATCTATCTATATTTTTTTCAAATTTGTGATCATTAACATTTTTTATGTTCAGTTACCTGTAGGCAATATGCTTCTGGCGTGAACCCACAACAGTCTTCTTAGCTCTCCAAGCATGTCCAGCATAAAACAAAGGGCCCTTCTTACTAAGCCACATAGGAGTTATCGCTCGGTTACCATGTGGCCCTTGCAGTACTTTCAGTTTTGGCGTGCGTCCGTTACGCGCGTCTGAAAAATATTTTTTATTTTCTGGCGCACGTAGCAGATATGTGCCAAGTGGCATCTGACGTGCATAGGTCATACCCGCATAAATTCTTTACCTCTAGGTCTATGGCTGACAGTAAGCTCTCAGACCCAAAATGGCCGCGTGGCAATTTTGATTTTGCTGCACGTCCATTTTCTTGAAGAAAAAAAGAGGCCTTTTTTACAGGTTCGCTGAAAAATGTTTCTGTGTGCTCCCAAAACCCGCGCCTACACTACCGCAAGCCATTTTTCAGTGTGCCTTTGTAAAAGGACCCCATAGAATGTAACTTTAAATTAATTTGAAAAATATAAGCTATTTATCTTTTAGTGCACTTCAGGGCCCTTTTGCTAAACTGCTGCAAAAAAAAGCCAAAGCCATAAAGCAGACAATTTTCTATTTTTGGTTTTAATGACCATGAGCTAATGTTGTCTTTAGCACGTGGCCATTAAAAAAAATTACTGCGTGAGCACTTACGCCACTCATTTTGTAGGTGATAAGGGCTCACTTGGTATTCTGGGCGAGACAGTTAATGTGCAATAATGTACATGCACTAACTGGTTAGCACAGGAACGTCCACTCTCTGCCCATGACACGCCTGCTGAAAAATTTTCCAAAATATTTTTGAGCACGTGGTTAGTGCATGCACATTTCAGAGTTACCACAGGATGCTTGAGCACTTCCTGTGGTACCTTCATTCATTCATTCATTCATTCATTCATTCATTCATTCGTCCACTTTTAGCTACAGAAACAAATATAACTATCCATTTTCACCCTCCTGATAAACTATTAATCTCAGTTAATTTCCTGTTCTCATCATGCAATACAAACTGCAATCAATAACATTGTGAGCTAGGAGAATTTACAATTGGGTCGTAAAGTTTGGAACCATCAAGCAGTATCTCAACCCAAAATAACCATTAATAGCAATATTTTAAAATCCCCTTCACAAAATTTTTATCTGCCCTTCCCCTTGCAACCCCTCCAATCCTTTTCTCTTCCCCCCCCCCCCCCCCCCCCTTAAGCCTCTTCAAAAAACATTTCCACATTGGGTTATATTACTGCATTTTTTTTCCCAGCAGCTTAGAGGTATGTTTGTAGTGCTGACACAAATATTCCAGTTGTTCTTGTATCACTGCAAGGGTAGGTACATCCAGACTTCAGCTTTTAGCTATGACCATACAATCTACAAAAGTTAATATCATTAGTCTCATGGGCCATCAATACCTATCACCCTCTCATTCAGTAGTGTTATTTCCAATTCTGTGGCTTCCCCCACCTAGCATTGTTTCCACATACAAAACATATCTTGCCAAAATTCTTGCATTAATGGGCACTCCCACTAAATATGTATATATATACCTCTCATCCCACAGTGATACATTGTTGGGCTTTAAAGCTGACATATTATGTTTAAATCAACTTTATTAAACAACAAGCTAGAAACATTCACATGAAGTAATTAACATCATATACTATAGCAATAGTGATCCCACTTCCCCTCCCCCAGTGAGAACCAGATGGAGATGATATCAGCCAGGTAATCCCCCAAGTCCTACAATCCCAGGAGAGGTATTATAGAACTAGACATTTAAATGTCTGCTACGAGCTCGGAGAGATAATGTGAGCCAAAAAGGTTCCCAAAACAGATTGAAATGCATGTCCCTGGGTGTTGTGAAAATCTTTGGTATACATTCCATGTGAAGTTGGTCAATAAGATAGGTCCGTCATTGTTGAAGAGATGGGGCCTCAGGTTGAAGCCAGGAGAAAAGAATAGCTGTTATGCCAAAAAATAATCCTTGGTGTAAAAACTGTTGAAATCCCGTTGGGACAAGATCACTCAATGTATCCTGGCCAAACAAAAGTAATAGATCTAATTTCACAGAACAGGATCACCATTTCTGAAGAGAGTCCAAAACCTGTCTCCAAAACTGTTGAATCTGGGAATAGCCCCAAAACATACATCCCAAGTAGGCTGTGGGGGAGTCGCATTTAGAGCATTGTCCACATGTTGTGTAACCCACACATAATGTTGTACGTGAGGAAATATATAACCTCAAAACAAATTTGTATAACGTTTCTCTATGTAATATCAAAGAATTATATATGCTTAATAAAACTGCGGCCAAATTAATGCCAATAAAGATTGTCAGCATTATTTGTTGAAGTTAGGTGAAGGCTAGAAAAATAAATGACGATGTGCGAATGTCAATGTTAGTAATTTATCTTTAAAATCAAGCACGGTACCGGATGATTGGAGGGCGGCCAATGCAACGCTGATTTTTAAAAAGGTTTCAGCGGTGATCCGGGACCAGTGAGCCTGACATTGGTGTCGGGCAAAATGGTAAAGACTATTATAAAGAACAAAATTATAGAGCATTTTCAAAAGCATGGATTAATGAGAAAAAGCCAACCTGGATTTAGTGAAAGGAAATCTTGCCTCACCAATTCATTACATTTCTTTGAAGGGGTGAATAAACATGTGGATAAATGTGAGACAGTCAATATTGTATATCTGGATTTTCAAAAGGCACCTCATAAAAGATTCCAGAGGAAATTGGAGAGTTATTGGGATAGGAGGTAGTGTTCTATTATGGATTAAAATCTGGTTTAAAGATAGAAAACAGAGAGTTAAATGGTCAGTATTCTCAATGGAGAAGGATAGATAGTGGGTTCCCCTGGGACTGCTGCATTTTAATATATTTATCAATGATCTAGAGATGGGAATAACTAGTTAGGTAATTCAATTTGCTGACAACACAAAGTTATTCAAAGTTGTTAAATCGCAAGAGGATTGTGAAAAATTACAAGAGGACCTTACAAGACTGAGAGACTGGGCATCTAAATGGCAGATGACATTTAATGTAAGCAAGTGCAAAGTGATGCATGTGGGAAAGAGGAACCCGAAATATAGCTTTGTGATTTCGGTTTCTGCCAGGTACTTGTGAACTAGCTTGACCACTGTTGGAAACAGGATACTGGGCTAGATGGACCATTGGTCTGACCCAGTATGACTACTCTTATGTTCTTATGATACAAGGTTCCCCATTAGGAGTCACAGACCAGGAAAGGGATCTAGGTGTCATCATTGATAATACAGCAGGGGGGCTCAGTGTGCAGCAGTGGCTAAGAAAGCAAATAGGTATTATTAGGAAAGTAATGGAAAACAAAAATGAGGACATTATAATGCCTTTGTATCGCTTCATGGTGCGACTGCACCTTGAATATTGTGTGCAATTCTGGTTACTGCATCTTTAAAAAGATATAGTGAAATTAGAAAAGTTACAGAGAAGGGTGACAAAACAGATAAAGGGGATGGGAAGATTTCCCTATGAGGAAAGGCTAAAGAGGCTAGGGGTCTTCAACTTGGAGAAGACGGCTGAGAGGAGATATGATAGAGGTCTATAAAATAATGAGTGGAGTGGAACGGGTAGACGGGAATTGCTTGTTTACTCTTTCCAAAAATAATAGGACTAGGGGGCACGCAATGAAGCTACAAAGTAGTAAATTTAAAATGAATCAAAGAAAGTATTTCTTCACTCAACATATAATTACACTCTGGAATTCATTGCCAGAGAATGTAGTAAAAGCAGTTAGCTTAGTCGGATTTAAAAAAGGTTTGGATATCTTCAGAAAAGAAAAGTCCATAAGGCATTATTAAAATGGACTTGGGGAAAATCTACTACTTATTTTTAGGATAAGCAGTATAAATATATTGTACTTTTTTGGCATCTCGCCAGGTACTTGTGACCTGGATTGGCCACTGTTGGAAACAGGATGCTAGGCTTGATGGACCTTTGGTCTGACCCAGTATGACAATACTTATATTCTTATTATGTTCTTAGGAATGGAGATGTGGCAGTCCTTGAACAATTTTCAGAAGACTGTGTTCATGAGGTGCTAGCAAACCTAAACATGGACAAAGTGATGGGGCCAGATGGCATACATCTGAAGATACAGAAGGAACTTAGGGAAGTTCTGGTGTCTCCACTGGCCGACCTTTTCAATGATTCTCTAGACCCGGGAATGGTCCCAAAGGACTGGAGAAGGGCAGATGTGGATCCTGTCCACTAAAGGGATGTTATTAGTGGGGTGCCACACAGTTCAGTTCTTGGGCCTGTTCTTTTTAAAATTTTTGAAAGCAATATTTCTGAAGGGTTGTCTGGTAAGGTTTGCCTCTTTGCGGATAATACCAAAATCTGTAATAGGGTAGACACCCCTGATGATGTGGATAACATGAAGAAGAACCTAGCAAAGCTTGAAGAATGGTCCAGAATTTGGCAGCTGAAATTTATTGCTAAAAAAATTCAGGGCGATGCAGGCTGCAAAAACCCAAGGGAACAGTATAGTTTAGATGGAGAATAAGTTTTGTGCATGAAAGAGGGGCCATCTTGGAAAACATATAAGGTGTTTATTAGGGGAGAGATCATCAGGTATACATAGCATTGTAGAAAGCATCTTCCTCTAAACTTACCTCAGTTTTGGAACAAAATATAGAACAATTGGAGACAGAATATAAAGTAAGGCCCAATTCTGGAGTTTTCCATCAAAATTCACTTTTAACTGCCTCTTTAGCCAACAAGTGGGACATTTGATTTTTACACAAAAGGCACAATATTACCCTTTGTCAAACAAAATAGGCCGATTAATCACCCAATGTTTGAAGGCCAAGAAGACTCATCAATGTATTATAAGAGTTAAAGATGCCCAAGGAGTTGCTTTCACCACAGGCTCTGACATAGCTGAACAGTTTGTCCAATTTTATTCATGCCTTTATACCTTGGAATGTCCAAATAGAGAGACTCAATTTATCAAGTTCTTAGAGAAATTACATCATCCTTAAGTATAAAAACAGAGACTTTCAGCACTACTTTCAATACCTGAGATAATGCAAGCCATTAAAAATGTACCTGTAAGGGAAAGGGACATAGGACTTGATATACCGCCTTTCTGAGGTTTTCGCAACTAGTAGTCAATTACCATCCCATATTGTTCCTGAATGCGGATTACAAAATACTTGCTAAAATCCTTGTGGATAGACTCTCATGTGTAATGAGTGACTTTTCATATCCTAACCAGGTAGGATTCATCAAGGGGTGATACATTTCAGACAATGCCAGAGTTTTTCATGATGTTTTAAATGTGGTGCAACAGCAAAGTTTCCCAATAGCGGGATTGTAGATCGATGCGGAAAAAGCTTTTCACTGTGTAGAACGACAGTACCTATTTGAAATGCTATGCTGGTTTGGCTGTGGAACATCTGTCATATGCTATGTTTCCATCTTATATGATGATCCTTTCTCCTATATAGTGATCATCAGCCTGCTCTCCTAACCATTTCTGCTACAAAGAGGTACGCAGCAGGGTTGCCTCCTGTCACATCTTATTCAGCCTTACTTTGGAGCCCCTACTACTGGCCATCAGACAAATATCTAATATACAAGGAATTTGCTTTGTGGAAGTGGATTGTAAGCTGCCAGCATATGCAGATAACATATTGCTTTTTTATTCATAATCAGAGCACTCGCTTTCCACTCTTAACCAGGCGATCAGCGCATATGCTGAATTCTCAGGATATAACAGCAGAAGAGAGGGTCAAAGTACACATAACAATGGGAATACAAAAAACCACCAAGGCCCATCAAGCAAGTACAAGCGTTTGATGAGGATGGTGTCCTTTGCCGATATTGTAAGCTCTGTCAAGCAGGGACTGTCTCTTCATGTTCAAGTGTACAGCGCTGCGTACGACTAGTAGTGATATAGAAATGATAAGTAGTAGTAGTAGTATTTGAAAGATACGGCGATTTCTTTCCAATTACTCTGGATGCAGGTCTTATTGACCGAAACACCTTTGTTTGATATTGATGTCGGTTATGCCTTTTTTCCAGTTGGCCAGCGCTATGTGCTAGCTGCACGTTTAAGTTAAGTAGCTGCTTTTTTTTTTTTGCTGAAGTATGGTTTAAGGGTTACACAAAGTTTTTATGTATTTCAAAAATGAACACATGAGGCAAGTGATTGGTGACATGGTAGAGCTTGGCTCTGGAATAGGTGTGTGCTATAAGAGAACTGAGAGCTTGCTTTTATGAAAAGACATCTGCTGCTTCTGTGTTTTTATACAAATAATGCAAAATAAGTTAATATACAATATATATATATATATATATATATATATATATATATATATGAAGCGACTTTATAACTTCTTAACCACGAAAAATACCCTAAATAACCTCGGAAATGGAAAACGATGCATACCTCACTCCAATAAATACTACCTATTCCTCCCATATGCTTTGTAAACTCAGTCTACACTACTGCTGATCATTGGCACTAAGTAATTTCACATCAACTAACTGATATTCTGTAATCCGTCTCTGTTGTAATATGCAAGCAACATTGAACCTACCAAAGGGTGGGAAAATGTGGGATACAAATGCAATAAATTATATATATATATATATATATACAGTGCACGGAATATGGAAGCCAATTGGCATGTGGAGCGGTAAATTTGAAATCTCGTTGGCTAACTGCCACAGGCATAATAAGTGAAAGAATGTTGTTAGAGTGTACACTGGAGTCGTCATCGTTGTTGTGCAACTGTAAGACTTTAACACTGGCTGAACAAATAGAAGTTCTTAAAAAATTAGAAAACAACCAAAGTCAAGCATCTATTACTAAAGTACAGTATATGGTGTCAATCCCAGTCAAACTTCACATATCTTGAAGCAGAAAGATCAGCTTCTGAAAGACTGTCAAAACAATACAAATCCACAAAGGAAACAAAAACGGGCAGGAAAAGCTGAGGATGTAGAAGATGCTCTTCTTCGGTGGTTTTCTCAAGTCAGGAGCAGACAGTTTCCTGTCAGTGGTCCACTGCTTATGGAGAAAGCTAATCAGCTAGCTGAAAGTCTTGGACTAACTGAATTCAAAGCCACTGTTGGATGGTTGGAAAGATGGAAGGAGAGGAACAACATAAAATTCAAGAAACAGCATGGTGAAAAACAAGACGCTGATGACTTTGGTGCTGAAAACTGGGTTGTTTCAGTTCTTCCTACCATCTTGAACGAGTTTGCACCTCATGACATTTTCAATGCTGACGAAAACTGTCTCTACTGGTGAGTGATTCCTGATGGAACACTTGCATTCAAACAAGCCGAAACTACAGGAAGTATAACATCGAAGGATCGACTGAAGATCCTCCTTTGCTGCAATATGGATGGGAGTGAGAAGTTGGAACCACTTGTCATTGGGAAGAGCAAACAGCCCCGTTGCTTCAAGAATGTTAAGCAACTTCCTGTGTCTTATACGAGGCTAACGCAAATTCATGGATGACTGGGGAAATTTGGAAGCAGTGGCTAAAGAAGTTAGACACTAGAATGCAGGCACAAAAGTGTCAGATTTTGTTGCCTTGTGATAATTGTGCTGCACACAGTGATGATGTCAGGCTGTCTAACGTCAAGGTGATCTTCCTGCCACCAAACACTACCTCTCTGATCCAACCTATGGATCAGGGCATAATAGCCAATTTCAAAAAACATTATCGGGCTCTTGTGCTACATCGTTTGATGAGCGTTATGGATGACCAGACTGGCAAGGATAAATGTGCTGTTGAACTGGCTCGTAATCTATCACTGTTGGATTTCCTACATATGCAGAAAGAAGCCTGGAATCATGTTACACAGGCAACCATTGTGAACTGCATGGCTTTACATACACATATTTTCCACATTAGAACAGCAAACAGTGCCTGCAAAATTTCATAAAGACAAGCACACAATTTGCCATTTTAATATGCAAAATCACATGGGCAAAAGTGTTTACAACCTCATACACCAGCTGCTAAGTCTGAAAAAAATCTACAGGCCCCTTATCTAATAAGTGCCAGTGAAGTCTCCCAAATCAGAATTATGCAGAATACAAATCTGCATTTTGAAATAGCATTGAATGAAGTTATTCTGTTAACACAAGCTGAAACTTTAAACAGGAAATGGCACTGTGGAAACCGGTTAAAGGACCTCTCATTACAAGATATGAAACCGAAGAGGTTTTAGCCTCATAAAATGCAGCCTGAGCAGCTAAAACATGGGTGAAATCAAGATGCATATGATAAAATCTGACATTAAAAGTGCAGTATAACAGATGGGTACAAAAGCAAATTTTTATTTAGATGGTCTGTTAATGGCTTGCACTCAGGCAGAGAAAAACAATGGCCTGGAACAAATCAAGAAAAATGACGCCTGACTTAAAATTCTTCCTTGCGAAAGTGTGAACCATTATTCCTGGACTTTAATTAGAAATGAAATTTGCTTACTGCAGATTTGCCAGTGCCTCTGAACTTTTACAATTCACTGGGCATCTAGGTGAAATTTTAAGCAAGCAGAAGAAAAATGGTCTTGGTTTTGCACTGGTGACAAAGCAGGATTTTTCTGAAGGAAAGTAATTGATCAATATGCTACTGAGTGCTAACTGGTTACATAAATCCACATTTAACCTCAAACAACCTTGGGTAGCTCTTAAAATCATTACTTAAAATAGGTTCACTGTACACTATCTTTTGTAAACAGAAAAGAGCCATGTTCAAAGTAGTATAGAGTGTTCTGAGTGTACATCAATTTTCTGTAACTTACATAAGTATTGCCATACTGGGACAGACCAAAAGTCCATCAAGCCCAGCATCCTGTTTCCAACAGCGGCCAATCCAGGTCACAAATACCTGGCAAGATCCCCAAAAACATACAAAACATTTTATGCTGCTTATCCCAGAAATATTTCCCCAAGTCCAATTTAATAATGGTCTATGGACTTTTCCTTTAGGAAGTCGTCCAAACCCTTTTTAAACTCTGCTAAGCTAACCGTCTTTACCACATTTTCTGGTAACGAATTCTAGAGTTGAATTAAACATTGAGTGAAGAAACATTTTCTTTGATTCATTTTAAATTTACTACTTTGTAGTTTCATTGCATGCACCCTAGTCCTAGTATTTTTGGAAAGCGTAAACAGACGTTTCACGTCTACCCATTCCACTCCACTCATTATTTTATAGACCTCTATAATATCTCCCCCCAGCCATCTTTTCTCCAAGCTGAAAGCCCAAGCCGCTTTAGCCTTTCCTCATAGGGAAGTTGTCCCATCCACTTTATCATTTTTGTCACCCTTCTCTGCACCTTTTCTAATTCCACTATATCTTTTTTTGAGATACGGTGACCAGAATTGAACACAATATTCGAGGTGCGGTCGCACCATGGAGCGATACGAAGGCATTATAATGTCCTCATTTTTGTTTTCCATTCATTTTCTAATAATACCTAACAATCTATTTGCTTTCTTAGCCGCCGCAGCACAATGAACAGAAGGTTTCAATGTATCATCAACTATGACACCTAGATCCCTTTCATGGTTGTTGACTCCTAATGTGGAACCGGGCATGATGTATCTATAATTTGGGTTCCTCTTTCCCACATGCATCACTTTGCACTTGCTCACATTAAACGTCATCTGCCATTTAGACACCCAGTCTCCCAGTCTCGTAAGGTCCTCTTGTAATTTTTCTCAATCCTCCCGCGATTTAACTACATTGAATAACATTGTGTCGTCAGCAAATTTAATTACCTCACTAGTTACCCCCATCTCTAGATCATTTATAAATATGTTAAAAAGCAGCTATCCCAGCACAGATCCATGGGAAACCCCACTAACTACCCTTCTCCACTGAGAATACTGACCATTTAACCTTACTCTCTGTTTTCTATCTTTTAAACCATTTTTAATCCACAACAGGACACTACCTCCTATCCCATGACTCTCCAATTTCCTCTGGAGTCTTTCATGAGGTACTTTGTCAAACGCCTTCTGAAAATCCAGATTCACAATATCAACCGGCTCACCTTTATCCACATGTTTGTTCACCCCTTCAAAGAAATGTAATAGATTGGTGAGACAAGATTTCCCTTCACTAAAATCCATGTTGGCTTTGTTTCATTAATCCATGCTTTTGAATATGCTCACTAATTTTATTCTTTATCTACCATTTTCCCGGCACAGACGTAAGACTCACTGGTCTACAATTTCCTAGATCTCCTATGGAATCTTTTTTTAAAAATCGGCGTTACATTGACCACCGTCCAATCTTCCAGTACCATGCTCGATTTTAAGGATAAATAACACATTACTAACAATAGCTCTGCAAGTCAGTTCTATCGGTACTCTGGGATGAATACCATCCGGTCCAGGAGATTTTCTACTCTTCAATTTGTCAAATTGCCCCATTACATCCTCTAGGTCTATAGAGATTTCATTCAGTTTCCCTGACTCGTCAGCTTTGAATTCCATTTCTGGTACCAGTATCTCTCCCAAATCAGACTGAAGCAAAGAATTAATTTAATCTCTCCTCTATGGCTTTGTCTTCCCCGATCACCCCTTTACCCCTTGGTCATCTAGCGGTCCAACCGAGTTTTTTGCCAGCTTCGTGCTTTTAATATACCTAAAAATATTTTACTGTGCGTTTTTGCCTGCAACGCAATCTTTTTGTCAAAGTCCCTCTTTGCCTTTTTTTATCAGCGTTTTGCATTTGACTTGACATTTCTTATGCTGTTTCTTATTATTTTCAGTTCCTTCTTCCATTTTTTGAAGGATTTTCTTTTAGCTCTAATAGCTTCCTTCACCTACTTTTTAAACATGCCAGCTGCTGTTTAGTCTTCTGTCCTCCTTTTTTTAGTATGCGGAATATATTTGGCCTGGGCTTCCAGGATGGTGTTTTTGAACAGCATCCAAGCCTGATGTAAATTTTTGACCCTCAAAGCTGCTTCTCTAAGTTTTTATTTCACTGTTCTTCTCATTTTATCATAGTCTCCTTTTTTAAAGTTAAACGCTAAAGTATTGGATTTCCTGTGTATACTTATTTCAAAGCTAGTATCAAATTTGATCATATTATGAACACTGTTATCAAGCAGCCCCAGCACCATTGCCTCCCGCACCAGATCATGCGCTCCACTAAGGACTAGGTCTAGAATATTTCCTTCTCTCATTGGCTTCTGTACCAGCTACTCGTCAAGGAATTTTACCTCCCTAGCATGCCCCAATTTTACATTTACCCAGTCAATTTTGGGGTAATTGAAATCACCCATTATTATTGTGTTGCCCAGTATGTTTGCTTCCCTAATTTCATCCTGGCCAGGCGGAAGGTAGTGCACTCCTATCACTATCCTTTTCCCCTTTACACATGGAATTTCAATCCATAGGGATTCCAAGATGTGTTTTGTTTCCTGCAGAATTTTCAATCTATTTGATTCAAGGCTCTCCCTAGCATACAATGCTACCCCTCCATCAATTCGATCCATCCTATCACTACGATATAATTTGTACCCTGTTATGACAGTGTCCCACTGGTTATCCTCCTTCCACCAGGTCTCAGAGATACCTATTATATCTAATTTTTCATTTAGTGCAATATATTCTTGCTCTCCCATCTTATTCCTTTGGCTTCTGGCATTCGCATATAGACACTTCAAACTATGTTTGTTGTTCCTATTTACATCATGCTTAGTACTTGACAGTATTAGTTTGCAATCTTTTGTCTGATTCTTATTTTCTTTTACGGACATCTGATCTACTATGGTCTCTTTTGCAACCTCACTATCGGGATATCCTATCTTCCCTGTTTTGGTGATATCTTTGAAAGATACCTTAACCTGAACCATGCGCTTTTGAGCGATTGTTGGCCTTCCCCCAGTTTCTAGTTTAAAAGCTGCTCTATCTCCTTTTTAAATGCCGATGCCAGCAGCTTGGTCCCACCCTGGATAAGGTGGAGCCCATTCTTTCGGAATAGGATCCCCCTTCCTCCAGAATGTTGCCCATAGGCGGTCGGTGGCCTAACTGTTTGGGGAGGCTAAAGGGGGCGGGATTAGGGGTGGTGCCAGGGGTGGGGCTTACATCCATAATTGTCTGACACACAGTAAAATAGTCACAATTAATACATTTTATTAAATTTAGATATTAAACATGTATCATGTGTCAAAAAAGTGGCTGCTCAAAGCATATATTAACCAATGTATACTATTAAAAAATATTATCAATTATTAAACACTGCTCTTTCCATCCATGGAAAATCCCAAAATGAAACAGTCACATTAGTGAAGTAACATCCGGTGACTAGACTTCGCATCATAGGTGTCAATGATCTGCTCAAAGTTAATATCTCTAACAAGATAACTTTCAATGTTCAGTAAACTAAAGCTGTCAGTCTTTCCTGACCCATTGTGGATCTCAGCCAGTTTCATACACACCTCATTTGAAGGCGAAATACTGAGCTCAAGTTACCTCAAGAAGTCAGACTCAGCTTGCATCAATACTAGAGAAATTGAAACTTAAATGTGAAATATCACAGATGCACATTAGCAAAAGCTGGCATATTCCAATTAATATATTCTGAATAAAATACTTTTTTCTACCTTTGTTGTCTGAGCATTTAGTTTTTCTATTCGCTTTGGTTCCAGTGTCTTCTGTTTTATGCAGTGTCTTCTTTCCATTTGATATTTTTTCTCTCACCATGTCCACCATCCTCCTGTGTCCTTATGCATCCTGTCTACCATCTGTAGCCCTGTCCCTATCCTTCAGTGTTCCGATCCAGTCCTTAAATTCAGCAGTTTTCCCTCCATCCATATCCAGCATTTCTCCTCACTCCCCTCCATCCATGTGTATCTACTTCCCTCCCCTCCATCCATGTCCAGCATTTCTCCTCTCTCCCTTCCCCTCCATCCGTGTGCATCTCCTTCCTTTGTCTGTCCTTCCCTCCATCCCTGTCCAACATTTCTCCTATCTTCCCTGCCCTCCACTCCATCCATGTCCAGCATTTCTCCTCTCTTCCCTCCCCTCCAAGCATGTGCGTATCCTTCCAGTCTTCCCTCCTCTCCATCCATCCATCCATGTCCAGCAACTCTCCTCTCTCCCCTGCCCCCTCCAACATCCATATCCAGCAATTCTTCTCTCCCCTGCCCTCCCCTCTAAGTCCAGTGATTTCTCTTCTCTCCCCTGCTCTCCCCTCCATGTCCAGTGATTTCTCCTCTGCCCCTGTCCTCCCCTCCATGTCCGGTGATTTTTCCTCTCTCCCCTGTCCCCTCCATCCACCCATGTCCAGCAATTCTCTTCTCTCCCCTGCCCTCCCCCTCCATCCATCCATGTCCAGCAACTCTCCATTCTCCCCTGCCCTCTCCTACATCCACCCATATCCAACAAATTTGCTCTCTCCCCTGCCCCCTCCATTCATCTATCCATGTCTAGCAATTGTCCTCTCTCCCCTGCCCTCCCCTCTATCCATCCATGTCTAGCAATTCTCCTCTCTCCTGCCCTCCCCTCCTCTCCACGCCCAGCAATTATCCTCTCTCTTGCCCTCCCTTCCTCTCCACGACCAGCGATCTCTTCTCTCCCCCTGCCCTCCCCTCCTCTCCATGTCCAGTAATCTCTTCTCTCCCCCTCCCCTCCAGCGATTCTCCCTGCCATCCCTCAGCTCCCCGAAAGCCTTCCTCTCTGTTCCTTCCTGCCTCCCAGTGCGTGTTCAAACCTTTTATTTTCCTCGCAGCGATGGCAGTGAAGCACACAACACAGAGGCTCTCCTTCAGCATTTCCCTTCCCTCACACAGAGTCCTGCCCTCGCGGAAACAGGAAAAGCATCATCTCAAGAAGGCGGGACACAGTGAGGGAAGGGAAAGACTGGAGGCGAGCCAGCTGTGTTGTGTGCTTCACTGCCGTCACTGCGAGGAAAATAAAAGGTTTAAAAGTGCGTGGGGGGGGGGGGGGCATAAAGGAACAAAGAGGAAGCCTGTCCAGGAGCTGAGGGTGGGAAGAGCTGCCTGCAGTATTGCGCCAGCCCTGCATTTGGGGGGGGGGGGCAATGCCCTCCCCAAACTAAGCCCATGCCCTACATTTATATATATATATATATATATATATATATATATATACATACACACATACAGTTATTTATTTTGATATCAGAATAGACATTAACCATCTCCAGAGGTGTGTTGTTCTCTGAAGTCTTGTCACCTATCTTTACTTTGAACTCAGAATGAAGCAAAGCATTATCTCCCTCTTTTATACACGTGGAGGGGCATAATCGAACGCGAACACCCATCTCCATGGGCGTCTATGTCCGAAAACTGGTATGTGAAGAGGCGGGACAGACCGTATTATCGAAAAAGATGGGCGTCCATCTTTTGTTTCGAAAATACGGTTTGGACGGACCAAATGCCATGGATTTGGTCCCTTCTGAGATGGGCGTTTTTTTTTTTTGCGATAATGGAAACTAAAAACGCCCAGCTCAGAAATGTCCCAATCCAACCATTTGGTTGTGGGAGGGACAAATGTACAACACTACCATAGCTCTTAGGGGTGAAGGGGACAACTACATGTGGTTCAGGTGTGTGGAGGGGATGGGCCTGGGTTTTCCTGCACTGCAGTACCCACTACAAGTGCTCCAGGGACAGGATTTGTTGCTGCTGTATAACCTTGGCACAGCAGTTCACACCTGAAGACTAATCTCGCTGAAAACGTCCTTTATTTGAATAAGCACCTTTACTCACAGTTAACTGCAGATCAGAGGTTGTGCTCCACTGGCAACGAGTCTCACTGGTACTGAGATTAGCAGTAGGTCCGAGCTGGCAGAATGGTGTACAATGCCTTCTTTCAGCAACATTCAAGGTAAGAACTAAGTGCTGTAACGTGGCTAACACATGAACGGGATCTAAAACTGGCTTACAAAAATGGCCACTACCTTATGGACTAC
Organism: Microcaecilia unicolor; assembly: GCF_901765095.1. NCBI lineage: Eukaryota > Metazoa > Chordata > Amphibia > Gymnophiona > Siphonopidae > Microcaecilia > Microcaecilia unicolor. The sequence goes on from NC_044032.1 coordinate 508,728,250, forward strand.
CGGAAACAAAACAGGGCACACTCTTACCCAGTAAGCAGAGGGAAAAGCACCATGGGAGTAGAGCCTATCAACTACCAACATCGTAAGCATTTAACACAAGCTAGTGGAATCACGGAGCCCAATACCCTATATCCACCACAATGCATTGCTGATGTGACTCTGCAGTGCCCTTAAAAGAAAAGGTGTCACACTCACCCGAAACCCACATCAGAACCAGGGAAAGGCTGTCAGAGGATAGAACACATTCTGCTGTCATGGAGGTGGGTATGGCGTTTGAGGCTGGCATACAGGCTGGGAAAAAAGTTTGTAAAGTGGGTTTTTTTTGGTGGGAGGGGGTTAGTGACCACTGGGGGACTCAGGGGAGATCATCCCCGATTCCCTCCGGTGGTCATCTGGTCAGTTGGGGCACTTTTTTGGGACTTGGATCTGAAAAAAAAGGGTTCAAATAAAGCGGACCAAACTCTAATCAAAAACGCCCTTCTTGTTTCGATTATCAGGTAAAGACGCCCGTCTCTCCTCAGGCGATAACCACGCCCCTGTCCCGCCTTCGCCACGCCTCCGACATGCCCCCGTGATCTTTGTTCGTCTCCGTGACGGACTGCAGTTGAGGAGGCCAAAAATCAGGTTTCGATTATACCGATTTGGGCGCCCACGGGAAATGGATGCCCATCTCTTGATTTGGGTCGAAATATGGGCGTCTTTCTCTTTCGAAAATAAGCTGGAAAGACAAACTCTTTGGATAAGTGTTACTGTGGGCTTCTAACTAGTATTAAAATAATATGTAATTATTTCTCCCTTTGAACTTCCTCAGTTTTGGAGCCTGGGGAGTCCCAAGTGCTGTGCCGTCTGTCTGGGGTGCTCCCAAATCATTCTGGGCCCTGGTAGGCCTCATAAAAGATTCCCCCAGCCATAGTGGGTCATGGGTAGGTGCCAGTACCGAGTGTAGTCAGTTCGGATGTAGACCGATTGGTGGGGTTACCCTGAAGAGTCTGCAGACCATGGTAGGAGGTCTCTTGACTTTGGTTTAATTTTATTTTATTTGGGATGTTTTTGGTGGGTTATTTTTCGGGCTTTCTAGAATAATTTTTTTATTTATTTTCTTTTTATGGCTGGGGGATTCTGTGGTCATCTTTATGTGGGCTCAGGTAGTTAGAATGTTTAAAATGTATTTTAATGTTTATTTTTGCTGTATTAGATGCAGAGCGCCTAACGCCGCTTGGGGTAAGGATTTTTGAGATTTGATGATTGTGACCACAAGAATAAAATTAACTTAACCCTTACTAGAAGTTTGAAGAAATTTAATTGGATTATGGAGGCAATTTTGGGTGAAATTGTGTAATGTGGTAATAGAAAATTGGTTTAAAATTTTAAAACATGGACTGGATTATGCTCGACATGACATGGGTGGCTGTGTGGTTTTTACTGAAATTTTTGATATGTTGAATGCATTTTATCAGAAAAAATAAATGTTCAAAGATGGAGATTTCCACTAGGTTCCAAAGGTTTCTTTTTTTCAAAAATCATTCTATATACTGGTGCCTGATTGGCTCTGGAGAGTCAGGTGACCCCAGCCAAAGCCTCATTGCCTGGACAACGGCAGTTGAAGTTGTTGCCAGAGGAGCCCTGGATTTCAGCTTGACTGGAAGCATGTGTGTGTGTGTGTCTCTGTGATTTGTGAGAGGGAAAGTGATAAAAACGTTTTTGAAAGTCTGATTATCTGTTGATATCCAAGCAGCCTGACTTCCTTTTGGGAAAAGAAGTTTCCCTTAAAAGAACTACTAGTTAGTTTACAATTGTTTTAAATCTATTGAGGATAGCAGATCTGAATATATTGAGGTTTCACCTTAGCTGAGCTCAAACTTGATGTGACCGGGAGAGTATTGCTCAAAACTGATAGTGGCCTGCCAGTATAAGACTGGGTTGTATGCCTGTGGTCAGATGTAGTTCTTCTGTCTGTGAGGCTTAGCCATTGGTGAATGGAAGCTGGAAAGCTGGGTTATAGTTTATTGCTACAAGGAAGGAGAAAAATAATTTTATACCAATGTAATCTGCCATAAGGAGATTCCTCTGGGTATATGTGGGCATATATGGTTTGTTCTGAAGGAATAATCTGAGTTGCTAGGAGACAGTTTGAATGAGACCGTGTTGAGAGATAATTGTTTGCCTGAAACTGAGAGTGAGTCTGTTGAGAGGCTGTGCTGGAAGTGTAGGCCGGGATCTAGGTACAGCCAGATTCCTATAGCATAGGGTGCAAAGTTAAACCGTAGGATGCTCTATAGGGAGAAATAATGGCATTTTATTTTAATACTAGTTAGAAGCTCACTGTAACCCTTACCCAGAGAGTTTGTCTTTGTGGATAAAAGAAGGAGATAAGGATTTGCTTCCTTCTGAGTTCAAATAAGTCTTCAGAGAACAACACGCCTCTGGAGACAGCATCACGGGCCCCCATGCAAGCAAGACCAAAGCCCAGTCAAGAGAGAGCTCCAGATGAGTGGCAGCTGTACCTACATGCTAAAGGAGGGCAAAACACCATTCTGGGGACTTGGCTAGCACTGGGGTGGAGTTCAAACACTTACCTAGGAAGAGCCTGTAGTCCTGGTATGTGTCTTGGTCAGAGAAACCTGAAAGATATAATAGAACCACAAAGGATCAGTCCTTTAACGGAAAGTTGGGAGACAAAAGAGTTACAACTATAAATGAAAGGGTTAATTTAATAGTGAAACACTTATCTGATAGATATTCTTGGTCACGGTTGTTACTGTTAAAGTTGCAAGAGTTTAATAGGGAAATTCTAATATACATACTCCCAAAAAACATTGACAAAATTAGTTGCAGCTGTTGGGAAAAAAGAATATCTGTTTAAGACAACATTATTGCTAATTTGTTCAAATGTGTACAATTTTTGCAGCACTTTATTCTTGATTGTGCACTTTAAACATCTTCTGCACTTTATCTGATTTTAATACAGCTGTGTGTTTTAACATCTGTTTTTAACATTTTAAAGTTTTCTATTTAGTACAAACATCTTTGTGCAACAGAACATTTTAAACCTCTGCATTATTGTTTTTTTTTCTTGTGAATTCCCTATGTGGTATTGACTTAAAGGGCAACCCCAAAGGCCGTGACACAAATCTATTTTAAAAGTTGTAATACCATCTCACACCACTGGGGTGACTATAATAAGTCTATATTTGTGTGCCTAACTGTAGTTATGAGTACTTACACTAGCTCAACGACTGGTGTAAATGCTTGTGTCTAACTGTAGGCAGTTAGGCGTGTAAATACTAACATTCTATAAGATGTGTGAGTAAGTGTTAGGCATGCCTGCAACCCCCCCATGCCCCTCCAAATTTCATGCCCCTCTTGTAGTTGTGTGCTATGGATTTTGTGTGTACAATTTGCAGAAATCTGACTAAAGACAGTTCCACGTGTAAATGCTAATTAGTGGCAGTTAGCGCCAATTATAGTCAATAATTGGTATTTTGTGCTAATTAGAATCTAATTATTAAATTAAGTTACACCTGCAACTTACACTATTCTATAACTTTGGCACACAACTTTGACCGTGAAGAGTAAAATTGTGTACGTGAGTTTGTAGAATTAGGGGGGTCTGTGTAGAAAGTTTCAATAAATTCCTTCAGATTACAAGGTCCTTCTCACCCTGTTTGATGTCTTCCTGCACCCATGGGATGTGGGCACTGCTGGTTAAGAACTCCTGTTGTAAGGGAATCAATTGCCAAAAGCAATGGGAAGTATATGTACACATGTTTCAAGTTCCTTGACAATGAGAAAATATACAGCTTGTACATTACTGTAAACTATGTAGTTTCTTCCTTCATATTGTAAAATTTCACAGAAGACATTTCTTAGTCCTGAAACATATTGGATACAACCTGTACTAAAGGTTTGGAAATGAAGCATCCACTTATTCTCTCATCATACCCAGCCTCAGCAAATCTGTCTGAATTAAATATGACATAACCTTCCACTTCAGTAATCTTCCAAACAGGTAGGAGGCCGATTGAGAACTACAGGTAACCAAATTTACATCCTTCTGTACTGAAGTTCAGTAAGTCTCAACAGGAAAATTATTGGCAACAGAAGCAATTACAAAACTATGATAGAGCAGTCTTAGCTTGAAAATAGAAGAAATACTGACTCTACAATCATTTGCTGACATTTAAATTTATAATGCAGATTTCATGTAATGCTTAATAATGTGGGTTGCATTTGGTAGTGTTTAATCTCTGCTGACTTAAACAAGAATCATGTTAAGCAATTGCTTAGTACAGCAACTTTTCAATGTTTCAGATTACATTCCAATTTAAGGCACAAAGACAATGCGAGAGTGCAAAAATTATTAGAAATTCTTCACAATTTAATTACTACCTTATAGATTCAAAGGCCACAATTCTGGCCTCAGGTCTAGTCTCAAGTCCAGCTGCTCTAACTGCTCCCGTTGCCAGTCCAGACCTGTCTTCAGAGAATCCAGTTTATGTGCCTCCAGTTCCTGAAAGTCCTGCTCCAGCGACATTAATTTTTGCTTTGGAGACTCTAGTTCCAGCTTCCAGGCAAGATCCTATATAATCTGACTCCATTTCCAGTTTTAGCATTCCCAGACTTTGCTTTGGCCAAGTCCATCTTCATCTTCAGAGATCATTCCTGCCCCTGCATAGCTGATCTGGGACACTGGAAACCCTCCTAGGTATTCATAGGCCACCTGTGAGAATCCCTATTTACACAGGCCCTATGGCCTCAGGAAGGACCAAAAAACGAGAGTATTCTATTAGGGTCTGTGGGGAACTGGCTGGTATCTGGGCTTGCAGGTAGTCTGATAACAACTGATGCTAACTGGTTTAGTGCTTTGCATATTTGTGCTGATTGACTCTTCAAAGGTTAGCATAGTTGACCTGGAGTATTCCTGCCCTGCCTCTGGACTTATTCCTGGCATGATCATTGCTTTTTGATCCATCTCTCCTGTGACAAGAATCTTGTTCCTGGTCTTGAATCCTTGTTCCTGAGTTCCAGCATTCCTGTTGCTCCTAATAAGTGGATTCCAGTCCTATCCCAGTATTATCTTGCTCCTGTGTGTCTTGCATGAATCCTATTTGGGGGTTATTACAGGTACAGTGTAATATTGAAGGTGAAGTGCCATTATGATATTCTGTGGACATTGCCTAGTGGTTTCCTCATCATAGGAACACCAAAACCCTGAGCTTGCCTTAGTTCCAGCTAGGGTTCCTCATAGAGGTATTGAAACCTATTTGTTTCTCACTTCTTTTCTTAACAGGAATTGGGAGATGGAATAAGTCTCCTTTTCATAACATCAGAAATCCTTGGTGAGACCTGTATTCCTACTTCTATTTTCCCAATACTATATTTTACAAAAGGAATAACTGGTTCAGGAGCTAGAGAGGAACACATTTGTCCTTCCACTTTCAGCTAAAAAAAATCCACAAAGTTATAGGGGATTTTAACATTTATAGAATTAGTTTTGTGTCATCTGCAAATGTAATAACCTCACTCGTCGTTCTGATTTCCATTCATTTATAAATAGGTTAAATAACACCAGTCCCCTTATTGATCCCTGCGGTACTCAACTGTTCACCCTCCTCCATTGAGAGAAATGACCATTAAACCCTATCCACTGTTTTCTGACCAATAACCAGTGCATTTTTTGTAGGAAAAAAGGTACCGATACTCATTACGGGTGGGGTCACCATCTATGGCTCCGCTCAGTGTTGTGTTGGAGCCAGCTCGCAAGAGCCGGTTGTTAAATTTTGTTCCGACTTGCGAGCCAGTTGTTACTAAGTGCAAGCCGGCTCTCCTTCCTCCCTCCCTCCCTCCCTCCGGATTCAGTCCCTCACCTGAGTCGCCTTGTCCATTGAATTCTTCGGTGCTGACCCTCCCCCGCTGCTGATTCGCTCTTTAAAAATGGCCACCGAGACTTCCAGAGGCGGCCTCGCGAGACCTGCTGAAGTCTTGGAGGCCACCCTTGTAAGTCTCGGCAGCCATTTTGAAGAGTGATCCAGCAGCGGGGGAGAGTCAGCACCGGCAGCGGGCAGGCAAGACTGCCTGCCCCAAAGAATTTGCTGAACAACTCGGGAGGGGGTGACAGGGGAGAGAAGGGAGTTGCTGGACATGGGTGGCTGGAGGAGGAAGGGGGCAGGGGAAAGAAGGGAGTCGCTGGACATGGGTGGCTGGAGGAGGAGGAGGGGGCAAGGGAGAGAAGGGAGTCGCTGGGCATGGGTGACTGGAGGGGGGCAGGGGAGAGAGGGCAATCGCTGGGTATGGGTGGCTGGAGGGGGGCAGGGGAGAGAAGGGAGTCGCTGGGCATGGGTGGCTGGAGGGGGGCAGGGGAGAGAGGAGAGTCTCTGGGCATGGGTGGCTGGAGGGGAGGGCAGGGGAGAGAAGGGAGTCGCTGGGCATGGGTGGATGGAGGGGAGGGCAGGGGGAGAGAAGGGTCACTGGACATGGGTTGATGGAGGGCAGGGGAGAGGAGGGTCACTGGGTATGGGTGCATGGAGGGTAGGGGAGAGGAGGCTCGCTGGGTATGGGTGCATGGAGGGCAGGGCAGGGGAGAGGAGGGTCGCTGGGTATGGGTGCATGCAGAGCAGGGGAGAGGAGGGTCGCTGGACATGGGTAGATGGAGGGCAGGGGAGAGGAGGGGAGAGAGAAGAAATGCTGGACATGGATGGAGGGGAGGGAAGAGTGAGGAAGAAGATGAAATGAGAGAAAAAGGAAGGGAGGAGAAAAACTGCACATGGATGAAGAAAATAGGCAGAAGCTGGATCCACTGGACAGTCAAGTCTGCGGAGGACCAGAAATGAAGAAGAAAGGAGGAAAGGAAAGAAATAAATGGAAAGGAAGCCCTGGGAACGGAGTTAAGAGGACAGATAGCAGCAGAATCGGATACTGGGCCAGCATGATCAGAAAGACAGTCACCGGAAAACAAAGGTAGAAAAAAAATCATTTTATTTTCATTATAGTGTTTGGAATATGTTTACTTTGAGAATCAGGTGCTCAACTTATTTATGTCATTTTATCGCACATTAAACATGAATTAGATTGGAACATGGGATCATTTAAATTTTTTTTCCTGGAGTAATGCATTGTCCCCCCCCCCTCAGGCTCTCTCCCCAGCTATAGCCAGCTCTGCAATTTGGAGGGGGGGCGCAAAGGGGGACCGGAGAGCGAGCCTGTTGTTAAACATTTACCAGCACACCACTGGCTCCACCCATATGGTAGCCACACCCACAATAGCCACACCCCTTATACCAGCCATGGCACACATAAACAGGTATAATTGAAAATACTATACCAGTATAGGAGAAAAAAATAACTTGTAATTTTTTTTTCATTATAAATAATTTCTATAAGCTGTTACAGCTCCAGTATACCCAGTGCAAAAAAACACAGATGCAAATTCTCAAATTGGACATATTCCAAACACTAAAATTAAAATAAAACGAGCAAAAGCGCTCCGTTACCCTGCTTGATGAGTTGTAAACAGCAGAACTCCCAGTCTTGCTTAAATTCCTTAAGTTGTTACCTCATGCTGATCCGAGAGTCAAATTGCCTTCAATGTTACAAGCACCTCTGAGAGTGATGCGATGTAAATTGACTACAATGTGTATAAGGTATAATAGTTACTCAGGATAGGGTTTATTTAGAACACAGGAAGGATACAGTATGTATGTGGTTAGATGTTTTATAAATAAAGTGTTATAAAAAAGAAAAATGTTATCTGGAGCACAATTTATCAACTGAGTAATGTATGCAAGAGCTCTGGTTAAGAATAGTATTTTCCCTTTTTCTTATGTTAAATTTTAACTGCCAGACCCTCGAAAAGTTTCTAAGGTTCGAAGATTCCTTCTCATCCTTTCTACTTCCTGCAGGGAATTGGCTATTGGCTATTTTCATGTCATCTGCAAAAAGGCACACCTTTCCTTCCAACCCTTCAGTAATATCTCCCACAAATATGTTAAACAGAACAGGCCCCAGCACTGACCCCTGAGGAGATAGAGCAGCTTTTAAACTAGAAATGGGGGGGGGGGGGGGGGGGGGGGGAAGGCCGACAGTCGCTCAAAAGCGCATGGTTCAGGATAAGGTATCTTTCAAAGATATCACCAAAACAGGGAAGATAGGGTATCCTGATAGCGAGGATGCAAAAGACACCATAGTACATCAGGTGTCCTTAAATAAAAATAAAAATCAGACAAAAGATTGCAAATTAATACTGTCAAGTAATAAGCATGATGTAAATAGAGAACAATAAACATAGTTTGAAATGTCTATATGCAAATGCCGAAAGCCTAAGAAATAAGATGGGAGTGTTAGAATATATTGCACTAAATGAAAAATTATATATAGTAGGCATCTCTGAGACCTGGTGGAAGGAGGATAACCAGTGGGACCCTGTCATACCGGGGTACAAATTATATTGTAGTGATAGGGTGGATCAAATTAGTGGAGGGGTAGCATTGTATATTAAGGAGAGCCTGGAATCAAATAGATTGAAAATTCTGCAGGAAACAAAACACTTCTTGGAATCACTGTGGATTGAAATTCCATGTGTAAAGGGGAAAAGGATGGTGATAGGAGTGTACTACCGTATGCCTGGCCAGGATGGACAGACAGATGCAGAAATGTTAAAGGAAATTAGGGACGCAAACAAACTGGGCAACATAATAATAATGGGTAATTTCAATTACCCCGATAATGACTGGTTAAATGTAACATCGGGGCACGCTAGGGAGGTAAAATTCCTTGATGAAATCAAGGATAGTTTAATAGAGCAGCTGGTACAGGAGCCAACGAGAGAAGGAAAAATTCTAGACCTAGTCCTTAGTGGAGACCATGATCTGGTGCGGGAGGCAATGGTGCTGGGGCCACTTGATAACAGTGATCATAATATGATCAGATTTGATATTAGCTTTGAAGTAGGTATAAATAAAAAATCAAATACGTTAGTGTTTAACTTTTAAAAAGATAAAATGAGAACGGTGAAAAAAACTTAGAGGGTCAAAAATTGACATCAAGCGTGGATGCTGTTCAAAAACACCATCCTGGAAGCCCAGGCCAAATATATTCCGCGTAATAAAAAAGGAGGACGGAAGACCAAACAACAACCAGCTTGGTTAAAAAGTGAGGTGAAGGAAGCTATTAGAGCTAAAAGAAAATCCTTCAGAAAATGGAAGAAGGAGCCGACTGAAAATAATAAGAAACAGCATAAGGAATTTCAAGTCAAATGCAAAGCACTGATAAGGAAGGCTAAGAGGGACTTCGAAAAAAAGATTGCGTTGGAGGCAAAAAACACATAGTAACATTTTTTTTAGGTATATTAAAAGCGGGAAGCCCGCAAAATAATCAGAAGCCTGATGGTTAGTATAGTGGACTGAGATCCTGAGGAACTGGGTTCAATTCCCACTGCAACATTTTGTGACCCTGGGCAAGTCACTTAGCCCCAGGTACAAAAACTTAGATTGTGAGCCCACTAGGGACAGAGAGTACCTGCTATAACACATACAGTGCTGCATACATCTAGTAGTGCTATAGAAATGATTAGTAGTAGTACTAGTAGGTCGTGGAGGCAAAAACATTAATGGAATTCAAGAATGTGTGGGATAAGCATAGATGATTTCTAAAGGGAAAGAAAATGAAATCAACAGAACTTAGCTGTGCTTAAGCAGCAAATTCAGTATTTGGGAAGTAAGGCTAGTGCCATACAGGCTTCTATGGTTTGTGTCCCAATTATAGACAGATACGTCTGGTTGGGCTGGAGTGGCCTTTCATTGCAACTCCAGGAGCTGAAAATTAAGCCAGTACTGGGCAGACCTCTATGTCTTGTGCTCTGCAAATGGCAAGGACAGCTCAAGACTAACCGCCAGATTCTGCATATGGTGCCAAAATTTGTATGTCCATCTTTGGGTGCACTTTTGATATGTGCGTGCAAATAAATTGGACAATGAGCTCCAAAACATCAATAATTGCATGTTAACAGCCAATTATTAATGTTAATTGTCACTCATTAAAATTTGCACATGTATCTGGATGTGTGCTATTCTATAAGGCATGGCGTCTAATTCCAATAGTGCGTATCTAAAAAGAGAGTGTGTGGTCATTGGCATGTCAAGGGTATTCCAAAATGTTACACATGGAATTACAGAATACTGCTTAATCACACCTAACTTGGGAGCCAACTTTTACATCAGGTTTTAGCAGGCATAAGTCCGGTGCTCAAACGTTAGGTGCAGGATTTGCACTAAACCCTATTCTCTATAAGACGTGCACACTCTATAGAATAGTGCTTAGCACTGATTTTTTTTTTTTGGTGCTTAAGTTGCTGTTTCATTTATTGAATTCCTTCCTAAGTGTGCATTTGTTGGGCAGACTAAATGGACCATGCAGGTCGTTATTGGCCATCATCTACAATGTTATTATGGAGCTCATTTTCAAAGCAGATAGATATCTCAAAATAGCCAGAAAAATGTTCATCTGCCAAAAACATCTAAATTGTGATTTTCAAAAAAGCAGAATTGACTTTTTTTTAATTGAATTTGTCCAAATAGCAAGGGGGTGTGTTGGAGGTGTGTTTTGGGCAGGACTAGGGTGGAACTAGGGCAGGCCCAAAATTAGGATGACTTTCAGTGATAATGGAACAGGAAGAAATGTCCAGGGCAGAAAAGAAGTACATTTTTATCTAGACCTGTTTCAGTCAGGTCTAAGTCACAATAAGGTGCTCTGACTGACCATCTGACCACTGAAGGGATTAAGACTTGATCCCTCCATAATTCCCCAGTTGCTGCTGTCCCCAACCCCCTTAAGAAGTGGAACTGAAAGAGGATACCTGGAGCTATGACAGCATCAGGTATAATGGGCATACTCAACAGAGCAGCAAGCAGCTACCAGGCATTGCCTAGTGGTCAGTGCAGTAGACTGTGAGCAAGAGGATCCAGGTCCATATCCCACTCTGCCTAGTATATTTGAGGTGGAAATTGTGAGCCATCCCAAACCACCAAATTGCCTACTCTACCTAAATATAGGAGACACTTGCAGGGTGAAAGGCAATTGTAACGGTGTACAGTTAGGTACAGTAAGTTTTATTCTGTTCCTGGAAGGTTCACAATACAACATAAAGGAGCTATGGTGGGAATTTTACCTGGGTGCCATTGTTTATAGTCCACAGCACTGACAACTAGACTGTCCCTCTGATCTGCAGGGACATCTGTGTGGCCATTTCTGTCAAAATGATGCAGACGGACGTTCCTTTGCCTGTTTTATAAGTCGGACATGTCATTTTGGAAAATGGCTCTTTGTAGATGTTTTCCTCGGATTCTATATAGTGTGACTTGAGTTAAGTGTGCAAATCTGGGCATATTCTGAATTTGTGCGCACAACTTAACTAGTTTAACCAGCCAATAAGTGCTGATAATTGAACTTAAGCAATTATTGACACTAATTGGCATTAGTTAGAATTTACGCACACACATATCGAGCATTCTATAAACTGATGCTTGTAAATTCTAAGATGTGGATTTGAAAAGTGGGTGTGGCTATGGGCGGGTCATGGGCATTCGTAGAATTTACGTGCACTGTTATAGAATATGCCTATATCATACATAATTTAAGTGTCAGAATTTACACCAGGTTTTCATTGGTGAAAATGGCCACAACTAAATATAGTTGCAGAAAACGGGTGTTGGGCAAATTATATAAACCACACCTAAATTTAGGCACTGCTTATAGAATGCACCTAGGCGTATTTTTTTTGCACTGATTTTTAGTCATGGTATGTAGAATCTAGCCCTTTCTGTGCAAAAACGTCTATCTTCAGCCATTTTCAAAAAGGAAACCCAGAAATATTTCCTGTTCAAAAGTGGCCATGAGATGGAGGGTATTTTTGGACATAATGAGGAAAACATCTGAATGCTGACCTGAATGCCCCTCTATGTATTTTATTGTCCCCCAGATTCTGTATTGCTTGACTGAAATTGTGTGTGGAAATCCGGTCATATTCTGGATTTGTGCATGCAATTTAATTACTTAACAAGACAATCAGCACCAATAGTGACCACTTAACAAACAATTATGATACTAATTGGCATTAATTAGAATTTATGCACACAACTTGATAGGTGTATCCTATAAATTCTAATGCACGCTGCCAAAAAGGGGACAAGGCCATAGGCATGGAATGGGCGGACCGTGGGCATTACAAAAATCTACGTGTACACATAGGCATGGAATGGGCGGACCGTGGGCATTACAAAAATCTACGTGTACAGTTATAGAATAACCTGCTCTATGTCTAACTTAGTCATTGATATTTACACCAAGTTTTACTTGGTGTAAATGGACGCACCTAGAGTTAGGTGCAGGCGTGGCTGCCAGGTGTATTCTATAAATAGTGCCAAAATCTAGCTGTGGTTTACAGAATACACCTAGGCGGAATTATTTTCAGCACTGATTTTTCAGGCATCATATATAGAATCTAGTCATATGTGCCCAAAAGCCTTGCACTGCAGCCCGCTGAAAACAAAGTACTGAAATTGTATATGAACATAACCTTGTAAAGACAATGATTAAACAATGGCTATTCATATTTAAAATGATTTTAGGTGCAGTGAAAGTGAGTGTGAACAGAATGTAAATATTCCCAGGAAAAGCTAATGTGGAGCTGTCAGCCTTATCATCCGATTTGTCCTTGCTTTTCAACCTAGCTTATTATTCTGACCTTGGTTTTTCTCATTCCTGTTGCATGCATGCACTTTCAAGGAATGTTAAAAATGAACAAAAGGCAATAGAAAAGAGAGAAAGGAGTAGGAGTATTTGACACATCTGCTCTAATTTTCTCAAGTACAAATACTACTTCAGATGCATCAAAGAAACACCTCCAGGATGAAAAACAATGGGGCAAAATCAAAGCAATAAATCTGCTTCAGTGTATTTTGATATTTGTGCTTCTTACTAAAATCAGCCAAGATAAAATTCAATTTCTAAAAATCAAAGCTTTTTGTTAATCATAGCCAGCTGTTGTATTACTTCCATCTCCCATCTGCTGAGTTAAAAATCACTTTTGTTGCTCACTTAGCAGTTACCTACTAAAGTGTATAATAATGCCCAGGATTTTTTTATGTGCTCAGATGAACTGTATGGAAACTATTTTCTGAGAACCTAGTAGATACCTGGAGTCTATGGCCAACAGTGGTGGCAACTGATACAGTGTCAGAATTTGACCATGTTTGGGACAGATTGAAATGTTTTCCTCAATTTTGAAATTCCAGGGGCAGTTTGCAGGTCTGTGTGATTTTTAGATGTAAACTTCCCATGGAGGTTTCCTTTGAAAATGTGTGCTCTTTGGGGAACATAGAAGGGAAAGGATTTAGGGGGCCCTTTTACTAAGCCACATAAGCATCTACATGCACCCAACACAAAATGGAGTTAACGCCTGGCTACCGCGTGGCTCTTGTGGTAATTTCATTTTTGGAGCGCATCCGATTCGCACGGCCAAAAAATATTTTTGGACATGCGTATCGGACACGTGCCAAATAGCATTTAATGCACATATGTCATTACCGCACGGTTACCACGTGAGACTTTACCACTAGGTCAATAGCTGGTGGTAAGGTCAGAGACCCAAAATGGACATGCGGCAATTTTCATTTTGCTGCACGTCCATTTTTGGCAAAATTTATAAAGCCTTTTTTTACAAGCGTGCTGAAAAATGGATCATTGTGCGCCCAAAAGCTGCGCCTACACTACCGCAAGCCATTTTTCAGCTCATCTTAGTAAAAGGACCCATTAGTGCATACACCTTTCAGTTGTAGCTCAAGGCAAGTTTCCTGTCCCAGAGAGCATATGACTAACAGGTTGATATTCAAAGCAATTTAAGTGGGTAGGAGAGGCTCATGCCCACTTAAATCATACTGTGTAGGCCAGCCACCAATATTCAGTGGCACTTAACTGGGCAGTGCCACTGAATATCAACACTAACTGGCCATTTACAGAGGTGTTCTGAGGGAGAAGTCATGGAGCAGCTGGTGCTGGTAATATTCAGAGCCAGTGACTGCATAGCTAAATGACAAAATAGGACCGCATAAATTGCAGTCCTAACTTTGGTCACTTAAGGGTCCTTTTACTAAGGTGCGCTGAAAAATGGCCTGCGCTTGTGTAGGCATGGGTTTGGGGCGCGTGCAGATTTATTTTCAGCGTGCCTGTAGAAAATGCCTTTTTTAAAATTTTTGCCGAAAATGGACATGCAGCAAAATCAAAATTGGTGTGTGTCCATTTTGGGTCTGACGCCAGCCATTGACTTAGCAGTAAGGTCTCACATGTTAACCGGGTGGTAATGACCTACGTGTGTAGAAAGTCACTTGACACACGTCCGCTACACTCGACAGAAACTAAATGATTTTTTTTCGGCACGCATAGTGGATGCGTGCCAAAAATGAAGTTACCACAAGGGCCACACAGTAGCCGGGCGGTAACTCCATTTTGGTGCATGTTAGACGTGCATATGCGCAGCTAAATGGCTTGGTAAAAGGGCCCCTGAGCTATGCAAACCCACAAACTACACATATTCCAAACATCCTTCATAGTGGTTTTTACTCTGAAGATTCCAAACACATAGTTCTGATACTGAGCTATGCATTTTCAGAGGGACCTTAAAAAAAACGTTGCCCCTATAGCAGCCAGACTAGGTTTAAACTGCAGGACTGTTTTTCTCCTAGTCTAAGTGGCCTTCACCACATCAGGGAACATGGAGGGGCATAATCGAATGGCGCTGGCCAAATAGCTGGCTGGCCATCTTCGGGGCCGGCCCCGTAAGTGGGCGGAGCCAACCATATTTTCAAAAAAGATGGCCGGCTATCTTTTTTTCCCGCTAATATGGTTGGGCCCGGCCAAATGTCAGAGTTCGCCGGGTTTGAGATGGCCGGCATCGTTTTTCGGCCATAATGGAAAATAATGCCGGCCATCTCAAACCCGGCCAAATCCAAGGTATTTGGTCATGGGAGGAGCCAGAATTTGTAGTGCACTGGTCCCCCTGACATGCCAGGACACGAACCGGGTATCCTAGGGGGCACTTCTAAAAATTAAAAAAAAAAAAATAATAAAAATAGCTCCCAGGTGCATAGCTCCCTTACCTTGGGTGCTGAGCCCCCCAAATCCCCCCCAAACCCACTCCCCACAACTCTATACCATTACCATAACACTTATGGGTAAAGGGGGCACCTACATGTGGGTATAGTGGGTTTTGGGGTTTTTTGGAGGGCTCCCATTTACCACCACAAGTGTAACAGGTAGGGGGGGATGGGCCTGGATCTACCTGTCTGAAGTGCACTGCACCCACTAAAAACTGCTCCAGAGATCTGCATACTGCTGTCATGGAGCTTGGTATGATTTTTCAGGCTGGCATAGAGGCTGGCAAAGAAATGTTTTTTAATTTTTTTTTTGGGTGGGAGGGGGTTGGTGACCACTGGGGGAGTAAGGGGAGGTCATCCCCGATTCCCTCCGGTGGTCATTTGGTGAGTTGGGGCTCCTTTTTGAAGCTTGGTTGAGAAAACAAAGGGACCAAGTACAGCCGGCAAAATGCTCTACAAGCCTGGCTTTTGTTTTTCATTATTGGGCGAAGCTGGCCATCTCGTGAGCACACCCCCGTCCCACCCCCATCCCGCCTTCACTACCCTACCAACACGCCCCCTTGATGTTTCGCCGGCTCTGCGACAGAAAGCAGTTGAACCCGGCCAAAATCGGCTTTCGATTATACCGATTTGGCTGGGTTCAGGAGATCGCCGGCCATCTCCCGATTTGTGTCGGAAGATGGCCGGCGATCACTTTCGAAAATGAGCTGGATGGCCACCCTCTGGCCACAGAAAGAAACTTCTTTAAACTTAAAGTAATTTTTAAAGAACAAAAACTTGTAAAGACTTACCACTTTCTGAGCTCAAAGTAACATCTAGAATGGATCTAGTAACTATGGGGCCCTTTTACTAAGCTGCACTAAGAAATGGACTTAGTGCATCGTTATGTGTATCTTTCCAGTATGCTAAGCACTTTTCTAGTGCACCTATAAATGTGGCCTTTTTTCTATTAAATCTTGCACAGGCCAAGAGCTAATATTAGCATTAATACCCAGCCATTTAAAAAAATGAATGTGGGAGCACTTACTGCGTCCTATTAAGGAAATACTTAGGGTTCCCGCATTATAGATGCGCTAACCAGTTAGCAAGGTGGTAATGTCAGCATGCTAGTTGATTAGCTTATCCATACCCATTGTCTGACCCTGACATGTCCCTAAAAAATAATACTAAAAAATATATACAGTGCGGTTAGCAGATGCATCCTGGTTAGGTCATTTTTCCTGCTTAAGGTATGCATTAGCGCTTAACACAGTTTAGTAACGGGCCCCTATGCTATCATGGTTAGATTCCAGAAAGTCTGTAAGATTCAAACTAACTGCTAAAATAATGGAGTCCTTCCCCACCGTTCTCTTGTACAATTTTTCTCCCAGCTGGTAGAGAATACAATTTTGACATCTCTTTAGCATCTGGCTTGTCTTTCCAATATAGAACCCTTCTTCACATTTTTTTGCATTGAATGATTTATACAGTGTGTTTTTTCTAGCAAAAAAGGTGCCGGTACTCAAATGCTAGGCCACCCTTCAGGAGTAGGTTGATCACTGAGGGACCCACCCCATAATAGCCAGGCCCCCTGCAACCAGTCACAGAATCTATGACAAGGCAGAATTGGTGTGTAGGGCCTGAGCTCTTTCATTAAAACTTGGGGGCCACGGGTCAATTTTAGCAGAAAATGGAAAAGGTGCCAGTACTCAGTACCCCCGAGTACACCCTCAAAAAAAGCCCTGGATTTATACTACATTTGAAGATGATCATGTGTAGGATTCCCTTTTGCTGAATGTTTTTCCCATGTGAGTGACTGTGGGATCCTGCACTACCTAGACTGTGAGCCCAATAGGGACAGATCCAGTACCTGTAAAGTGAAGCAGTAAACCACTTAGGTCTAAGTGGTACATAAATACTCAAATGAATGAATGAAATATGTTGGCACAGTTTGGTATATGCAGGGACATTTACCATTCTCTTCTTTTTGAGCTTCTACTGAGAGTTTGCTTTTCACTAATTTTTGTTTCAAATTAGGTGGTTGTCAGAAGGCCAGCATAGGTGGAGCTGGGAATATCCCAGTAGTTCATCCTCCTGGAGTAGTAACTGCTGATCCTTTATAATTCTTCTCAGTTTGTCCAGCTCTGGATTGAATGTCACAATGATGGGGACTCTCTCTCTGTGGTTTTCTTTTCTTTGTGCTGCAATAGATTTTCTCTGGGTTAGGTCTTTTTTGGTAATCAAGGTCGTTTGGCTTTTGGGTTAAAAGCATTACTATGAAATGTGAAAGAATTAAACAAATCCATTAGGAGGAAAAGGATTCTGGCATATGTTAAATAATTGCATGCAGATTCAATATATGTACAAGGAACCCACTTAAGTATCTAAAACTGAACAATAAATATTATGATATCTTGGTCTTTTCTGAAGCGGTGGCTAAAAAGTGTGGAGAAGCAATATTAATAAAGCAATCATTGTAATATACGATATTATCTAGGCATTCGGATACAGAGGGATGATGGGTTCATATAAGATGGTGTTGGCCAGGCAAATTTGGAGTTATTTAGGGGGTAATTCTATAAGTAGGCACCTCTTTTTAGCACCCCGATGCCATGTGATGAGATTATATTGTATAATGGTATTCTATTATAGAATACTAGTGTAACCCGGTACCATTATGCTTTATATTTAGGTGTCTACAGTTACTGTTGGTACCCAAATGCGGCAATGGCATATATAACTTACTAAGGGGTCCTTTTATTAAGCTGTGGTAAGTGCTAGTGCATGTTTGACGCACCTTAAAAGGCTTGTTGCAGGACAGACTGATGCTTTCTGAGGTAAAATTCCAATGTACACAAGCAAACCACATGCTAAAAAAATTCCTGAATTTATCTTGGAGTGGGCATGTCTGGTGGCGGACAATGGGCATGACAGCACGAATCAGCACAACCATATTACAACATGCTAATTGATTAGCATGGGATTAGCGTGTGAGCCTTTATGATCTACAAATGGGTGGTGGTAAGGGCTGATAAACAAAGTGGGAAGTGGACCAATGACTCCAGGAAGATGAGACCATGATGATGTAGTATAAAAAAATGTTATTGTAGACTCGACACAGTACTGTGTTTCGGCCACAGGCCTGCCTCAGGAGTCTTTCATCCAGTCTACCACTTGCTTGGGCATCCATTTGCTAATAGGTTCTATAACAAGAGCCATCATTAGATCACTTTATCATACACACTGAGATCAGAGAAGAAGGGAAAATAAATTTCTCAGAGCATGGCCGTGGTGCGAGAGCTGTAAGGATCTTACAGTGCAGCCCAATGTTATGGTGGGAAATGTGAGCCCTTGTGCCCCGACTGAGCACAGCGAAGATGGAGTGACACCGCACTCGGTCAGGCAGCTAGACAACCCCTAGCTTCACCTGGGAAGCGGCCGCCTTTCCCTGAGCGTTGAGCCCTCAGGTGCGGGCAGCCACCAGGACTTCTGGAACCGGTGGGGTTGCACGGCCACCGACCCAACAGGCGAGAGTAAACACAGTCCAGGAACAAAGGGGTCAGCAGTGCAGCGAGTAATCAGGAAACAGTCCGAGGTCTGGGCAGGCAGCAACACAACGCAAAGTCAAGAAACAATCCAAAGTCTGGTACACAGGAAACACTGGAACAAGGTAGCCATCCAGGAACACGGGACGAGAACCACGACCTCTATGCAGCAGAAGCCGAAGCATGGAAGGACTGGAAGCATGGCTTTAAATAGTACAGGAATTAGGCTCAACCATGTGCAGCTGTTCCAAGATGGCTGCCCCCATCAGAGGAGATGCTCAACGCCCAAATATGGGCTTCTTTCCTGAAGCAGCTTAACTCCAAGATGGCTTCCACCACCTGAGACACCCATCACCAAGATGGCCGCCGTAACCTGGAGATACCCACATCCAAGATGGCCGCCACATCCTCGAATGCCCATACCCTGCGCAAGCAGACCACCTCTGGAGGAGTGTAGCAGAGCGTAACATCCAAAGACGAGATGATGCTTTGTCCCCTCAGGTTCCTCTTGCACTGATTCAGTAATGTATAAAATTACACAGCTAGCCCAGCTCTAGCATCTCCCCCACTGCACTCAGCCTGCAACACAGTGCCTACTCTGGGGGTCTCCGACTCAGCCCCTCCTCCTCCCAAGAGACTTTGGCCTATCCTGTCGACATTTTAGAGGGTTCTTCACCCGTTTCTTCGGGGTCAGACGCGGAGTCCGCTTCATCGGGGGGCCCTTCAGTCCTGGAGCCTTTAGAGGAGGGGGAGCTTCCCTCCGGAGATGGGGATGACCCTCGGGTGCTCCGGCTTTTTCAAAAAGATGAATTGGGTGCGTTGATTTCAGAGTCCTTATTGGCTCTCTCCATATCTGAACCTGGGGGAGGGACTCTTCAGGTTCCCAGCAGTCTGGTCCCATGCGGGGGCTTAGGGGTCCCTCTAAGGCATTCCTGATGCATTCAGATATTTAGGATTTAATCTCTGCAGAGTGGAATACCCCCGAGGTGGGTCTGCAAGTGGGGAGAGCCATGGCCCATCTCTACCCTTTGGTTCCAGAGGAAAGAAAAAAGGTGGACAGAGGGAGCAGGGAACCAGCAGAGCTGACAGGTGCGCGGCTGCTCTCTGCACTCTCCAGCAGCGTGCACTCAGGGCGGACCGCCCCCACCACCCCGCCCTTGCTATACCACTGCTTGGAGTGCTTCAGCGTCCTCCCTTTGAGCCTCTTCGTCAGGCTTCCCTGAAGGATCTTACTCTGAAGGTGGTATTTTTGGTGGCTATCGCTTTGGCCCGTCACGTTTCTGAGCTCCAGGTGCTCTCTTGCAGAGACCCCTTTCTCCATTTTTCAGAGGAGGGGGGTGTCTCTACGAACAGTGCCGTCTTTTCTGCCCAAGGTGGTCTCGGAATTTCATCTTAATCAGTCGGTAGAGCTGCCTTCCTTTCGTCGGCAGGACGTGGGGAGCCAGTATGCGTCCTTGCGGCTTCTGGATTTTCAAAGAGTTCTTATCCTTTATCTGGAGGCGACTAACGAGTTTTGTTGCTCGGATAGCTTGTTTGTTTTGTTCGGTAAACAGAAGTTGGGCCTAATGGCCTCCAAAGTGTCTATTGCCCCCTGGTTGTCGTCCTGGCAGGGAAGGCTTTGTCTTTGGATTTGAAGGCCCACTCGACTAGGCGTGTGGTGACGTTGTGGGCAGAGACGCCTTTGTCTTCTCCGGTAGACATTTGCAGGGTGGTGACTTGGCCGTCGTTGCATTCTTTCAGCAAGCATTATAGGGTGGATGCTGCTGAGCGGTCAGATGCGTCCTTTGGGGTGGCGGTCTTAAGAGCAGCAAGGCCGATGTCCCACCTTCGCAGGGATTGCTTTTGAACATCCCACTTGTCCTGGAATAGTGGGATAGAACGTAATGGAAGAAGAAATTAGGTCTTATCTGATACTTTTCTTTCCATTAGTTCTTCACACTATTCCAGGAGCCCTCCTGGTGTTTTCGGCCTATTTTGCTTCTGACTGCCCTGCTCACTGTTCTGGATCCTGTCGATGGTTTTTGGTTTTTTTTGCCTTGTTTGTTGGTTGGTTGCTGTTCATGCATTTAGGTTGGTTTTCTGCTGGCTTATTTACAATACTGAGGAACTGGGTGGCTAGCACGTGGCTAGGTAGTAGTGCTCAGTTCTGGATTTTCTATATCCACCTGCTGGTCAATGGACATAACTACCCACTTGTCCTGGAATAGTGTGAAGAACTAATGGAAAGAAGATTATCAGGTAAGACCTAATTTCTCCATAGACGATGTCATAATGCTATGGAGGGGGCCAAGAGAAATTTTGATTGAATTCATTGATTACCTCAATGGGGTGGATCCCCACATTTCGTTTACAAGTAAAATGAACATGAGAGAAATAGAGTTTTTGGACATAAAAATAACTAAACAAGGAACCAAGTGATTTTGTACATCAATTTTTAGAAAAACTACTGACAGGAACACCTTGTTGCATTATTCTAGCTTTCACTCAATGCAATTGAAAAAAGGTGTTCCTGTCGGTCAGTTTTTTAGATTATATAGGCTAGGTTCCACTAAAGAGGAATTTAAAAAAACAAGTAGGGGACATGGGAAAAAGATTCATTATTTATTTTTATTACATTTGTACCCCGTACTTTCCCACTCATGGCAGGCTCAATGCGGCTTACATATTGTATACAGGTACTTATTTGTACCTGGGGCAATGGAGGGTTAAGTGATTTGCCCAGAGTCACAAGGAGCTGCCTGTGCCTGAAGTGGGAATGGAACTCAGTTCCTCAAGACCAGAGTTCACCACCCTAACCACTAGGCCACTCCTATAACACCAATAAGGTGGCTAAAAAAAAGTATTTAAAAGAGCTCTATATTCCCATCGTGAGTGGTTATTAATCCCCCATACTAAAGAAAATGAAAATCAATTAGTGTGTGTACTTCCCTATTCCACCCAAGCCTCAAATATTGGGATATATTAGGGGTACATCCCTCATTTACTAATCACCCAAAAATAGTGTATAAACGTAGTAAAAACATAGGGAAATTAAAAAAAAACTCTAACACTGACGTGAGAAGAGCAGTTCATGCTCCATGTGGTAGATGTGTGTATTGTCGATTTTTAATACACACTGATCATATTAAAGTACCTGGGACAGATAAGAAATTCTATCTGAAAGAGGACACCACATGTGATTCGACACAAGTTGTATATTGCTTAATACGTCCATGTGGCCTTTACTATATAGGGCACCTGAAACAGAAATTGAAAATTCATATCATGGAGCATATTAGCAATATCAAGAACTCACGCAAGGAGGCCCCTCTGGTGTGTCATTGGGGCGAAAAAAGTCACACAATAGAGCAGATCAGATTTGCGGCCATATGCCAGGTGAGATTGAGGGGGGGGTGACATTAAACAAGTGTTACATAATATAGAGCAAAGATCCATTTTTTTATGGCGTACAGTCATCCCGGGCGGGTTGAATTTAGAAGTAGAGTGGTGATTGTGCACTTCGTTTACCATGTGTTGTGATTACATTGAAATTTAAAGAGATCAGCGTGGCTGGCAGGATATCCGCTTGGAATGATTGGTGGCATCGATGCCTACTGGACAGCAGCCCTTCTGGTAAGCAGCCGATTTTTGTACCAAGCATGAGTTAAAATGATATTTATTTAGTTTGTTATAGCAAAAGATGTATGGGTTAAGATATGATGTTGGTTATGTATTTGATTAAAGGTACAGGATGCTTCTCCTGAAGAAGATAGCAATCGAAATATGGTTCCACATAGAGAAGCAAAGGAAGTTTCACTGAAAAATGTAACGGTGCCAAAATGAAAGAAAATCTACCTAGGTTGTATTATATGAAGATAAGATCTGTGGTATGAAAAATAAATTATTATCCTTTGAAAACAACTGAAGGGGAAATTTTTCCATTTGTGCTTGATTCAAGAGGTTATGGAACTAAGTTTTCTACTTGTGCTTGACCTACGAAGATAAGGATTCAAGCAAGGGAATAAGATCATCATAGTGGGACTTAACAAGGACTATTAACCAGGGCCGGTCTTAGCAATTTGATGATTTTCTATTCCTTTTTGAGAGTATTTTGCCTATAAAGATACAAACATGGATCTCTTACATAATTTCTTTTTTACATTCCATATGTTGCTAAGCATAAAATTTATTTATTTATTAATTTATTTCCAAACATTTTGTTGCCTGTATAGGCTTAATTTGTGGTATATCAACACTTGATATACCACAAATTAAGCCTATACAGGCAACTAAGCAGTATGCAACAATTAAAATTGAATCCTCTTGCTGAACCCCAGACTGTTGCTTTTTTTTTTCTCTTTTGAAGATTCAGCAAATTAATACAGCAAAATAAGAAACATGCAACAATAATAAGGTACAAAAGTAAAGGGCTTACAGAATAAAAGACATTTTCATCCCTGTTTACTAAGACACGTGGCAATGCCGACAAAACTCATTCAAAGTCAATGGGCTGTATCGGCATTAGCGTGTCGCAGCCGCTAGCACAGCTTAGTAAATCGGGGGGTTTGTTTGTCAAAACACTTTAAATTGCTGTCTTTACTGAACACTAAGGGCTTTTTTTCCAAAGCCACACTAGCAATTCTCGCGTGGCAAATGAGAGGAAGCCCATTAAATTCCTACTACTACTAATCATTTCTATAGCGCTACAAGGTATACGCAGCTCTGTACACCATTCCTGTAGGCTTCCTCTCATTTGCCATGTGAGAATTGCTAGTGCGGCTTTGGGAAAGAAGCCCTAAGATTATTGCAAAGGTGAAAGGTAAGGAGAATGACCAGAGAAATCTGAAAAGTAAATAAAAATATTAAGAAAGCGGTATCTGCCTATCATGTGGTATAAGAAAAAAAAAACTCGAAATGAGTTGATTATTGTCACTACTATTATATCTTACAGTAGAAATTTGGCCAATCATTTATTGCCTCATTCTAGGGAAACATGATACAGTTCTCTGTTTTCATACATCTTTTGCTGGTACTGTGCCTACTTAAATTGTAAAACTAACCTTGCTTTAATTGGTGGATCACAGCCACTTTAATCTTGAGTCACAAAGGAATGCCTTTGTTCTGAACTGGTACATCGTGTAAACTCTCTCAGAACCAGCTCAAAAACGTTGCACCAACATAAGAGTTAGCAACAAGGTAGGTCCTTGTATCTGTGCATATAAGTAAAATGCAAAAATACTTCTGCTTTCAAAATTATTCCAGGAAAATTATGCTTTTTCATTTACACCTGGGGGTACAATTTTCTGAGGCATGGCGTGGTAGCCTTATGGCTAGAGCAGTATGCTTGAAACCAAATTCAAATACCACAGCTGTTCCTTGTGATTTTGGCTAAGCCACTAAAATCTATATAGCCTCAGGGACAAACATAGATTCCAAGCACTCCAGGGACAGAAAAACAGTGTACCTGAATGTAACTTGCCTTGGGCTACTCCTGAAAAAGGCATGTACAAAATCCATAATCCCTTCCCTTCCCACTGAATTTTGAATGCATGTAAAATCAAAATCAATGCTCAACTAGATGAAATTTTGTTAAGTGACAAGAATATATAGAGGCATATTTTCAAAGCACTTTGGGAGGCTAAGTTCCATAGGTTTCTATGGAACTTTGGGAGGCTAAGTGCTTTGAAAATGAGCCTCATAGTGTGTTTTAAAATGAAGCACTGGCTCAGGACTGGAAGCTCAGGGGTGCTTAAAGCCTGCCTTACTGGCCCTGCAAGCACTGTTAGCTCTATGGCATTTTAAAAGGTAAGAACAGGCATTTTTTTGTTCTTTTAAACTGCCATGGTGGGAGTGATAGTGCCAGAAGAACTGCACAATGGTAGGAGCAAAGGATCAGGGGCTGAAGCAGGTGTGTGTGTGTGGGGGGGGGGGGGGTGGGGGTGGGGGGTTGGGACTAGAAAGGGGACTGATGCTGGGGGCCGGGACTCAGGGGGTAATGCAAGGGCTGGGGCTGGTTTCTATGTAATTGGGGATGTTCTGGTGTTCAAAAATATTTGCAGTGCTGACTTTCATAGATAAGGTTGGTGTAATTTGAGATCAAGTTACCTCTAGTTTTCCAGATTATTTGTACTGTTCTCTGTTGCCATAAGAACATAAGAATAGTCATATTGGGTCAGACCAATGGTCCATCTAGCCCAGTATCCTGTTTCCAACAATGGACAATCCAGGTCACAAGTATCTGGCAGAAACCCAAATTGTAGCAATACTCCATGCTACCAATCCCATGGCAAGCAGTGGCTTCCCCATGTCCGTCTCAATAGCAGACTATGGACTTTTCCTCCAGGAACTTGTCCAAACCTTTCTTAAACCCAGATATGCTAACCACTGTTATCACATCCTCCTGCAAAGAGTTCCAGAGCTTAATTATTTGTTGAGTGAAAAAATACTTCCTCCTATTTGTTTTAAAAGTACTTCTATGTAACTTCATGTCTTTGTTGCTGATGTTATAGCACCTGCCTCTTCTTTTCTGTGTGTTCCATCTCTGAGACCCTATGGAAATTTCACAGTGGGATGATCTTCTCAGTTTTAATGATGAATACCTACAAGAAAGACTGGGGAAGATCCCCTGTTTCGCCATTTCTTCAGGAGCAAATGGATCAAGATGGCAATCTGCACCAATGGATTGAAAGAATACAATTGGGCAAACGGTTAGTGAGATCTCAAATTCATTATGCTACAATATTAGAACATCTACATCAGCAAAATCATAAACTCAGAATGGATCAAAACAATGCCCACTATTAATATTTATTTATTTGTTGCATTTGTATCCCACATTTTCCCACCTATTTGCAGGCTCAATGTGGCTTACAATGCTCCGTTATGGCATTCGCCATTCCAGAGTGGAAGAATACAAATTGGTATTACATTGAGAACATTAAAAAAGTAAACAAAAAAGCATAATAGAATTAAACAGTTATGCGAGCAAATCTTGGAAGAAATCAGTTTAGAATGTAAGGTACAGAATTGATATGTTGCGATTATAATTGTTGCTCATTGTGGTATGCCTTGTTGAAGAGGTGGGTCTTCAGGAATTTATGAAAGTTAGTTAATTCGTAAATTGTTTTTAGGTTAAGTGGCAATGCGTTCCACATCTGCATGCCTAGGTAGGAAAAGCTGGACACATGTGTTAGTTTGTATTTTAGTCTTTTACAGTTGGGGAAGTGAAGATTGAGGAATGTGCGGGCTGATGTTTTAGCGTTCCTGGGTGGTAAGTCGATCAGGTCTGACATGTATGCCAGAGCTTCTCCGTGAATGATTTTATGAACTAGGGTGCAGACCTTGAATGCGATACATTCTTTAAGTGGAAGCCAGTGTAGTTTTTCTCTTAGGGGTTTTGCGCTTTCATACTTTCCTTTCCCAAATATGAGTCTAGCATTCCACTTCAAACTATTAAAGTAGCATTTCAGAGCATTCTCTCTCTCTCTCTTTTTTTTTTTTTTGGATCATCAGAGTATTATAGTCTTTCAAAGTTTTCTCCTCACCGCTGGGTTAGCGTGGGAGCCCTTATTGCCACCTCAATGGGTGGCGGTAAGGGCTCCCCATTGCAAGGCCATGAGTGCCTGGGGTCTTTTTCCCTGCTGTGGTAAAAAGGGCCCTGGAGCACGGGAAAAACAACTCCGTCAACGCAGGGCCCTTTTTCCTGCACCTTGGTAAAAGGACCCCTCAAAACCTGGTTCTTCAAACAAGCATTCAATTTGATTATAAGTTGGAGGACTTATATCAGACTCACTGGTGTTTCACCCCTTACTTACCAATCTTCTATTGCTCCTTTCCTTACTAATTTTCCTGTTGTGTCCCTTCTCCCCTTCCCTCCTTCTCTCTGTTTTTCCACTCCCTGCGCTATCCATTGTATGGCTTGGAGGTTATGTGTATTATTCTTTCCTATCGGATTTTGTAGTTCCTTTTTCTACCTGTATTGATATTTGTTTTTAATCTGTAAGCCAATTAGATATGCAAATTAGCATGGGCGGTATGGCAAATTTTAATAAACTATAAACTATTGTTGGCGCATTTCATTTTTTTTTCTTTTGCTGTTGATGTTCTGGTATTCTAAAATATTTGAAGTGTTGATTTTTCATAGATAGGGTTGGTTTAATTTGAGTTCTCAGAGTTGGTGCTGGTACCCATATGGTAAGCTTTTACTAAACTGCTGTAGTAAATGGGCTTAACATGCCCTTACATAGGTCTTTCCCATGTGCTAAACTCATTTCTAGCTTAGCTGTAAAGTAGCCTTTTCTCCAACTTGAATTTCTGGACATGCTCTAATGTTACCATTATTGGGTGGCCATTTAAAAAAATTAATGTAGGAGCACTTACTGCCTCCTATGTTGGAGGTGACAGGGCTCCCACTTTATGGCTGTGTTATTCAGCTTCCCCCAGATTCTATATATGGCACAACAACTAAATAATGATCCAATCAGTGCTGAAAACTGGACAATAAGCAATTATTGACACTAATTGGCATTAATTAGAACTTAAGTACACATCTAGTTAGGCATATTCTATAAAGAGGTGTGCCTAAATGTTAGCGTGCATCAGAAAAAGGGGCAAGCCCATAGCAGGAAAATGGATGGGTCATGGGTGTTGCTAAAACTTGCATGCAGTATTATAGAATTTGGCAGAACCATACCTAAATTAAGTGCGACAAATTACACCTGCTGAAACTCAGTGTTAATTGTCGTGCCTACCAAGAGGACGTGGATCCTGGCACTAGATGTTATTCTATATATGGCATCTATGACATCATGACCTACTATTGAACAGGATACCCTTACTGTGGAGTTACCTGTTGTTGTAGCTTAGGGTTATATTTCCTATTGTGCAAGCCATGCCTTTCACTTGGTCAGAACAATCAAACGTAGATATTCATTTGTCTAGATTGATCTGAATAGCTGGGTGTTTCTATTGATTTGGGGAAGCTTCCTGGTCACAGCTGTTGTTCTCAACTGTGCTGAAAGGTGATGAGGGTAGCCTGGTAGTGTAGGCTAATGGTGAGCACAGCAACCTTTGGTACTACTGACTGGGGTTCAAAAGCAGCTGGGCAGCATACACATCTCACCCAAGTTACCTGACTAGAATGAGTTGGTGAAGGATAGAAAAAATTTTTCCTTGTAGATTAGACCCATTCCATGGAGAAATGTGTGTTTTGGGAAACCCAGACAGTTTCATGTGCCTTCTGGGTGTGGCAGGTGGGGGACAAATGTATATCGAGCATACATTGATGCTTTAAGGGAGCTGTTCTGTAAGGGGCCTTGAAGAGAACCATCTGTAGTAAAGTATGCCATACTGAAGTCTTCTGTCTGTATGGACACAAGGGATGAGAGAGAGAGGGAGGATGAGTCATAGGCATGTAACAGATGTCTCACAATAGAACCTTGTTCTTCACAGTGGGGCATGACATTACTGTATTGCATCACTTCTCCTGTCTCCCGTGACCTGAGCCACAGCTGCTCTGGCCACTGCCTTTGCTGTGAAGGATGCATAAGTGCTGGGAGTGGTCCACTGGGCACAGCAATTTGTGGCCTTGATTGCATGGGGATGGGTGAGGAGATGATTGGAACACAGGGACAGCAGAGTTAGGGAATCTGCCCACTGACTGAATGCCTTGCAGTAGTTGGGGGAGGATGGAGGCCTGGCCAGGGTATCGTTTTGAATTCCATATTGGACACAACAGATGACATGAGCTGTAGTAAAAGGTCCTCAAACTCCTGCCTGGCCCTCCCTTGCAACTGCTATCTCCTCTAGCACAACAGTCAGCAGCTGCCTGATGCCTGTTAGCTCCTGCTGCATGCCAGCAACCTCTTCCCTGAGCAGGACCTGTTGTTCTTGAATCTGTTGGCCAATGACTATAACATTATTTTCCTCCTCCTCTTCTTGTTCCTGCTCAGGGTGGCCAAGATCTTCCTTCTGTCATGCTGGGGCCTTGTTGTCAAAATCTTTCAGCATTGTTGGTTTGGCTAGCTCCCCCCCCCCCCCCCCCTTCCTCGACACCTGTGTCCCTGATGTACTACTACTAACTAATCATTATTATAGTGCTATTAGTCGTACGCAGTGTTGTACATGTTATATGCAGGTACTTTCTCTGTCCCCAAAGGGCTCACAATCTAAGTTTTTGTACCTGAGGCAATGGAGAATTAAGTGACTTGCCCAAAGTCACAAGGAGCTGCGGTGGGAATTGAACCCAGATCACCAGGGTTAAAACATATACCTGTCTATTCTGACTCCTAACTGGCTGAAATATTCCACACACTATCCTATAAATTATTCCATATTTTCACTCCACATCACAAGGTACATATCCTATTCTAGACTTTAACTCTGTTTTCAGAGAGCAAAATGTTCACATATTATATGTTCTAGAACTCAAAATTTGAAAGAACTATTAAGTCCTGCTATGTTATCTGCAAACACTGTCCCAGCAGTTGTTCAAGCACCGGGCCATTGGCAGTGTGATAATTGCAGCATTTGCGCTATGATATTACAAATGCAGGAGTTCATCAATACACACTCAGAGCTCACATTGATTGTAAGACCGATCATGTTGTGTATGTCCTTAAGCGCAGATGCAATAAATTGTATGTAGATAAAACTATCAGAGCATTGCACGTGCACATTGAAGAACATAGATCATATGTTCAGCAAGAAAAATCTGATGCTCCTCTGGTCTCTCACTGTAAAGAACAAAGGCATGGCTTTAAACATTTTGTTTGTCTAGTCATTGAACATGTGCCACGTAATTGACAGGGCAGTGACAGAGAGAGAAAATTGACTCGTCGGGACCAATGATGGATTCACGAATTGCAATCAGTGGAACCTTGTGGCTTAAACATCAGCTTTCTTTTGAGTTGAGGCTTCTTCTCTGTGATTGGCTGATTCTGATGGTGTTTCTTTTTTATTCAGCTGCCGTTTTGGAATTAAGATTATAGCCGAAGTATGTGTGCTAGAGTATACATAAGTACAAAAGTATTGCCATACGGGGACAGACCAAAGGTCCATCAAGCCCACCATCATGTTTCCAACAGTGGCCAATCCAGGTCACAAATACCTGGCAAAATCCCAAAAAAGAACAAAACATTTTATACTGCTTATC
This sequence comes from Microcaecilia unicolor, assembly GCF_901765095.1. Classification (NCBI taxonomy): domain Eukaryota; kingdom Metazoa; phylum Chordata; class Amphibia; order Gymnophiona; family Siphonopidae; genus Microcaecilia; species Microcaecilia unicolor. The sequence goes on from NC_044032.1 coordinate 508,758,048, forward strand.
TCTAGAAATAGTGGATTTTTTCCCCAAGTCCAATTTAATAATGGTCTGTGGACTTTTCCTTTAGGAAGCCATCCAAACCTTTTTTAAACTCTGCTAAGCTAACTACCTTTACCATATTCTCTGGCAACAAATTCCAGAGTTTAATTACACGTTGAGTGAAGAAACATTTTCTCCAATTTGTTTTAAATTTACTACTTTGTAGCTTCATCGCTTGCCCCCTAGTACTAGTATTTTTGGAAAGTGTTAACTTGACGTCTATCCGTTCAACTCCACTCATTATTTTATAGACCTCTATCATATCTCCCCTCAGCCAGCTTTTCTCCAAGCTGAAGAGCCCTAGCCACTTTAGCCTTTCCTCATAGGGAAGTTGTCCCATCCCCTTTATCATTTTCGCTGCCCTTCTCTGCACCTTTTCCAATTCCACTATATCTTTTTTGAGATGCAGCAACCAGAATTGAACACAATATTTGAGGTGTGGTCGCACAATGGAGCGATACAAAGGCATTATAATGTCCTCACATTTGTTTTCCATTCCTTTCCTAATAATACCTAACATTCTATTTGCTTTCTTAGCCGCAGCAGCACACTGAGCAGAGGGTTTCAACGTATCAACAACGACGACACCTAGATCCCTTTCTTGGTCAATGACTCCTAACGTGGAACCTTGCATGACGAAGCTATAATTTGGGTTCCTCTTTCTCACATGCATCACTTTGCACTTGCTCACATTAAACGTTATCTGCCATTTAGACAACCAGTCCCCGGTCTCAGAAGGTTCTCTTGTAATTTTTCACAATCCCCCTGCAATTTAATGACTTTGAATTACTTTGTGTCGTCAGCAAATTTAATTACCTCGCTAGTTACTTCCATCTCTAGGTCATTTATAAGTATGTTAAAAAGTAGTGGTCCCAGCACAGACCCCTGGGGAACCCCACTAACTACCCTTCTCCATTGAGAATACTGACCATTTAACCCTACTCTGTTTTCTATCTTTTAACCAGTTTTAATCCACAATAGGACACTACCTCCTATCCCATGACTCTCCAATTTCCTCTGGAGTCTTTCATGAGGTACTTTGTGAAATGCCTTCTGAAAATCCAGATACACAATATCAACCGGCTCACCTTTATCCACATGTTTGTTCACCCCTTCAAAGAAATGTAATAGATTGGTGAGGCACAATTTCCCTTCACTAAATCCATGTTGACTTTGTCTCATTAATCCATGCTTTTGAATATGTTCTGTAATTTTGTTCTTTATAATAGTCTCTACCATTTTGCCCGGCACCGACGTCAGACTCACCAGTCTATAATTTCCCGGATCTTTTCTGGAACCTTTTAAAAAAATCGGTGTTACATTGACCACCCTCCAATCTTCCGGTACCATGCTCGATTTTAAGGATAAATTACATATTACTAACAATAGCTCCACAAGTTCATTTTTTAGTTCTATCAATACACTGGGATGAATATCATCTGGTCCAGGAGATTTGCTACTCTTCAATTTGTCAAATTGCCCCATTACATCCTCTAGGTCTGTAGAGATTTCATTCAGTTTCTCCGACTCGTCAGCTTCTACTACTACTACTACTACTATTTAGCATTTCTATAGCGCTACAGGGCATACGCAGCGCTGCACAAACATAGAAGAAAGACAGTCCCTGCTCAAAGAGCTTACAATCTAATAGACAAAAAATAAATAGAGTAAGCAAATCAAATCAATTAATGTGAACGGGAAGGAAGAGAGGAGGGTAGGTGGAGGCGAGTGGTTACAAGTGGTTACGAGTCAAAAGCAAAGTTAAAGAGGTGGGTTTTCAGTCTAGATTTAAAGGTGGCCAAGGATGGGGCAAGATGTAGGGGCTCAGGAAGTTTATTCCAGGCATAGGGTGCAGCGAGACAGAAGGCGCGAAGTCTGGAGTTGGCAGTAGTGGAGAAGGGAACAGATAAGAAGGATTTATCCATGGAGCGGAGTGCACGGGAAGGGGTGTAGGGAAGGACGAGTGTGGAGAGATACTGGGAAGCAGCAGAGTGAATACATTTATAGGTTAGTAGAAGAAGTTTGAACAGGATGCGAAAATGGATAGGGAGCCAGTGAAGGGTTTTGAGGAGAGGAGTAGTATGAGTAAAGCGACCCTGGCGGAAGATGAGACGGGCAGCAGAGTTTTGAACCGACTGGAGAGGGGAGAGGTGACTAAGTGGGAGGCCAGCAAGAAGCAGATTGCAGTAGTCTAAACGAGAGGTGACAAGGGTGTGGATGAGGGTTTTGGTAGAGTGCTCGGAAAGAAAGGGGCGGATTTTACGGATGTTGTAAAGAAAGAAACGACAGGTCTTGGCGGTCTGCTGGATATGAGCAGAGAAGGAGAGAGAAGAGTCAAAGATGACCCCAAGGTTTTGAGCTGAGGAGACAGGGAGAATGAGAGAGCCATCAACAGAAATAGAAAACGGGGGGAGCGGGGAGGTGGGTTTGGGGGGGAAAATGTGAAGCTCGGTTTTGGTCATATTTAATTTCAGGTGGCGTTGAGACATCCAGGCAGCAATGTCAGACAAGCACGCTGAAACTTTGGTTTGGATGCAAGGTGAGATAACAGGGGTAGAAAGGTAGATTTGGGAGTCATCAGCATAGAGATGATAGGAAAAGCCATGGGATGAGATTAATGAACCAAGGGAAGAAGTGTAGATAGAAAAGAGGAGGAGCTTCGAATACCATTTCTGGAACTGGTATCTCTCCTAAATCTTCCTCAGTGAAGACCAAAGGAAAGAATTCATTTAATCTCTCTGCTATGGCTTTGTCTTCCCTGATTGCCCCTTTTACCCCTCGGTCATCTAGCGTTCCAACCGATTCTTTTGCCGGCTTTCTGCTTTTAATATACCTAAAAAAACTTTTACTGTGTATTTTTGTCTCCAACGCAAATCTTTTTCTCAAAATCCCCCTTAGCCTTGCTTATCAGCGTTTTGCATTTGACTTGACATTCCTTATGCTGTTTCTTATTATTTTCAGTCGGTTCCTTCTTCCATTTTGTGAAGAATTTTTTTTAGCTCTGATAGCTTCCTTCACCTCACTTTTTAACCATGCCGGCTGTCGTTTGGTCCTCTGTCCTCCTTTTTTAATACGCGGAATATATTTGTCTTGGGCTTCCAGGATGGAGTTTTTGAACAGCATCACAGTTGCTGCTCTTAAGTTTTTTTTCATCATTCTTCTCATTTTATCATAGTCTCCTTTTTTAAAGTTAAATGCTAACGTATTTGATTACCTATGTATACCTACTTCAAAGCTAATATCAAATCTGATCATATTATGATCACTGTTATCAAGTGGCCCCAGCACCATTACCTCCTGCACCAGATCATGTGCTCCACTAAGGACTAGGTCTAGAATTTTTCCTTCTCTCATCGGCTCCTGTACCAGCTGCTCTAAAAAGCTGTCCTTGCTTTCATCAAGGAATTTTACCTCCCTAGCGTGCCCCGATGTTACATTTACCCAGTCAATATCGGGGTAATTGAAATCACCCATTATTATTGTGTTGCCCAGTTTGTTTACGTCCCTAATTTCCTTTAACATTTCTGCATCCGTCTGTTCATCCTGGCCAGGCAGACGGTAGTAAACTGCTATCACTATCCTTTTCCCCTTTACACATGGAATTTCAATCCATAGTGATTCCAAGATGTGTTTTGTTTCCTGCAGAATTTTCAATCTATTTGATTCAAGGCTCTCCTTAATATACAATGCTACCCCTCCACCAGTTCAATCCACCCTATCACTATGATATAATTTGTACCCCAGTATGACAGTGTCCCACTGATTATCCTCCTTCCACCCGGTCTCAGAGATGCTTATTATATCTAATTTTTCATTTAGTGCAATATATTCTAACTCTCCCATCTTATTTCTTAGGCTCCTGGCATTCACATATAGACATTTCAAACTATGTTTGTTGTTCCTATTTACATCATGCTCAGTACTTGATAGTATTAATTTGCAATCTTTTGTCTGATTTTTATTTTTATTTGACACCTGATCTACTATGGTCTCTTTTGCAACCTCACTATTAGGATACCCTATCTTCCCTGTTTTGGTGATATCTTTGAAAGATACCTTATTTATTTATTTATTTATTGCATTTGCATCCCACATTATCCCACCTCTTTGCAGGCTCCCGAACCATGTGCTTTTGAGCATACTTCCTCCAGTTTCTAGTTTAAAAGCTGCTCTATCTCCTTTTTAAATGCCGATGCCAACAGCCTGGTCGCACCCTGGTTAAGGTGGAGCCCATCCTTTTCGGAATAGGCTCCCCCTTCCCCAGAATGTTGCCTAGTTCCTTACAAATCTAACACCCTACACCATCGTCTCATCCACGCATTAAGACTCCGGAGCTCTGCCTGTCTCTTGGGCCCTGCGCGTGAAACGGGTAGCACTTCAGAAAATGCTACGCTAGAGGTTCTGTATTTGAGCTTTCTACCTAAATTTGGCTTCCAGACCCTCTCTACCAAGTAACCGAGTGTTGCCTGTTATTTTGACAAATCTATGTGCAAGTTTCCTATGATTGCATAACGGAGTTTTATGATAAAACATTTTTTCTGACAAAATTTGTCTTTTTTGGCAGAAACAGGTAAATGTGAAGTAAGAGATAAATGTGAATCAAGAATGTGAGTGCTAACGTTTTTCAAACTGATATGGCTACAATGGTGTTGAGTTGTTCATAAACACTTTTCTGTGCCTTGACGAGGCTGAAGTGAAACGGAAGTCCCTGTAGGGATGTGTTACAAGATAAGTGCTATTTTCTTTACCATCTTGATCCATTTGTTCCTGTAATTAAAGGTAATTACAGCCATTGGAATGTCAGCTATAATCGGGTATAGGTATTTAAACTATACCTGCTGTCATTGAGATGCTGTTATAATTTTAGATGTTGCATATCTTGAATTATGAATGATTAGAGATGTATTTTAGATGATACAGTATTGAATATTTTGTAAACTGGGATTGGTACATTTGCATGAGTCACATACACAGGAAGATTTTGACCAGTGATTATAATGGGAGTCTGGGTTCATGCATTATTGATCTTGGTCTAAATGCTGTTGACCCACAGAGGTCTTTTTCCTCCTTTATTATAAATTTTGCATTTAAGTACAGTTGAATAGTTAATTAAAAAAATTTTTTTTCATTTTTTTGTCAAGTATTCTCTGCTTTTTGGTTTATATTGAAAGGAACAAAGGACTCATTTGCAAGACCAATCAGTGCTATAATCACACCAAACAGGGACCATGCACGACCAGTCTGCCCTCCAAAGGGAAGAGGAAGCAAGTGGGGAATCCCAGCATTTGAGAAGACCAGGGAAAACATATTTTGAACTGCAGTTAGTGTGTGCTGCCAGATAATGTTTCACAAAAAGGACCCTCCACAGTATTCCATTTAAGCAACATTACACACATGTTTAGCACTTGATTCTCCAAAGTCAGATGTAGCTGCCTTAGAGATGAGCGAGAAGTGAAGAGAGTCATTTGATACTGAAGTGTTACTCACCTGCCTGGGCCTGCATCTCATCGTGCACCCCCTGGAGGAAGTCCTGGTTGTGCTGCCGCAGATACCTGCCCTGTTTCCTCAAGTCCTCCATCTGTATGGAGACAAGGGGTGAGAAGGGAAAGGGAGAGGAAGGTTGAGTGCCAGGTACATGACAGATGTTTCATACAGCTGTTTGGCATGACATAATTGCTCCTGCATCCATCTCCATTTCACAGTGTAGCATGCCATTCCGATGTCTATATACATGCCTCCTGACATGGATAGAGAGGCTGTTGTGATGGCTTCAGTGATTGTATAAGGGTAAAGGAGTAGAGGCTGGCTGAAGGACAATTCAACACAGAAGATGGTGCTTTAAAAGGTACTTTATTCACTGCTTGGACACAAAGGACTCGACACGGCCTGTGTTTCGGTGTTGGGAAACGCCTGCTTCAGGGGTCACAATATGATTCAGAAAAAGGAGAAACAAAAAAGGAACACAAAGCAATCAGCTCGGACAGAATGCTGAAAAACAGCACTGCTCAGGAGAGTTCGCAGCAGCCATTTTGTTGCTCTGCTCCTGCCCCCAATGACCACCACTGGACCACCAGGGATTAAGGTGTGCCCAAGAGGGGGGCCTGTATGAACTCTAGGGGGAAGGTTGGGGTGAGGACAGGTGGCATTTACGGGGTGTGCCTTGTGGTCACAGGTTGGGAGGGAGAAAAGAAGGAGATGCGACAAGTCGGGGGCTTGGGGGGATTTACATTTTTTAAAAGTTAAAAAAACAACTTATGCAGTTCTGCCCAATATTCAGCCAGGGCCGCATAACTCTTATGTGGGTACGGGGCTGAATATTGGCCGGGCCTGCATAAGCTGTAGCAGCCTGCCTGCCCTAAATTGGTCTCTTATATTCAGTACCACTGCCCAGACATGGCTTGGCACTGAACATCGGGGGATAATTTAGCCAGCGATGGTCAGCGTGCACCAGCTGAATACTTGGGGGAATGTGCCTAGATTCCCTGTTATAAAATTAGCATCCATAAGTATACTTTTACCCACATATAGGGCAAGAAATTCTGGAAAATCTAATTTTTGTAGGTAAAGCGTGGTTTTATATTTTGAAATGGCTTGGGAAATTGTCCTCCCAATTGTGCTTTTTCCAGATGCTGTAGCAATAGCAACAGAATGGCTGATTAGAATCCCATATGAAAGCCGTGGCATTCACCCATATATCTGTACAAATGTTCTCTTTAGATTTGCAAGTGTAATTTTATCCAAAGTGTATAATGATACACTAGAGGCTCCTAACTGATAATTTAAAGGCTTTTTCATCAAGGCTTTCTTCTGCATTGACTCTATGGAATATATTTCATGCACCCTAATATTTTCATTTTTAAACAGTTGCAGTGTAGCTAAATTAGCACCTCTATTGATACGAAACAATAATGACCTTTCTTATTAAGTAAGATTATTAAGTTGCATACTTATGAGGGCTGCTTTGCATGTACAACTCCATATTAGATAGAACATAAAAATTGAAATTGAAATATCCAGTAGTAGTTTAGAAAAGGATCTGCTGACGTAGAACCTTTTCCTAAAATTAATGCAGCAATGCAGGAGCAACTATTTTACAATTGTCAGTATCTAAAACATCAACGGGAGCAAGTAGACAACATACAAGTCTAGCTGTCAGCACCCAGATGTGTAAATTAGTATTTCAGAACCAAGACATGCAAATGCTGACACGTAGACATGCATGTGTTTAATTTTGGAAACCTACACACCTAAATAGAAACATAGAATCATGATGGCAGATAAGGGCCAAATGGTCCATCCAGTCTGCCCATCCTCAGTAACCACTAACTCTTCTTTCCTAAGGGATCCCATATGCCTGTCCCACGCTTCCTTAATTTCTGACACAGTCCTCATTTCCATAACCTTCTCCAGGAGGCCATTCCACGCATCCACCACCCTTTTGGTGCAAGATTATTTTCTTTGATTCCTCCTAAGTCTGTTTCCTCTTAGCTTCATTGTATGCCCCCTCATTTCAGAGTTTTTCTTCATTTGAAAACAACTTGCCTCCTGTATATTGATGCCACTGAGGTATTTCAACGTCTCTATTATATCCCCTCTCTCTCGCCTCTCTTCCAGTGTATACATGTTGAGGTTCCTAAGCCTGTTTCTATGTGTTTTATGACAAAGATCACTTACTAATTTTGTAGCCACCTTCTGGGCTGATTCCAACCTGTTTATATCTTTCAATAGGTGCGGTCTCCAGAATTACATGCAGTACTCTAAATAGGGCCTCACCAGAGACTTATACAAGAGCACTATCACCTCTTATTACCTTCTGGTCATCCCTATCCTTATGCACCCAAGCATCTTTCTGGATTTGGCCATTTCCTTTTCTATCAGTTTGACCACCTTAAGGTCATTAGACACAATCACCCCCAAGTCCTGCTCTTCTTTCATACACAGAAGCACTTCACCCCCTATAATGTACCATTCCCTTAGATTCTTGTACCCTAAATGCATGACCCTGCATTTCGTAGCATTAAACCTTAGTTGCCAATTATTGGACCATTCTTCAGGCATCACTAGATCCTTCTTCAAACCATCCACAACCTCCGGGGTGTACACCCTATTACAGAGTTTGCTATCATCCGTAAATAGACACACCTTACCAGACAGTCCATCTGCAATATCACTCACAAAGATGTAGTGCACCACTGATAATAGCCCTTTCCTCAGAGCAAACTCCATTTACCACTACCTTCTGTCTCCTTTCACTTAACCAGTTTTTAACCCAGTCATTTACTTCAGGTCCCATACCAAGGGGGGAGCATTTCAAAGGCTTTGCTAAAATCCAAGTTTACCACATCTAGTGCCCCTCTCACGTCCATCTGTGGTCATCCAGTCAAAGAAATCAAACAGATTTGTCTGACATGACCTGCCTCTATGCTGCCTCAGGTCCTGCAGTCTATTCAATTCAAGAAACCTTATGATCCTCCTCTTTAGAAGCGTTTCTATTAGTTTACTCACCACCGAGGTCAAACTGACAGGTCTGTAATTCCCAACCTCCTCCTTACTTCCACTTTTGTTCATAGGGACCACATCTGCCCTTCTCCAGGCCTCTGGGACCACTTCAGACTAAAGAAGCATTGAAGAGGTCAGACAGCGGTGCCGCAAGAGCATCTCCGAATTTCCTGAGTACCCTTGGATACGTGGAGGGGCATAATCAAATGCGAACGCTCATCTCCATGGGCATCTATGTCCGAGAACGGGTACGTGAAGGGGCGGGACAGACCGTATTTTCGAAAAAAAAAATGGGCGCCCATCTTTTTTTTCGATAATACGGTTTGTGTCAGGCAAATGCATTGGATATGTGTGGATTTGAGCTGGGCAGTTTCGTTTTTCAGCGATAATGGAAACCGAAGGCACCCAGCTCAAAAACGAACAAATCCAAGGCATTGGGTCGTGGGAGGGGCCAGGATTTTTAGTGCACTGGTCCCCCTCACATGCCAGGACACCAACCGGGCACCCTAGGGGGCACTTGTAACAATTAAAAAAAAAAGTAAAATACCTCCCAAGTCCATAGCTCCCTTCTTTTGGGTGCTGAGCCCCTTAAATCCCCCCCCCAAAAGCTACTTCCCACAACTCTACACCATTACCATAGCCCTTATGGCTGAAGGGGGGCACCTAGATGTGGGTACAGTGGGTTTTGGGGGCGGTTTGGAGGGCTCCCATTTACCAGCACAAGTGTAACAGGTAGGGGGGGATGGGCCTGGGTCCACCTGCTTGAAGTCCACTGCACCCACTAACAACTGCTCCAGGGACTTGCATACTACTGTGATGGAGCTGGGTATGGCATTTGAGGGGGCATACAGGCTGGAAAAGAAGTTGTTAAAGTTGTTTTTGTTTTGGTGGGAGGGGGTTAGTGATGACTGGGGGAGTTAGGGGTGGTGATCCCTGATTCCCTCCGGTGGTCATCTGGTCATTTAGGGCACTTTTTGGGACTTGTTCTTGTAAAAAAAGGGTCCAAAAATGTGACCTAAATTCTCGCTAAAAAGGGCCATTTTTTTCGATTATCGGCTGAAGGCACCCATCTCTGCTTAGCCGATAAACACATCCCAGTCCCGCCTTCACCACGCCTCCGACATGCCCCCGTCAACTTTGTTCGTTCCCGCGATGGAGTGCAGTTGCAGGCGCCTAAAATCGGCTTTCGATTATACCAATTTGGGCGCCTTTGCGAGATGGGCGCCCATCTCCCAATTTGGGTCAAAATCTGGGCGCCCATCTCCCAATTTGGGTCAAAATCTGGGCGCCCATCACTTTCGAAAATAAGGCCGATAGTAACATAGTCTATGACAGCAGATAAAGACCTGTACGGTCCATCCAGTCTGTCCAACAAGATAAACTCATTATACATGGTATGTGATAATTTATATGTATTCCTGAGCTTGATTTGTCCTTCACATTTGCCCTTGACATTTTCAGGGTACAGACTGCAGAAGTCTTCCCAGCACTGTTTCTGTACTCAAATTTCTGAAGTTTTCTTCGAAGCCCCTTAAAATTTATCTATTCAGTCTTGATCAAGGCACAGACCGTAGAAGTCTGCCCAGCACTGGTTTTGCTTCCCAATTACCAGTGTTGCCACCCAATCTCCGCTAAGATTCCATGGATCCATTCCTTCTAAACAGGATTCCCACGCATGTTTGAATTCCGTTACCATTTTCATCTCCACCACCTCCTACGGGAGGGTATTCCATGTATCCACTACCCTCTCTGTGAAAAAATACTTCCTGACATTACTCCTGAGTCTGCTCCCCTTAAACCTCAATTCATGTCCTCTAGTTCTACTGCCCTCCAGTCTCCAGAAAAGGTTTGTTTGCGGATTAATACCTTTCAAATATTTGAATGCCTGTATCATGTCAGTCCTGCTTCTCCTTTCCTCCAAGGTATACATGTTCAGGTTGACAAGTCTATCCTTGTACGATTTGCAATGCAAATTCCATACCATTTTTGTAGCTTTTCTTTGCACTGCTTCCAGTCTTTTTACATCTTTAGAAAGATACAGTCTCTGAAACTGAACATAATACTCCAAGTGGGGCCTCACCAATGACTTGTAGAGAGGCATCAACATCTCCTTTCTTCTGCTAGTTATACCCCTCTCTATGCAGCCTAGCATCCTTCTGGTCATGGCCGCCACCTTGTGCATTGTTTCTTCACCTTCAGATCCTCGGACACCATCATCTCAAGGTCTCTCTCCTGAGTTCAGTTTACTAATCTCTTCCCTCCTATCCAGTATCTATCCCATCAGGCCCCATTGCATTGTCTACTTTTAATTTAGCCAGCTCCTCCTGAACAGAGTCTTCTGAAAATCGCTCCTGGTCTACCATACATCCATCACCTTTAGCATTTTTTTCTGCAGTCCTATCCCTGGCCTTTTGTCCGTGAACACAGAACAGAAATAATTGTTAATCAGATCAGCTTTATCCTTATCAGCTTCTACATATTCCTCCCTCTCAGCTTTGTGTCTCACAATGCTATTATGGCACTTCCTCTTGTCTTGTCATTTATGTATCTGAAAAATGTCTTGTCTCCCAAGTTTCCCATATCAATTATCCTTTCTTTCATTTGCCTCTTTGCATTCCTGACAGCTTTTCCAGCTTCTCTTATCTTTCCAAGGCATTTTTGCCTGTCCTTCTCTTTCTGAAGGCTAACTTTCCTTCCCTTCCCTTTTCAACTACTGTGTTCGAGAACCAGAACGGTGTTCGTTTTCTCTTAATTTTATGTAGTTTTCTAACATAAAAGTTTGTCACCTTTAAAATAGCTCCTTCCAGTTTTGCCCACTGCTGTTCTACTTCCTTCAGCTGTTCTTATCCAGCTAACTCTGTCCTGAGAATTTCCCCCATCTCGTCAAAATTATTTCTTTTGAACTCTAGAACCTTCAATCTTGAATAAGCCCACTCCTCCTCTGTCTTAATATTGAACCACACAATTTGGTAGCCACTAGATGCCATATGATCTCCCACTGTAACATCAGAAACATTTTCCCCCCTTTTGTGAGCATCAGGTCTAGGATAGTTCCATCCCATGTCGGTTCCATTACCCACTGCTGAAACAATTCTTCCTGTAGAGAATCTCCAAGATCTCTTTGCTTCTAGATGACCGTGCGGCAGGGATGCTCTAATCGATGTCCGGCATGTTGAAATCACCTATTAGTAGTATTTCCCCATTCCTAGCTCACAATTAAGTTCAGAGCCCATAATTATTCAGCACAATTAATTAGGGGGGGCAATATACTTCAGAAACCCCCTTAATATATTCTGTAGAATGCTGCCCAAGAAAAGCACTTGTTACAAAACCTATACGTACCCAGAGGCAGCTGTAAATCACAACATTGAACAAAGTGATCAAAGAACTGCATTCCTCTCTTGAAATGGAGAATTCATATGTATTTTTGGTCTTGCCTTAGTCCCACCCAATCTATGCTCCCTTGCCGTATGCATATATTGCAGATTTATATAAATCCAGGATTCCAAATATTGGGGTTTCAACCTTAATTCAATATCACTTTTTAATCAAGTTAGTTTGAATCTATTGAAGTGATTGAATATGCTTGACATTAATATCAACCTTTTCATCCACAGTTAGGGCCCTGTTTACTAAGCAGCACTAAGGGTGCCAAGGGCGCACTAGAATTTTTAGCACTCATTAATGATTAGCATGCACTAAACGCTAAGTTACCCATGGGCAACTCTCGCATTTAGTGCAGCTTAGTAGACAGGGCCCTTAGAATTTTGCCTTAGACACTCTTGCACCTTTGATGACACGCCCTGTAAGGCGTACAAAACCCCAACCTTGGCTGACTTATAATATCCGCTACCTACGTTCCTGTACCCGCTCCGCCGAACGCCTCTGGCGGAAATCTCGGGCCCTTGCTGATTTCTTACACTTTAAGTTCATGCTGACCTCCTTCCAATCTGCTCTTTTACGTGCCAAACAGGATTATTATATCCAACTGACCAACTCTCTTGGCTCTAATCCTCGACTTCTCTTCACCACATTGAACTCTCTCCTCAAGGTGCCCCCTCCCCCAACTCCCCCTTCATTATCTCCTCAGACCCTTGCTGAATTCTTTCACAACAAGGTTCAAAAGATAAACCTTGCTTTCTCTACCTCACCAGCTCTCCCTCCACTAGTCCGTTCCCCTCTCTCTCCTTCCCCTCATTCCCTTTCCTCCTTTCCTGAAGTTACTATTGAGGAAACTACACTTCTCCTTTCTTCCTCAAAATGTACCACCTGTTCCTCTGATCCCATTCCCACCCACCTTCTTAATACCATCTCTCCTACTCTTATTCCTTTTATCTGTCACATTCTCAACCTCTCACTTTCCACTGCGACTGTCCCTGCTGCCTTTAAACATGCTGTGGTCACACCTCTCCTTAAGAAGCCTTCACTTGACCCTACTTGTCCCTCTAATTACCGACCCATCTCCCTCCTTCCTTTTCTCTCCAAATTACTTGAGCGTGCTGTTCACCGCCGCTGTCTTGATTTTCTCTCCTCACATGCTATTCTTGACCCACTACAATCTGGTTTTTGCCCTCTCCACTCAACCGAAACTACGCTTACTAAAGTCTCCAATGACCTATTACTGGCTAAATCCAGAGGTCAATATTCCATCCTCATTCTTCTTGATCTTTCCGCTGCTTTTGACACTGTCGATCACAGCATACTTCTCGATACCCTGCCCTCACTTGGATTCCAGGGCTCTGTCCTTTCCTGGTTCTCTTCCTACCTCTCCCTCCGCACCTTTAGTGTTCACTCTGGTGGATCCTCTTCTACTTCTATTCCTCTGCCTGTCGGCGTACCTCAGGGTTCTGTTCTTGGTTTCCTCCTCTTTTCTATCTACACTTCTTTCCTTGGTTCATTAATCTCATCCCATGGCTTTTCCTACCATCTCTATGCTGATGACTCCCAAATCTACCTTTCTACCCCTGATATCTCACCTTGCATCCAAACCAAAGTTTCAGCGTGCTTGTCTGACATTGCTGCCTGGATGTCTCAACGCCACCTGAAATTAAATATGACCAAAACCGAGCTTCTCATTTTCCCCCCCAAACCCACCTCCCCGCTCCCCCCGTTTTCTATTTCTGTTGATGGCGCTCTCATTCTCCCTGTCTCCTCAGCTCGAAACCTTGGGGTCATCTTTGACTCTTCTCTCTCCTTCTCTGCTCATATCCAGCAGACCGCCAAGACCTGTCGTTTCTTTCTTTACAACATCCGTAAAATCCGCCCCTTTCTTTCCGAGCACTCTACCAAAACCCTCATCCACACCCTTGTCACCTCTCGTTTAGACTACTGCAATCTGCTTCTTGCTGGCCTCCCACTTAGTCACCTCTCCCCTCTCCAGTCGGTTCAAAACTCTGCTGCCCGTCTCATCTTCCGCCAGGGTCGCTTTACTCATACTACCCCTCTCCTCAAGACCCTTCACTGGCTCCCTATCCGTTTTCGCATCCTGTTCAAACTTCTTCTACTAACCTATAAATGTATTCACTCTGCTGCTCCCCAGTATCTCTCCACACTCGTCCTTCCCTACACCCCTTCCCGTGCACTCTGCTCCATGGATAAATCCTTCTTATCTGTTCCCTTCTCCACTACTGCCAACTCCAGACTTCGTGCCTTCTGTCTCGCTGCACCCTACGCCTGGAATAAACTTCCTGAGCCCCTACATCTTGCCCCATCCTTGGCCACCTTTAAATCTAGACTGAAAGCCCACCTCTTTAACATTGCTTTTGACTCGTAACCACTTGTAACCACTCGCCTCCACCTACCCTCCTCTCTTCCTTCCCGTTCACATTAATTGATTTGATTTGCTTACTTTATTTATTTTTTGTCTATTAGATTGTAAGCTCTTTGAGCAGGGACTGTCTTTCTTCTATGTTTGTGCAGCACTGCGTATGCCTTGTAGCGCTATAGAAACGCTAAATAGTAGTAGTAGTAGTAGTAGAATTTGAGTTTGCTGAAATACTGTTATTAATTTCTGGGAGAAAGATAGTTCTAAACCCAACAGGCCTTCCCAAATATTTTCCAAAGTAACAGCTGCTGGCTTAGTGGAAAGAAGGATGTACTCAGTGAATATTGTTCTCCCAAGGAACCACAGGGAAGGTGCTTCTCCATAGCCATGATAACCTCACCAGAAATGCCAACTTCATACTGTGCCATGCCCTTTTGCACAGCAAGACCCGGCGGTCTATCACACAAGCCTGACCCCACACCTGGAGCCACTACCACCTCTTCAGGACATAGGGTTCCCACTGCAGTCTGCTCGACTGCTGGCATAGTCAGTGGAATCTAAGTCTCGGGGCTTACAGTTGTTTCAGCTTTTGTCAGTGGTGGTGGTAGGGGGTATTGCTTACCTTCCACCGCTCCCTCTTGCAGAGAAGAATCAAGTCCCGCTAATAATCCTAGAGCTGTAAAGCAGTCCATAGGTCCAACCGCTGGTACAGCAGGCCATGCAGGGTACACGCATTGCTTACCCCTCCTTTTAGGTATAAAGGTAAAGGGAAAAGTGAACCTCAAAATCAAGGAGTAAGGGTAGGACAGGGGTGATTTCACTGCTCTCCCTTCAAGCCGCCATCTTGTCCCCCCTAGACATTTATTTTAATTAAAAAATTATATACATTAACTTTTTTATGCATATTTTATACAGAAATTTATAAGAGAGGGTGGACGAGACTATATAAACAATATCACTATGCTTTTCCTCAGTTGCTGACAAAATTCCAAACATGTACTTGCTATATATAGCAAATGTGCATTAAAAGAGTATGATAACAGTGGGGGGAAGCCTCAAACCCCCACCTTCACTTTTTATAGTGATATGACTTCAAGAATGGTCATGTCACTGGCATTAAAAAAACTACTCCACTTAAATCATTAAAGCTCTATGCAATGCTAATTTTCTGGTGAACCCACAATAACTGTGACTATTAAATAAATCAGTATTTCTCTTTCAATCAAACATGCTTGAAATATTTTGCTGTAGACTCCACCGACTGTGATCAAAGTTTCGCCTGTGGATGTTTCAAGGTGTCATGGCTCAAATTTGCCAGCTCTCGCACTGTAGCCTTTACCAGGTTCCTTTTAAACACATGCAAAGTGTATGGGTTTTAATTTATAGGTTAGCATGCATTAAATCTATTTGGAACTCATACGAAGGGTACTTTTATAACTGGGCACACACATTTATGCATCTCACAGTAGCTTTGTGTTCAGGGAGACGTACTAGAACTGGAGAGACATACTGTAACAAAGGTAAGCAGGTACAGGAGCAGGGTCAGGCAGGCTGGAGACTGGTACAGGATCAGGATCAGGCAGGCTGCAACTCACACCAAGCAAAGCCAGGAGACCTGTTGCAAATGCAGAAGAGTCTCAAGATCCTTATAAGGACCCCAGCAAGTGGTATTATCAGTGGGCGCCCTGTCTTTCCTCTGCCGCGGGCCCTAGAATACAGGGATTCCTGCGCATGTGCACGTGTGCCTAGGAAGGCCTGACATCAGCTGGCTGTGGTGGTCTTTGGAGGAAGCAGCCTGCAAGACTGGCAGGCACCCTGGATGCCGGAAGCGACAGCGTGGGTGACCTGCTTCACCGAAGGAGCAGGCCCAGCCCCAGTGAAGGCCGTGGAGCCTGATCCTGACACCTGCTTCAGCCAGCAGGTGAGCCAAGGTGCAGGACACATCTATCTATCTATCTATCTATCTATCTATCTATCTATCTATCTATCTATCTATTATTTAGAGCATTGCTTAGTTTTTTTTGTAAGAAATTTTATTTCTTTGTTATGTTTCCCTGAAACCTTAGCATGATGACTTTCTATACTTGAAATGCTATTCAACCCTAATTTTGACAATGTATTTTGCTTCTTGTTACCAACACCATGGCAACAGTCTTCTAATTCATCAGCTTTCCATTCACTTATGCTGAATTAACTATGAATAGACTGTGTGGGACCATGGAAACGGAAGCAAGGAGCCAATAAACAAGAGGCATTGCTAATTTATTCCTGCTATTTTTGTTATTATCTTAATTATAAGTTTGCCTAAATTGTAGATGAAAATCAATAAACAGATTGGAAGGGTCATTATAGTCAATATTTCGAACCACATGCGCCTATGCTTTTTTGTGAAGTCAGAGTTGGGTATTTCATAGGAACATCTGCTGGTTTTATTAAGATTTGAGCAGAAGACAGGTGTTTCATGCCACAGCTTGATTCCTGCTCCTCAGGTTAGCAGAAGCTGGGAGCATCACAGCCGAAGTTGAGCTCATGGTTATTGGGAGGGAATTAATCCTGACTGTCTCTGAAGAGTCATTTCTCAAATCCAAACCTTGCAGATTTTCTTGAGTCATACCCTAGAGTTCTACTGAGTGTCTTTGTGGAGGAAGAACATATAAACCTCAAAGTTTTCTTAGTATTTGTAATGTGTTTCAAAGGAAGTAATGATATTTTTTAACTTTAATTTTTTTTCAATTAAAGGTACCGTACAATAACATATCAGTCACAAGAGTTTAAAAAGGGGTTGGACGGTTTCCTAAAGGACAAGTCCATAAACCGCTACTAAACGGACTTGGAAAACTCCAAAATTCCAGGAATAACATGTATAGAATGTTTGTACGTTTGGGAAGCTTGCCAGGTGCCCTTGGCCTGGATTGGCCGCTGTCGTGGGCAGGATGCTGGGCTCGATGGACCCTTGGTCTTTTCCCAGTATGGCATTACTTATGTACTTATGTACTGTGTTGTATCTTTGATTGAAAAATGTTTAAAAAATTAAGGGAACTTATATTATTGTCATACAACCTTTTAAAGAATTCTGTGACATAAAATTTATGGGAGATGATGAGGACTTACGTGAGGAAACTCCAGATATTACAAGTGAAGAGTGAAATTATATATCGTATGGTGTAGATCGGGAATGGAGTGGATTTTGACTGGGCAGGAAACTTGGAAGTTTCACATCCAGACCCTGTCCCAAGGCCAGCCCAACTATTAGGCAAGACTACATGATACCTTAGGGGGCAGCAAAGACCAGCTGCAATGAAAGCAAAACAGTAGGTCCTGACAACTACACAGACTGAAAGAATCATCAAAATATACTTTAATCTGCATTTCTAGAGAATGCTTGTGTGATAATCATGATCAAAATCATGATGTGGATGTGGGGAATGTAAGCTAGGTGCTCGAGAGTTAATTGAAGTAGGGTGTAAGGCTAAAAGTTCATCTAGGGTGCCCACCACCCTTGCACAACTTTGTGTCTTCCACTAAGGAAGTGGATTATGCATTAGATTATGCATTAGAGACTTAGGGGCCCTTTTACTAAGCTGCGTAGGTGTGTACTCACGTCCTACATACATCAATTTTGAACTACTGCCTGGCTACCGCATGGCCAGGGCGGTAAGTTCATTTTTTATGTGCATCCACTAAGAGCGCCGGAAAATTTCCGGTGTGCGGTGCTAACCGGGTGGTAATTGGCATTGTATGTGCGTAGACCATTACCACCCGGTTAATACGTGAGGCCTTACCACTAGGTCAATGGGTGGCGGTAAGGTCTGAGGCACAAAATAGACGTGCGCCAATTTTTATTTTACCGCACGTCCATTTTCTACCAAAAAAAAGGCCTTTTTTGCAGGTGTGCTGAAAAATGGACCTGCGTGTGTCTAATACACACATCACACCAGTGCAGGCCATTTTTTGGCGCACCTTAGTAAAAGGACCCCTTATAGAATTCATAGAAATCAAATTGGATAGGATATTGATTCAAACTCTTTTTTTTTTTTGGTAGGGGCAGCCTGGTGACTGCTCTGTGCTTCCAGTGGGAGATAAGATTTGATCACTCCAGTTTTCTTGGCTGGAGCTCAAGGTGCTGTGATGGCAGCATTCATTAACCTTGAGGCATCATACTCAGTTATTGTACAGCAGTAACACTTAGGTGCCTACAATTATGCAGCAGACCCTTGCTCCAACCTAACTCCAACATAGCACTATATGGATAAGGGACAGGTCTATAACTGGGCCACAATTTAGGCACCACAGTTAGGCAGATAGTGAGCCTATTCTATAAGAACAATTATACATATAAGTGTTCTGATAGAATACGAGTGTAAATTGGCATCAATGGGTTTACATATAGGCATGTCCAGAAGAAACTGATTACGCAAACTTCTACATTTCATATGAATACTTTACATAATAATGACACAATAAAACATTCTATCTAGGAAAGACCATAAATGACATTTTACATTAAATCATGAGATATTTTTAATTTTTTTATTTAAATGGATTACATTTTTTTACTATAAGATACATATACTTGTTGTAATTATAAATACATATAATATGCAGTAAAGATCTCTTTTTTTGTGTGTCGTAACTCTAGGGGTACATGCTGAGCACATCCCTAATAGCACACAGTTCAACTTTTATTAAACATGGTCAGGAACTAACCTGGTACTGTTTGCATGCTGGTAACCAACTACACTCATCCTATGGCATCGGAGTGTTCTTCATTGTCGATGGGCCCCATTTCACTCAGTCTTTAAAGCAGTTTCAAAGCCTAACAAACAAGTTGTAAAATTTGTACAGTTACTCAAGGGAGTCAATATTAGGCAGAACTGAGCCTAATAGATGAGGTTTTGGTAGAAGAACCTTAGGGGCCCTTTAACTATGACACGCAGGCGCCTACGACCATACAACGTGCATCAAATTAGAACTACCGCCCGGCTACTGCGTGCCCTGGGTGATAATTCTAATTTCTACACATGTCCAAAATGTGCAGCAGAAAATAACTTCTATTTTCTACCGCGTGGCACTAACCGGGCAGTAATCGGCAGTGTACACGCGTTGACGATTACTGCCCGGTTAACGCGTGAGACCTTACCGCTAAGTCAACAGGTGGCAGTAAGGTCTCAGGCCCAATGTGGATGCACACTGATTTTTATTTTGCTGCATATCCATTTTCAGCAAAACAAAAGGCCTTTTTTGCAGACGCGTTGAAAAATGGACCTGCACACATCCAATACATGCATCTACATCAGCGCAGGCCATTTTTCAGTGCATCTTAGTTAAAAGCCCCTTAGTAGACTGTCATGTTCATTTTCAAAATAGATGGATGTCCAAAAAGTGACATAAATCGGCATTTGGACGTCCATCTCATAGAAATGTCCAAATCGGTAGAATCGAAACCTCATTTTGGACGTCTTTCTCCGAAGTTCATCGGAAGGACGTCCAACTCTCAAGGGGGCGTATCGGGGGAGGGGGGGTGTTCAAAATGGGACTTGGGCATTCCTAAGACTTGGATGTCTTTGAGTCATAATAGAACAAAGCAAAAACGTCCAGCACTAAAACTTGGATGTTTTGAGCTAGACCTGTTTTTCTTACGAATAAGGCACAAAAAGGTGCCCCAAATGACCAGATGATCAGTGGAGGGAATCAGGGATGACCTCCCCTTACTCTCCCAGTTGGTCCAGGATCTGATCAGAAAGAAACATACTTTATCCCTGATATTTAAAAACCATGGTCGATGTTTAAAGTTATACCTGAATATTCACTGGTATCTGGTACCTTGATACTGGCACTGAATAGCAGGGCATAAGCTAGCTGTCAGAACTTATCAGGGTATGGTCAATATTCAGTGCCAATGCCAGATATATATCCGGGTAAGTTGGGACAGCTGGAAAAATTTAGCAGGATTAACCCAGTAGCAACGTGGAAGCAACATTTTTGCCAACTTCACGTATGTCTGTCCAGTTTTACAAGCCTAGATGTTCAGGTGCAGCCAATTAAATTGTGAAGGTGCAATTTTTATTTTTCTTCACTTAGGAGGTGGAGATAATGAAAAGATTAAGGAGAATGACCCCTTACCCTGGATTCTATAAAAGGTGCTCACATATCTATATGCAAATTTGGGTGCAGTCCAGAGATGTGCACACAATCTGATTGATTAATGAGACAACATCAATAGCGGGATGCTACCAATTAGGGGTTTGTCACACATCTGACTGCATGCTATTCTAAAAGCCTGGCTGCCCAAATCCTATAACACGCAACCCAAAAGGGGGTGTGGCCATGGGAGGGGCATGAGCAGGTCAGGAACACTCTCAAAAAATGTGTGCAGTGTTATAGTATTCTGAAGATCCACACCCAACTTGCACAACAGGATTTGCACCAGGTTTCAGTCGGCGTAAGTCCTTGCACTCAAAGTTGGGTGCAGAAATCCCTACTGCCACCGTTCTATAAAGAGCGCTCAATGCTCATACCTAAATGCGGCACTTAAATGCATGACTTGCAGTATTCTGTAAGTTACACACATAAATGTTTATTAAAAAAGAAATAATGGGCCCCAAGAAATGGTGTAGAGGAACAAAATGCATTAAAAGACATGACATGGGCCGTTGTTCAGCAGTACACCTGCATTTCAGCGATATGCCTGGGTCAGATGGAAGTATAAGTACGTAAGTACATAAGTAATGCCACACTGGGAAAAGATCAAGGGCCCATCGAGCCCAGCATCCTATCCACAACAACGGTCAATCCAGGCCAAGGGCACCTGGCAAGCTTCCCAAACTTACAAACATTCTATACATGTTATTCCTGGAATTGTGAACCATGTGCCAAAAGAAGATGTTCGTGAGGAGAAGCCACAGGTCCCTAGCGAGGTCACACCCCCAATGACGCCACGGGCAGTGTGCCTGGAGAGAATGACGCAAGCTCTAGTGCTGCAGAACAGCTCACTGGAGGAAGGTCGGGAGCTCCGGGGAAGGTAGGCAATGCGTACTGAGACAGTATGAACGCTGGGGTTTGGAGGGGTAAGACTACCGAGTACTCAGGGCCGTGCCTAGGGTCTCCGGCGCTCCCCTGCAGTTGGTGCCTCCGGAGCCCCCCCTCCCTTGGCACCGTGCTGCTCCCCCCCCGAAAATGATCGCTACACTGCCCGCCCTCTTCTCCCCAGATCCTTTTCCTTTTTGTTTAAATTTACCTCTGTCCGGCGGCAGCATAGCGTCAGTGAGAAGGAGGTGGTGCTCCCCCGCCTCGACGTGTCTACTAGTCTTCTTCCCTTCGCTAAGTGTCCCGTCTTCTTCTGGCGTCATTTCTGACATCAGAAGAAGGCGGAACACAGCGAAGGGAAGACTAGTAGACACGTCGGGTGGGGGAGCGCTGCCTCCTTCTCACTGACGCTACGCCGCCGGACAGAGGTAAATTTAAACAAAAACAAAAAGGAAAAGGATCTGGGGAGAAGAGGGCGAGGTAAGCATGGTGCGGCGGGGCGCCCACCCAGAGGATGGCACCCTCCTGCCATGCTTACCTCGCTTACCGTGTTGGCACGGCCCTGCGAGTAGTAAGCAGATGAAGGAGGAAGGGGTTCCTAGAGGCACGTATTGGTAACTGTTATCTTTCTCCCTCCCCCTTCCAGCCTGGGTCAGGAGGGTCCGAGCAGTGTCAACAGCACCAGCCAGGATTCACTTCACAAGTATGTTCCTACACAAATCAATTATGTATGTTCAGTCAGGAAAAAGTAGTTCAGTCCAGCATGTATACTGATGACAATGATAAATCCAGGAATGCTCTGTTAAACAATATCAATTCAACGAAAGAAGTTGCTTTGTACTGCGGGCTGGCTGAGCTCCTTCTCAGTCCAGTTTTTTTTTTAAATTTTAATTTAATTTTTTTTTTTTTACTAGAAGGACTTAGCTAAATGTGAATGCCCACAAGAGACGTTTTGGCCAGTCCTGGTTTTAAGCTTTCATCCCAAACCAGTATTGGATTTATAGTTCCTGATTCTACCAATTGAAATTAATGTTGCAGGTCCCATAATGCACCAGAATGAGGTTGTCAGAAATCCAGTCTCCCTCCTGGAACAGCTCTAGAAATTTAAGACTTCTCATGTCATGTTCCTAGCACTTAAAATTCTGGGACAAGCATTCTGGAGCCCTTGTTAAAATGTTTTCCTTTTCCTTTTTTAAAATATTTTATTTTTATATGCATTACAATTACATCGTTTCAAAAAAATATTCAAGATATTAGCAATAATGAAACATCAAAGAAAAACAGGAAATATTCCACTAAGGAAAAGAAAACTATAAAGATTGTCCACTAATTAAAGAAATGAAAAGGAGATCCAAGAACGTTAGGAAATAAATAGGAAATGATAACCCTCGAAAACTAGTAATCCCATCTTTACAGTGCCATATAAACTCAGAAAGAATTAAACATGAACATAAACATCTTCTCTAGCTTCCAAGAACTGAATGAGCTATTTAGGATTTTTTTTTTAAGGGAAAGACTTCCCCTGAAATATTACCATACATAAACAAGGAAATTGCAGCATGAAACTAACTCCAAGGGCCAAGGCCCTAGAGCACAATGCCAAAAAAGCTTGGTGCCTCTACTGTGTAAATTTAGACAAATCAGCAAGATCCAAGATGGTGGATCGGAGATCCAAGATGGCATCTGTGAGGCACATACCATGAACAGCTCTGCTACCCTGAAGTTATGTAATGCAAGGTTCCATATTAGGAGTCACCAACCGGAAAAGGGATCTAGGCGTCATTGTTGATGATACGTTGAAACCCTCTGTTCAGTGTACGGCGGTGGTGAAGAAAGTAAACAGAATGTTAGGTATTATTAGAAAAGGAATGGAAAACAAAAATGAGGATGTTATAATGCCTTTGTATTGCTCCATGGTATTGCCCAAGTTTTGACCAGAGACAGTTCCTTCTCTCATAGAAAATTGAATATTTAAAAAAACAAGCTGTTGACATGTTGTGTTTCTTGAATTTTACCTTTGGTAGTGCCTGTGGACATGGTTAAAAAGTATTGTATGAAAATACTGCATATTCCTTCTGAGGGGCCCTTTTACTAAGGCACGTAGGTGCCTACATGTGTCCAACATGCATCAAATTGGCACCACCGCCCGCCTACCGCATGCCCCGGGTGGTAATTCCATTTTTGGCACGTGCACAAAACATGTGGTAGAAAATATTTTCTGTTTTCTACCATGGGCGCTTACCCGGCTGTAATTGGCAGTTGGCACGAGCTGGACACTTACAGCCTGGTTAGCGTGTGAGATACTGCTAAGTCAATGGGTGGTATTAAGGTCTCAGGCTGAAAATGGACACACGCGGATTTTCATTTTGTTGCACTTCCATTTTCCAGCACAATAAAAGAAAAATCCCTTTTTTCTAGGCACACTCAGGAAATGGACCAGCGCATGCCCAAAACACGCACCTACACCAGTGCAGGCCACTTTATCGTCTTTTACTCATGCATATTATTTGACATTAGCCAAATCAGGATCTGCTGAAGGTCAGCAGGGGTTGGAGAAGCCCAGTTATGATCTTACAGGGTTTTTAGAGTCATCTTTGGATGTTATTACACAAAGGACTTCTTTGGTAGTTTCTTTTGCGTTTGAGATGGACCGCAACAATGTTATTTGTCTTTACTTTACAATATGAATGAGTCTGTGTGGGGATTAAATGTTGTTGAATATATGGACTTACAATCATGAATCTTTGTATGAAACTCACAGATCCCTTGACCAGGGG
The DNA here is from genome assembly GCF_901765095.1 of Microcaecilia unicolor. Taxonomy (NCBI): domain Eukaryota; kingdom Metazoa; phylum Chordata; class Amphibia; order Gymnophiona; family Siphonopidae; genus Microcaecilia; species Microcaecilia unicolor. Next base: position 508,782,150 of record NC_044032.1, read on the forward strand.
TCCCCAAATTGTTAATCCCAGACTTGTAGAAGGCTGATTTCATAACTCACTCACTTCCCATGGAATTAAATTCATCAAGGGATGAAGTAAAGTTTAATGCTCACCAGAAGTAAAACATGATCCATAGACTGGTCATTAGCATATACTTAAATTGAAAGGAGGTCATTTTAGAAGCATCTATTTATATAAATAGCAGCATTTGCTCATGTGTAAATTACAATTTCAGTCAGCCATTACCTACATGTGTAGATGGCCTGTGATGCTGAAATTCAAAGGACGGATGTTGTAGGCATAGTTTTAGCAGTTCTAAAAACTATATTTGCATTTCTCAAGTTGCTTTATCATTAGATAGTGATAAGAATCCAGCCCTCAATGTATTCTGGGCCAGGTGAGAAAGGACTCAGCCAGTCAAGCTATTTTGTTATCCAAAATAAAGCAATCTTTTTAATCTTGTGTAATTTGCACCAATACAGTTTGAAGACATAATGACTGTACATATTTGAATTAGAAAATTGAAACAGAATTCTGCCTGAATCTCAACAAAACAATCATTATAGTGAATCAGCATTTTCAGAGACCTAAGCTTTCTCAACCATAGCCATTTAAGTTTTGCTATTTCCTCCTTCAGCATTGTTCCAAGTTTCAGGAAGTATTCAATTATTTAGCAAGTAATCTTAATTATTAATGTGTAAACTTCCAAACTGCTTATTGTTTTAAATGTCACCCCCATTCTTCACTGAATGTAATGTAGGAGGAGTGCTATCCCATACCAGTGCATTAGAGATAAAATCAATAAAAATAACAACAGTTCACATTTTATCTCTATCAGTCACAGCACAATTTCAGGTATCTGTCCGTACCCCCCCCCCCCCCCCCCCCCCCCACTGCCATCCTGCCCATCAATGTGGTTCCTCAATTGTTCTTGGTTTTGTATAGAATGTGCAGTACCTTCGCAAGCTTAGTATCAAAAGCTATGTGAAAAGATTGAGCTCTATGGGTGTCAGATGACTTGGAATAGATGTTTCTATACACAGCAGCATACTGCCAGGAAAGAGTAATAAAATACTACAAGGTAGGTCTGTTCAACATATTTAATCTAAGAATATGACTAAAATTGTAGTAACACAATACTTTGGCTAAATACATAGATCTTTGGAATCTAGAATTTTTCATTCTATATAGGTCTGCCATGAGCTCAGAATAGAAAAAAAGTCTTTTAAAAACTATTAGCCTTTCTGGTGTCTGTTTTTCATTCAGCAACATACATTAATGCACATTGTTAGTGAATAGCCTCTGTTGAGAATAATGGAAACCTTGGTAAATAGACTGGATTACCAGGCATTGTGGTTTGATTAATAGCAGAGCCTAGTGAGGGCAGCTGACACCCGGGGCGGGTCACCACTGCGTACCCCCCCCCCCGGGTGCAGCACGGCGCACCCTCCTCCCGCTGGAGCGCATACCTCCCCCTGGAGCACATACCTGCGGCGAGGGACGGGCGGGAGGGCCGATCCGCCCCGACTGCACGTTGCTGGGGTGTGTCGGCTCTGCGCTGGTTCACTGCTCTCTCTCTGTCCTGGAACAGGAAGTAACCTGTTCCGGGGCAGAGAGGGCAGTGCACCAGCACGGAGCCGACACCCCCCAGCGGTGTGCACCCGGGGCGGACCGCCCCCCTTCCTACGCCACTGATTAATAGACTCTCTCTTTTTAGCAATACTGATATTTGAGCTATCTTAATTATTTAATTGTATGTAATTATTAATTATTTTATTCTTTAGTTCTGCCTTGTGGCAGGGGATGATAATTTTAGAGCAGCTAGTCTTTGCACTAAGAACTTAAGAGCATAAGACTAGCCATACTGGGTCAAACCAATGGTCCATCTAGCCCACTATCCTGTTTCCACAGTGGCCAATCCAGGCCACAAGTACCTGAAAAAAAAATCCAAATAGTAGCAACATGCTATGCTACCAATCTCAGGGCAAAGAGTGGCTTCCTCAAGACTATGGTCTTCTCCAGGAACTTGTCCAAACCTTTATTTAAACCCATATATGCTTACTGCTGTTATGACATCCTCTGGCAACGAATGCCAGAGCTTGCTTATTCATTCAGTGAAAAAATATTAACTCCTATCTGTTGTAAAAGTATTTCCATGTAACTTCATTGAGTGTCCTTTACTCTTTGTACTTTTTCAAAGAGTAAAAAATCAATTCACTTTACCTGTTCTGAACCACTCAGGATTTTGTAGACCTCAATTATATGGCCCCTCAGCTGTCTCTTTCCCAAGCTGAAGAACCCTAACATTTTAAGCCTTTCCTCATATGAGAGGAGTTCCATCCCCTTTATCATTTTTGTCGTTCTTCTTTGAACCTTTTCTAATTCCACTATATCTTTTCGAGATACAGTGATCAGAATTGAATACAATACTCAAGGTGAGGTCACACCATTTAGTAATACAGAGGCTTTATAGTATTCTTGGTCTTATTTACCACCCCTTTCCTAATAATTCCTATAATCCTGTTTGCTTTATTGGCCACTGCTGCACTTTGGGCAGAAGATTTCAGTATATTGACCAAAGTGACACCTAGATCTTGACCCTAGCATCATGTATGATTTGGACTATTCTTCCCAATATGCATCACTTTGCATTTGTCCACATTAAATTTCATCTGCCATTTAATGCCCAGCCTTCCAATTTCCTAAGATCTTCCTGCAATTTTTCACTGACCGCATTTGTTTTAACAACTTTGCATAATTTTGATTCATCTGCAAATTGATTCACCTCACTTGTCATTCTGATCTCCAGATCATTTATAAATAAGTTAAATAGCACTGGTCCCAGTACTCCATTACTCACCCTCCTCCATTGAGAAAAATGGACATTTAACCCTACTCTCTATTTTCTGTCCAATAACCAATTCCTAAAATAACCAATTCCTAATCCACAATAGAACATTGCCTCCTATCTCATGACTCCTTCATTTTCTTAGGAGTCTCTCATGAGGAACGTTGTCAAAAGCTTTCTGAAAATCTAGATATGCTACATCAACTGGCTCACCTTTACTGACATGTTCATTCACGCCTTTAACGATATGAAGCAAATTGGTGAGGAAAGACTTCCCCTGGCTGAATCCATGCTGACTTTATCCCATTAAACCTTGTTTGTCTACATGTTCCATAAATTTATTCTTTATACTGTAATAGTTTCTACTATTTTGCCCAGCACTGAAGTCAGGCTTGCTGGTCTGTAATTTCCTGGAGCCCTTTTTAAAAACTTGCATTAAATTAGCCATCCTCCAGTCTTCAGGTACTATAGACAATTTTAACAACAGGTTATAGATCACTAACAGCAGATTAGCAATCCAGTCCATGTGATTTATTACTCTTTAATTTGGCAATTTGACTCAGTACATCTTCCAGGTTCACCGAGATTTCTTTCATTTCCTCTGCATCATCACCCTTAAAAGCCATTTCTGGTACAGGTAGATCTCTTACATCTTCTTCAGTATAGACCAAATCAAAGAATTCATTCAGTCTCTCAGATATGGCCTTGTCCTCTCTGAGTGCCCCTTTTCCTCCTTCATGATCTAACAGTCCCACAAATTCTCTTTTTGCGGTTGTTACAGTGACTTTTTGCCTCTGCAGCATGTTTCTCTTTATATTTTGTTTTAGCCTTCTTTATCAATGCTTTGCATCTAACTTGCCAATGCTTATTTATGTTGCTTTTTATTTTCTTCATTCAGGTACTTTTTCCACTCTTTGAAGGATGTTCTTTTGGATCTAATATCCTCTTTCACTTTATCTTTTAACCATGCTGGCTGTCCTTTGCTCTTCTTTCCAGCTTTGTTAATTCACAGAATACATCTGGTCTCGACTTCCAATATTTATTTATTTTTATTTTTTTGTTACATTTGTACCCCGCGCTTTCCCACTCATGGCAGGCTCAATGTGGCTTACATGGGGCAATGGAGGGTTAAGTGACTTGCCCAGAGTCACAAGGAGCTGCCTGTGCCGGGAAGCGAACTCAGTTCCTCAGTTCCCCAGGACCAAAGTCCACCACCCTAACCACTAGGCCACTCCTCCACTTTTTAAACAACATCCATGCCTGATTTAAAGTTCTAACCTTTGCAACTGATCCTTTTAGCTTCTTTTTAACCATTTTCCTGAATTTATCATAGTCGCTCTTTCTAAAATTAAATGCTGCTACAGTAGATTTTGTTTATGAATTCACTCCAGATAGTAGCTCAAATTTGATCATGTTATGATTACTGTTTCCCAGCGGATCCGACACCTTTACTTCTCACACTATTACACCATGTATTTCACTAAGGACTAGATCTAAAATAGCTCCCCCTCTTGTCAGATCCTGGACCAGTTGCTCCATGAAGCGGTGATTTATTACATCTAGAAATTTTACCTCCCTAGCATTCCCTGATGTAACATTTATCCAGTCAATATAGGAGTAATTGAAATCACGAATTATACTGTTGTCCAGTTTGCCAGATCTCCTAATTTATGGAAACATTTCTTCATCTATATGTTTGTTCTGTCCTGGCAGGTGATAGTACAGTGCTACCAGTATATTCCTTCCTACCACACATGGAATTTCTAGCCATAAGGATTCTACACTGCTGTTTCATTTAGAATGTTTTGTTTGACTAAGTTCCCTCTTTAACATATAAGGCATCCCCCCTCCAGTTTGTGATATAATTTGTACCCTGTTAACACAGTGTCCCATTGATTGTCCTCCTTCCACCAGATCTCTGAGATGTCCATTATATCTACCTTTTCATTTAATGCTATATACTCTAACTCTCTCATCTTATTTTTTAGCCTTCTAGCATTTGTATACAGACTCTTCAAATTATGTTTTTTCCCTGCATCTACAAGCTGCTTAGAAGTTGATGGGGATAATTTGCATTCTTTCACAATTAAGATTCCCTAAATGTCCTATTTCAATAGTATCCTTTAAGGATACTCCAAACCAAGCCTATCCTTTTGGAATAGGCTCCTCCTTTCCCAGAATGTTGTCCACTTCCTAACAAGTCTAAATCCCTTATCCCTGCACCATCGTCTGAACCATGCATTGCAAATTTGGAGTTCTGTCTGCCTCTTGGGTCTTGCATGTGGAACAGGGAACATTTCTGAAAATGCTACCTTGCACATAAATTAAAAGGAATGCCTGTGGGTGGATCACAGGCATTCCTTTTAATTTATGTGCAAGGTAGCATTGGAGGATCTAGATTTCAGCTTTCCAACTAAAAGACTAAATTTGGCTTCCAGAACTCCCCTTCCACATTTTCTTATGTCATTAGTTCCCATATGTACCAAGACAGCTGGATCCTCACCAGCACTATCTAAAATCCTATCTAGGTGATGTGTGAGGTCTACCATCTTTACACCAGACAGGCAGGTGACCAGACGATTCTCATGTCCACCAGTTGCCTAGCTATCTACATGCCTAATGATACATCCTCAGTGTGAGAAGACATTGTATCCCATGGTGGGTAGGTCCTGACTACAGGAGTACTTCCTACTTCACCAGGGTGATGGTCTTCTTTTTAGGAGACCTATCTCCTCCAAGGCAGCACAAGGGTTGCCAGACTTATCTACAACATTCCTGTAGGTCTCCTCTATGTACCTTTCTGTCTCCCATAGTTCCTCCAAGTCTGCTACTCTAGCCTCAAGAGAGCAGACTCATTTTCTGAGAGCTTGGAGATCTTTGCATTGAGCACACACATATAATCTCTCATCAACTGGGAGATAATCTTACATCTGACACTCAATACAAAAGACTGAATAGCACCTCTCTTGGTGCTGGATCACTGTCTGCATCTTAATATTTTTCAGTTGTTTAATTAAAACTTGTTAAGGTATTAGGGATATTAGACTAATATAAAGAGCCTTAAGATTGTATGCTATATTGAGTGATTTATTTACCCCCAAATTCTATAAAAGTCACTAAAAATTGTGTGCACAAATTTAGGCATTTGTACGCACAATTTAATTAAATAATGAGCCAATTAGCGCCAATAACTGAGATCTTAACAAGCAATTATTAGTGCTTATTAGATTTAATTAAAAAGTATGCACATAATTTTAGGCTCAGGATCCATACATAAATTTTATGCGCAGATCCAAAAATGGGACATAGCCAGAAGGTCGTGGGTGGATCACAGGCATTCCTTTTAATTTGTGTGCATTGTTATAAAATAAAGGGGATCTGTGTCTAATTTAAGTGCAGGGATTTATGCCAAGGTTTTGTTGGTGTAAGTAGTCACAACTAAATGTAGTTGTGGTTCCTGGCACTAAGTGCCTAGATTTAGGCACAGTTTATAGAGTATGCCTTGCAAGTTTATAGAATATGCCTAGCGGCCATGCCTGCACCTAACTCTAGGCACTTCCATTTACGCCAAGTAAAAACTTGGTGTAAATACCGGCACATAAGTTAGGTGTGGAGCAGGTTTTCTATAACCTTGCACGTACATTTTCAGAACATCCATGACCCGCCCATTCCATGCCTATGGCCATGCCCCCTTTTTGGCAGCACACATTAGGATTTACATGCACCACTTTACAGAATAAGCTTAGCAAGTTGTGCATGTAAATTCTAATTAATGCCAATTAGTGTCAATAATTGCTTTTTAAGTGGTAATTATAGGTGCTAATTGGCTTGATAAGTAATTAAATTGCATGTGCAAATCCAGAATACTACCGGATTTGCACACATAATTTCAGTCATGCTCTATAGAATCTGGGGGGAATTGTGTTTGTAAGATAGTTTCTTATCAAAAAGATCAAAGGGTTATTATTCTATGGGGCAGAGATTGCCATATCTTGTTTACTCCGTGCATTGAGATTTGGCCTTTTTATGAACACACATATGAAAAGCCTGATGTGTGTGATTAGCAAATAAGTTGATATCCATAAAACCAGAAAATAATGTGTATAAAATCATGTCTTTACATGTGAACTCAAACAAAAACTTATCAAAATTAGTAATTAGCTGAGGAATCATGCTTACCAGTAAAACTTCACTGCACCTCAAGGAAATGCACTAACATTTTTGCATAAATTTCAAAGTAAGAAAATCACAGTGAAACTGATTTAAATATTGGAGTGGAGGAGTGGCCTAGTGGTTAGGGTGGTGGACTTTGGTCCTGGGGAACTGAGGAACTGAGTTCAATTCCCACTTCAGGCACAGGCAGCTCCTTGTGACTCTGGGCAAGTCACTTAACCCTCCATTGCCCCAGGGACAAATAAGTAACTGTATACAATATGTAAGCCGCATTGAGCCTGCCATGAGTGGGAAAGCGTGGGGTACAAATGTAACAAAATAAATATTATGTAAATACCTCCAATTTGTGAGGAAAAATGTTCCCTGGACATGGCCATTCCTTCAGTCTTTGCCACAAGAAAAGACCATAATGATACTGGGTGTTGATCAGTGAATCTAACTGTTCTAGTTAGGGGTATTGGAGAAAGGAAGCATGTCAGTCTCCTGTTCCTGAGTTTCAAACCTGGCATCTCTGGCACCACCACAGGGACTTTTCTGTGTGTTACTCTGAATACACCACAAGAAAGAGAAACAGGCTTTCTCCTTTTTCATCTCCATTTTCCTTCCACTGATAAATCTGGTCATAGAATAATAAGCGGCTGCCTTTTCTTTCCATCAGCTCTCAATAACACTCAGGAACAGGAGATTGACATGCTTCCTTTCTCCAATACCCCTAACTAGAACAGTTAGATTCACTGATCAACACCCAGTATCATTATGGCCATTTCTGGAGTGAAGCAAAATGGTTCAGCTCAGCCCACACTGTTCTGACAAACTTCAATATACAAAAACATAAAAAGTCACTTGCATTAGATTCACATCACAGTCACCCGCCAAAGCCCCCTCATTTAATCATCCCTTCTTTCCTTATGCTGCTTCAAGAGCAGGAACAGCGTTATAGCATTTTAGCTTCCATTCTAGTGCCACAGAGATAGAGGAAGACCAGTTTCATGAGACTGGATCCACCCAGTCCATGAGATCATGTTTCTGCTCAGTGCTGTATTGGCTGAGGCTAAAAAAATATTTTATTTCTTTACTGCTGTCCTTCAAGCTGTAACTTGCTGGGGAAAAGTTGAGCATCTTCAGGCAGTGGTCTGAAGAGACAATCTACTCCTAACTATTGTTTCAAGTTTATTCAAAGCTTGCTATACCGCAAATCAGAAACCATCTATGCAGTGTACCCATAGGACAAGGAAGGACAGTAGGAATGGGATATCATCAAGTAAGAAATGGAAAGAAGAGAGGGGTAAGTGATGTGGAGGGGCATAATTGAACGAAAACGTCTATCTCCATGGGCGTTTATCTCCGAGAACGGGTCCGTGAAGGGGCGGACCGAACCGTATTTTCGAAAAAAATAGACGTCCACGTTTTATTCGACAATTTGTGAGCTGGGCGTTTTTGTTTTTCAGTGATAATGGAAAATGAAAGTGCCCAGCTCAAAAACGAATAAATCCAAGGCATTTGTTCGTGGGAGGGGCCAGGATTCGTAGTGCACTGGTCCTCCTCACATGCCAGGACACCAATCGGGCACCCTAGGGGGCACTTTTACAAAAACAAAAAAAAAGGTAAAAGAGCTCCCAGGTGCATAGCACCCTTCCCTTGTGTGTTGAGCCCCCCAAATCCCCCTCAAAACCCACTGCCCACAATTCTACACCATTATTATAGCCCTAAGGGGTGAAGGGGGGCACCTACATGTGGGTACAGTGGGTTTGGGGGGTTGGACGACTAATAAGCATTAAGCAGCACAATTGTAACAGGTAGGGGGGATGGGCCTGGGTCCACCTGCCTGAAGACCACTGCACCCCCTAACAACTGCTCCAGGGACCGGCATACTGCTGCCAAGGAGGTGAGTATGACATTTGAGGGTGAAAATAAAAAGTTGTGAAACATCATTTTTTGTGGTGGGAGGGGGTTAGTGACCACTGGGGGAGTCAGGGGAGGTCATCCCCGATTCCTTCTGGGGGTAATCTGGTCATTTAGGGCACTTTTTTGGGGCCTTATTCATGAAAAAACAGGGTCCAGGTAAAGTGCCCTAAATTCTAGCTACAAACGCATACTTTTTTCCATTATCGGCGAAAGGCGCCCATCTCTCCTCGGCCGATAACCACGCCCCAGTTCCACCTTCGCCACGCCTCCGACACACCCCCATCAACTTTGTACGCTTTTGCGATGGAGTGCAGTTGAAAACGTCCAAAATCGGCTTTCGATTATACCGATTTATTCGTTTTTGTGAGATAAACGTCTATCTCCCGATTTGGGTCGAAATCTAGGCGTTTTTCTCTTTCAATTATAAGGTGGATAAGGAACTACAAAGTGTGATAGGAAAGAGGCAAAGAAACAGTGAGTTGGTAGGAGGGGAGGTGGAGTTGTGTTCGGAGGTCTCCCCAACAGACACATCATCACAGGTCTAAGGAAAGACAGCTACAAAAAGGTGTGCTTTAAGCTGGGACTTGAAGGTTTGTAGGGAATCAAGGTGTCATAGGTGAGAGGGAAGTGCATTAAGAAGGACTAAACCAACAACTGAGAATATGGAGTTACGTATAGAAACATGTGTTATCTGCTTGAAGGAAGGAACAACCAATAAATGTTTTCCTAGCATCTGACGTGTCCTCATTTGTTCCTGGTCAGCCTAGTCTATTTCCCACTCCCTTCTTTATCCACTCTCTTCCATTTAAACATCACAGTTGAAAGAAATTTTTTGAAATTCTGTAAACTGCTAAGAACATTTTTTTTGACAATGGATATTAATCATATTATTTGCCTTTTAATTATTTGTTAAGAATGTGTTTATGTGTAACTTTAGGGTTACTCTCAGTTGTACATCATGTTGAACTCTGTATCTAGGGAAAACAGTGATTAATAAGCACAACATTGACATTAACATTATGGAGAGAAGGAAGGTGGAAGGCATCAGCCTGACAGATGTGTGGGAGAATAGTGAGTGAAGGAATAACCTAATGGTTAGAGCAGTGTTCTGAGAATCAGGGGATTCTACTGCAGCTCCTTGTGATCTCATGCAGGTCACTTAACCCTCCCCATTGCCTTAGGTACAAACTCAGACTGTGAGCCCTTCAGGGACAGAAAAAAATCCTACTGCTTCTGAATGTACACTGTTTTGATAGTTTTTGGGCTTGCAGGTGGTATATAAGAAACTAAAATAAGTAAGGATTGGTTTTGGAAAAGAGGAGCATCTGGAGAGTGCTGAGAGAGGCCAGGGGGAGAACGGACTAGGATATTAGAGATGAGAGGGGATAAAAAGGGAGATGGATGTGGAGACTTTTTTGGGGGGAGTGGGGAATGATGATAGGGTAAGTGGGTTTGTGGGAAAAGCAGCAATAGGACAATGGTGACTGGAGAGCTGGGAGATTAGGAGTGGAAAGAATGGAAAATGGGGGATTGTTGTAAGCAACTAAGAAATAGTTGAGTCATGTGAGTTGAAAGCAGTGGAAGAGAACAGCACTTCTGATACATTAAGGGAGAAAGAAAAGGATGAGGGGGTTTGGAGAGGTCAGGAGTGACTGAAAGTGCAGGAACTGGGTGAGCTGGGGGTTGGTGGGACTAGGGCTGGGGTATGAGCATATGCAGGATAGGTGATAGGGTAGTGTAAGTGGGGGACATGATGTGAGGCTAGGTGTTCACCTTTTATTTGCAAAGCAATAGAACTTGTGCATTTTCCCAGATTTATACCTGACTGCACTGTGGCAATAAATCTCACTCTTTGTGCTGGGCTGCCCTTGGCATCTCTGTATACCCTCTGGTAGAAGAAGCCAAAAACTTAGTAAAAGGGTTTTATTTTTTGTGGAATAAAAGTTAACACATTTTGGCACTTCATAACAAATGACTGCGTTATGACTTAGAAGGTAGCAAAATGCTCAGTATCAATGTCAATTATTGCTACTATTGCATCCTTCTTACTTCACATGCAGCTTTCTATAAAGCAGTCTGCTATTTTTTTTAACTCCTATTACTCTGTCTTATCTATCAATATGTTCCATGTTTGTTTACATCCTATGCTGTCTTTTAAAGGGGACCTTTTACAAAGCTGCGATAACTTTGATTACCACAGGTTAAAAACCATTACCGTGGGGCATGCTCCTGCGTTCTATGGTAGTTTTCATTTGTATACTCATGAGGATACGCCATGCTAGGACATTTGGAATAGTGTCAGGACAAGGTCCCTATCATTTTGTCTCCAGCTGTTATGCTGGAAAGGTTTATATTGGCCTTTAAATATGAAATGATCCCTGACACAGGCGCTGTGAGCTGAAATTCAGCCTGTGTTGGGTCATTGATGTACAAGATTGATCTACACTATGGAATAAAAGGACTTGTTCCATTTTTGAAGGCTCTTGGTGCATTTGTGTTTTGTGCTTTGAAACCTCTCTGTATTGTTTAATGTAGCATACTTTTGGGCTCATTTTCAAAACAGAAAAAAATGTCTAAAAAGTGGCATAAAGCAGCATTTGGATGTTTTTCTCACAAAAACATCCAAATCAGTATTGTCAAAACCTATTTTTAGATGTTTTTCTAGGCAGTCCATCAGAACTGCATCCAAATCTCAAGGGGGCATGTGAGGGGCGTGTTCAGGGCAGTACTTGGGCATTCCTAAGACTTAGACGTTTTTCAGACATAATGGAACAAAACCAAACCATCCAGGACTAAAACAAAGACGTTTTGAGCTAGACCTGTTTTTATAACGAATAAGGCACAAAAAGGTGCCCTAAATAACCAGATGACCACTGGAGGGAATCAGGGATGACCTCCCTTATCCCCCCAGTGGTTGCTAACCCTTCCCCCCCCCCCAAAAAAATGTGATTAAAACATTACTTGCCAGCCTCTATGCCAACCTGAGATGTTATACTCAGGTCCATCAGAATAGCATGCAGGTCCCTGGAATAGTCTAGTAGTGGTGCAGTGCATTGGAGACTGGTGGACCCAGGCTTCTACCTCCCCCTACCTGTTAAACTTGTGGAGGAAACTGTGAGCCCTCCAAAACTCACCAGAAACCCACTGTATCCACATATTGCTGCCCCCTTCACCCGTAAGGGCTATGGTAGTGGTGTATAGTTGGGGGTAGTGGGTTTTGGGCGGATTGGGAGGGGCTCAGCAGACAAGGTAAAGGAGCAATGGTGAGATGTGTACCTCAGAGCATTTTATAAAGTCCACTGCAGTGCCCCCTAGGGTGCTCTATTGCTCACCTGGGATGCCAGCGGGAACAGTCTAGTAACAATGCTGGCTCCTCCTACATCCTAATGGCTTGATTTTGTGCGTTTTGCACTTGGACTTTTTTTTTTTTTTTTCAAAAATGGACCAAAAATCAAATTACAAAAAACTTGTTCTAAATAGTATTAAAAAAAAAAGTAGATGTTTTTCTTCTTTTGAAAATGAACTTCTTTGATATTCAGATTTTGGAAATTTTTTGCAAAACGTCCACAAAGTCGAACTTAGACATAATATAAAAAATGCCCCTTCATGCCATTCATTGTATTATTATTTGAATATTTTTACTGCTGTAATTGTCTATTGCCTAAATTTGACTTATTCTCACTGTACATCACCTTGAGTGAATTTATTTAAAAAGACGGTAAATAAATCCTAAAAAATAAATATTGTTATTATTAAAAGAGATGTTTCTGGCTTTCCTAAGAATGACCACTGGTGATGAAACAAGCTTATGGGAAAATTCAGTGGCATAAGTTTCAAATATCAGTTTGAAATGACAGATGATACCTATTAATTTTGCAGAGGAGTTTGATTTTTTTTTAATGGATATGCATATGTATGAAAATGCCCACATCAAAAACCCACTGGGTGCTAATGACTTTTCCTGTCAGAGAAGCTTCATTCCATTAGGATTCTAGGAAGTATGTCAGGATCTCCCAATGGTGGAAATTTGGTAGTCTCCTTCATCAAACTGATAAAGGGCAAGTGCTTCAGTTTCATGCTTTATTCAGTAATGTGAAAACAAAACTCTTTTAAGTTCCATTATCTAAAATGTATAAATCTCCTAAGAAATTCAACCAAGGGTTACCATGGAAACAACATGTCACTGAGTGAAAGAAGAACCAATGTTTTCCATACGCAACAAAATAAAAATAGCCCCAAACCAAAACAAGAAAAATGTGGGATTTAAGTGGCTTTAACTGAGTCTTATAGCACCTGCTTTCTGATCATGTCTTTTCCCTTCTGAGGCAGGAGAAATTGCTTTTATCTCTCTAGAGGACAATACTTAAAACAAATGGGCAATACAGTGAAAAAATATGTATTAAACTTGAAAGCTGTTTGTTCAATGACTATCAACAGAAAAACTCAAAACCTCTGTTCCTCAAAGGAAGATTACTGACCCATCAAACCAAATAAGGATTGTCAGCAGCGTAAAGTTATATTAATGATATGACAAGACCTCAGAACTCAGGAGTCTGCTTTAATCCAACATTGCCAGTCTTTTCATCATTGTTGGGATGATTTAAATTGCCTTATTACTGATCATATTCCTGGATATAGGAGGGTGGCAGACAAGCAGAGTTAATGTTTTCTGAACAGTGCTGGGTTTTTGAACTTCAATCTTTACATTCTAAAGGTCTGAATGAAGAAATTGGGTAGTTCAGTATTTTATGAATTGTTCAATACAATCTATACCAATTGAGGTTAATCTGATATAATATTTATTTTAGGAGACGGGTGTATTGATGACATATTTATTTACAAAATTTATAGTCTGCACAATCTACAATTCTGAGTGAACTATAATGCAATGATGACATAAGCAGCAATATCTTAATGTTTCTTATTTCTGGTATATAAGAAGATTACTTAGGAGTTGTGTTATCACAGATTGCTCATGCGGGATATTGTTTGCTAGACTCTGCTAATGTTAAGTCTCTGATGCAGTGCAAAAGCTGACACTGTCTCTAGGTCCACTTTTATTCACCTGCTACTGGTGAATGGACCAGACACCAAAGTGGAGGGGCCATGGCCCACTCAAGCTCACCTGTGTTTACTACCTTGCTATATAATAATTTTTTCCGAATGTATATTTATAGGGGTAATTGATAGATATCAGTGCAACCTGTACTTACAGTAGTTTATATAGCCAGGAATAACCATTTGATGGGCCCTAGCAAACAAGCACATTGGGTATCCCATCACAATATAAATATATCTTACATTTTCCAGAAATGGGGTCTTGTCTGTTTTTTTTATCTGCAGAGGAAAACAGGTAAGAAACACTAATTGCCAACTCCTCCTGTGGACTGAAGGCTAATGCACAGGGGGTGGGGTAAATAGACCTCTGTAGGTGTTGGTAGATCTGGCCCCTCTTCCCCACTCTTCTTTCAGGCAACAGTTGGCTTACCAGGACAAAACTTTACCTTGAGAGCTACTGAATTAACACATCTGAAAGGGCCCTTTAATTCAATCTTATTTATTTAGATTTTGCTCACACCTTTTTCAGTAGTAGCTCAAGGTGAGTTACATTCAGGTACACTGGATATTTCTCTGTCCCAGGAGGGCTCACAATCTAAGTTTGTACCTGAGGTAATGGAGGGTTAAGTGACTTGCCTAAGATCACAAGGAACAGCAGTGGAATTTGAACAGGCCACCTCTGGATTGCAAGACTGGTGCTCTAACCACTAGGCCACTCCTCCACTCTGTATATAACATACTTATTAAGTCTCTTGGAGAGTCAGTTCCAAGTCAGTTACAATAAATAACACTGTGTGAGGTTTACTCACTTTCACTGTAGTATAACCGGAATATTCCAGCAGTAGTTATGGTAAGGGACATATTGCTAATGTGGAGTGATAGGTATGGCTCATTCCCATAGGGTGGGTCCCCTTCTTAAAATATATATATAGGTGTCTCCATTGTCACCAGGAGAAGCCAACATCTGGGGGTCCTTTTACTAAACTGTGGGAAAAAGGGCCTTGATCGTAACTGAATAGATAGGGATGGGCTGGAGTGTAAATTTTAAGGGGCTTCGATGTTACTTCGGAATTTTTAGTACAAGAAGAGTGCTGGGCAGACTTTTATGGTCTGTGCCCTGAGAAAGGCAAGGGCAAATCAAACTAGGGTATACATATAAAGTATCACATACCATGTAAAATGAGTTTATCTTGTTGGGCAGACTGGATGGATAGTTCAGGTCTTTATCTGCCGTCATTTACTATGTTACTATGTTTTCTGCCACCTTTGATACAATGAACCACAAAATGTTATTATCTATGTTATCAGAATTAGGTTTATATGGTTCAGTTTTCAATTGGTTTGAATCTTACTTAAAGAATAGACAATATTTAGTTTTAAAGGATGGCATCTATTCATCATCTTGTGTTTCTCCTTGTGGAGTTCCTCAAGGTTCCCCCATCTCTCCACTCTTGTACAATCTATTCATGAGTTCACTTGGTCAACTTTCATTAGCTAGACTATATGTAAGAATACTAAATCCCATTGATTGATGATAACTTCTGTTTTAAGTTGCCTGCAAATTTTCCCCTATTAGGGTTTCTAAAGAAGGATGCCGTACAGCAAGTATTCACGGTCACCTCCAGCATAACCCAGACTCCAAGACCCTGATGCAGCAGCGCGAAATGCTGGCCACCGTCGGCTTGGGGCAGAAGGGTAAAAACTGCAGAAAGAGTAAGCAGTGGAGCTGCCGTACATAGACTCAACGTACAGGCATGAACACAGAAAGAACCGACTGGCTCTCGAATGAAGATAAGTGTCCTTTAATTTTTTGAGCTCACTCGATGATAACAGAATCTGAATTAAGCGTGTAAAGTAATTTAATGTGGGGGACACTGCAGAAATGAGGAAATGATTAAGATTATACTATAAAGGCAGTACCCCAGTTTTGAAGGTTTTTCATGGCCAATGATGAAGAGTGGATCAGTTTGATCCGATTTAGCTCTTTAGATATAAAATATATCCTTGAGCTCTTTGAGGCCATTTTCCTTCTTTAAAAACCCTAATAGGGGAAAATTTGCAGGCAACTTAAAACAGAAGATATCATCAATCAATGGGATTTAGTATTCTTACATATAGTCTAGCGATTTGTTAATCCCATCCCTAAAATTATATTTTAGTGGATTCAACTTTCATTAGCACCTGGTGAGCAGGTACTGTCTTACGCTGATATTTTCTTTTTGTTTCCTGTAAGTCAAGCTATTGATTCAGTTTCTCTTAAAATTCATAGCTGTTAAACAGGATAAAATACTGGTCAGACAGATTCAAATTGAAACTTAATGCTGACAAATTCTGTGGTTTGCTATGGGTCTAACTAAAATTCCTCAGGCTATTGTGAACAACACTGGATTTCAATTCAAAGTAGAAAAAAAACTTCTAAAGTATTAGGAACTATATTAGATTCATCTTTGTCTATGGAGTCTCAAATTAATAGTTTGATTAGAAAAATTTATTTTAAGCTAAAACAGCTATTAAGATCCTATTGTTTAGAAGAACATTTTAGGATTATTGTACAGTTAACTATCTTACTGCTTTTGGACTATGATAATTCATTATATTTGAGTCTCTTCTAAACAACTTTCTAGGATTCAGTTAGCTCTGAATTCAGCTGCTAAGCTAATATTTCAAAAAAACTAGGTCTGATCAGGTGAGTCTGCTGTTGGTTGAATTATATTGGTTGCCTGTGAAGTCTCGGATTATTTTTAAAGTACTCTGTCTGGTATTCATGTTTTTGGATGGAATGTGTCCTGAAGGAGGTTCTCAGTTGGTGACTGTGTTAAGATCTAAGACAATTTCAAGGAAGTGCAATCATTTACAATTAGCCTTTCCTTCAGTTAAAAATATACATTTTAAGGCAGTCTTTTCTCAATCGTTTTTCTTCATGGCGGTTCATTATTGGGATGATCTTCCATCAGAATTGTGCCTGATGAATTATTTTTTATTTTGTAAAGCCTTGAAAACTTACTTGTTTACTAGTCTGGGTGGGTCTTAACTTTAAATTTTAAATTTAACTTCTAATATGATGGACCTTTGGTCTGTCCCAGTATGGCAGTACGTATGTATATGTACTTATGTTTTCTTGTGGGCTTTAACAATGATATCTATCTACAAATAATGGGCACTGCGATGGGCACCAGGACAGCACCCCAATATGCCAACCTCTTTATGGCTGAGCTGGAAGAGACATTTCTGAATACATACCAGACCAAACCCCTAAAATACTACCGGTACATCGATGACATTTTTATGATTTGGACTGAGGGGGAAGAAACTCTGAAACAATTTTACAATTCCCTCAATACATACCATCCTACAATCAGATTAAAAATTAACTACTACCCAGAAAAAGTCAATTTTTTGGACACCACAGTCTCAATCAGCGATGGCTATATACAAACATCCATATACAAGAAACCCACAGCTACCTTCACAACTCCAGCTTCCACCCTTCACATACAAAAAGATCCATTATTTATAGCCAAGCCACAAGATACCACCGTATCTGCTCTGACCCAGGGGGCAGAGACAGACACCTTGAAATCCTGACTGTGTCCTACGAATAGAAAGGCTACAACCCCAAAATAATCTCCAAGAATATTGCCTCCTCCCTCAAAACACCCAGGGAAAATCTGCTATAGTACAAAGAAAAAAAAGACACAGACAGAATTCCCCTTATAGTGACATACAACCCAGAGCTGAAAAAATTAAGAAAAATCATAAAAGATCTACAGCCTCTACTCCAGGAGGATGAATTACTGAAAGAGATATTCCCATCCCCACCAGTGCTGGCCAACTGACAGCCACCCAAACTTAAAACATAAGTTAATTAGAAGTAAGCTCCCAACACAGACTCATAAAGAAGAGAATGGCACACATCCTTGCAATATATCCAGCTGCAAACTATGCCAAAACATTTCACAGGACCCCACGGTCATTCACAAAGGAAAAATTTTCAACATTAAGGAATCTTTCACGTGCTCATCTTCCAATGTGGTATGGTATATATCATTCAGTGTAAAAAATGCAACGAAGGCTGCTACATTGGAGAAACAAGTCAGATGCTAAAGAAGAGATTTAATTTACATAGACACCATATGAAAAATGCTAGTACCAATAAGGATGTCACCTCTGTGGGGCAGCACTTTACAAAACCAGAACACTGTACCAGCGATTTCATGGTAAGAATCCTGAAAGGAAACTTTAAAACAATACAGGAATGTAAGACTTTTGAAGTCAGAATGATTAAATATTTTGACACCCACCAGACAGGACTTAACAAAGATCTGGGTTTTCTAGCCCATTATAAACCATAAAATTGTACTGCTTTGTCACCCTCCTGTCTCCATGCATATCTCCCTGTCCCTTATCCACCCCACTCTTCCTGTCTCTCACCTATCCACCCCCATCCTGTTAGACTGTCACTGGAATGCTTTGATGTTTCACTTATATATACTGTCATCTACCAACATTTGCTTATTTCCGATCTGAAAAAGAAGGGCAACCTTCGAAAGCTAATCAAGAAATGTATTATGTTATGTCCAATAAAAAAGGTATAATCTTATTTTCTTTTCCATGTTTTATTTTGTTTTATTCCGCAGCCTAGTACAATCAATGGTGCTAAGTCATCTAGACTACTGCAATGCCATTCATGCCGGATGCAAAGAACAATTCATTAAGAAGCTTCAGACCGCTCAAAACACAGCAGCCAGACTCATATTTGAGAAAGCGAAATACGAAAGCGCCAAACCCCTAAGAGAAAAACTACACTAGCTTCCACTAAAAGAACGAATTGCGTTTAAAGTTTGCACCCTGGTCCACAAAATCGTTCACGGGGAAGCTCCAACCTATATGTCAGACCTAATAGACTTCCCTACTAGAAATGCAAAAAGATCCTCACGCACATTCCTCAATCTCCATTATCTTAACTGTAAAGGGCTAAAATATAAATCCACATACGCGACCAGTTTCTCATACATCAGCACGCAGCTATGGAACACACTACCGAAGGCCATAAAAGCAACGCAGGACCTAACCATCTTCCGAAGGCTACAGAAAACAGGTCTTTTCAAGAAGGCATACCATAAACATTCATCTTAAATACCAAATAATAACACTATACACGATCTATACAAAACCGAACTCTTACCACATGTCTGAGTAACCTCTTTAGATATTATTGATCAAGCAATACCACCTAAACTTTATGTTGAATAGGGTCTCTCTATAGTCAATGACCTAATGTATGTTACAACCCAATTTATTACTTAGGAACCTTCATGTACTACCATAATTTATTCTCCTTACAATGTATATATACACATGCTATATATATATATATACCATGATCTGTTCCATATATATTATATTCCATGTATGTTACCATGTATGTATGCACCTTAATGCAATACCATTTGTAGTTCTGTTACCTGGAAATGGCAACTGCCATTACGGCAAATGTAAGCCACATTGAGCCTGCAAATTGGTGGGAAAATGTGGGATACAAATGCTACAAATAAATAAATTGATTACTTTTGTGGGCTACTTGTAATTTTCCTGATTGTTTTGATGCTTGTTTTTGCAATGCTTGTAACTCACCTTGAATCAAAATATGAGAATTGGTGAGAGATAAATCCTTGGTAACATAACATAACATATTAAATGGTCATTTCTACATGCATGGTGATCATGTTCTTGCATGTAGAACTTCTGAAGGAATATAAAATGAGACATTTTATTTTATTCTGGGTAAGTCAGTTCACACATACAAGAGGTAAATTCCCCTTCCCATGTCTTTTCTTCAGCTGACTAACCAACTAATTATGCATCCAGGTTTACAATTGCAACCCAGTAAAAGTCTGTTCACTTAGGGGCACTTTTACTAGACGGTCAGCGCATGACCATAGACTTGCTGCATGACAATCCGGAGCTACCGCTGGGCTACCATAGCAGCCCGGTGGTAATTCCACCCCCAGTGTGTACCATTTCCGGCACTACAGAATTTTATTTCCACATGTTTACTGCCGGGTTAGTGTGGGAGCCCTTACCGCCACCTCAATGGGTGGCAGTAAGTGTTCCCACCCTCCGAAATGGCTGCATGGCAAGTGCAAACTTACCGCATGGCAATTTCTTTTTCAGCCTGCGTGGCAAAAACACATGCTGCCGCCAGCACAGGGCCCCTTTTACCACAGCTTGATTAAAGGGCCCATTAATGAGTCATTGGCTTAGGCAGATTTTATCAATAGAAAAATTGACATATGCTAAAAATGTACAGAATGCTAGTGCATATAATATGGCCCCTACTATAGAGGTAATGCATTGTAATCCTTTACCTTATATATATTCAGGCTTATCTTAATAACTTCAGGGATATATAGAGGGGAATAATCGAACGCGAACACACATCTCCATGGGCGACTATCTCCGAAGATGGGTCCGCGAAGGGGTGGGACAGACCGTATTTTCGAAAAAGATGGGCGTCCATCTTTTGTTTCAATAATACGGTTGGTGCCGGGCAAATGCATTGGATTTGAGCTGGGTGCTATCAGTTTTCAGTGATAATGGAAACCGAAGGCGTCCAGCTCAAAAACGAACAACTCCAAGGCATTTGGTCGTGGGAGGGGCCAGGATTCATAGTGCACTGGTCCCCCTCACATGCCAGGACACCAACCGGGCACCCTAGGGGGCACTTGTAAAAAGTAAAATTAAAAATTAAAATACCTCCCAAGTCCATAGCTCCCTTACCTTGGGTGCTGAGCCCCCCCCCAAATCCCCCCTAAAACCCACTCCCCACAACTCTACACCATTACCATAGCACTTATGGGTGAAGGGGGGCACCTCGATGTGGGTACAGTGGGTTTTGGAGGGGGGGTTGGAGGGCTCCCATTTACCAGCAAAATTGTAACAGGTGTGTGGGGGGGGGGGGGGGTGGGCCTGGGTCCACCTGCCTGAAGTCCACTGCACCCACTAACAACTGCTCCAGGGACCTGCATACTGCTGTGTTGGAGCTGGGTATGACATTTGAGGCTGGCATACAGGCTGAAAAAAAAGCTTTTAAAGTTCTTTTTTTTTTGGTGGGAGGGGGTTAGTGACCACTGGGGGAGTCAGGGGAGGTCATCCCCGATTCCCTCCGGTGGTCATCTGGGTAGTTGGGGCACTTTTTGGGGTCTTGTTCATGAAAAAAAAAGGGTCTAAAAAAAGCAGCCCAAATTCTCGCTATTGCCGCCTTTCTTTTTTTCCATTATCGGCTGAGGGTGCCCAGCTGTCCTCGGCTGATAAACACACCCCAGTCCCGCCTTCACCACGCCTCCGACATGCCCCCGTCAACTTTGTTCGTTCCCGCTACAGACTGCAGTTGGAGGCGCCCTAAATCGGCTTTCGATTATACCGATTTGGGCGCCCATGACAGAAAGGCGCCCATCTCCCGATTT
This sequence comes from Microcaecilia unicolor, assembly GCF_901765095.1. NCBI lineage: Eukaryota > Metazoa > Chordata > Amphibia > Gymnophiona > Siphonopidae > Microcaecilia > Microcaecilia unicolor. The sequence goes on from NC_044032.1 coordinate 508,803,591, forward strand.
GGGTCAAAATATTGTCATCTTTCTCTTTCAAAAATAAGCTGGATACTGTACTAATTCTTAAGATTAATTTTTATATTGTTCTTGATACTGACTATTATTATGTTTGGCTGTATTTCTTACATTTATATGATCCTAGCGTGTCTGCTTAATAAGTAAAACGTTTCTTTGAAAAAATGGTATGGATCGAGGATTTTCTTCTTTTTTTTTACTTTATTTTTATTACATTGCAACTTTACTTACAAGCATGCCCCCAGATTCTATATAGTGTGCCTAGAGAGCTGAGCCAAAATCGATGTGTAATCTATAACAATATGCACACAACAAGCTTAACAAGCTAATGAATGCTGATAACATCACTTAATAAGCAATAATAAGCACTAATTGGCACTGATTATAATTTAGGTGCACAAGTCACTAAAGGCTCCTTTTATTAAGCAGTGGTAAGCCCAATGCGGGCTTACTGCTTGCTATAAAGAAAGTACCACCAGGCTACTACAGCAGCCCAGCAGTACTTCCCACCCCTAGCACATTGTCTTTTCCAGCGCTATAAAAATGTATTTATTTTTATAGTACCAGAGTGTTTCCGGTGGTAATTGGGCAGTGCCGCGTGCTGCATGGTTACCACTGGGTTAATGCAGGAGCCCCTACCGCCACCTCAATGGGTGGCAGTAAGGGCTCCGCCCAAAATGGCCGCACAGCAAGTTCTTTACTTGCTGTCTGGCCATTTCCTGTAGGAAAGCGAGACTTCCCTTTTACCAGCTGCAGTAAAAGGGGGCCTCGGTGCATGTGTAAAACACACGCCGATGCCAACGCCAGCCCCCTTTTGCTAAAGCTTGGTAAAAGGGGTCCTAAGTGTATTCTGTAGCGATGCACACCAAACTTCTAACACACGCAGGCAAAAAGGGGCATGCTTATGGGTGAGGAAATGGGTGTTTGATAGGAGTTCTGAAATTTATGTGGACTGTTGTAGAATATGGCTCAGTGTATCTAAATCTATGTGCTGGGATTTATGCCATATTTTCACTGGTGTAAATGAATGCACATAGATTTAGGTGCTGAAATATCAATTAAGCATATTCTATAATTGGTGCCTGAATATAGGCACCGATTATAGAGTACACTTAGCAATGGTTGGGTACAATTAGCTACACTAAAGGAAACCAAACAAAAAACAGGGAAGTGTTCCTGGTAAGAGTTTCTTTAAATCCAAGAAGGAGCACAGGTGTTCCAGGACAAAGAATACATATCTAATACCTAAGGGGGTCTTTTACTAAAGGGTAGCTCAAGTTATCTGCAGTAGGTTCCGTTTTTATTCATATGGGCCCTGCTGCAGATAACTCGAGCTAATCTTTTCTAAAATACCCCCTAAGTATTTATTTAAACATTTTCCAGGGTAACAGCATAAAGGTAGCACCAAGTGCCACAGTCTCTTGCCTCATGGCAAGGAAAGCTTTTCTATTTTCCTCTGTGATCTGTGCAACATCAGGAAATATCCAAATTCTTTGTCCATTAAATTGAGAAATTTCTTTTATTTTCTTCATTGAACTGATTCATAATAAAAATTCTTCACAAGAGTCAGTTTATGGTACATCAGTGAACCGTTATGTTTTAGTTCTATTTAACAAGGTCATAATGTTAATATTAAGTGAATTATACATGGTTATGAAATTATTATTCAGTCAGTGGAATTAAGTCGATAGATGTTTTCCAAATGTGAGATAGGATATTCACATCAGTAGAAATATTACATTTTTAATAACCTCCCACTGCGTTTGATGTATCTATCGGCATAAATTGTTCTTTTGCTACTGGGCTTTTCACTTGAGGCTATGCAGAAACTTAGATTTACCCATTCTGAAAAGATAATTCATTTACAAATCAGATGTAAGATAGTATGATATGCCATACAACATTTTCAGGTTTTGCATAGAAGTTGTACATATTAACATAAATGATTAAGAATTACTTCCAACTTTATAAAGCTGGCCTAGATTAAAAAAAAAAAATGTATTGGTCTTGTACAGTATTTTTCTGCCAAAATAGAAGAGTAGGAAAATAAAGGAAATTTTGAGGGCAGTGTCTCCAAGTGGTTAGTGGTGTACTGGGCATATCACAGCAATGAACCTCATTTCTATGCCAGGGAATGTTGAGTATGGTCTCAATCTTTCAAATTTGCTATAGTACATGGATTTTGCCAAATTAACAGCTGGGATCATCATGGCAAGAGTGAATGGGCTTTGAACCTGCCACACTAGATACCAGAGACCCCCCCCCCCCCCCATCCAGTATAGAATAGAGGAAAGGGGTGTTCCTAGGATTAATTGTTTACAAAAGGAGTTGATTTTGCTTTTTTAAAGATCCCTGTATATCTGAATTTTGAATTCAAAACCCACTAAATCCAGTAGAGATCCTTGGGCCACTTCATTATTTACCTTTCTTATTTTGAAAAAACCCACCATTTAATCCAACTCTTTGTTGTCTATCTTTTAATATTACCTGCTGTTCCATTGCTTTAAATTACCTGAGGAGCATCTCGCAAAAGTCTGTACCAAATGCTTTTGAAAATCTAGATACATTATCCAGCTTATAATCGAACGAGAAAAACGCCCAAGTTCCGACCTAAATCGGGAGATGGGCGTTTATCTCACAAAAACGAATAACGCGGTATAATCAAAAGCCGAATTTGGGATGCTTTCAATTGCACTCCGTCGCGGATGCGGACAAAGTTGACGGGGGCGTGTCGAAGGCGTGTCGAAGGCGGAACTGGGGCGTGGTTATCGGGCGAACAGAGATGGGCGCCCTTTCGCCGATAATGGAAGAAAAATATGCGATTTTAGCGAGAATTTAGGGCACTTTTCCTGGACCCTGTTTTTCCACGAATAAGGCCCCAAAAAGTGCCCTAAATGACCAGATGACCACTGGAGGGAATCGGGGATGACCTTCCCTGACTTCCCCAGTGGTCACAAACCCCCTCCCAGCACAAAATATGACGTTTCACAACTTTTTATTTTCACCCTCAAATGTCATACCCACCTCCCTGGCAGCAGTATGCAGGTTACTGGAGCACTTATTAGGGGGTGCAGTGGACTTCAGGCAGGTGGACCCAGGCCCATCCCCCCCCTACCTGTTACAATTGTGCTGCTTAATGCGTTAGTCGTCCAACCCCCCCAAACCCACTGTACCCACATGTAGGTGCCCCCCCTTCACCCCTTAGGGCTATAGTAATGGTGTAGACTTGTGGGCAGTGGGTTTTGAGGGGGATTTGGGAGGCTCAACACACAAGGGAAGGGTGCTATGCACCTGGGAGCTCTTTTACCTTTTTTTTTTGTTTTGTAAAAGTGCCCCCTAGGGTGCCCGGTTGGTGTTCTGGCATGTGAGGGGGACTAGTGCACTACGAATCATGGCCCCTCCCACGAACAAATGCCTTGGATGTATTCGTTTTTGAGCTGGGCGCTTTCATTTTCCATTATCACTGAATAACAAAAACGCCCAGCTCACAAAGTAGCGAATAACATATGGGCGTCTATTTTTTTCGAAAATACGGTTGGCTCCGCCCCTTCACGGACCCGTTCTCGGAGATAAACGCGCATGGAGATAGGCGTTTTCGTTCGATTATGCCCCTCTATATGAACCAGTTCACCCTTATCAACATGGTTATTAACATCTTCAAAAAAAAATTGAACAGATTGGTAATGTGACTTCCCTTTGATAACTTGATGCTGGTTTTGCTCCAATAAGTCCTTATTTATTTAGGGCCCTTTTTATAAAGCAGTGGTAAGCCCAACGTGAGCTTACCACTAGCTAAAAAGGAAGTACCTCTGGGCTATCATAGCAAGCCATCATATCTGGTGCTACAAAAATATATTAAGTTTTGTAGCACCAGTGTGTACCTGGCAGTAATTGGGCAGTGCCGAGCGCTGTCTGGTTACCGCTGGGTTAACGTGGGAGCCCTTACGCCACCTCAATGGGTGGTAGTTAATGGCTCCCCCCCAAAAAATGGCTGCATGGCAAGTGCTTAACTAGATGAATGGTCATTTCTTTAAAAAAAAAAAAGAAAGACCTATCTTTTATCCACTGTGGTAAAAGGGGGTCTTGGCGCACATCAAAAACATGCACCAATACCAGCGCAGGCCCCCTTTTGCTGCAGATTGGTAAAAGGGACTCTTATTTTTTTAAGGAATAATTTTACAATTTTGCCTAGCTCTTATATCAGACTCATTGGTGTATAGTTTTTTGGAGCTCTCATGGAGCCCTTTTTAAAGATAGGTTTTACATTGGTCATCCTCCAATCCCAGTTGATTGTAATGATAGATTAGACATTACTAGTAAAAGGTCTTCAATTTCATTTTGAAGTTCTTTCAAAACTCTGTTATGTATACCATCCAGTCCCGGTGATTTGTTATTCTTCAGTTTGTCACCATTATTTGTTCTTCTACTCTGAATCTTTACATCAAAATATTTTTCAGATATGGGTATCAGCCCAACATCCTTCTCAGTAAAAAATTCATTTAGGGCTCCCTTTTACAAAGCTGCATTACTGATTAGTGGAGCACTAAATGCAAAGAAGCTGATGGAAATAGAATAGGCTTCTTCGCATTCAGCACACCACTAATACGTATCATAGCTTTGTAAAAGGAGACCTTTCTCTGCTATGGCCTCCTCCCCAGGTGTATTCTATAACAATGCACATAGATTTTAGAAACGCCCATTCCACACCATGACCACACCCTCTTTTCAACTATAAAACTTAGAATTTACACGCAGCATGTTATAGGATATGCTTTGACAGTTCTGCATGTAAATTCTAACTAATGCGTATTATTATGGAACATGTTTTGATTTCCATGTGGAAATCTCAGCATGATATATAGAATCCAGGGGTTTCTGGTTAAAATTTAACTAGTCAATGGATCTGAATTTTTAAAGGATTAGCTGATTAACTGTCAAAATTAACTTAATAAATTTCCTGAATATTGGAAATTTAGCATACATGAAAATGAGACTTCAAGATAGAATATTTGTGTTGAGGTATTTTCTCTGTTTCCTGGATGAAATAGAATACACATTGCTTACAAATGTAATACTACACAACAAGGGGGCTCTAAAGGAACCTCGAGGAAACTACAATTCCCAAAAGGTTCACATTTTATAAATAGGACGCTAGAGACTCCTTTTACAAAGCGTCGGTACTGATTAGAGTGCGCTGAATTCAAAGAAGCCCATTCAATTCCCATGGGCTTCATCACATTCAATGCAACGCTAATCAGTAGCACCATTTCGTAAAAGGAGCACTAGAAACACGATCCTAGGCAGCTGAGTGAGTTTGGGCCACTTCCTGCTACAAATACTTTAGGCAGGCAGAGGACACTTCAGAAGGGGATATAAGAAGTGAGAGATAATTATGAAGGAGGAAGTGGAAGATAGACAGAAGGCAGCTCTTCAAAAAGGTTAAGGGAAGTTTGGTCTTAGATTATATACTGTAGTATTGTGTTGGAAGCAGCTGAAAAACTGTCAGCGTTTAGGAAAGGGAAAAGACTCTTATATGCAGATAGTTTAAGCTTTTGCTGCAGTGTCAGCACTTTAAAGCAAAGCATTTCTATGCATATAAACTGCTAAACTAGGCAGGTAGCAATGCAACTCTACTAGCTTGTAAAGGCACAGCACATCCAACTTATTCACATCAGTCTTGTGAAAATACTGATAAATGAATTATGAATAATAATAATAATAAGAGGAAAAGCCTTGGAATTTAAGTTGGCACTCCATTACAGCATAATGCTCTTTCTATTATAGGTATAAAAATACTCCTATTATATCACTAGAGTGAGTGGAAAACATGTATTGTAAAAAACTATCTTCCATTTCAAGATCCTGATGCATGAATAGCCAACTAGAAACCAGTCCTATTCTAACCTTGGCCAGCAATTCACATTGCTGCTTCAGGGAGCAAAACCAGATCTATTGTCTAAACAAACATTACCATATCATCAATTTTATGTGTTGAAAATCAAAACCCTCAATGTTTTATAGTTACTTTTTTCTGTTCATGCTCTATTTTTACTTTTTTCTCTTGTTCAAATAAAGTAAAATGGTGTCAGGATTTAAGCAAGATGCTAACATTATTGGAACCCAATCGGAAATCTAATATGTCAAAGAATGAATAACTAATCAGCATGTTACAATTACAAATCACATCAATATGAATGTTCAAACACGTTCAGATTTGTGTGGGATTGTATTAATAAATGATTATTTCCATACCAAAAACTTATGTATCCACTTACTTGATTGGCCAGCCAATAATCAACTTAATATTGAATCCCTGATCAAATTATCCAATAATTCAGAATGGAAATTCAAAATGAATCAAAAGTGGAATTTATGATTCATATGCCTTATAAAAAGTGGTTCACAAGATTTTAGCATCAATAACTGTGTGTGGGTGCTTTGATGATGGACAAAAAATGTCTTTGAATGTTAATTGGTCTCCCTGAAGCACCTGAAGTGAAACATGGCTTGTATTCGGGACCTATGGTACCTTGGAAAACATTTCAGTTTCAGGTTTGACAGTGAATTTTATATATCAGTCATCACTGTACTTTGATTTTGATGAACCACTTTTTTTTTAATGCAGTCTGGATGGATCGTGAAAATTGAACAGCAGTAATAAATGCTTGTGTGCGTGTGTGTGTGTGTGTGGGGGGGGGGGGAAGCCACTTAGGGCAGCAGCTTGTGTATGTGCGTAAGTGTTTGTGCACACATGCGAGCATGCCAAAAAGCACCTACAGTCAAAGAAAAAAATAGTTCCTGACAACACACAAACTCAAAGAAACAGGAGGTACTTTTATCAACGGAGAGTGGACAGTTTTCAAATAGCCCATTTACCCAGACTATTGTGGGAGTTGTAGTGTTGGGATGATCATAATTGTTAAACTGGGGAGCAGCAAGGCTAAAAGTTTGCCTAGAGTACCTAATACCCTTGTACTTGCCCTGAACATTTTTCAGGATAGTCTAACGCATTTCATTTGCACCTCTCAGCACATTCTTATTGCCCATTTTCATGAAACACTTGAGATGTACAGAACAAAAGATCACTGTCCATGAAGTGCTCTATCATTTGGTCTTTCTACAGCTGCTAATGTATTTACAAAGGTAGCATTCAGGATGAAAGAAATTTCATTCTTCCACATATAGCTGATTTATTGACTACAGTTTGTCTCAGAGAAATTGTAACATTCAAATGCCATACTAAGACTCTAATTATGTAAAACTATGCACACCCTAATTAAAGATCTGTTGTACCATGGAGCTCAATTATGTACAATGTCAGAAATAATTAAGTTTACAGGAAAAAATGGTATTTAAACAAGTTTATAATATCCATGTATCAACTTCTAACTTGAATAAGAACATAGAATTTCATTACAGGGTCAGATCGAGGGTCCATCTAGCCCAGTATCCTGTTTCCAACAGTGGCCAGTCCAGGTTACAGAATCCAAAAAAGTAGCAAGCTCCAGGGATAAAGTGTGGCTTTCCCCCGGTCTACCTTAATAATGGTTTATGGACTTTCCTTCTAGTAATTTTTCCAAACCTCTTAAATCCCTGCTACATTAATTGCTTTTATCATTTGCTCTGGCAATGAGTTGCAAAGCTTGACTACACTTTGAGTAAAAAAGAATTTCTCCTATTTGTTTAAAATCTGCTACTACATAATCTTATATTTGACAGAATAACAACTAATTCGTGTTTACCTGCTCCACTCTATTCAGGATTTTATAGACCTCTATCTTATCTCCCCCTTCTCTGTACCCTTTCCAGTTTCACTGTATCTTTTTTGAAATGTAGTGACCAGAAATGCACACAATGCTCAAGGTGTGGTCTCACCATGGAGTGATACAGATGCATATGATATTCTTTGTTTTATTCTCTACTCCTTTCCTAATAACTCCTAACATTGTTTGATTTTATAGCCATCACTGCCCTCTAAGTAGAAGATTTCAACATGTTGTCCACCATGACACCTAAACTCTTTTCCTCAGTGGTGACTCCTAATGTGGAACCTAGTACCATGTACATATAGTTTGAGTTAATGTATAGGAGGTGAGTCTTTTTCAAATGATGGAAAAATCTGGAATGGGGGGCATAAGATGAAGATGAGAGGAAATAGGCTTAGGAGGAATCTAAGGGGGCATTTTACTAAAGCTTAGCTCAAGTTATCTGCAGCAGGGCCCAAAGGAATAAAATGGACCCTGCTGCAGAAAACTCGAACTAAGCTTTAGTAAAAGATGCCCTAAGAAAATATTCTTTCATGGAAAGGGTGATGGATGCATGGAATGGCCTTCCAGTGGAGGTCGTGGAGATGAGGACTGTATCAGAATCTAAGAAAGCATGGGACAGACATAGAGGATCCCTTAGGAAAAGGAAGAGTTAGTAGTTACTGAGGATGGGCAGACTGGATGGGCCATATGACCCTTATCTGCCATTATGTTTCTATGTTTCTATGGGGCGTGTCAGAGGCGTAGCGAAGGCGGGACTTGGGCATGCCTAACACTTGGACATCCTTGACCTATAATCGAAAGAAATAAGGACGTCCCTGACGAACTCAGACAACTTTACCTGGTCGTGTTTTTCTTACAACCAAGGCACAAAAAGGTGCCCAAAATGACCAGATGTCCACCGGAGAGAATCGGAGATGACCTCCCCTTACTCCCCCAGTGGTCACCAACCCCCTCCCACCCTCAAAAAATATCTTTCAAAATTTAATTGCCAGCCTCTATGCCAACCTCAGATGTCATACTCAGGTCCATGACAGCAGTATGCGGGTCCCTGGAGCAGTTTTAGTGGATGCAGTGCACTTCAGGCAGGTGGACCCAGGCCCATACTCCCCTACCTGTTACATTTGTGGAGGAAACAGCGAGCCCTCCAAAACCCACCAGAAACCCACTTACCCACATCTAGGTGCCCCCCTTCACCTGTAAGGGCTATGGTAGTGGTGTACAGTTGTGGGTAGTGGGTTTTGGGGGAGTTGGGGGGCTTAACACACAAGATAAGGGAGATATGTACATGGAAGCAATTTATGAAGTCCACTGCAGTGCTCCTAGGGTGCCCGGTTGGTGTCCTGACATGTCAGGGGGACAGTGCACTACAAATGCTGGCTCCTCCCATGACCAAATGGCTTGCATTTGATCGTTTCTGAGATGGGCGTCCTTGGTTTCGATCATCGTCGAAAATCAGAACCGACGAAGTCTAGGAATGACCAAATATAGGGACAACCAAATTTAAGGATTTGGATGTCCCTGATGGTATTTTCAAAACAAAAGATGGACAAAAGATGGAAAATACAGGTTTCTCCGCCCCTAGATCGGGACGTTTTGTGAGGACGTCCAAATCAAAACATGGATGTCCCTTTTGAAAATGCCCCTCCACGTAGAATCCAGTGAATAATGCCATCCCACTCCCTTTCTTCTAACCTTATCTTTCCTGAACAGATTATAGCCCTATACAACTATATCCCAGTCATTGTTCTCTGTAAACAATGTCTCTGTGATCGCCACTAAATCCAAATCAGCCTCTTCCATCACAGCCTCAATATCTAAAACCGTACTTCCCATACTTCAGGCATTAGTATATACTGCTTTCCAAACAGAGACTTTTCATCTGGTATCTGTGCTCTAAACTGATGCTATACCAAGCTCTAAAATGCAACCTAAAATGCTAAACTGTACTCTAACCTGGTTTTAATTTCTACTGCAGCTCCTTCTGACATTGGACAAGTCACTTAACCCTCCATTGCCCCAGGCACAAAACTTGGATTGTGAGCCCTCCAGGGACAAAGTACCTGCATATATTGTGTACCGCACTGCATACATCTAGTAGTGCTATAGAAATGATTAGTAGTAGTAGTCGTATTTAAATAAAACCCTAACAGACTTAAAAGGCTTCACTATTGTCTAAACTGGCTTAGCTAAATAAGTAGAATAATTTGACAAAAAAGACAATTAAATTACCTATTCAACCCCAAGTTTACATTTTTTCCCAAGTTTGAAAGCAATTTGAATGGAGTGGAGGAGTGGCCTAGTGGTTAGGGTGGTGGACTTTCGTCCTGAGGAACTGAGTTTGATTCCTGGCACAGGCAGCTCCTTGTGGCTCTGGACAAGTCACTTAACCCTCCATTGCCTGCTGCATTGAGCCTGCCATGAGTGGGAAAGCACAGGGTACAAATGTAACAAAAAAATTTTTTTCTAGCATCTAAGATACACCAGTGATGTTTTCTTTCCCTTCGCACGTCCGCTCTCAGCATCTCTTCAGTCAGGAAGTGGCAGGGTCCAATCAGTTTGCACTGAAGAAATCATTGTTACATTTGAAGAATCAGGTAGTGAATTGATGTTGTTTAGGTGAGGTAAGAAAACTTAATAACTGTTCGATTATAGGCTCTCAGCACATTCTTCGTCAAACCAAAAAATAATAACAACAGAATATGGACTGTGAATTCACTGTGTTTTCTGTTTATTATGAAAAAACGAGGAAAAGGTCTTATTTATCACCAGGTAACACTCTATCTCCGTCATGAGGGGATTAGTTGAAAACCTTTTCAGTGATGGATATAATCATTGATCAAAACTACACTTATCTTTGGGGACCCACAGAGCCAAAGATAAATGTAGTCCTGCTGAACATATGTTATCATCTGTTATCCAGCAAATTATTTCACAGTGATTTTGACTTAGTTTAAAATATCATGCACAGAGTTATACTTTTTGAGTCACTTCATTTTTGAGTTACTTCACGTGGATGGAAGGGAGGTGGGGGTTGGCCAATGATTGTATCTATCACTGAAAAGGTTTTTCGACCAATCCCCTGATGACGGGGATAGAGTGTTACCTGGTGATAAATTAGACCTTTTCCTCATTGTTTCATAATAAATAGAAAACACAGTGAATTCACAGTCCATATTCTGTTGATATTGATTAGGCGAGGTAGCCAGCGTGAGTGCATTTTGTATATTTGTTTGAACCACATTGCCCATCAGGATCTCATAAAAGTTTTCAGTTCAAAATAGGTCCAGTTCCATCTTGACCATCTCTTTTATTTCTAGGTTATAAATAAACACAAACCAAAGGGAATTTCCATTTGCATATAATATAAATATAACATATTTGTATAATATAAATATAAAATATTTATGTGAAGGTGCTCAGACTCTCTAATCAGATTCTGTTGTGAGCTGAACTATATAGAATATAAAGATGTCAATCATTGCACCAAGCAATTCAAACATGTTCAATACTCAGTTCAAAAACAAGGACAAAGTTTATAGATAACACTTAGCTTGTGGTGCAAATGAAGACCTCGATTATAGAAAACTCAAATCTTGCTCTGCCGAACCAGCTGGAGTTGTAAGTGCTAGTCCATGATCAAATCCATATGTGAATTAACTAAACTCACTAAGTCCCAGTCCCGACATAGTCCTATGTTTCGCTGTTGGCAGGAGATCGGACTATCATTTTTTAAAAATAATAATTTTATTAATAACATCTATATATATATAGACCTCACTTTACATCATCTTACCAAAATGTTCATTTTAGAAATCTTAACAACTGAAGCTGGAAAAGTGCATGTCAGGTCTTATGTCGCCCCTGTAAAATAAATGCCAATAGATGCTCTGTTGATCAACTGTCACTTCTTTGCCACTATTGGTTATCACAATCTGTCACACCAATAGCCACTCAATTTCTTTATTTAAACCACCAGGTTTCTCTGTGTCCCATGTATATATCATTTCTCTCCCTCCTCCCGTGATGGAATAGCAGAAGCTCACGAAACAGAAGGGAGAAATAGGCTGTTCTTTTTTGTGTTAACTCTTCCCTTCCATTCTCTGTGTTTCTTCCCTCAATCCTGTTTGTTGGTATCCTACATGTTACTGGGTTCCCAGGGCCAAGAGTGTTGGTATTACAATTTCTAGGTCTAGACTAACACCCTGGACCTGGTTGTATAGGCCTAGGAGCATTAGAACATCACCACAAATCAGAGAAATCCTGACTCACTCTGACTAGTAACCTCTAAGACAAAGATTCTATGACTCATGACACCCAGGCTATGAGTATGGCAATCATTAGTCCTCTTTTAAGATAGCATGTCCTCTTTTTAGGATCCTTCAGGTGTGACAACCAGATTTTTGATTTTTGAGTAATCCTTCTTTGTACCCTTGGCCAATATGCTTACCAAACAATGCAAGAAATCATCTCCTGCTGTTAGTCACTCTGGACACAAGGGGTGCTAAAGAGAGAAGAGCACCAGATTCCAATGCAGTCTTGCTCTGTTCAGCTGATCTCAGTTTCTTTTTAGAACTCACTACCCACTTGCTCTCTTCTTTATGGCCACTGCACATCATCCCTAACAATTTTTCAACTCAATTCAAAATAAGACCAGTCTCATCTTGAACCTGTCTTTTATTTCCTAGTCATAAATAAGCAAAGGTCCAGAGGAAAGGGTCACTTGAAATAAAACTTACAGATGAAACACTTCTATTGTATGTACTCTGAATCCCTTTAGGGCTAATATAGTGAGATCTCTCCATCCAAATTCGCTCCCCTAATTCCTTGCTTAAAAGAAAGAAAGAGGACTTAGTTAGGTAGGAGTGCCTAATAGACATGATTAATTTTCTTTAAAGTCAGCTCATTCAAGGAAGAAGGTGGTAGCATTATAATAATCTGACCCACTGGAGAGTATAATAGAATGCCAAAACACACATGATACTTTACTAAGAAATGAAGATAAAATTTCCATGATTTTGGAACAGCTGCCAAAACCGGGTATTTGAGTACTTAGTTCGCAGACCTGGCACCTATCTTTTTTGGCAAATAAAGATGCAGATTTACAGGCTCTCATAAATTCAGAAGCATAAGAATTCTGTTGAATGACTGAATTTATTTTCTAAATGACTACTTTTTAAAACCTTGCAGCAAAACAGAAGATGTAAAAATATCTGTTGCTGATTGTGTTTTCTTAAAAAAATATATATTTATTGAGAATGAAGGAGGGACACTTTCCATGAGCAAATAAGCCATACAACATATCAATTATAATGAGTATTCAACACATTGAGCATAAATAGATGGTGCAGACCTGGAGCAGAGGGAAGGGGAAGAATGTGTGTGTGTGTGTGTGTGTGTGTGTATGTGTGTGTGGGGGGGGGGGGAGTTCAGGGAATCAGAAGAAGAAAATTAGAATCTGGGCTACAGGTAATTTTTGTTTTTCATACTGTTACACATTATAACAGTTATATGTTGTGTATTGCACGACTACCTTACTCTTACTATGGTGTAGCAATCATGGCGTTACCAAACGTTTTGCACATGTAATACAATATTTTGATTGGAAAAATGGTGATAACAAATTGACAGACCTCTAGAGCACAACTAGTCAGACTATAAATATAATTGTGATTATAAAAGTTATTTTAGAACAATTGTGTGACTTATACATTTTACAATTACACTATTTAAGGAGACATGTTCTGGGTGTGCTTTGGGCAGTCTAAAAAATTACGGACTCAATATTCAGCGTGGTTTAAATGGGCTCATATACTTTTAAGCCATGATGAGTGGATTGGCCATCAATATTCAGTAGAACTCAACTAAACGGTGCCACTGAATATCGCTTCTAACCACATATAGGAAAACCGAACAGTGTGACCTGGCTTTACGGGGATGGAGTCAGACAGGAGCGAGGAGGTATATGGGAACCAGCCATATTCAGTGTCATTCCCCACATAGCTAAGTGATGAAATAGAACTGCAGAAAAGGCTGTCTTAACTTGAGGCAGTTAACTATGCGGATGCAGGTACTGAATATTGGCCGGAATCTGCATTTCAATCCGGGTCACTCTTGACTCCTCCTTCCCTTCTCCCACCTTAGGGCAAGTGCTGATCTCCCTTCCAGAACCCTCCCCCACCCCCAAGAAGTGCCCCATCATGGACAACCACCCCCAGGAACAGAGTCTTTTCTAAAAGCACATCCCAAGAACAATGACCCCTCCCTGACACCCCCAATAACACTGCCATCTCCTAAAACACCCTCAACCCTGATCCCTAGACCTATTGTCACATTTCCTGATGGTCTAGTGGGTCTTCAGGGCAGGAGCGATTCCCAGTCGTCCCTGCTCATGCTGGTTCCAGCCTCAAAATGGCTGCCGTGACCTTTAACACTAGGTTCAATATCATCCCCTCCCATGATGGTTCCATTACTAGTTGTAGGTACAGTGATCTCTGTAGAAAAGCCAGGATTTCCCAGTTTTTGATCTACAGCTGGGCTTTTTCCATCAACATTCAGTGAACTGAAATCACCTCAGAGCAATTTTGTAAATGTCTTTAATTAGATCTCTACTGTTTCTTCTGTATGCAATCAAGGTCTATAGAGCACACCACTATAAACAGATGTTTTATTCCCCTTTTCCACATTAACCCACATGGCCTTCTCCTTACCTCATAAACCTTGCGGTTATGTTGCTTAATATAATTTTTTTAAATATAAAGTGCACTTCCTTTCTTAGTTTGTACCCTGTTCTTTCTAGTTCGGCTATAACCCAGTGTAACTAACTATATTGCAGTCACGGTTCTCTGTATATCACTACTCTATAACCACCACAAAATCCAATTCCATCCCTCCATTACAGCCTCTGATTTTATTCTCCATATTATTGACATTAGTATACTTGATTTTCAAAATATTGCCTTTTTTCTTATTCCTGGAAGAATAATGTAGATTTGTGGAAATTAGATATTAGATCTTTTGTAAGACAGCCTGACTCTTCTTGTTTCTTGGAAACTGCTTCAGATGTTCACTGTTTTAAAGTCCAAGGCTAACAACCTACTCTGCTCAAGAAATGTTTGATGATGACTTCAACGATATGTCTCTCTGGCTCATGAACTCAGATTGGGAGGGGGAGGGGACGGGGGGGGGGGGGGGTTAAAGCGAGGGTCAATATTGCAGTCAGATAAGAGAAATGACTTTATTTGTTTAGGTTAGCGTATATCCTAGTACTTTGGTCTCTATTTGGCTTTGCATAGGTATAGGAAGGGGGAGACTGGGAGATAGTCTTTAATATGTTCTGAAAGGGTTTAGGGATGGGTGCAGAGGTTTCCGGTGAATATCATGTATGACGCTTTGATAGTTTTTATTAACTTGGAAGTGGTATATAAAAATGTAAAGTTAAATAAATAAGTAAGGGGTCCTTTTACTAAGGTGAGATAATGTATTTAGTGTACACTAATGATTAGCGTGCACTAAATGATAAGACACCTATTATATTCCTGTTAGCACACTTTAGTAAAAGGACTCCTAAGTAAGCAAGCAAGCACATTTTCCTCCTACACTGAATTGCACTAGGAAAACAATTCCATTGTGGAATTGATTTAAAAAAAAACTGAATTCTATGCAAATGACCCTTCTCGATTGCAAGATCCGCTACTTCATGTCCCTTACCATCAGGGGAATGCTAGTCAAAAAGCTCAAGAAGAGACTGCATGCAGAGTGTGACATATTAAAATCTGTACAGCAGGTCCATAGAGAATTTGGAGATGTGAATGAAACTTCTTCAATAATTCTCTTGCTTCCTGTGCCTTCCTTGAGTGAAGTACCAGATGGTACTGTTCTGGAAGCTTGTGTCAAATACTGTTAGAAAAGGGTAAGAAAATTGATGACATCAAATAGAAGTAAACCCAGGGCAAGACTGTCTGAATACATGTAGCTTGTCAGCTTGCTAATATATATCTTGGTAAATAATGTAATGGGATACTATTCTAAGGATCAGGGCAAAGGAGAACTTGCATATAGATGAGGTAGGATAGGACAGTCCCCTGGGGAGTCTTGTAGGAGTCCCATAGGACAGGTCTACACTACTTAGCCACCATTCTATTGTGTTTGTTCTCTTTCTAAATTTAAATTATGTACTGGTTATTCAAAGTGATTGAACCAGGCAGGAGGGGCTCTTGTTCAGTTAAATCCCAAATCCCTTGTGGCTGCTCAAGTGTTGATATTCAATGGCCCTTAGCTGGACAATGCTGATGAATATCACCACTATCTGCCCCTGCACTGTCTGGTTAGTGTTGGGGTGGTCCGTGGGTGGAGCTAGGGCGGAGCTGGTAGTTAATCAGTTAGCAGCGATATTCAGCCCACTAAATGGTTAAATACATGGCTAAAGGTAGGACAGCAAAAATACTGTCCTAACTTTACTGCTGAACTAAATAAGCACTGATCTGAATATTGGCCAGTGCCCAGTTAACTTATGGGTAGTGGCAAGAGGGGTTTCAGGTGCCCCCATACTGATCTCCCCACCCCCACTCTTGTAGGCCCCTTAGGCCTAACTGGAATCTCCCTGATGGTCTAGGGGGTCACACAAGCAGGTACAATGCCAACTTGCTTTTGCCTGTCATGGGTCTGGCCTCAAAATGGCCACTGCAACCTCTAGCAGCAGTCACGGTATTTGCAAGTACCATGAGAATGCTGCTAAGAATCACAACAGCCACTTTGAGTATGCACTGCAGGAGGACGCATGCCTTCAAGGGCGTCACTTTGCAAGCAATCAACCTCTGCTGCTCATCTCAGTCTGGCTCCAAAGCTGTCAGCTCTCTGTCCCGTCCCCTCCCCCCTCCCAAGCAGAGAAATACCCTCCTTGTTGTGTTTGTCAGAGGACTTCACTGCTCCAACTGAATCTGGCTCTGAAATAACTTGTGGAAGCTCAGCTAACCTCTGTCCTCTGCCCAGAGAGGGCGCAGACAGCGACAGCACAGCAGAGCCTGGACCCTTGTTTTGTCAGAGACTGCTGTTTAGTGCTGCACCTGACCCACCCTTTTCCACCCCCACTCCCAACACAGCAACTCACAGGACAGGAGAGCTAGATGCCTGCTTTCAATTCCTAACCATCACTTATCTCTCATTCCCACTTCAGTAACTCCTGTTAGTCTGTCCAACTCAGATTGTAGAATATGTTAGTTTATGCTGATTAAGTCTGTCCTAGCTAGATCCTAAACTGTGCTCGATGGGAAGGCTATTGTGCTGCATGCAGAGTCTAACTTCTTAGGATTTCAGGTTAATTTTTGAAGAATTTGAAGAGGGGCTATATCTGTTCTACATGTGTGACTGCAAGGCCAAGTGTCTGAATAGGGATCTGTTTGTTAGATTCTGAAATTTTGATAACACATTGTTTTTCAGAGTTGGCAAGACTGTCTGTTCTCCTAATTCCTGGTCTGTGTGCTAAGTTATTTTTCTTCTACACTGGTGTAATATTTTCAAAGATGCCATGGCTGGTAAAAAGGGTGTGTCTACTGTGGGGGCGGAGCCATAGTGATCCCGTCTCTGGATGGGTAGGGGCGCCGACTAATAGACTGCAGGAGGGCGCTAGAAACCCTAGGGCCGGCCCTGAGCAGGAGCATCACTTCTGCTGTATGATCCCTTAAAGCATGAGGGAGATTCCACATTAAACGTCATCTGCCATTTAGACGTCCAGTCTCCCAGTCTCGTGAAGTCCTCTTGTAACTTTTCACAATCCTCCCGCGATTTAACTACTTTAAATAACTTTGTGTCATCAGCAAATGTAATTACCTCACTAGTTACTCCCATCTCTAGATCATTTATAAATATGTTAAGAAAACAGCATACCCAGCACAGACCCCTTGGGAACCCCACTATCTACCCTTCTCCATTGAGAATACTGACCATTTAACCCTACTCTCTGTTTTCTATCTTTTAACCAGCTTTTAATCCACAATAGGACACTACCTCCTACCCCATGATTTTCCAATTTCCTCTGGAGTCTTTCATGAGGTACTTTGTCAAACGCCTTTTGAAAATCTAGATGCAGAATATCAACTGGCTCGCCTTTATCCATTTGTTTGTTCACCCCTTCAAAGAAATGTAATAGATTGATGAGGCAAGATTTCCCTTCACTAAATCCATGTAGGCTATCAGGCTTATTTTCGAAAGAGAAGAACACCCATCCTTCGACACAAATTGCAAGATGGGCGTCCTCACAGGGTCGCCCAAATCGGCATAATCGAAAGCCGAATTTAAGCATCCTCAACTGCTTTCCGTCGCAGGGACGACCAAAGTTGATGGGGGCGTGTCAGAGGCATAGCAAAGGCGGGACTGGGGCTTGCCTAACACATGGGCGTCCTCGACCGATAATGGAAAAAAGAAGGGCATCCCTGACGAACACTTGGACGACTTTACCTGGTCCTTTTATTCTTATGACCAAGCCACAAAAATGTGCCCTATATGACCAGATGACCACCGGAGGAAATTGGGGATGACCTCCCCTTACTCCCCCAGTGGTCACTAACCCCCTCCCTCCCTCAAAAAAAATTAAAAAAATATTTTTCCAGCCTCTATGTCAGCCTCAAATATCATGCCGAGCTCCATGACAGCAGTATGCAGGTCCCTGGAGTAGTTTTAGTGGGTGAAGTGCACTTCAGGCAGGCGGACCCAAGCCCATCCCCCCTACCTGTTACACTTGTGGTGGTAAATGTGAGCCCTTCAAAACCCACCAGAAACCCACTGTACCCACATCTAGGTCCCCCCCTTTACCCCTTAGGGCTATGGTAGTGCTGTTCAGTTGTGTGGAGTGGGTTTTGGGGGGGGGTTGGGGGGCTAAGCACACAAGGTAAGGGAGCTATGCACCTGGGAGCAATTTCTGAAGTCCACTGCAGTGCCCCATAGGGTGCCTGGTTCATGTCTTGGCATGTCAGGGGGACCAGTGCACTACGAATGCTAGCTCCTCCCATGACCAAATGGCTTGGAATTGGTTGTTTCTGAGATGGGCGTCCACGGTTTCCATTATCGCAGAAAATCGGGGATGACCATCTCTAAGGACGACCATCTCTAAGGTCAACCTAAATTTTGCAATTTGTGCATCCCTAACCCTATTATCGAAATGAAAGATGGACGCCCATCTTGTTTTGATAATATGCGTTTCCCCGCCCCTTCGCCGGGACATCCTGCGAGGACGTTCTCAGGAAAACTTGGGCACCCATTTCGATTATGCCCCTCCATGTCTCATTAATCCATGCTTTTGAATATGCTCTGTAATTTTGTTCTCTACCATTTTGCCCGGCACTGATGTCAAACTCATTGGTCTATAATTTTCCGGATCTCCTCTGGAACCTTTTTTTAAAATCGGCATTACATTCACCACTCTGTAATCTTTCAGTACCATGCTCAATTTAAAAGATAAATTACATATTACTAACAATAATTCTGCAAGTTCATTTTTCAATTCTATCAGTACTCTGGGATGAATACCATCCGGTCCAGGAGATTTGCTACTCTTCAGTTTGTTGAATTGCCCCATTACATCCTCCAGGTTTATAGAGATTTCTTTCAGTTTCTTCGACTCATCAGCTTTGAATACCATTTCTGGAACCGGTATCTCTCCCAAACCTTCCTCGGTGAAGACCAAAGCAAAGAATTCATTTAATATCGCCATTATGGCTTTGTATTCCCTGATTGCTTCTTTTACCCCTCGGTCATCTAACGGTCCAACCGATTCTTTTGCCGGCTTCTTGCTTTTAATATACCTAAAAAAATTTGCTATATGTTTTTGCCTCCAACGCAATCTTTTTTTCAAAGTCCCTCCTTGCCTTCCTTATCAGCACTTTGCATTTGACTTGAATAGCTCTAATAGCTCCCTTCACCTCACTTTTTCACCATGCCGGCTGCGTCTTCCTCCCTCCATTTTTAATACACAGAATATATTTGGCCTGGGTTTCCAGGATGGTACTTTTGAACAGCATCCAAGTCTGATGTAAATTTTTGACCCTCGTTGCTGCTTCTCTGAGTTTTTTTTCACTGTTCTTCTCGTTTTATCATATTCCTTCTTTATAACACCAAAGCTTCCCAAGGCAGATTTCAACAACAGTTAAGGTGAACCCATCAGTAAACAGGATATTCTTACTGAAATTTGGTCATGTATTATTGTATAGAATAGAACAGTGTAGGAAAATGAGCACAAAGTACAGAGTTTATTACTGCTATTTCTACCAGCTACAATATTTTTAAAGATGTTTTAGTGATATTCAATTTTATTTCATGATATTTATATCTACATATGGGAAGCTTTCAAATAAATTAAAATGCTTTCAAATAAGTTTAAAAAAAGAGTTTGTCATCTTCCATCTAAGGCACTGCCTATCTAGCTACAACAGCTTTACACGCATAGGTAGTCCCCTATTTCTAATTATCTTTTGCTGTTGTTCTCAATAGCGTTTGCTATTGTTTTGGGTGAGCGAAAATGGTGACAATCTCTGCCTACTGCCAGCAAGCTCCATCTACTGGCTTCAGCCATATAATGCGCTAGATAGGCTCATGCCATCTCCTGCTCTCAATCTAAGCTCCTTGGACAGGACGGTTCAGAAAGAAAGTCCCAGTGCAGGCCATAGGCAGCCTATGAGTGCCACTGCCACTGTCCAGGCAAAGACTGGAGTGGAGGTGATTTTAAGATACCGGGGGGCACAGGGGTATGATAGATAGGGTTCTGATATACATAAGGGACATTAGCAGAGCTGCCAAGGAGGCCAACTCACTTAGCAGGAGATTTAGGGTTCGTCCCAGTCCACCCAAGTCCACTCTGCCCCAGCTATGCTCCACCCTACCCGTTGCTCTGTCCACAACTCTGCCCATTGCTCTGCCTAACACAGCTGATTTGCGGTCAGCAACAAAAAGAGTGGTCTCCCTGTCTAGCGGCAACAGGAAACACCTTCATAAAACATCATCTCCTGCTGCCGCTGGATGGGGAGGCCACTCAGCGGAAAATCCCAGTTTCTTGGCAGGAGTGTGGGAGATGACCTGCAAGAGCTGGAGGCTCCTGCTGAAAGTGGGAGACTTGGCAGGTCTGCAAAAGCATGGCCTAGAATATCTTCTTATTATTATTTTATTATTTATTAGGATTTATTTACCACCTTTTTGAAGGAATTCTCTCAAGGTGGTGTACAATAAGAATAAATCAAACATAAGTAATAGACAATTATGGCAGTAAAAACGTTCAAATAACAATACAAAGTATGGAGTGGAGGAGCATAATCGAACGCGAACGCCCATCTCCATGGGCGTCTATCTCCGAGAACGGGTACATGAAGGGGCGGGACAGACCATATTTTCGAAAAAAATGGGCGTCCATCTTTTTTTTCGATAATACGGTTTGTGCCGGGCAAATGCATTGGATTTGTGCGGATTTGAGCTGGGCGGTTTTGTTTTTCAGCGATATTGGAAACCAAAGGCGCCCAGCTCAAAATTGAACAAATCCAAGGCATTTGGTCGTAGGAAGGGCCAGGATTCGTAGTGCACTGGTCCCCCTCATATGCCAGGACACCAACCGGGCACCCTAGGGGGCACTTGTAACAATTAAAAAAAAGTAAAATACCTCCCAAGTCCATAGCTCCCTTCCCTTGGGTGCTGAGCCCCCCTAATCCCCCCCAAACCCACTCCCCACAACTCTACACCAGTACCATAGCACTTATGGCTGAAGGGGGGCACCTATATGTGGGTACAGTGGGTTTTGGGGGCGGTTTGCAGCGCTCCCATTTACCACCACAAGTGTAACAGATAGGGGGGATGGGCCTAGGTCCACCTGGCTGAGGTCCACTGCACCCACTAACAACTGCTCCAGGGACCTGCATACTGCTGTGATGGAGCTGGGTATGGCATTTGAGGCTGGCATACAGGCTGGAAAAAAAAGTTGTTAAAGTTATTTTTTTTGGTGGGAGGGGGTTAATGACCACTGGGGGAGTCGGGTGGTCATCCCCGATTCCCTCCGGTGGTCATCTGGTCATTTAGGGCACTTTTTTGGGACTTGTTCGTGAAAAAAAAGGGTCCAAAAAAGTGATCCAAATTTGCGCTAAAAATGCCTTTCTTTTTTCGATTATCGGCCGAGGGCACCCATCTCTCCTCGGCCGATAAACACGCCCCAGTCCCACCTTCACCACGCCTCCGACATGCCCCCGTCAACTTTGCCCATTTCTGCGACAGATTGCAGTTGAAGACGCCCAAAATCAGCTTTCGATTATACCGATTTGGGCGCCCACGGGAGAAAGACGCCCATCTCCCAATTTGGGTCGAAATATGGGCGTCTTTCTCTTTCGAAAATAAGCTGGATAGTATACTGCTTACAATGTCAATATAGTACATAATAGAACATTTTAAGCGACAGTGTAGGCTATGAATGGTCATATGAAAAATATATTTCAGTAAATGACAATTGTATTATATACTTTCACTGTCCGTTTGCTGTTTCTAAATCATTCTTTAAAATTGTGGTGTGCCACATTTTCCTGTCTTTGCATCTGATACTTGTTCAGTAGAAAATACAAGTTATAACTTGAACTATATATTTTTAAAAATATTACTAGTACAGTTTGTTATATGTGTAGAACACATTTATAATTACCTTGGCAAAACAGCAACAATTTGTAATGCTGGCTGAGAAAATTGTTTACTGTCTCCAAATGTTTAGTGGATCAGTAATAAAATTATATAGCTCTGCAAGGCAGCTGCATGTTCTGTTCTCTTTTGTTCTCTGATTACATTTTATAAATAAATTGTGTGAAATCCATGTATTCAGAAAGAAACACAAGCATGTTATGCAAGAAAGGCGAGGCGCAAATTGATTTTCTAATAGTTAACTCGTTTTCCAATCTCTGTTCGAGTTTAAATGGATAGTGCTTTTGAGGGTTCAGCTTTATGGGTATGCGATAATCGAGTGATATATTTTTTCCTTATTTTTTGTCTTTCTTCTTCTTAAATTCTTGGATCGTACAAAGCATATTGTGCATGGAAGTGTATCTCTTTTTCATTTTTTTTATATTACTATATGTAATTGTATTAATTTTCAATTTCTGTTGTATCTCATTCTTTTTGGGATATATTGGTTAAAAATTAATAAAAATAAATTTTAAAAAAAGTATGTGCGTAAACATGGCTTACATGACAGTACAAAATTTATCTAATGAAAGATCAATTTCAACCTTCTCAAAAATTATGTGAAAAAATAAATTCTTATGCAATTATTTTAATTGAGGATGAAAAGAGAAAGACAAGTCCAGTAAGCCTACCAAATATTTAACTTCAGCCCAAGTAGAATAATATCATCTTCAATTAAAATTCCATTTGATATAAAAGCAACCTTTTGTGTGTGTGTGTGTGTGTGGGGGGGGGGGGGGGGTTAACATTTCCTTTATCTTATTCTAGTTCAGAGTTAGATTATTATTTTTCATCCAATGAACAAGAACCAGGAAACTCTGCATAGTCTTTTCTGGAAGGAACTGATTTGAGTATGCATAAGGAAATATAGCTTAATATTGTCTGAACACATCCTAGAAAATATTCACATTACTTTCATTAACAAAGGGGCAATATATAAATAATAAACAAAATTGAAGATGGGCTACAACCCTGAAGTATCCCATATTC
Organism: Microcaecilia unicolor; assembly: GCF_901765095.1. NCBI lineage: Eukaryota > Metazoa > Chordata > Amphibia > Gymnophiona > Siphonopidae > Microcaecilia > Microcaecilia unicolor. The sequence goes on from NC_044032.1 coordinate 508,827,050, forward strand.
AAGATGGGCTACAACCCTGAGGTACCCCACATTCAATCTTTATTAACTGCATCCCACCTAACCTGTAATGTACCATTTTAGTTGAAACCAATTGATTACCACAGAACATGTGCCATTCTCCCTCAGTCTTTGCTGCAAAATTAAATGGTCTGTGGTATGAAAAGCTGAAGCAATGCCCAAAAAACAAACAAATAAACAACTATCACTACTGTCTGTCATTTTGGTTCAAAGGGAATACTGCATCTGCAGGGTTGTGGCCAGGATGAAAGTCCTGATTCTCATCTAAAACTGAATGCATATCCAAGTACTGTGGCAACCAAGTTCACACCGTCTTTTCTACCAATTTTGCTAAGACTTATAAGCTTGTATTTGGTTGATAATGATCTCTTAAATTGTTATGTAAACCATTAGCAGGTGCATAGAACCCTGCTTCCAAGTCAGGGGAACCTGTTCCTCTACTAAGGATGTCCTAACCAATGTCTTGTTCCATTTTAATATATCCAACTGGGTAAATATGCAAAGGATCAATGGTAGAATTCATAAAATTCATTTCACTCAAAACACCTTCTAAGGTGACCTCTGTGGACCTGTACCCTACGCCTGGAATAAACTTCCTGAGACCCTACGTCTTGCCCCATCCTTGGCCACCTTTAAATCTAGACTGAAAGCCCACCTCTTTAACATTGCTTTTGACTTGTAACCACTTGTAACCACTCACCTCCACCTACCCTCCTCTCCTCCTTCCTGTACACATTAATTGATTTGATTTGCTTACTTTATTTCTTGTCTATTAGATTGTAAGCTCTTTGAGCAGGGACTGTCTTTCTTCTATGTTTGTGCAGTGCTGCATACGCCTTGAAGCGCTATAGAAATGCTAAATAGTAGTAGTAGTAGTAGTAGACCTACTCTACAGATATTGCAAAGAAGGATGGTCCTCAACTAATTCTACCTCCTTTACTTTATGGAATTCGGTAGTTAAGGTGGGACATTATATAAATAGCTCTTAAAAAAATTGGTGCTGAAAAAAATTATTCTATAAAGGGTGCTCACCCTTTATAGAATAGTACATGACGCTGATTCCCACACCTAACTTTGGGCACCTGAATTGCACCTGCTGAAACTTGGTGTAAATGCTGGCACCCTAGTTAGGTGCACTTACCAGGTATTCTATAACTATACAAACAACTTTTCAGAAAGGTATTCTATAACTATACACACAACTTTTCAGAATGCCACTGATATGCCCATGCCCTTCCCCTGGCCACGCCCCCTTTTGGGATATGTGCTATGGGAGTTAGGTGCCTTGCCTTGTAGATTAGAGTGTGAATATTAATGAGTGCCAATGAACATCTACCTCCTCTCCAGACCTGTCATTCCTCTCAGCTTCCTGTCTCTATGTCCAGGCTAGTGCTAGTAAAGTTTATGCTTTAGGCTTGAGAGCAGGAACATAATTATAGTTCTAGGACAGTAGTGTACCAAGGGCGGGGCAGTGGGGGCGGACTACTCCCAAGTGCAGGCAGAAAGGGGGTGCGCGTAGCAGACGTGCAGCTGTCGGCTCTGCCGGTCCCCTGCCCCCTCTAAACTTACTTCCTGTTTTGGGACAGGGGAGCGGCAGAGCTGCCAGCCGTGCACCTGCTACAGACATCCCCTTGCTGGGAGGAAAGGTCTGGTGATGTGCTGGGGGGAGTGATGCACCAGGGGGGTGATGTGCTTCAGTGGGGGGGGGGGGGGGGGTGCAGTAGCTACCTGCCTAAGGTGGCGAACATGTTAGGAATGCCACTGGTCTAGGATGAGATATTTGGCATTGTTGGACATAGAGAAGCAAATATGGGGAATTGGGGTTTCTGGTTATAACTTAAAACATCCCCCAATCATCCTCCCTTGCAGGCTCGGATGACATCATCCAGCAGCTGCCATCATGGCCAGATGATTTCAGAGGGGCCACTGTCATGGTAGTGTCCTTTTACAGCTGTAGGAGCTTCTGCTTTTGCTCCTGCCTCTGTTGCTTTGCTGGCTCTCACCAGGGTCTAAAATGCAAGAACAGGCACTTTGTTTCTTGTGAGAATACCTAATGGCCTGTCCCTGTGCTTTAAACACGCTTGCCGAGCTAGCAAAGAAGCATGGAGCCACGCGATCAAAGACACAAACACTTTTCTTTAAAGTTCAAATATCTTTATTGAGTTTTAAATTTCAAAATACAAAATCAAAAGAATCCATGAACAAACATACAAAATAAAAAGTAGCTTAATGTTAAAGTCAATGTTGTTATACATAAGTCAAATTTTCATTTCACCAGCAAAAGAAAGGAGATATAATTGGCATGTCACATAATATAATAAACTAAGAAGTACAGGATATAGGAGAATACAAGAACTGTTATGAGTCTTTAATAGAATTGCAGTATTCTATTAAAGGATCCCATATTTTATGAAAGTTATCTAAATTATTATTATGTTCAGCAAAGGTGTGCTCATGTTTGAGAATAGTACAAATAAAAGCCCATCAAAATGAGAAGGAAACCAGCTTGTGATCTTTCCAATATAGCTAATGCCACAAGGATATGAAACATTTTTTTTAATAAGCAGATGATACATGGGAAATATATGCTGATCTAAGAATGATATATTTATTTGTGATAGGAAATGAGCTGAAACTGGTACAGTGGAAGGATGAGATTGGGGCTGAGAAAGTGGAGCCTGGGGATGTAAGAAAGTGGTACTGATACCTACAAATACCTACAAAGTGGTACAAGTACCTACAAGTGCATCCACTTCGCAGCTCCTCAGTACCTTTCCGCTCTCATCTCTCCCTACACTCCTCCCCGTGAACCAGGGGCGTAGCCAGCCTTCCGTGGGGGAGGGGTCCAGAGCCCGGGGGGAGGGGCACATTTTAGCCCTCCCCCCGGTGCCGCCCCCCCACCGCCGACATTGCCGCCCCCCTCCCCCCGCGAACCCGCCGCCGCTGCAGCCTACCTTTACTTTTGCTGGCGGGGGATCCCACTCCCCGCCAGCCGACGTCTTCTTCTCAGTCGCTTCCTGCTCTTCAATTTGTTTGCTGACGTGCAGCAGGACGTCAGCAAACAAATTGAAGAGCAGGAAGGACTGAGAAGACGTCGGCTGGCGGGGAGTGGGATCCCCCGCCAGCAAAAGTAAAGGTAGGTGGCGGCGGGGGCGGGTTCGCCGGGAGGGGGGTCCTGGGGTGAATGTGCGGGGGCCCCGGCCCCCTCAGGCCCCACGTAGCTACGCCACTGCCGTGAACTCCGTTCGCTGGGTAAATGTCTCCTGTCGTCCCCCTTCTCCCCCACTGCTAACTCCCGGCTCCGTTCCTTCTATCTCGCTGCTCCCTATGCCTGGAATAGACTCCCTGAGCCAGTACGTCAGGCTCAGTCTCTGGCTGTCTTCAAGTCTAGGCTTAAAGCCCACCTCTTTGCTACTGCTTTCGACTCCTAACCATGACTCTCTTACTCAACACCCTCACTTATCACCCCTACCACTGCAATTTCCCCACCCCTAGCTGTCTGTTCAGCTGTCCAATTTAGATTGTAAGCTCTGTTGAGCAGGGACTGTCTTTTCATGTTGATTTGTACAGTGCCGCATAAGTCTAGTAGCGCTATAGAAATGTTTAATAGTAGTAGTAGTAGTAGTAGTAGTAGTAGTAGTAGTAGTAGTAGTACTGATACTGTTGCTGGAGCTGGAAAAAGGGGAGGGGTTATAGGAGGGGTTAAAACTGTGACTTGGAGAAAGATGCTGATGCTATTCCTTGGGCTTGAAGAAGGGACGTTGGACATTGGGAAGAAAAATCCAAAACATTGTTACCTGATGCTAGGGTCCACCTTGGGATCACCACCCAAGAAAAAGATCTAAGTGTCATTGTAGATAATACACTGAAATCTTCTGCCCAGTGAGTGATGGTGGCCATAAGAGCAAACAGGATACGAAGTATTAGGAAAGAGATGGTAAATAAGACTGAGAATACTATAATGGATCTATATCTATCCATGGTACGACTTCACTGAGACTATTGCGTTCATTTCTGGCTGCTGTATTTTAAAAAAGAATAGTGGAATTAGGAAAAAGTTCAAAGAAGAGATACCAAAATGATAAAGGGGATGGAACTGCTCTCATATGAGGAAAAGCTAAAGAGGATAGGGCTCTTCAGCTTGGAAAAGAGAAGGCTGAGGGGGAGATATGATTGAGATCTACAAAATCCTGAGTGGTGTAGATTGAGTAGAAATGAATTGATTGTTTACTCTTTCAAAAAAGACAAGGAAGGGGGTACTCAATGAAGTTACATGAAAATACTTTTAAAACAAATAGGAGAAAATATTTTTTTCACTCAATGAATAGTTAAGCTCTGGAATTCTTTGCCAGAGGATGTGGTAACAGCACTTAGTGAATCTGGGTTAAAAAAGGTTTGCTAGTAAATATAGTGGGTTTTCCAAAAATATCGGTTTCCTCTTGGAATAAACTTATAAATATAACAGAAACCAAGGTGCACATGTACTAAAACAAATGAAATTATATCAAATATAATTATAAATTGTGCTCAGTTTTTTTGGTGCCTTACATCAACCTGAAAGCTGCAAATGTATAAAGACACCATCCCAGCCTGTGGCGTACCTAGGGTAGTTGACACCCGGGGCCGGTCATTTTTTAACACCCCCCTCCAAAATCCAGTACTAGGCATACCGAGAATACAAAACACCCAGGACCTATAGAGCAATTCTACCATACCATAAGCAGTCATTTCTACGAGTCACACAAGGAAAAGGAAAGCATCTTAAACACTACAGTGAGCACCAGAACATCAATTCACCTATTGTAAAACGAAACCAGACAGAATAGTACAGATCCTCGATCTTGCACAGTCAATGCCAACTGAAAGCCATGTCTTTTTCACAAACACAGATTCACCCTAATCCACTATAGAATAACTAGTAATATTTAAACTTCCTATTTAGACAAAAATTTAACTGAACCCCCAAGATGCCAGACTCTGCATACAATGCAACACCACAGAAACAGAAAATGTCCCCTAGTACTGTGCAAAATATAAAGACAGCAGATGTAAATTTGAAAAAAAACTAACAAATACCAATCACCACTTTACAAATTAACAAATAGAAATAAAACAAATATAGAAAATAAAATACCATTTTATTGGACTAATACATTTAGCTGTCAGAGGCCAAAACCTTCTTCCTCATGTCAATACAGTATAGTGCTGTTACAGTGTCCTATCCTGACCTGAGGAAGGGGGTTTTGCTCTCCGAAAGTTAGTCAAAATTTATTAAAATTAGTCCAATAAAAATATTACCTTATTTACATGTTCTATTATAAATATTTATTAACACAGCTACAATACTACTTTATCCTAAAGCAAAACAAAAAGTAAAAAATATATATTTTATTTACAGTTTGTTGTCTCTGGCTTCTGCTTTCCTCATCTTCTTTTTACTGTCTTCCTTCTATCCAGCATCTGTCTTCGATCTCTCTCTGCCATCCAGTGTCTGCCCTCTCTGCTGTCCCCTCCATCCAATGTCTGCCCTGTCTCCCTGCCCCTTCCATGCACATCTGTCCTCTATCTCTGCCCCTTCCATCCACCATCTGCCCCTGTCTAACCTCTCTCTCTCCCCCTTCCATTCATGTCTGCCCTTTCTATCCCTTCCATCCACTGTCTGCCCTTTCTCTCTGCCCCTTCAATCCACCATCTGCCCTCTCTCCCCCTTCCATTCACCGTCTGCCCTTTCTATCCCTTCCATCCACTGTCTGCCCTTTCTCTCTGCCCCTTTAATCCACCATTTGCCCTCCCTCTCCCCCCCAATCCATCCATCCATCCATCCACAGTCTGTCCTCCCTCTCCCCCGCTTCAATCCACCATTTGCCCTCCTTCCCCCCCCATCCATCCATCCAGGGTCTGCCCTCTCTCCCTCCCCCCCCATCCATCCATTCATCCATCCATCCATCCATCCATCCATCCAGGATCTGTCCCCTCTCTCTCTCTGCCCCTTTTTTCAGCCCCCAGTTCCAGCCCCCTTATCCCACCTGCCCCTAGTTCTAGCCCCAGCCCACATCTCCCACCTGCCCCCCCTTTTCAGCCTCCAGTTTCAGCTCCACTGAACCCCCCCTCCCATCTGAAACTCCTTTCCTCCCTCTCCTATCTGAAACTTCTTCCCTCTCCCATTTGAAACCCCCCTCCCATCTGAAACTCCTTTCCTCCCTCTCCCATCTGAAACTCCTTCCCTCTCCCATCTGAACCCCCCCTCTCCCGTATGAAACTCCTTTCCCCCCTTTCCCATCTGAAACTCCTTCCCTCCCTCTCCCATCTGAAACCGAGAGGAGCGCCTAGCAGTTCCCTCAGAGCCCCGACGACGATGGTGCTTCCCAGAAGGTCCCCCACACCGTTCTCTTCTTGCCATCACCTTCAGGCCCTTCCCTCACAGTTGTCCCACGGCCACGCCTCACATCTGTGCCCAGTGCCCTGCTTGTAAATGAACGAAGTAAATCTCCTTGTCGTCGACTCGTCGGGCCTTCCCTCACTGGGTCCCGCCCTCGCGGAGGCCGGGACCCAGTGAGGGAAGGCCCGACGAGTCGACGACGAGGAGATTTACTTAGTTCGTTTACAAGCAGGGCAGGCTGCCTGCCACGCCGCTTGCTTTGCAGGAGATGAGTGCTGCTGACTGCAGCGCCGCCAGCGTCAGCGGAGCACCCCCCCACCCACTGACACCCGGGGTGGACCGCCCCCACCACCCCCCCCGCCCCCCCCCCCCCTTGGTACGCCAGTGATCCCAGCATCATTGCACACCCTACCTCCATTCCAAAGTAATCAAAAAATATGGTTACTTAGCTTGTGAAGTTATAAGAAAAAACAATCTAGTACATTCTATCAGGGATGTTCATAGTTCTCAGTCGTAGGATGGTATGAGCTCAGGTTTCAGATGCAAAAACCACAGCGAGCCCCGGGGCAATGTAATGCTTATATATTGCAAAATATTCCGTGATATATTAAACAAGCAATCTTCGTTGCATTTTCTTTATCTTTAGTTCCCTACATGGGCCATGCAACGAAGATTGCTTGTTTAATATATCACGGAATATTTTGCAATATATAAGCATTACATTGCCCCAGGGCTCGCTGTGGTTTTTGCATCTGATACCTGAGCTCATACCATCCTACGACTGAGAACTATGAACATTCCTGATAGACTGTACTAGATTGGTTTTTCTTACAACTTCACAAGCTAAGTAACCATATTTTTGATTACTTTGGAATGGAGGTAGGGTGTGCAATGATGCTGGGATGGTGTCTTTATACATTTGCAGCTTTCGGGTTGATGTAAGGCACCAAAAAAACTGAGCACAATTTATAATTATATTTGATATAATTTCATTTGTTTTAGTACATGTGCACCTTGGCTTCTGTTATATTTAAGAAAGGTTTGGACAAGTTCCTGGAGGAAAAAGTCTGTTATTGAGACAGACATGGGGAAGCCACTGATTGTACTGGGATTGGTAGCATGGAATGTTCCTACAGTTTGGGTTTCTGCCAGTTACCTGGATTGGCCACTGTTAGAAACATGATACTGGTCTAGTTGGATGATTGATCTGGTCCAATATGGCTATTCTCATGTTCTTATTTATTTGTTACATTTGTATCCCACATTTTCTTACCTATTTGTAGGCTCAATGTGGCTTACATAGTACCGGAGAGGTGTTTGCCGACACCGGTGTGAACAAATACAAAGTGATGTTGTGGTAGGTAATTTTCATGTGGCACAGCCACATTAGAGAATCCTATGACTGGTGCTGTTGCTTATGCTGGGGCTGAGAGAAGGAAAGCTAATACTATTCCTGGGGATTGAAGAAGGGAGGCGGGGAGATCAAGGGGCTGGGAGAAGAGAGGCTAATGCAGTTCCTGGGGACGATCCTGTGATTAGGAAAAGATGAACTGGTGCTGAAAAAATGTCTCTTAGGTCACTGAGGGGCCTTTTACAAAGCTGCAGCAAGCACTAATGCATGGTTACCGCTGCAAAAAAATAGTGTACAGTGGGGTGCATTGAGGCACACTGCGATAATTTCAGGATGTGCATACATTACCCATGCACTAAAAAAATAAAATAAAAATTTTCATGCAGGTGGTATGTTTGGGATCAAGAGTGGGTGTGTTCTGTGTTAGTGCAGCTACATTGCTACCCGCTAAATGATTAGTGCATGCTTAGCGCATGAGCCCATACCACCTACATAATGGGTGGCAGTAAGGGCCCATGCGTTAATCTGTTTTGATGGCCACTTGCTAATGGCAAAATTAGTGTGTGGTATTAATTCATAAAATTAGGAAATTCAACCATTTTACCTCGGCAGTAAAAATGGCCTTAGAGCAAGGGAAAGACCCACATAAGGGAGCACTAAGGCCACTTTTTACTGCTGTTTGGGAAAAGGGTCCCCGAATGGAATCCACCTAAAAAGTCAAATTTTTTTAATGACACAGATACACCAGTGAACTCTGTTTTATGACCCTGGGAAAGTACCTAATTACCTCAAAAATAAACCCCTAACATTCCATATGATTTATTTATTTGTAACATTTGTATCCCACATTTTCCCACTCATTAGCAGGCTCAATGTGGCTTACAAGATACTGTAAAGGCGAACGCCAAGTCCGGTAAGGGTAAACAAATATAGATTGAAATAGGGGTCAGGTAAGGTTAGGGTATAAGGTACAATAAGGGTCAACGATAATAAGGAATATATAAACACTTTAAACACTTACTCCCTCATTCTATTACCTTAGCGTCTAATATAGCCACTTTTTGCAAACTAGGGGCCCTGTTAATATTTTAATTGTGTGCTAAGCATTAGCATGCACTAACCATGTAGATACCCATAATATTCCTATGGGCATCTACACAGTTGGCATGCACTAATATTTAGCACGCATTGAAAACGCTAGCACACCTTAGTAAATAGAGCCCTAAGATTACAAAATACTAATATTTACATGTGTCAATGTTACATTCATTTGCTAAGAGGTATTCTACAATCTTGGTGTATACCCTACATATGGCCTTATTCTATAAAGGTTATGCTCCTAAATGTATGCTCCTAATTTATGAGCATAATTTATGCTCCTTGAATTTATGCTCTTAAATTACAAGCATAATCTATTTTGGAGCATAGATTATTCTCCCAATTTAGGAGTGTAAATTTAGGAGCATAAATTTTAGGAGTGTAAATTTAGGAGCATAACCTTTACAGAATAAGACCCATAATGTGCAACTATAAGGGGGAGGAGATGTTCACATGAGTGGGGTATTGGCAGGTCCCACACTTACATGTGTAACATATAGAATACTATAAGTTACATACTAAAAAGTGCAACCACATCTGCTTATTATATGGCATAAATGTTTGTGCCTAGATGTTGACACACAAATACAGATTTATGCTCTATTCTGTAACATAATAAAGGTGCCCAGATGCTGTTATAGAATTTGTGCTACGTGCCCTGCATTCTGATACCCAAATTTGCTCCTTACCGCATGGCCATTTTGGTGGGGAGCCCTTACTGCCACCCATTGAGATGGCAGTAAAGTATGCTGCGCTAATTCAAAGGTAACCGGGCAGCGCACGGCACTGCCTGATTACCGCCGGTTAAGTTCCAGTGCTGCAAAAATAGGCCATATTTTTGTAGCGCCGGATGGTGTGCGCAAGGGGTAAAAACTATTGCTGTGCTCCTTTGGTAGTTCTGGTCCAGCGCTGAACAGGACTTCGGCTGGTGGGGTTTGGGGACCCCCGCCAGCAAAGGTACCTGACGTAGGGGGAGGGCTGGAGGTGGGGTCAAATGAGGCAGGGGAAGGTCGACGGTGGGGTGTGTGAAAGCAGACGGGCCAGGGCTAAATCTGCGGGGGCCCATGCCCCCGTGGCCCCACCTAGCTACACCCCTGACAGAACCCTATATCATAAGCTCTGTATATCTAGTACCAGGTACTGCTCATTTTGATGACCATGACTTTGTCCTCACAAGAGCTGTGAATGTTGTCACCATAGAATCCAGGAAGCAAACTAGGGATTCTCCTAAATGTTGTGGATAACACTGTCACCGAACCATTTGGCTATGCTTTAAGACTTAAAAGCATGCCATAGCAGCAGTGCAAAACCAGGTACATCTCTCTGTCTCTAAGATTCTAAGATTCAACAATTGATGTTAATTTTCATCATAATTAGATCTATAATGTTAAAGAATTGCTTAAAGATATACATGCAGCTTGTGGCACACTATAATAACACAGGGCTCATCTTATGCCCCAAATTACAAAGTTTTGCTCATAAACATAGTAACATAGAGGGGAATAATCGAACGGCGCCGGTGAAATACATGGCCGGCGATGTATTTTGGTGGCGCCGCAAACAGCTGGCCAGACCCGTATTTTCGAAAAAGATGGCCAGCCATCTTTTGTTTCGATAATACGGTTCCGGCCAGCCAAATGCATTGGATTTGGCCGGGGTTTGAGATGGCCGGCTTAATTTTTTTAGCAATAATGGAAAGTTATGTCGGCCATCTCAAACCCCGGCCAAACTCAAGGCATTTGGCCGTGGGAGGAGCCAGCATTTTTAGTGCACTGGCCCCCCTGACATGCCAGGACACCAACCGGGGTCCCTAGGGATCACTACGGTGGACTTCAGAAAAGCTCCCACGTGCATAGCTCCCTTACTTTGGGAGATGAGCCCCCCAACCCCCCCCCCAAAAAAAACCCCACTACCCACAAATGTACTGCACCCACTAAAACTGCTCCAGGGACCTGCATACAGCCTCTAGGACTTATTGCTGCTGTATAACTTTGGCACAGCAGTTCACACCTGAAGACTAATCTCTCTGAAAAAGTCCTTTCTTGAAATAACCATGTTTACTCACAGTTAACTGCAGATCAGAGGTTGTGCCCCACTGGCAAAGAGTCCCCTGATACTAAGATTAGCAGTAGGTCAGAGCTGGCACAATGGTGTACAATGCCCTCTTTCAGCACCATTCAAGGTAAGAACTACGTTCTCTGACGTGGGTGACACAGGAAAGGGATCTAAAACTGTCTTACAAAAATGGCCACTACCGCATGGACTACAACAGGAAACAAAACGGGGCACACTCTGACCCAGTAGGCAGGGGGAAAAGCAGAGCCTACCAACTACCAATACCTATACCCACCATAATGCATTGCTGATGTGACTCTGCAGTGCAAATAACAGAAAAGGTGCCACACTCACCCCAGAGCCACATCACAAGCAGGAAAAGGCTGTCGGAGGACAGAACACATTCTGCTGTCATGGAGGTGGGTACGGCATTTGAGGCTGGCATAGAGGCTGGCAAAAAAGTATTTGTAACCTATTTTTTATGCTAGGAGGGGGTTGATGACCACTGGGGGAGTACGGGGAGGTCATCCTCGATTCCTTCTGGTGGTCATGTGGTCAGTTCAGCCACCTTTTTGAAGCTTGGACCTGAAAAAAAAGGGACCAAGTAAAAGCGGCCAAATGCTCTTCATCGCCGTTTTTTTTTTCCATTATGGGCTAAAGCCGGCCATTTTGTAACCCCGCCCATTCCCGCCCATGTCCCGCCTTTGCGTCGCTACCAACACGCCTCCTTGAACGTTCGCCGGCTCTGCGACGGGAAAGTGGCGATGGTGTCAAAATAGCGGCTTTCAATTATACCGATTTGGCCGCTTTTGCGAGATCTCCGGCCATCTCCTGATTTGTGTCGGAAGATGGCCGGCAATCACTTTCGAAAATGAGCTGGATAGTAACATAGTAGATGACAGCAGAAAAGACCTGCACGGTCCATCCAGTCTGCCCAACAAGACAAACTCATATGTGCTACTTTTTGTGTATATCTTACCTTGATTTGTAACTGTCATTTTCAGGGCACAGACCATACAAGTCTGCCCAGCACTGCCAAGATTGGGTTGGTTCATCTCTTGTTCCCATTAAATAACACTAGTCCAAATTATTTAGGCAAATGATTTATAGTTTTTTATTTCTGTTGCATTAATTTTTTCATACTTTGCAAAATTCACTTTTCTTAATAAATTCCCAAGGGCATGTTAGAGAATTCCTGGAGCAGAAAGGAAGGTGGTAGCGGCAAAAAAAAAGCTGTGTGGAGGGAAAGTCTGTGCAGTGATGCCAGATATCACCAATAAAAAATGAAGTAGAACTAACAAAGAAATAGATGCAGGTAAGCTCCTGCCAGCAGATAGAATGTTTCTGATGGATTAAGTTCCTGTTTTCTAGCCAATTCAATTATCCAATGTACAGCTGAACGTTCTGATAAGTTAATAAAACATCACAATGTTCACCTTTCTGAAAAAAAGAATAAAAAATCCCTTTGAATGCAGAAGAGGAGATTAAATTTTTAAAAAAATGGAAAGCTGGCAAAGGTGCTTATTTAAATTTTATATGACTCATTTCAGTCGTGCAGCAAAAATATATATTTTATTTCGCTTACTATTTTTGCACTTGAAAACGAATCTTTTCAGAAAGCACTCAATATAGCAGAGATGAGAATAAGGGGCCCTTTTATAAAAGCGTGCAGGAAAATGGCCTGCGGTAGTGTAGACGTGTGTTTTGGACGCACGCAGAATCATTTTTTCAGCGCACCTATAAAAAATGCCTTTTTAAATTTTTGCTGAAAATTGCCGTTGTCCATTTTGGGTCTGAGACCTTAACACCAGCCATTGACCTAGTGGTAAGGTCTCATGCGGTAACCAGGCGGTAATGGTCTACGCATGTAAAATGCCAATTACCGCCCATGCGCCAGAAAATACAAATATTTTCCGGTATGTGTAGTGGAAGCACATCAAGAATGAAATTACCACAAGGGCCACATGGTAGCTGGGAAGTAACTCAAAATTGACACACATTGGGCTTGCATAGGCGCCTAAGGGCTTAGTAAAAGGGCCCCTAATATTTTATGGAATTCTGCATTAATTGCTGAAAACAGAGAACAGATTAAATCTACTTTTATTTCTGTTATTGCTTTTGTACAATGTAATCCACTCTGTTCTTAGCTTCATAAAAGCAGAATCTACATTTTTAAATTGAACGTATATCCAATAGCTGAATATGAAGTCAGTTTAAAGGTACAGTGGACCTTTGTCCTGCTCCAGAATAAAATTGGAGAGATGTCTGCATTTGTTCTTCTAGATTTGCCAATTTTTCTCAAAATGCAACATTCAACAAATCTATAGTTACATATATTGGAGCACAGTAGAAAGTTGAAAAATAGAGGGAGTATTTTACTAAAGCTTAGCTCAAGTTATCTGCATCAGGGCCCATTTTATTCCTATGGACCCTGCTGCAGATAACTCGAGCAAAGCTTTAGTAAAAGACCCCCAGAGTTAAGCTAAATATTCAGTAAAGGTGACATTTTATAGAAAGAAATATATTGAGGTCCTCATTCTGTGATATACTTGCCTGCATAATGTCCAAGAGGATTCCAAAAATAGATATTTGTTATGGTTGTATAAGATACATAGTGGAAACAAACATAGCAGATCAGTCAATGATACGGTTCAAACCTTTATTCTAGAGTCATTGCCCGACACAGACTGTGTTTCGCCCACTAGGGCTGCATCAGGGGCTCTATGGTAACAATAATAATACAATCAAATTAGAAACTCATGTATTTTAAAACACTATTAAAAACACTCATCAATATGTTAATATATAAAAACAACCTCTTATCAATATATTAATATATAAAAAAGCATATCATAAAAACAAATTAAAAACACTGATATTTGAAAAAATCAATAAAACCACATTATACACATTCATAGCAATGTATTAGTATATAGAACTACATCAAGAAAACAATAATACAACACCTGATAAGAGTGTTTGTATGTTTTTTTAATTATTATTATTACCATAGAGCCCCTGACGCAGCCCTAGTGGGCGAAACACAGTCTGTGTCGGGCAATGACTCTAGAATAAAGTTTTGAACCGTATCATTGACTGATCTGCTGTGTTTGTTTCCACATTGGATTTTGTGGATCGTTTGCCTATCTGTTTTTTAGGACCATCATTGTATAAGATACATATCCAGGGCCCCCACATATCCTTATTTTACCACTAACTCATACTATTTTAGTACATGTCCCATTTTATATAATGAGACCTAGTTACTAATAACTGAGGGGCCCTTTTACTAAGCCGTGTAGGCGCCTACACATACCCAACATGCATCAGTTTTGGGTTACTGCCCGGCTACCGCGTGACCCTTGTGGTAATTTCATTTTTGACATGCATCCGCTACGTGTGCTGGAAAATATTCTTATTTTCTGGCACGCGGGTGGTAATCAGGCGGTAATCGGCATTCTACATGCATAGACCATTACTGCCCGGTTACCGCGTGAGACCTTACCACTAGGTCAATGGCTGGAGGAAAGGTCTCAGACCCAAATTGGACACGTGGCAATTTTCATTTTGCTGCACATTCGTTTTCTGCAAAAAAATTTTTAAAAGGCATTTTTTACAGATGCGCTGAGAAATGATTCTGCATACATCTAAAACACACGTCTACCCTACCGCAGGCCATTTTTCAGTGTACCTTTGTAAAAGGGCTCCTGAGTTTTACAATAAGAAAACACATCTTAATGGTGGCCCATGTAGATAACTCCCCCCTTAATATCATAACTACTGGTCTATATTAAATTTTTATTTTTATCCCATTCTCCCCCTCCCCCCCACCACCACCAACAGATAATCACTGAGAATGAACCACATTATATTTATAGCATTTTTTGAATGGACACTACATTTTTCTGTGCAATGATTATATGAAATATCAGAACAAGCATAAGACCTGCTTAGTTAGTGATGATCCTTTTCACCTTTATGAGCATACTTTAAAATTCATCAATTATTTTTCAGATGTATGCATTGTATTTATGCCAGTTCTCTGCAGGATTGGGTATTATCATGTCTAATCAATCAGGCATTTAAGTCCCCCCAGAAAGCAGTAGTGATGAGGAGGCAGATGATGAGGAGGAAGAGGAGGAGGAAGATGATGATGAGGAAGAAGAGGAAGAGGAAAATGTGGAAGAGGAGCTGGTGGAGGAGGAAGAGGCAGCACAGACAGAGGCTGATGGGTATTTATTTATTTGTAGCATTTGTATCCCACATTTTCCCACCTATTTGCAGGCTCAATGTGGTTTACAATTGTTCCATAATGGTTATCACCAATTTCGGAAAAGAGAAATACATAGTTAAAGTGAAGAAAAACAGAGTGGGTTAGGTATTCAAATAAGGAAGTTCATTTTCATAATAAGAAATAAAGGTAATGGGTAAAACTTCAGGTGTGATATATTGTCTTGATCAGTGGAATATAAACTTCAAATCATGAAAAAATTAGTGTGGACGATTAGGAAAATAAAGAGTTACGTTATTGTGTGGATCTAGTGTGAATTTATTTACTATCAAGTTAGGATGGAATTAATTGTGGTATGCTTTTTTGAATAGATTGGTTTTCAATAATTTACGGAAATTAATTATGTCGTGAGTTCTTTTTATGGATTTTGGTAATTCATTCCATATTTGCATGCTTGTATAGGAGAAACTGGATGCATATGTTAATTTATATTTTATTCCTTTGTAGCTGGGATAGTGGAGATTCAGGAATGTACGTGATAGACTAGTAGAGTTCCTGGTTGGTAGGTCTATGAGGTCTGACATATATCCTGTAGCTTCACCGTGTATGATCTTATGAACCAGGGTGCAGACCTTGAACGCAATGCATTCTCTTAGTGGAAGCCAATGTAGTTTTTCTCTTAAGGCAGGGTAGAAGGACATGGACCTGGAGGCCCAAGAAAGACAGGTCATAATACCTCCTCCACAGGACCTGACTGCCATGTAGTACCCTCTGACCTAGAGGATATATATGTAGATATGCCTGCCCTAGTGGAGGGAGAGGAGGACTCTAGCAAGGGCACAACAGCAGCAGGAACTGAGGTGGAGGCATTATGTGAACTCAACAAGGGATGCATCCACATCACCCCATCAGCCTGTGCCACAGGAGCACCCAGACCCAGACATACAGGAAACCCAGAGACATCTGGAAGCGCTTCACACTAGAGCCCGAATGAACCCAGAATTTTTGGTTTCTGCCAGAACCTAATTTGTGACTGAAATTAGCCACTCGGTTTCAGCAGAAACCAAAACAATAAATGAAATACCCCTTCCCCACTCAATCAAAAAATCTCATCTCCCCCAGCAGCAGCGCACCTCTCCCCTTGTGATTATACTGACCTCCCTCTCCACGCCTGACACGGGTGGGTTCTCCCCAAGCCAACCTTAGGAAGCCCTGGTGGTCTAGTGGTCTCTTTGGGGGCAGGAACGAATCCCATTTGTTCCTGCCCTCTGCTGCCACTGCAATGAAAATGGTTGCTGAAATTTCCTGAGGCAGCCTCATGAGACTGCCATGGGAGGTAACAGCTGCCATTTTGTGATTGGAACTAGCATGGGCAGGAGCAAGTCCCCTGCCCATGCTGGTTCAACCACATAATGGAATTCACTCAGAGGAAAGGAAGGTGACTAACGGAGTGCCTCAGGGGTTGGTGCTGGGTCCAATTATGTTTATTATATTCATGAGAGACATTACTGAAGGGTTAGAAGGAAAAGTTTGCCTTCTTGCAGATGACATGAAGATAGCCAATAGAGTGGATTTCCCAGAGAAGGTTGAAACCATGAGAAGAGATCTCCAAAAATTAGAAGAATGGCCAAAGGTCTGGCACTTAAAATTTAATGCAAAAAAGTGCAGAATGAGGCACTTGGGGTGCCGAAATCCAAGGATATGTACAGTGTAAGAGGAGAAAGATTTATGAGCATAGCTCAGAAGAGGGACCTTGGGGTGATGGTGTCTAAGCATCTGAAGGTGACAAAACAGTCTATCAATGTGGTGGCCATGGCCATAAGGATGCTAGGATGTATAGAGAGGGGTATAACCAGCAGAAAAAAGGAGGTGTTGATGCCCCTGTACAAGTCATTGGTGAGGTCCCACTTGGAATATTGTGTTCAGTTGTAGAGGCTGTATCTTGCCAAGTATGTAAAAAGACTTGAAGCGGTTCAGAGAAAAGCAATGAAAATGGTATTGGGTTTGTGCCATAAGACGAATGAGGAGAGACTTGATGACCTGAAAATGTATACCCTGGAGGAAATGAGAGACAAGGGTGATACGATACAGATATTCAAAGCAGACTTCTACGGTCTGTGCCCTGAAACAAGATCAAGTATGCATATGTAGTACCCCATCATCCCGTATGCTATGAGTTTTATCTTGTTGGGCAGACTGGAAGGACTGTGCAGGTCTTTATCTGCAGTCATCTACTATGTTATTATTTTTATTTTATTTTATTTGTCACATTTGTATCCCACATTTTCGCACCTATTTGCAGGCTCAATGTGGCTTACAATAGTACCGTAAAGGCGTTCACCAATTCCGGTATAAACAGTTACACAGTGATGTTATGGTAGAATAGGGTTCATGTGGAACAAACAAACATATTAGGGAATCATATATAGGAAAAGTTACGTTATGTCCATTACGTTCTTTGGTTTCGTCGTGTTGCTGGGTTCAGGTATTTAAGTAGGGTCAGTAGGGTATGCTTTTTTGAACAGGTAAGTTTTTAGTGATTTCCGGAAGTTTAGGTGGTTATACGTTGTTTTCATGGCTTTTGGTAGTGCGTTCCATAGTTGTGTGCTTATGTAGGAAAAACTGGATGCATAAGTTGATTTGTATTTGAGCCCTTTGCAGCTTGGGTAGTGGAGGTTTAGATATCTTCGTGTTGACCCCTTGAAGGGTACTTTTGTGAAGAATCTTTCAAAAATGTTCTTCACACATTTGAAAAAAAGAAAAACCAACAAAACTCCAACATTTGAGCATTTTTGCATAATTCTTTAAATGATAAGAATTCTGGCATATATGCAGGTATGTGTGCACATATGCACATAAATGCTAAACTTCCGGCTATGGGATATTCTACAAAATGGCACCTAAATGCACTAGTGCATAGTTGGCAGGTGGGTATACACATGGGCAGCACTTGGGGAGGTTGGGGATTCATAAGCAGAGTGCACAGTTACATGCTTAAGTTATATAACACTATAATTTACATCTGTGTTTTGGCAATTTAGGTGCGACCAGCTCCAAGGCTGGAATAGTGCTCGTGTCTAAAATATAGGTGTGTATTTTACCTGTTGCACTAGTATTCCATACAGAAAAGAAGGAATCCACTTTTCTTTATAAAATAGTTCCCACGTAGGCATGCTCTAAGCCAGGGGTGGTCCTTTCATTAGGTGAAGTGAGGCGGTTGCTTCAAGAGGCAGAATTTTTGCAGCGGCACAAAGTGCTCTTAACCACTCCAGTGGTGACTTCCTCACTTCATTCTGGGCTAGCATATACTCTGCTTCTACAGTGGTAAAAAGCTGAATGATAAACACATGGCCTCTGAGACCCATGCATGCCTCCAAGGCCCTGCCAGTCACACCCCCTCTGATGCATACCTTTGCGTCATAGGGGACATGACTGGCAGGGCCTTGGATGTGCGCATGGGTCTCAGAGGCCCCATGTTTATCGATTGACTTATTGCTGCTGCAGAGCTGGGAAGAGGAGGTGGCAGATTGCGGGCAGTTGGGTGGGTGGTGGGTTGGGGGGCGCAGCAAGAACTGATCCCTCGCCTTAGGCAGCAGATTGCCTTGAGCTGCCCCTGCTCTATGTGCTTAAATATAGGAGCAATGTTATGGAATTGCTCTCTTTGTCCTTCTTTTTCATCTGAAGCACACTTTTTTGATGTAGCTTTGCACATTAATACCTGACCCTCTTTTCTGACAAGTCCTAGAGACAAACATAATTTCCCTTGACATACCAATAAAAAGATATAATTTAAATAAACCAGGAATATTTTTAAATAATATATGGTGCGTGGATGTGCAATTTTGGTTGTAATTTTAACATTTATCTCCAATTTAGACAAACCTGTTTTTTTTCACAGATATTTCAGACATTATTCTGCTCTGCTTTATTTTGATCATTTTGTAATCATGCCTGATTTCATTTGAGGTAGAATTCTGTATTGCAGTAGGGCTCAGTTTACTAATGTGTGCTAACACATTCACTTTAATTTGTATTTAATGCACACTAATGCAAATTAACTCAAGTTATAAGTAAATAGGCCCCATAATAAAGCTTGCATTCAGTAACACATTTTTAATTACATTTATACGAATTAATGTACAATCATACACATTAAACATTTGAAGCATGTTATTAAATATGGACTATAATTTGATTCTTCTTGTAATCTGAGAGTACATGACAGGAATTACTTCAGGCTACTATATCACAATGTCAAAATTCTGACCCTGACAAACAAATTAATGTTAGTGGGACCATCAACTATTTGCAAAACCTGCTTAATCATTCATCAGTCCCAATTCAAGTATCCACTACCATTATGCATTATGAGTAAGATGCTGCTATAAACATTCAATAATTTGCTTGTATATTGTAGTAATGCTGAAATGCCATAGGATGAAAAGTGCTTTGATTGTTCTACATACCAGCTCCTGAAGCCATTCCTTAATGCAACTTCACATCGGGTTTGGCATGGTCTAAGCGAGGGGTTCTCAACCCAGTCCTTGGGACACACCTAGCTAGTCAGGTTTTCGGGATACCCACAATGAATACACGAGATAAATTTGCATAAAATGGAGATAGGGTATGCAAATCTATCTCATGCATATTCATTGTTTGACATGCTGGGCACTTTTCTATTGGTGGCTGGAGGAATGTATTCTAGTAGATATGGGGGTTGTGGGCACACTGTAATGAGGATAGCTGCATACTTTGTCCTTGATCAGGGACAGAGCTGTTATAGGGGTGCTATGTCTGTGGTATTTACATCAGGCCCTGAAGCTCTCCCACATGCACAAGATTTGGGCGGGGTCTTCATGATAGACACCCCTGTATCAGCGGCTGAGTGACTCAAGGTCCTGGTGTATTCCAAAGCATCTGAAAAACACAAGTTGGTGGAGACAGGGTTCAGGTGGTGTGCCTTCTTGGCGTCACATACAGTATATTATTATTTTGGACAACATGTTCTACAATGCTCCTCACATAGCCTGTGACAGATGGGAGGGAGTTGAGGGGGTGGATATGTATTACACAGTCACAGATGCTGTGTGTGCTGAGGTGGCCATGGGGCCAGAGGGTGTCATGATGACATTTCTCTGGAGCATGTACATGGTTGCTGGGAGGTGGGGAAGGGTAGAGGGGTAAATCAGGTGTTCCTTTGAGTAGCTCAATGTAATTTAGTAAGCAGCTGCCAACGTTCCCATCAGTATGTATTACAACAACAAAGGGACCCCAGTGCATGTGACCCTGTCTATGTATGTGTAGAGAGTGACATAGGGAAAAACATTTGTCACCAATCCCTCCCCCAAACCAAAAAATGCTTCCCTTCCCCGCAGACAAGCAGACTTTAACTCCATCTCCTCACTGGCCCACATTCTCTATCCCTGTCCCCTCACCATCCCCACAGTCTTAATTTTCTTCCCCACGTCTCCCTGCTCAAAGCTGAAAGGAAGATTTTAATCTAATTTTATGGGACTAACAGACACCGTAAATAAACAACATACTGTAGGTCTAAGTTTAAAAGACAAATAATATTTAATAATGATAATGAATCTATGAAAAAAACAAAAAATCACTGACTCTCTCTATGCTTAACTGAATCCACCGATCCTCAATTGTATAACCAGCTATTGAGAACACATGTTCAGAACATAAGAATAGCCATATTGGGTCAGACCAATGGTTCATCTAGCTCAGTATCCTGCTTCCAACAGTGGCCAATTCAGGTCACAAGTACCTGGCAGAAACCCAAATAGTAGCAACATTCCCTATCCCAGGGCAAGCAATGTCTTCCCCATGTCTGTCTCAGTTGCACAAAATGGACTTTTCCTCCAGGAACTTGTCCAAACCTTTTTTAAACCCAGACACAGTAGCAACTGTTACCACATTCTCTGGTAGCGAGTGCATTGCAGTGCAGTGCAGCAACAGCAGCAGCAGACATACTAGCCTCCCTTCTCCCGAACCACTGATTGACTGCTCTTCCTCCCACAGCTGCTCCTGACTATCATGGGAAACTCTAAGTGAGAGTAAGGTAAAGAAGCTCTGCACTTGACCACGGTATACCGCAGGTCTTGATTTAGAAGAGGGTGTAAAAATAATTGATGCTTCCTTCCAGTCCTCTCCTCCCTTTGTGGTTGAAGGGGATTGGGTTTTACTTGTTTGTTTTATTTCAGTGCCGTAGCTCTATGATATTGAACACAGATTGAGTTAGTACGAGTTTGTGTGGATTCAGCACCTTTGTGTGTGTGTGTGTGCCACCACTATCGTGTCCAGTTTATATCTTTCAAGATTATTGAGAGAAAAATGACTCATTGAATGAAAGGATTATCAGATTTATGTTGCCATAGGAGGTGTCTCCATGGGTCCCCAAAACTTCTTCATTGTGAGCAGGTAATTTGTATTGAATTTGGCACCCCCAATCATTTTGAAATGTTGGCGCCTATGCCCTCAGTGTGAAGTCTATAACAAAATCTGGTTGCCCAGATTCCATCATAGGATACTAGAGTAAGTTGGCATTTATGTGCTAATATTTCAGTGTGCCCACTTATGTCAGTAGCATATATGTGCACACATTAATATAGCACTTTAGCATGTAAATGCAAGTGTTTTATAACCTATGGTGCTAATTTTCGAATCAGACAGACACCTCAAAATGCCTTAAAATGTCCATCTGCTAAAAACATCCAAATCCTGATTGTGGAAAGTCAGAATTTGGAGGTTTCACACTGCAGTCCGTCCAAATAGCAAGGGTTCATGTTGTAGGCATGTTTTGGCTAGGATATGGGAAGTCCCAAAAGTAGGACATCCAACAGCAATTTTTGAATGAGAAGAAATGTCCATGTCTAAAAAGAAGGATATTTTTTTTTTATCAAGACCTGTTTCAGTCACATCCAAGTTACAAAAAGGTACTCTGATTGAGCAGCTGACCACTGGAGGGTTTAAGGCATGACCTCTCCTTAATCTCCCAGTGGTTGCTGTCCCTTAAAAGTGAAACTAAAAAATGGAAACCAGTGTCTATGTCAGCAGCAGTTATTGCAGCCATTCTGAACAGGAAAGACATCCAGATTTCCTGTTCGAAAATGCATGAGAAAGACGTCCTTCCTGACAAACCATTATGCAAACTGAAGTGTTTATATTATAAAAAGGGGGAAACAAGGCACAGGGACAAAAATGGCCAAGCAGAAGAACTTGCAGAACAGAGGAGTTGCCTAGTGGTTAGTGCATTGATCTGTAACCAAAGGATGGAGGTTCAAATCTTACTGTAGCTATTATTTTTTTTTCTGGGGCTCCATCCAGGAACAGAAAAATACCTACTGTACCTAAAAATATAGGACACCTGCAAGCTAGAAGGCTATTGAAGTGGTGTACATTTAGGTAAAGTAGGCATTTTTCAGGGCCTGGAGGGATCATATTTCCCCCCAAAAAGTTACGGTAGAATTTGAACCAGTGTCCCTTGGTTTATAGTCCACTGCACTAACCACTAGACTACTCCTCTGTTCTGCAAGGACTTCTGCGTGGCCATTTTAATAAGACAGATGTCCCTGTGCCTTGTTTCCCCCTATTTCAATTTGTAAAATGGTTGATCAGGATGAATATCTCCAATGTAAGGATATCCTTCTCACATATTTTCAAACAGGAAACCTAGACATCTTTCCTGTGCAAAAATAGCTGTGAGATGGACATTTATTCTACATGTGCCTCCACATGTATAAATGTTTGACAAGCCCATGCCCCACCCTGTTCATGCCCTCTTGCATTTGCGCTTTATGCAATTTGTGTGCTCATATTAGAGAATACCATTGAGTCTGTGCCTAGCAATTGTGTGCATAATTGTTGCATTCATGTGCGTAAGCACTAGTATTCTATCATCTTAATCTTAGCGTCCAATTAGGCACTTAGGGCTGGATTCTATATAAGGTGCAGGCTTCATCGGAAAAGGTCTTTTTAAAGATCCACCTCAGAGATTAACACATTACGTGTCTTTCAGCAGATGCATCAGCTGTTCTCCGGTGGCTGAGCCACAGACCCACCACATGGAACACCTCGCCGCGCACATTTTAGCGTGTTCCCCAGACAGTCTCCATCGAGCGAGATTCCTGATGCAGGCCTAACGGCCGAAACACAACGGTTGTGTCAAGTCTTGTTTTCATCAATAAACAAGTGTTTTTAAGATCCATCTCTCCAGGTTTTTTATTTCCGTGGTCAAAATCCCACTTTCTTCTGTATCTGTGTTCTCCCGTGGGGCGTTCGAGTTCTCCGCTTGATGGCAGATCTTTTTGAAGGAGTGTAGGTGTGTCAGGGCATCCATCAAATCTACATGTGTCGTTATAGAATTTGGGGGAAATGTGCGTATATTTAGGCGTGAGTATTTTCACCAGGTCTTCAGTGGCATAAATGGCCATGCCTAAATGTAATCGTTCTTTAATTGGCTTTTAACAATTTTCGGTGCACAGGAGAAGGCTCTTTGTCAGAACCAGTGTTTTTTGCGCTACAGCGGATAGTTTGTGAGACATTTTATTTTATTAAGGCATTTGAGCTTCATCACTCATACGCTACCATATCAATATTCTGACCCCCGAGGCAGGCGTCCTTTTGGCGCCGAAACACGGCCCGTGTCGGGTCACCTGTTAATAAAGTACTCCTGTTGTCCTAGTCTTGAAGGCCCAGTGTTGCTTTTTTTTCTGGGCATGCCTAAATGTAGGCACATTCCCCCGGTCTATGCACTATTCTAGAAGCCATGTCTTACTGTAGATGCAGTTTATAGAATAACACTACGCACTTTATTCTGACGCATCTATATTAGATGCCATATACAGAAATCGGCACCAAGGTTATAGAATTAGGGGGTAATCTGAACCAAGAACAAAAAAAGAAATCAGAATGAGATCTGGAGCAGGTCAAAGCTGTGTCAAGAATTTTAAGATTAGAACCAGATTAGCAGAGCTGGTAGAGCTTATTCTTACATGTTAAAGATACCCAGCAGAGAAAAATGATTGTAGCAACTTTCAAAAAATTAGCACAAATGATATCTTGATTATATTTTATGTAAATTATTTCATTTTTATAGAATTAACATTGAATATTTAGGTGACTTGAGAACTGTTACATTTTTCAATTACTTTTTAACTTGGTTCCTCTGTAAAGCTGCAGACTATTTATCACTACAGAAAACATAAAAGATTAGCCCCTGACAGGCTCATTAAAGAACATCAGAGCACCATGTGGATGTTGTGTATGGCGTATGATGCAAAGTAAGGTGTCCAAACTACATTAGCAACTTTCCCAAGGGGAACGTATCATTAAATAATAGGTTTTTCACAGTAATAAAATGACAGTGTCATATTACAAATAGCATTAAAGAAGAAGAAGATGAAAAAAAAATTCAACTGAATCATAATTCCAAGAAGGGATGATTTGCAGTCATCTGCACCAGCACAGGGTGTTTTTATTTTCCCTAGCAGGAACACATTCTCATTAAGGAAACCTGCTTTGTATCTTAAAAGATCTGTCTCTGTTCAACTAAGCCCAAAATAGCATGCTACGCAGCAGCCATTTAGCTGTTAGCAAACAGAGATAATGGCCACTGGGAATTGGAAAGCTAGAGTACTCCGCTGCTGTGACAAATGAAAGCCAAGGGTAATGAGTCACAGCAAAAAAAAAGTGATCCTTTAAAGAGAATTTTTGGCAACTTAGAGGGTTTTAAAATAACTTCCCTACGATCAAGCAAAGCTGTCTTCAGTCAAGAAGAAATACAGTACCAAAGGAAAGGCTTCAGAGTATGCTGATAAATGTACTATAAGATGCATTTAAAGTGTGCAAGATTGATGACATTTTCATCTCTAATACCAAAGTAAACTATGGCTTAGATTGCAAGTTGTATTAGCCCTAGAGATAACTGAATAATTGGATTGATGAAAAAAAAAATCATCATTTGAAGATATCTGAGAAAGGAGAGACCTTTGGGCACTTAAAAATGTATGTGCAACACCAGCATCTTTGGATATTTATTTTTTTTGTTACATTTGTACCCCGCACTTTCCCACTCATGGCAGGCAATGGAGGGTTAAGTGACTTGCCCAGAGTCACAAGGAGCTGCCTGTGCTGGGAATCAAACTCAGTTCCTCAGGACCAAAGTCCACCACCCTAACCACTAGGCCACACCTCCACCTACATTTTTATTTTGGTCCAGTATCACAGTCTGTAAAGAATAGTGCAAGTTAAATGGAATCAAGTCACTGAAATGGAAGCAGTACAAAATTATAAATGGTATTTTGAAAGTGAAGAAGGTGACTTCAGGAGGTTAAATACCAGAAAATAAACCAATAGTGTACATATAATGAAACTATTGGAAGCCAACTAGACTTTAAACCACAGAATGTACAGTTAGTTTATGTT
This sequence comes from Microcaecilia unicolor, assembly GCF_901765095.1. Lineage (NCBI taxonomy): Eukaryota > Metazoa > Chordata > Amphibia > Gymnophiona > Siphonopidae > Microcaecilia > Microcaecilia unicolor. The sequence continues at coordinate 508,852,616 of NC_044032.1, forward strand.
TAATGAATCTGATAACTCGCACTGAGCGAAGACATCAGATTGGCTAACAATATAAAATACAATTAACAAAAACATTTATTTTGAAGAAACAATGAAAACACATAAGTTACTTTGCAAGGACTTCAGAATCCTAAGAATTACTCTCATCATTATTCTACACTCAGAACTGCCAGCTTAGCCAGTTCCTACAGGGACATTTTCTGCCAGTTCTAGATTTCTGACAACACTATAGTCATTCATTATGGGACTGGAAGCACGGATTTCAATATGTAGAATTAGAACAGAGAAAATGTAGGTAGATAAAGACCACATGGCCTATCCAGTTTGCCCATCTATGCCACCTACTCCCCCTATTACTACATTAGAAATCTTATGTACTTGTTCCAAACAGTCTTGAATTCAGATACTGTTGTTGTCTTTAGCACTCGGAACACAGCGAAGATGACACAAAGATATAGTCTTTAGATGATATCTACAGGAATCTATCTACACGAGATATATATGTTTCTGGCATAATGCCTAATTTCATTTCTATTAGTCATTCGGGTCTTCAAGAGATATTATTTTAAAACATTTCATCATGTACTGCATAATTTTAAATTTACTACGTGTATTCTAATTTTATGTTCTGTAAATATGTATTTTGTAATTTTATCATGAGTTGTAAATTCATTTGGTTGCGTCTTTTATCTACTTGTAAATTTATTTGATTGTGTCATTTATCTTGTTTTACCTGATTGTACATGTATAGATTTGATTTTTTATGTGTGTTTTAATTTAGAATATAGGACTCCTGAGGCAGGCCGGTTGGCCGAAACATGGCCGTGTCGAGTCCTGTAGATTTGCATGATTTATATGGACCCATCAATAAATTTGAATTTAGTCTGCATTAGTAAAGACTATATCGTTGTGTCATCTTTGCTGTGTTCTGTGTGGTTTCAAGTTTGTGAAGACTGTGTCCTTCTTTGTCTCTACCACTTCCACCAAGAAGCCATTTCACTTATTTATCATCCTTTCCATGAAGAAGTATTTCCTCAGGTTACTTATGAGTCTATCCCCTTTAACTTTCATCCTACGCTCCCTCATCCCAGAACTTCCTTTGAATTGAAAGAGAATTGCCTTCTGTGCATTTATGCTGCATAGGTATTTAAATGTCGCTATCATATCTTCCATCTCCAGCCTTTCTTCCAAAGTATACACATTGAGATCTTTAATTCTGTCCCCATATGCTTTATGACGAAGACCACTGAACATTTTAGAAGCCATTCTCTGCACTAAATCCATCCCGTTTATATCTCTTTGAAGGTTCAGTCTCTATAATTGTACACAATATTCTAAAATGAGGTCTCACCAGATTCTTATACAGAGGCACATTCACCTCCTTTTTCGTACTGGCCATTTCTCTCCCTAGGCACCCTAGCATCCTTCTAGCTTTTGCAGTCATCCTTTCTACCTGTTTGACCACCTTAAGATCATCATATATAAGTCCTGTTCCTCTTTTGCTCATAAAAGTTCTTCACCCCTTAAACTGTACCATATCCTGGGGGTTTTTGCAGCCCAAACGCATGACCCTGCATTTTTTAGCATTGAATCTTAGCTGACAAATTCCAGACCACTCATCTAGCTTCATTAAGTCCTTCCTTATGTTATCCACATCATCAGGGGTGTCTACTCTATTACAGATTCTGGTATCAATTGCAAAGAGGCAAAACATACTAGACAGCCCTTCAGCAATATTGTTTACAAAAATGTTAAAAAGAACGGACCCAGAAACCAAATCTTGCATTAAACCACTCATAACATCCTTTTCCAGAAAATGAGCTCCTTTTACCACTACCCTCTGTCGCCTTCTACTCAACCAGCTCCCAACCCAGTCAGTCACTTTAGGTCCCATACCAAGGGTACTCAGTTTATTTATTAGTCATCTATGTGGAACTGTGTCAGAAGCTTTGCTAAAATCTAAATACACCACATCTAGCGCTCTCCCTCGATCCAACTCTCTGGTCACCCAGTCACAGAAATTAATCAGATTTGTCTGACAAGACCTGTCTCCAGTAAAACCATGTTGCCCTGGGTCCTGTAATCCATTGGATTCCAAAACTTTACTATTCTATTTTTCAAAAGCTTTTCCATTAATTTACTTACCACTTCTACTTTTGTAGAAAGGGATCACATCTGCTCTTCCCCAGTCCTACAGGACTACTCCTGACTCTTAGAGAAGCATTGAAAAGGTCAGCCAGTGGAACTACTAGAACGTCCCTAAGTTCCATTAGTACCCTTGGATGTATGCCATCCAGCTGCATTGCTTTGTCCACATTTAGTTTAGCCAGCTCCTTACAAGCACAGTGCTCTGAAGATCATTCAGGACTGCCACCTCTCCATTCGTATTTGTGTTTATCTTCTGCAGTCCTGCTCCCAGCCTTTCAGCTGTGAGCTCTGAACATAAATTTTTGTTAAGCAATTCCACCTTATCTTTATCAGCTTCTACATATTCTTCCCCTTCACCTTTGAGTCTCACAATGCCACTTTTGCACTTCCTTCTAACTCTAACATATCTAAAAAAAATGTCTTGGCCCCTCATTTTACCATATTGTCTATTTTTTTGTCTATTTGCATCTTTGCTTTCCTGACTACTCTACCAGCTTCTCTTAGTTTTTCCAGATACTGTTTCCTGTCTTCCTCTTTCTGTGATCTCTTGTAGTTTATGAAGGCTAACCTCTTTTCCCCTATCTTTTCATCTACTACTTTTGAGAACCAAAGGGACCTCCTTTTTCTCTTATTTTTATTTGCATTCCATACAAAAAGATTTGCTGCCCTTACAATAGCTCCCTTCAGTTTTGCACACTACTTTCCAACTTCTTCCACATGTTCCTATCCAGATAACAATTTCTTGAAGAAATCCCCCATCTGAATAAAGTTAGTTTTTTTGAAGTATGGATCCTTCACTTTTGAATGAACCCTCTTCACACCTATCTTAATATTAAATCACATCATCTGGTGATCATTGATTGCCAGATGATCACCTACTATAACATCAGAAACACTCTCCCCATTAGTAAGCACTAAGTCCAGTATGGCCCCATCCCATATGGGTTCCATTACCAACTGTTGGAATAGCTTCCCATGCAGAGGATCTCGGATCTCCCTGCTTCTAATTGCAGGGTACCCTAGTCAACATCTGCAATATTAAAATCACCTATTAGTAGTACTTCCCCTTTCACTGCTATATTTTGAATGTCTTCAATTAAATATTTGTCCACTTCTTCTGTCTTTGCAGGAGGCCAGTATATCATACCAATGTGAATACATTTCCATTCCCTCTTTCCAGATTGACCCACAGTACCTCTTCCTTACCCTATAGGTCCTGCAACTGTGTAGTTTTAATAATATCTTTAACATAGGCGTATACTATAAAGAATGCCTAAATTTAGGCATACTCTATAGAATAAGCCTAAATCTCCACGTGGTTTACAGAATATGCTGAGCACCCATCCACATGACTAAATTTAATTGCAGGCAGTTGCACCAATTAAAGCTTGGTGTAAATGCTGACTCCTAAATTATGCACAGAACAGGTGTATTCTCTAACCATGTGCATAGATTTTAGAAATGCCCATGATCCGTCCATTCCAAGCCCATAGCCATGCACCTTTCAACTAGGCAACTTAGAATTTACATGCATTATGTTTTACAATATGCTTAGACAGTTCTGAGCGTAAATTCTAATTAATGCCAATTAGTATCAATAATTGATTACGTGGCAATTATCAGCACTTACTAGCTTTTTAACTGATTAGGTTGTGTTCACAAATTCAAAATATGACTGGATTTGGATGTGCAATTTAAGTCATCCTATATAGAATCCAAGGGATAATGCCACTCCCCCTCCCTTTCTTCCTACCCTGTCTTTCCTGAACAGATTATAGTCCGGTATTTTGCAATGATTTGAGAACGCCTCTAGGAGAAGGAACTGCTGCTGATTCTGAATGATTTGTACCACTGGACTTTTATTTGATTGGATGAATACCTTCTTGAAGATACTTGATTAGTTTTCAATCTATTGTGCTGGAACTGTTCATTTAGGGGCCCTTTCACAGAGTGGTGGTAAGCCCAAAGCAGGCTTACCACTCGCTCTTCCGAAACTACCACTGGCCCAATGTGACCGCCGGTGGTAGTTCCGCCCTGAGCACATGTCATTTCCGGGGGGGGGGGGGGTAAAGAAAACCCCTGGAAATGGCTTACGCGGTGGTAACCTGATGGTAATCGTGTATTGCTGCATGCTGCCTGGTTACCGCCAGGTTAGCGCAGTAGCCTGTTTTGCCACCTCAATGGGTGGCTATAAGGGCTCCCCGCTGAATGGTCATGCGGTAAGAGGTCTCTTCCCACATGGTCATGTGAGTCTGGGAGCTTTTAATCTACTGCGGTAAAGAAAGGCCCTGATGTGCGGTAAAAAGGGCCCCCTGCCGCTAGCACAGGGCCCTTTTTCTCACAGCTTGGTAAAAGGACCCCATATTGAGATAACTCTGGATAGTTGAAAAACTTTAAAATATATATTTTTTAGTATTGAACTATTTGATGAACTGTTTGAAAATCTCCTGTGGGTTTTTGATAACTGCACTTTTTTCTGTGGAGTTTTTTTTTTTTTTCCGACCAATGATGGTACTTGGCAAGTTTTTAGACCCTTACAAGTTTATGGGCTCATTGAAGCCATACTGAGGTCTTTTTTTTCTCCACATCAGTATATAGTGGATTTTGAAGTGGTTTTCCAGCATTTGCGAATGATTGCTTAGATGTTTACGTTTATTAACATTTTTGATTAATTGAAAAATTTTGGGCATACCAAGTCTAAGCGATTTGCAAACATGAGCTAAGTTAAAAATTCAATAGCAAAAAAGGAACTCCGATAATAATTGATAAGAAAGAGCACATTCATATGAGATACTAATCCAGGGCTGAAAAATTAAAAGTATATAAAATTAAAAAGACATAACCATGGGCATAGTCATGTAATTGTGTCATGGTGTATGCTGCTGTGATTTAATACAATGTAGCACTGATTAATTCAAAGCAATTGAGAAAAGATGTGTTTTCAAATCATTTTTAAATTGCCTATAAGATGTTCTTGAGCAAACCGTTCCAAAGAAAAGGTGCCAGCAAAAAGAATGCACTTTCACAGATTGACTCCCAGTGAGCCTGAGTGGGAGGAGGGAGAACCAGACGAAGATCATTAAAGGAGCAGAACATACGGGAGGAGACATATGGTATGGTTAAGTTCAAGAAGTACTGTAAACTGGAGTACTATCATAAAGGGCTTTAAATGTTAGCACATTTAGATGTTAATATTTGTGCCATTCTGTAAATGCATGGATATCTTCAATAGCATGTATTTTTCCTGATGGATGTTTAATTGTATATATTTTGCCGATGGATGGAGTCTGGGTAGAGTATGGGCAGAGCACACACTTACACAAGTAACTTATAGAATGCTATCTCCTAAATCTAGTGGCAAGCATTCACTCTAGTTCTACGGTTGGCATACGTGCTCGTATCTTAACACATCTGCACTTATATATTTGGTTTTGCTAGTTTATTCCTTATTAGACACATTTTCTATACTGCATTTTCTAGTAAACAGGTCAAAGTAGTTTATACACTAAGGGCTAGATTAAATATATGGTGCCTAAAAATCCATGAAGAATAAAGTTCTGCCTAATCGTATTCTATAAGCTGTACCTAGATTTAGGTGCGGTATGTATAATACTTAGTTGATATCCCAGCACCTAGAACTACGCACATCCTTTTACAACCAAGAGAAACGTGTGGTGTGCAGATTTAGGTGCAGAAGGCCATATTCTATTACAGTGTGTGTAAATTTTGGAACGCCCACGAAACACCCATTTCCCTACCTATAACTATGCCCCCTTTAGGCTTTATGCATTAGAATTTAGGCGCTGTGCATTACAGAATATGCATAGCGAGTTATTTATTTATTTAGATTTTGCTCACACCTTTTTCAGTAGTAGCTCAAGGTGAGTTACATTCAGGTACACTGTATATTTCTCTGTCCCAGGAAGGCTCACAATCAATGCGCCTAAATTCTAATTATTGCTAATTAGTGCTCAGTATTGCTTGTTAAGTGCTGCTAAAAATGCTAATTAGCATGTTAAGCCGATTATTTTATGTGAATTGTTATAGAATACACTTGGATTTTAGACGCAATATATAGAATCTTGGGGTAAGGGCCTAATTCTATAAATGGTGCCTTAAAAATCAGCACCGAAAAACCATGTGTGCATATTCTATAACAGCATGTGTGCATATTCTAGAAACTATGCCTAAAGTTAGGCATAGTTCATAGAATATGCACACATGCTGTTCTTGCAACTAAAATTTAGGTGCACCCATTTAGGCCACATAAAACCAGGCCTAAATACCAGTGCCTAAGTTAGGCGCAGATCAGGTCCATAATAGTGTGCACAGTTTTTTGAAATGCCCACAACTAGCCCATTCCATGCCCATGGCCACACCCCCTTTTCAACTGCACGCATTAGGATTTACATGCACCGCATTATAGAGTGCAGCTAGAAAGTTGTGCACATACATTCTAATTAAAGCCAATTAATGCCACCAATTGGTTGTTAAGTACAATTATCAGCGCTGATTGGCTTGTTAATTAAGTTGTGTGTGCAATTTGGTCATGCCACCAAATTAACACACACAACGTAAGGCACCAAATATAGAATTTGGGGGAAAATGCATTGTTAGAAAATAGAGAAAAAAATGCCATTAAAATAGATAGGACAGCGGGCACCCATTCCATACACTCATAGGCGCCCGGTATAAGAGGCTTGGGGAGGCTAAGCCTCCCCAGCCACAATCCCCCGATGCTCCGTTTATCCCTTGCACTCCCTCCCACTCCCTCACATTGTGATTTTGATCGCCCATCGCTGCCGGTAGCGGCACACCAACCTTACAACAACTTGCTTCGGGGTTTCTCGGACTGATGGCATGACATGCCCCGCCTCCTCTGACCAGCCTTCCTTATGTTACGTCCAGCCCTCGCGGAAGCAGGAAGGCTGGCCAGAGGAGGCGGGGCACGTCATGCCGTCAGTCCGAGAAGCCCCGAAGCAAGTTGTAATAAGGTTGGTGTGCCGCAGTCTCTATAATTTGATCAGCTTGCGATGCCACCGCTACTGACAGGCTCTCCGCTCTCTCTCATCCCCCCCCCGATGCACCGTTTATCCCTCGCAGTCCCTCCCGCGCATGGGCTACCAGTGCACGCTTGGTGTGCTGCAGGCTGGGCAGTATGGAGTAGCTCAGACGAGGAGAAGAGCCATTATTCTGGCAGCAGCTCCAGGAGAGAAGCTGCCCATGTTCCCATCTATATATGGTCATTAATAAAAGAAGTTCATTATGAACACTATCCACCCTAAAAGGGTGTTTTGTGGCTCTACATGAGAATTGTGATGATATGATCCCTTGTTTCATATTGTTGACGGTCTGCATTTTCCGTATGGTGGTATATTGGTGTATTAGGTCTGCCCAGTGTAATATTTATGGTACAGTAAGGTTATGGGTGTGTTTTTGCACAAAGTTGTGCATAGTGTTTTGCAGTTGAGTGATTGTGCTTAGAATATGCTTTGAGCAACCATTTTGTTCTTTGACATATGATACATATCTAATATCTAAATTTAATAAAAGGTATTAATTGTGATTATTTTATTTTTACTTATTTTTTTTACTGTGTGTTGTGAGACAATTATGGATGTAAACCCCGCCCCTGGCCCCACCCTAACCACTCCCCCTTTAGCCTCCCCAAACAGTTGGGCCACCGACCGCCTATGCATACACTACAGATTAACAATCTTAAATGGCCCTAAATAGCAAAAGAGGGAAGGAGACTACCCTGTCACACAGACAGACAGGATACCTTGGCAAATCAAGAAGGAGATATGTCATAATCCAGTTCAAAATAATATCATGGACACTGTGATTGGCTGAGTTATCATTTGACGTCTGACATCAGGCTATGTACAAGGGAGTCATTTTTGAGATTGTGGGAAGCCTTGATGGGAACAGTAATGCGTTTGGAGTTCTGGTGTGTGAGTAATGTTTTTATAAGTAAAGAGGATAACTTGTTGTGCTCTGAATCCTGGTTTTCTTTTTTCAGCATGTGCTTCACGAACCTTGATGCAAACCAGCGAAACTTTGGCCATTGTCAGCTATGGAATAGTTTCAGATGGCATCTTAGCATTTTCAAGTTAAATACTTGATTAAAAATTCTGAAAAATTTGCTTTTGAAATTTGGTCACAGTGTTTTTTTTTTTTTTAGTCGATGATGACAGTGAGAACTCCATTGCTTTTGAAGCAGTGTGATTTATTTGGAGTCTTTTGAGGCTTTTTCTTCCTATAAAAACTTTTTCTTGTTATATTGAATTACTTTATACACATTGATGAGGGGTTCATACTATTTGTTGGATGCAATTTATTTCCCCTTAATAATCCCATGCCACTATGTAATGGATTTAAAACCTCTATCATATCTCCCCTCAGCAGTCTCTTCTAAATGTAAAGATCAAAATAAAGTAAGTGACTGATAACATCTTAAGATGATTGAAAGCGTCTATAAAAAAAGAGAAAAAGAAAAGACCATCAATAGAAAGGTATATGCAGAAGGAGAAAAAAGTGCTTCAACAAGGAACAACAGAAGAAAACCTGGTATATAGAGAAAGAGAGGATCTGATAAAGATAATCAAAAAAAAGGTTGGGTTAGAGGGAGAAGGAGGGGATATAGAAAGGAGGGCAAGAAGAGAGACTGCTGTAGAAAGAAAGATGCAACTTGGAAAGGAACACCAGGGCAAAGGATGATAGAGAAGGAGGAAGCTCAGAATGGCATACTAGAAGGAAGAATCAGGGATCTTTTTACTAAGCCATGGCTAAAATGGCCTGCGGTAGTGTGGGTGCGTATTTTTGGCACTCGCCGGGCTAGTTTTTACTGCATCTGGGAAAAAGGGCTTTTTTTCAATGGGCTGGGAAAAGGGCCTGTGGTAAAAATGAAACTAGCATGCACCTATTTATGGCCTGAGTCCTTAACGTCACCCTTTATCCAGCAGTAAGGGCTCACACGCAGTGATTGGTCGGCATATGCCACCTGCCGATTAACACCAGAAACAACACACATGGTAGAAAATACAAAAATAATTTGTTCCGGCGGTATGGGTGCACGCCAAATTCTAAATTATCGCCAGGGGGCATGCTAGCCTGGCAGTAGTCTCATTTTGGCGTGTGCTGCACGCAAGTAGAGCCTACCACGCTTTTGTAAATGGGCTCCTAAGGTAGTGATAGAGAGAGGAGATCTGGAAATGCAACAGAGTGAGATAAATAAGAAGTCAACGGAAGAAAATGCAGAAGAGAGACTCAGAGGTAGAAGATTTAACAGATGAGCTACTAGCCTATTTGGAAATAGACTTTGGAAATAGATCTTCTTGAACTTATCTAAACTTACATCTTCCCAACTGTAAAGGAATCAAGTACAAAACATATTATGCATCCAATTTCCCTGTTATAGGCAGCAAGCTCTGGAATACCTTGCCAAGGTCGATTCAAATAGTCAATGGCCTTTTACCCTACTGGAAGCTGCTGAAAACTCACCTTTTCAAGCAAGCCTACACATATGACGACTTAAATTAGAAATCCATCTGAGATACCTGGATATGACTACTTGACAGAATTAATTATGTTTTTTATCCTTTTGAATTCATCCCTCTTCGAACCATTATTATACATTCTTCCTTATTCACAACACATTACCCCTACTTGCACCCGCTTCCTGTTCCCTACCTCTACCACCTTCCTCCCTTATCCTTTTATTGTCCACGTCTTTATATACATCCAGACTAAAAAGCATAGTTAAGTGATAGGGCATTCTATTGATATCACACAAATTAGTTGAATACAATACTATGCAGCAAAAATTATTACTGAGAGAATTTTACTAATGAGAACAGAGAGCCAGGGAAAAAGAGAAAAATAACTCCTCCAAGGAAAAAACGCATTGAAGAAAAAGTAAACTCAGTGCAAGCAGAAGTGTCTTTGATAGATGGGCAACTAAAAGGATCAAGATCACCAATCATAATGAAAAAGATCCAAAACATCATACTGAATCAAGCTTCATTAATGGAGAAAGACCTTAAATTCACATGCTCCAATAATAAACTGAAAGTAACAACTGAAGCACAAAAACTATGAAAATACAGTGTGAAGAAAACAAAAAAAAAAGCAATATAAAAATAAACCTATGGGAAGCACATCTAGGTTGTGACCCTAAATGTGGGTTTTGTGACCCCATTTATGGTCCCGACCTACAGTTTGGGAAGCTCTCATCTAGAAATAACATCACATTTATTGGTCTTTACTATTCAATAGAAGGATAAAGGGGTTAAGTCTATATCATCAGTTCACATTTATACATTAAGAAATAAATCCCTGCAGAGTTCTTTTGGGATAAAATCAAACAATGGGATACAGATAGTCCTGCTTTTTCCTTTTAAGAACATTGGGATAACATCAGTACTACTGTTTTAGATGAATTAGCTCCACTAAAACTAAAATTTTGACAACAAAGAAGTTCAACCCATGGTTTGATGAGGTGGGGTTTTTTTTCTGTTTGGTTTAAAGCAAAAACATCTCTGCAGGTTTTTAGAAAGAGCATGAAGAGTATGGTATTAGGACAAAGTTTGGAAATCTAGGATGAAGTGGTGAAGTGCAGTTACAATATATAAATCATTTTTAAAGGATAAACTGAAAGAGTTTTATTGTAAAGAAAAAAAATATTTTAGCTTGGTAAATTTTTACAAGGACCCTAAGAGGGGCATAATCGAACGCGAACGCCTATCTCCATGGGCGTTTATCTCCGAGAACGGGTCCGTGAAGGGGCGGGCCGAACCGTATTTTCGAAAAAATGGATGTTTTTGAGCTGGGCGTTTGTTTTTTTTAGCGATGATTTCTGTTTTCTTCACATGAGAGAATAGCCTACCAACTACCAATAACGTGAGACTGTAACACAAGCTAATGAAATCATGGAGCCCAATACCCTACACCCACCACAATGCAATGCTGATGTAAACATAGTAAACATAGTAGATGACGGCAGAAAAAGACCTGCACGGTCCATCCAGTCTGCCCAAGAAGATAAATTCATATGTGCTACTTTTTTATTTGTACTGTCCTCTTTAGTGCACAGACCATATAAGTCTGGCCTGTTGGATTATTTGTAGTAAATAATTAGCAGATTTTAGTATACACAGCTTCAGCTTTAGAAATGTTAATTTCTTTCTTCATCTCTCTCATACACCCCAGAATAATTCACTGCTGAGTCACTTTAAAGTTGAAGTAACAAAACATCTGTTTACTCACAGTTTGTAGTTAGATTATAATCAGACAGGCTTATATATACATAATACTATACATTTGGATTATCAGCTCTTTCCATGTGCTTAGATGGTAATGGATGCTCACACCACCATAGATCCTCTCAGGTTAGGAGAGATCATGAGCTCCATGTGCTGTGTCTAACCCCCACAGGAAGTTGCATGGGTGTGACCTCTCTAAGTAATTCACATCAGAGGTCACAGAGTAATCACAGAGAAATAATAGGTGACAGGCAATGCATGTAAAATACAATACATTCCAACAAACCCCTTCTCATGCATAACTGTCATGCAATTATTAATTCACACAAAGTCCAAGCTTTATTCGCAGATTCACAAAATGTTCTCTGGGTAACGGTTTGGTCATGATGTCAGCTGTCATCTCACTGGTGTGACAATAGTCTAGACTGATGACCCCTTCTTTCGCCAACTCTCGCACGTTGTGGTATTTCGTTGCGATGTGCTTGGTGCGTGACTGAACCTTGTCATTCTGTGACAGTCGGATGCAGCTCTGATTATCTTCCATTATCTGGATTGGTCTCTGTTCAGCTATTCCAAAATCCAGCAAAAGTTTTTCAATCCACATCAGTTCTCTGCATGCTTCTGATACAGCCACATATTCAGCTTCTGTAGAAGACAGACTCACAATACTTTGTTTATGACTGGCCCATGAAATTTGTACATTTCCATACATAAACACATATCCACTTGTGGATTTATAATCAGAATGATCCCCTGCCCAATCTGAATCACAGTAACATATTAGTTTTGGATTACTATTGGCTGAAATCTTTAATTTACAATCAATGGTACCCTTTAAATACCTTACCATCCTTTTAACTGCAGTCCAATCTGATTTGGTAGGTGAGCTGACCCTTCTGCCTCAAAATTCCTACTGCATTTGCTATATCAGCCCTGTATGTGGTAGTTAGATATAAAAGCTTACCTATGGCTGATCTATATTGGATGTTATCTGGTAAAGGTTCTCTTACTGTTTCATCCTTCAGAAAATCAGTGATCATGGGAGTGCTTACAACTTGGGCATCTTGCATACCTAAACTTTCAATAAGCTCATTTATTTTCTGCTTCTGGCTTAGAAGATAAGAACCATCATTTTGTTTCTCAATTTCTATACCAAGATAGTATGACACATTACCAAGTTCTTTTATCTCAACATTCAGGTTTAAATATTTTACAATGTCCTTGTACTCTTGCTCACTTTCGCTTGCAATGAGCAGATCATCAACAAAAGCTAAAATGTATGCATATTGTCCATTTCTGCACCTAGTGTACAAGCATTTATCTGCTTCACCTTGCTTAAATCCTAAATTTGTCAATATTTCATGCAATTTGTCATTCCAACATTTTGCACTTTGCTTTAATCCATAAAGACCTTTGTTTAATTTACACACTAGCTGTCTTTGTTTTGTATTTATGAAACCTGTTGGCTGTTCTATGTACAAGTCTTCAGTTATATCTCCATGAAGAAATGCTGTTTTCACATCAATGTGGTTGACTTGCATGCCTTTTGAGACTGCAATGCTCAGAAGTGTTCTAATTGTCGTGTGTTTCACTACAGGTGCAAACACTTCATCAAAATCTTCTCCATATTTTTGAAGATATCCCTTTGCGACTAATCTGGCTTTATACCTTTCCACTTTTCCTTGTGCATTCCTTTTTAACTTGAATACCCATTTGCATCCTATAGCTTTCTTGCCAGGAGGTAATTTTGTAAGAATCCAAGTCTTATTTTTATGCAATGCATCAATTTCTTCTTGTGCAGCTTTATGCCATTCAGCAGCTTCTTCTGCTGGCATTTTCTCAATCTCATCCCATGTTAAGGGCTCTTGAGCTTCTGCTGACTTTGTTAGGTAAGACAGTCTTGGGGGTGGAACACCTTTGTTTTCCCTGGATGAGCGTCTGACAACAGGTTGGTCTGACCTTTCCGCATCCTCTAAATCTGAGAGTCCTTCTCCAATTGATTCCCCTTCTCCAACTGTACTGTCTTCTGCAATGATCCTTTCTGTGTCTGCTTCCTCTGCCTGTTCCTCATTAGATACAGATGAGTTGCTTTCAGACATCTGCCTTGGTATGGCATTTATATACACTGGCATGTCTATTATGGTTCTAGTTTCATATTCTGGATGATAAGGCTCATCTGGATAATCCAGCCTTTATCAACCCTTTTGTTTTCATCAAAATATGTAACATGTCTTATGCCAACAATGCCAGTTTTCAGATTCAAAATTCTATATGCTTTGTGTCCTGGAGCATAGCCAACTAAAATGCCCCTTTCTGTTGTGGAATCCAGCTTATGCCTTCTTTGCTTTGGTACATGAGCATATGCTGTACTTCCAAATGTTCTTATGTGTGACAGGTTTGGCTTCCTACCATGCCATGTCTCATGTGGTGTGCGCTCAGCGCCTTTAGTTGGCATTCTGTTTTGTAGGTACACTGCTGTGAGAATGGCTTCCCCCCATAGTCTTTTAGGGAGATTGCTATCTGACAGCATACATCTGGTCATTTCCACAAGTGACCTAAATTTTCTCTCTGCAACAGAATTTTGCTCTGGTGTATAAGCTACTGTTGTGATATGCTGAATGCCTTCTTGTTCTAGAAATGTGCGCATGCTTTGTGAAGTGACTCACCACCATTGTCGGTCTGAAGAACCTTTGGTTTTCTTTCAAATTTATTGCTCACCATGGCTACGTATTTCTTCAGCATGTCTGTGACTTGACTTTTTTCTTTCAGCAAATAGGCCACACATTATCTAGAGAAATCATCCAAGAATATTAGCACAAATCTGTTATTTCCCAATGATGGGATATTAAACGGTCCACATAAGTCACTGTGTATTAAGTCCAGCACTTTATTACTCCTATTTCCTGTGTATGCAGGAAATGAGGGTCTCACACCTTTTTGAGTAACACAGTCTATGCATTTCTCCATTTTACCAGTATCTGCACTTATCTGAATGCCAGTGGCTAGTTGCCCACTGTGAAGATCCTGGATCACCTTAAAATCACGATGTCCCAGGCGGCGATGCCAGATTTCCAGACTACATTTACCATCATTCTTCCTTACTTGCGCCAGATGTGAGGCTTCACCTGAAATGCTCAGTTTATAAATATCATTATGCATAAAAGCTTCAGCATACACTTCATCATTTTTAGAGATTGTGCACTTACTGTTTTCAAAATGAATCACAAATCCCTTCTTATCTAATGTAGATACACTAAGCATATTGCAAACTGCTTGGGGAATATACAAGACATCACTTACAGGAATTTCTTTAACTTCATTAGACACTTTGCATTTTAGGAATCCAATGCCTTTTGCTTGGATCTTAGCAGTCCCTGCGTTTGCAGTATTAAGAATACCTTCTTCTGGACACATTTCCTGAAAGAAATCCTTACAATTGGTTAAATGGCATGTGCTCCCCGAATCCAAAATCCAAGTACTTTCATTTGAATTATTATTTACCATAGTCAAAGATTTTTCTGCCATTAGAAAGCTCTTATGTTTATTATTGTCCTTCATACATTTCCTGGTTGGAGAATTCTTTTGTTCCATTGGCTTAGGTGAGCTAGAGGGGGTGTTTTGTGTTTCCTTACACCATTTAGATACATGTCCCTCCTTTCCACATGAATAGCAAATCAGCTTGCCCTTGGGTGGAGTTTTCCCATAGCTCCGCCTTCCTCTGTTCTTTGCCAAGAAATTTGTTTCATTTCTCTCTGACTGACTTTGAGAACACTTCTCCTCAGAATCATTTATTATGCATTCCTGCCTTAGTTTTGATGTTGCCTGTTCAAAAGATTGCCCTTCAATGGCTTCATTTACAGACCTAAAAACATCAAACTTCTTTGATAGTGAGGTAAAAAGAAATGCTCTTTTCAATGCATCACACATGGGAATTCCAGAAAGTTCTAACTTTTGAAATGAAGACATAAGATGCATAATGTGATCATTACATTTACTTTTATCCCTTAATTTGGTTTCATTCAACTCTGCCAACCAAATTGGTTGCTGCTTTGCATATGTAGTTGCATACATAGTTCTCAGTTTATATAAAATGTCCTTTGGTGTATCTTTTCCCTCCACCAATATGGCTTGTTTCTCTGAGAGAGCTTCCAAAAACATGCACTTCACATAATAGTTTGCATTGTCCCATTCAGCCATATTTTCAGCTGTTCTGTTTTGGTCTAAGCATATATTTAATCTTTTTGCTTGAAGGAGACATATGAATCTTAGTTCCCACTGCTGATAATTAAATTCAGTTAATTTAGGCACCTTGAGAGAGTAGAAAAATGGTGAATTTCCTCCCTCAGCCATTTTCTTAGCCTTGCCTGCTGTTTGGTGTGTGGGGGGAGAGAGAGACAGACTGAATCTTTCTTTTAAAACTTAAGAGAAAAATGTGGCTTTTTTTTTTTTTTACTGCCTGGTAATATTTCTCCTTTTTCAATTCCTGGACTGGGCCCATAACCCTTTTGTTGGATTATTTGTAGTAAATAATTAGCAGATTTTAGTATACACAGCTTCAGCTTTAGAAATGTTAATTTCTTTCTTCATCTCTCTCATACACCCCAGAATAATTCACTGCTGAGTCACTTTAAAGTTGAAGTAACAAAACATCTGTTTACTCACAGTTTGTAGTTAGATTATAATCAGACAGGCTTATATATACATAATACTATATATTTGGATTATCAGCTCTTTCCATGTGCTTAGATGGTAATGGATGCTCACACCACCATAGATCCTCTCAGGTTAGGAGAGATCATGAGCTCCATGTGCTGTGTCTAACCCCCACAGGAAGTTGCATGGGTGTGACCTCTCTAAGTAATTCACATCAGAGGTCACAGAGTAATCACAGAGAAATAATAGGTGACAGGCAATGCATGTAAAATACAATACATTCCAACATGGCCAGCACTATCCCCGCCTCCCAACCACCAGCCCCGGCACAGACCGTACAAGTCTGCCCAGCACTAGTCCCGCCTCCCAACCACCAGCCCCGGCACAGACTGTATAAGTCTGCCCAGCACTAGCCCCGCCTCCCAACCACCAGCTCTGCCACCCATTCTAGTCTAAGCTCCTGAGGATCCAGGACTGACCCTGTGACCCTGTACTGCACCCGAGAGCCACATCTGACCCAGGGAAAGGCTGTGAGAGGATCAAACACATTCTGCTGTCATGGAGGTGGGTACGGCATTTGAGGCTGGCATACAAGCTGGGAAAAAAGTTTTTAAAGTGGGGTTTTTTTGGTGGGAGGGGGTTAGTGACCACTGGGGGAGTCCGGGGAGGTCATCCCCGATTTCCTCCAGTGGTCATCTGGGCAGTTGGGGCACTTTTTTGGGACTTGTTCGTGAAAAAAAGGGTCCAAAAAAAGTGACCCAAAATCGCGGTAAAACGCCTTTTTTTCGATTATCAGCTACAGACGCCCATCTCTCCTTGGCTGATAACCATGCCCCAGTTCCGCCTCCGACACCCCCTCCCCGTCAACTTTATTCGTTTCCGCGACGGAGTGCAGTTGGAAAAGCCCAAAATCGGCTTACGATTATACCGATTTGGGTGCCTTTGCGAGAAAAATGCCTATCTCCCAATTTGGGTCGAAATATAGACATTTTTCTCTTTTGATTATAAGCTGGTAAGGCTATTACAGAACCTTCTGCTTCTACAAAATCTGCAAGTATGCTGGCCGAATATTTAAAAGTAAGGTTCAAAAATTCTGCCAAGAATTAGAAAAACTTTTTCATTCAAATTAGATATGTCCTGTAATGAAGGAGTTCCATCAGATAGAATTTAGGATGTTTCTAGATTGCCAACTTTGAAATTGATTAGTATTCTCTTTATTAGATACAATTCAACCATCTGTACTTTGGATTGTTAAAGACATTTCCTCCTTTTTTTCTGGAATGCCTTAGGATATGGATTTCTGACATGTTAGTATATGGAAACTTTCCACAGTTCCCCTTATTTATAAAAATATGGAATAATATGTAACTGCTCAATTACAACTATATTTGGAAAAGCATAAGCTATTACATTTTTCACAGTTGGGGTTTTGTGGAGAATATAATACTGAAACTGCTATTGGGACACTATGGGCTGAGGGAAGATCTCTGCTGAGTCAAGGGCACAGGACAATTCTGTTATAGTTTGATTTGTCTTGTGCCTTTGACTTAGTTGACCATGACATAGTGTTGCCTGCTCTCAGTACATTTGTAGTAGGAGGTAATGTGTACTGGATTGGTTTGGAGGTTTCCTAAGGAATTGTTCCTATTGCGATCAATATATTAATACTAAGTTCAATTTTTGAAAAGAAAATTCTGGGGTCCCACAAGGGACCCCATTGTCCCCTTCATTTAATGTCCTAATGAGTTCCTTGGGACATTATTTAAGTCAAGCAGGGTTTAAATCTTTCAGTTATGCTGATGATATCTCTGTATTGATACCAGCTACAAAATCAGTAGAGGTAGCATCTAAACAGGTAGCTGATTGTATTGAGATAATGGAGATATGGATAAGATCTCATTGCTTAAAACTTAACAAAGAAAAAAACAAAATTCTTAATGATAAGATAATCATCAGAAATTTGGAATTACATCTTGAAATTGAGTAATGCTAGTTTTAAGTTTTAGGCCAGTTTCAAAGTTTTGGGCATTAGGATGTCCAGTTCTTTGTCTCCAGAGGTATGTTGACACCTCTGGCATTCAGATTTGTGGTTCAAAAGTTTAATATTAGGGCAGCTTAATTATTGTAATATAATTTATCTGGGTTGCTCAAAATTTTGTATTCAAATTACAGAAAATATAAAACACCGTAGCCAGATTAATATTCTCTGCACTTGTTAGAGAGTGGGTTACTCTTCTGCTGATACACTTGCACTGGTTACCAATAGAGGCTCAGGATGAGTTTAAATTATGTGTAACGATTTTTAAGATTCTTCATGGTATTACTCCATTTTATATATTAGAATTTATAGGCTTTCCTAATTTCCTATTTCCTGAATTTCTAGGAATCCTCTATTATAACACTATCCTAGTTTAAAGAATGTTTGTTTGAATTCTTTTTTTTCCCACCATCTTTTCTTATCTGGCAGCTCAGGTTTGAAATAAATTGATGTTCAGCTAAGAACTGTAACCATCTATGGTCAATTTAGAAAGTTTAATAAAAATATTTTTTGTTTCAGAAATGTCTATCTTGTTAATTGATATGTGTTACTACTTGCAATTCCTCAGGATTTGTCTGAGTTGCTCTTTTTTTGTAATCTGCATAGAACTCTGGTTGTTACAGACTATAAGAATAAACTGTAATATAATGTAATGTAATGTTTGTAGAGGACTTGAAGCTCTATAATTCCTATAACCACCAATTAGCGAAAGAACTCTGTGTAGTGAAAAGCTTCTCAGATGACATCAGAATGACTTTAGGCATGGGTAAATATGATAAAGCAATATTCCGAGAGGAAAATTGAGCAAAACTGAAAAGCATCTCTATGACTGATGACTATGACATAAAGGAACTTGAACAGGAAGGTATATAAATAACTAGGATTAGAGGAAGGAGCCACAATCTAGCACAAATCACTGAAGGAAAAGATAAACAAACAATATGACTGTAGATTAAAATCAGTATTGAAAAGTGCACTGAACATCACGGAATTAGATACAAGTCATTAATCAGCTTACAACTCTCGTACTCTCTTACAGCTGGAACTGTAGACTGGCCTCTTAAAGTTATTGAAAAACTGGATATGCAAAACATTTATGACAAATTAGTGTATGCAAAGACTACGTTCCTCAAGCCAAAGAAGGAATGGGCCACATAGAGAGAGATTATACATTGGGGAGTACTAAACAGCTTCAACAGAACCACATATGGAAAACGTAGTATGAAAAATGCAGAATCTGTCTCTGTCATTAAACTTGCACAAGCATTCTGATGAGTAGAAGGAATAAGTAATAATCCAATAGCACACAAAGGGAAGAAAACAGCTGAATTTGCAAAACAAGAGAAATAGCCTTTTAATAAGTTAGATCAGTAGACAAGGAAAAACAAGTAGCAACTGAACAAATACAGGTGGAAATAGAAAATGTTATTCTGTGAGCCATATGTTGATTAAAACTTGGACCCGTGAATGGTTAAAGAGAAATGAACTGAAACTAAAGGATGAGAGATTGACACTTGTAGCCCAGGATAGTGGATTACAGACAAGATAGTTCAAAGTAAGAAAATAAAAAATGGAGAAGATAAACATATTTAGATTCCGTAAGAAAGTGCTGAAAAAGTTACTCATCTCATAGCTGGCTGCAAAGTTCCGATAGTAGAAAATCTCTATACAGAAATGCACAATAAGGTGTCACATCTCATCCATTGGAATCATTGGAAACATTAAAGCATTGATGTATCCGAAAAGTACTGGGATCATGACCTGAACATATTTATAGAAAATGATGAAGAGGTAATGATCACCTGGAACTTTCCAATTCCAGATTAATAAAAAAAAATCAATGCAGAAAAATCAGACACCATGGTAAAGGAGAAAAACATTGGAAAGATATTGGGCCTGATATTCAAAGTGATTTCAGCAGTACCATGTACCATGTGCTGCCACGGGAGGTTACAGCAGGCATTTCCTGAGGCTGTACTTCTGCCCCCAATGACCCATTGGACCACCAGGGAGCAGAGGTAGGCCTGAGGGGCCTACCTAGACTTCCAGAGGGGGGGGGGGGGGTTAGGGTCACATTGTGGGGATGGGGGATTCATAAGTGGTGTGGGCTGGGGAAGATTGGGAAGGAAGGAAGCAGGCTTTCTGGAAGGTTGGGAGAGGAATCTCAGCAGTAAATAGATTTCAAAAGTTATACTGGTCCTGGCTGATATTCAGCAGGGGCCCACATATGCTCTGGAGGCCAGCCTACCAAAAATTAGCCCCCAAATATTCAGTGCCAGTGTGCTGTTCTAGGATAAGTGAGGTGACAAAGTTTCCCAAGTAAAAACTTTACCAGTAGACTCTCAATTCTCAATCATAGCAAATAAAGAAAATCAACTTACAGTTCAGTTGCTTGGACAGAATTGTTGCCATCTGCATATAGAGTCTCTATCTAGCTACCTCAGAGCAAGGTAATAGCCAGAACCTCAGCCCAGCTGAGAGGTAAAGCTCCAATATTCAAAAAGGAAAATGACCTTGGAAAATGTGGGAAATGGTGAAGAAGTTTGATAGAATCACAGAAGATTAAGGAGGAATTATCCCCTAGAACAGCTGCTGATCAAAAAGGCATGCTAGGAAGACTGGGACTCTCACAGAGCCCCCAGGGGGAGAGAGGGAGGCTGGCCCTAGCTCAGAGCTAACAGCCAATAGGGAAAACACACAAGGTGTCAATCAGAAGATACAGCAAACCAGTAGACAATACTATCTATTACTCAGACAATGCAATTGAATACAAATAATACACTAAATATATATAACAATGCACCCTGTGTCCATGAACATGGGGGCAGAAAAGCCAGTGCCCACACATTGCCCAGAACTGAATATTGGGGACTAATCTAGCTGGCAATGGTAAGCGTTTAAAAATATACTGATTGCCGCAGGATGACGATTGGAGGGAATGATTATAAAGGCATCAGTTCCAAGTGATTATTCTATGAATCAGGTGGAGAGGGACAAGTTCTTTAAATACTGATAAATATAGTCAGAAAATGTATCGGAAAGATTATTATTATTATTAGCATTTGTATAGCGCTACCAGATACAAAAATATTTCCACTGATTGTACTTTATTGTACTGTATTTTACTTTACTCAGTTCTAATGCCTAATGAAATAAGATTTATTGCTAAACACATACAAAGGTTAAATACAGAAAAATGTTGGGGCCGATATTTAAAGACACTTATAAGTGTGGTGTTTCTCAGGGTTCTATTTTTTCCTCTTTATTGCTCAATTTATTCCTTAGGCATCTTGCCACCCTCATTCAAAGTTTCTCTATACCTGCCTATATTTATACCGATGATATTCTTCTCTTGTTATATACTAATGCAGTCTTACCTTGTTTCTCTCCAGTCTTGTTTGAATGTTGTTGCTCACTGGTTAACGTTGCATCACATGGTTCTTAATCCTTGGATCACTGGTCATTTCACTGCCCCCTCCCAGTATCTTCACCTTCTAGGCGCAAAGATTAGTCCTGTTTCTTCATTTTGATATCTCAGTGTGACGCTTAACTCCCAGTTAACGTTTGAGCTTCACATTTCCTCCCTTTTGCAATTTGGTTTCTTTGTATTATGGCAGTTGTGTTGTGTACACAAATTTTTTCAACCATGATTCTTTCCACGCTCTAGTAGTCACTTTGCTCATTTCAAAACTTGATTACTGTAACATCAATCTTTGCTGGTTTACCACGCATAGCACTGAAAAAATTTCAAACACTTCAAAATATAGCTATCCATTTAGCTTGTCATGCCAGGAAGTATGACTTGGTTTCCCCGCTTTTTAAAAATCACCATTGATTGTCTGTACAGTTCCACATTCAGTATAAAGTACTTTTTCTTGCTTTTAAGAGTTTTTGACTTCCCATCACACCTGTCTTCCTTTACTGTACCTTACGCTCTATCACAGCTTCTTTGTTCCTTTAATGACCATTGTATTTTGCTTCCTGGACCTAGATTGGCTAGGCATGAACATACCAGAGTGCCTTCTATTTTTTGGCACCTGCAACCTGGAATTCTCTCCCCTTGGATATTCACTGTGAATTGTCCCTCCCTAAATTTAAAATGGCAGTCAAAGCTTGGCTTTTTAAGCAGGCATTCGATGACTAGTGATTGGTGGTCCTGCTCTTGTCCCAGCCTGTTTGTGCCTTTTCCTTTCTCCCCATTTCTTCTAGTTGCTCCTCATGTTTGTTTCCCATTTGGTTGTAATGAGTTTGTTTGTTTTTTGTTTGCTTCTGTCTGCTCCCACACTATTCTATTTTAATTGTAGTTCTTTTCCAATTTTTGTTAGTTTTATTTTATAAACCTCGTGGTTCTGTGTTTTAGTCAAAGCAATATAGCAAATGCAAATAAAGAATAATGTTAGGACAGCAAAAAGACTGTTATAAGCCTGGCTACTGATCCAGTTAGTGGTCTGATTATAGCGACTAACCGATAGCATGGCGCTGAATTTCTGTTTTAATCTTGGTGGCTTGTTTTTTACATAAATGCTGACTGCCATAGTTCAGTATAGCCACATTAAATTCAGGTATAGATTAAAGACCTAACCTTTGAGCATGGGTTACAGTAAGATTATTAAAGAGGTCTTTTTTTATTTTATTTTTATTCCTTTATGTATTATACAACTCTAAAAGAGATGATACAGAAACTGGAAAATAACAACTTAAATCAATTATCCATATTAGCATTAAACAGAAATGAATATTACACCTTCGACCTTTATAAGTAGGCAAATCTGATTCAAGAAAATGAAAATAAAGTTAATCATATAATGACTTAGGAAATAATATATTAGTTACTGCTATCCATCCTGCCTCCTCCAGCCTATCATACAGTGTGCTATCTGTTAGTTAACAGTTACATTTATCTCTTCTTTAGATAACAAAAACTCTTCTGTTTAGGATCAAAGTATTGAAATTGCTTAGTTTGGAACAATATTCGACATATACAAGGAAATTTAAGTACAAAATTAGCCCCTAAAGCTAAAGTCCTCAGGCGCATGGCCAAAAAAGCCTTGCGCCTTTTCTGCGTTTCTCTGGACAGATCAGAATAAATTCTTATTTTAGATCCTAAAAATAGAGAGTCCAAATGTCTGAAAGAAAGTTTCAAAACAGCATTTTGATCCATCTCCAGGGCAAAGGAAACCACCACAGTAGTTCTCTGAGTGATAACTTCTAGTGAGGATTCTAAAAGATGTCAAGTTCATGGCGTCTCCTGTTTGTGGTTGAGAAATTCCACCAACCAATTTTCTACTACTTTGTAAATATTGTACCCAAACTATAGGAGGCAGGGAATCGCTTGGCATCCCTAAAATTTCAACCAAACAACGAAAAGTAAAGTTTCTTTCCCTAATTGAGACTTGTCCCAAGGTTTCCAGTGTTTGTAATTTTTCCCCTAGTTGTTTCACCTCAGTGGATTGTTGGGCAGTTGTCTGTGCATGAATAAGGACTGCTTCAGACAATATCTTAATTTCAGCAGTATTTTTAGTAGTCAATAGTTGCAAAGAAGAGTGTAAAGTAAAAGTCAAGTCCCAAAGTGAGTCCATTGTCACTATGGCAGGTTTAACTGAGGCCCCCAGAGAAAAAACAGGAGGGGGAGCATTAAGAATCTGGTTCAAAGTACTCACAATCTGTGAAGGTAATGTTTGTGCTGCAATTTTTTCTCCCACCAAACCAGTCCCATCCACTTCTCTCGGCATGGGCAAGTTCCCTCCCTGCAAGTTCGGTTCCTCTTCGCTTGGAATCCAAGCTGCAGGACTTGCTTTCGTATCTTCCCTTCCTGGCTGTGGGGGAGCCACACACTGGATGGGGCTCAAAGAAACCACGTCTACACTGCTGGCCAACTCAGAAGCGTCGGCACCGATAGCAGGGGAGGAGGCTTGTCTGGGTCTAGTCATCAGCTCAAACTGCTCCAACGTCAGCTACTGCAAAAGGTGGGTCCCGGTGGGGGTAGAAGGATAATCCCACACTTTACCTCTTCTTCGTAGTGGGTTCAGAGACCTTTCACAGCGATTGTTTGGAGTAAGTCTGTGACTCAGTATGCCGCCATCTTGAATCCATTAAAGAGGTCTTTGCTATACTGTTTCCTTGGTTCTGCTCTCTGGACCTAAAGATCAATCCAGATATCATGGATAGTAGCAATAGTGAGAAAGGGAGAGTGAATGAGAGCAAGAGTGAGTGAGTTGGAGTATGTGAAAAATGGTGGACTCCAGCCAAGCAGAGGGACTGGAAAGATGCGCCATGAAGAAAAATGTCTCACCAAAGGAGGGAAGCAAGGATCTCTCCCTGGGCAAAGGTGAGAAATTCCTATTCAAATCTAGTTTAACATCAGAAATGCTGCTACAGTGAAATTCTGTTTTTAAATCAGACTCTTTTTGGAACAGTACTGGTCGACAGCAGATAGCAGAGTCTAAGTTCATTCACCATACAGGGGACACATTAAACATAACATCTTATTGAAACACAGAGATTGTAAGTTTCTACATATTTTTTTAATCAGACCTTAATTAAAACTGCTAATTAATCTGTGTACATATTAATTTGAGCTAAATAAAAGCCATACTTTAATTCCTAAGCAAAGTTGTATTCACTGAGCACCAGAAGCGTAGCTAGGTGGGGCGTAGGGGGAGCGGTTGCTCCCCAAAACAGCTGTTTTGAAAAAATGGCACCTATGCACCCCGTGCCAATAAATGTTTGTATCTGCTCCCTCCCTCCCGAGTCATAATCTTTTCCAGTCTCTTCTGCCCATCTCTCCCGTCCGCGTGGTCACTTTTTACTTCCCTGAAGCCTTCTCCCTCCTGCGCAGCACTGCACCTGCGATTCACAGTCAGCCTTCTGCCAGCGTCGGGGCCTCTCCTCAGGCGCGTCCCGCCTACTCTATTGCAACTTCCTGTTTTCCGCAGAGGTGGGACATGCCTGAGGAGAGGCCCTGACGCAGTCAGGTTTTCAGGATATCCACAATAAATATGCATGACATTGATTTGCATATACTGCCTCCATTACATGCAAATCTTTTTCATGCAGATTCATTGTGGATAGCCTGAAAACCTGAATGGCAAGGGGGTACTCCAGGACCACCAAGGGAAACACTTCTCTAGGTCCTACTGTAATATTTATAGCATTGTCTTTTCATAGGTGGGTTAGAGCTGTTTTGGTGTGGTGTGTTTTCAGCAGTGCAATTTTTCTAGCAAAAAAGGTGCCGGTACTCAAATGCCAGGCCACCCTTCAGGGGTTGGGTGATCACTGAGGGACTTGACCCCACAATAGCCAGGCCCCCTGCAACCAGTCACAGAATCTATGACATGGCATAATTGGTGTGTAGAGCCTGAGCTCTTTCATTAAAACTTGTGGTTCATGGGTCAGTTTTAGCAGACACTGGAAAAGGTGCCCGTACTCAGTACCCCCGAGTACCCCCTCAAAAAAAGCACTGGTTTTCAGTATAGGTTGTGGGTGTCTTTTTGCAGGGGTTTATGTTATTTTACAAAGTGTCTAGTCCTATTTGAAAGTAGGCTCTTGGGCAAGGGCCACCAAAGGTCACCCAAGATAAAAATGCTCAAGACTAGGGTTCTTCACATCCTGTGGAGTCACCACACAAACAAAAGCCCATCTGATTTAAACAAGGTGTCTAGCAGTGGAAGGACTGGGTGTGCTATTCCTGAGGTGATGGTCATGATTTGAATATTTTTATTTTAAGTTAAGAAGACAGGTTGCCTGCTCTGGCCAGTCCAGGGACCTCTTCTGTGTCCTGCCTACTGATGTAACATACTGTTTCCTTGTAGGCAGGATGCAACAGAGACAGCCTGTATTAATCATTGCCTGCCACAGCCCCTGAGCAACAACACAGACACTGCTGTCTAGCTGACACCAACTGGCGCCTATTTTATAAAAGTCTGCTCCCCCTGAGATCAAAACCTGGCTACACCTCTGCTGAGCACCTCTCACATATAAAGCATAGTGTTAGGAGGGTATTCAGGTAATGCCTAATAAGGTATAAACAGGTCTTTTAACAAAATTACATTGGCTCCCCATTAAATTCAAGCTCCTAACTATGATCTTCAAAGGCCTCTATGATTTGACACCTACTTACAGTGGGGGAAATAAGTATTTGATCCCTTGCTGATTTTGTAAGTGTGCCCACTGACAAAGACATGAGCAGCCCATAATTGAAGGGTAGGTTATTGGTAACAGTGAGAGATAGCACATCACAAATTAAATCCGGAAAATCACATTGTGGAAAGTATATGAATTTATTTGCATTCTGCAGAGGGAAATAAGTATTTAATCCCTCTGGCAAACAAGACCTAATACTTGGTGGCAAAACCCTTGTTGGCAAGCACAGCGGTCAGACGTCTTCTGTAGTTGATGATGAGGTTTGCACACATGTCAGGAGGAATTTTGGTCCACTCCTCTTTGCAGATCATCTCTAAATCATTAAGAGTTCTGGGCTGTCGCTTGGCAACTCGCAGCTTCAGCTCCCTCCATTAGTTTTCAATGGGATTAAGGTCTGGTGACTGGCTAGGCCACTCCATGACCCTAATGTGCTTCTTCCTGAGCCACTCCTTTGTTGCCTTGGCTGTATGTTTTGGGTCATTGTCGTGCTGGAAGACCCAGCCACGACCCATTTTTAAGGCCCTGGCGGAGGGAAGGAGGTTGTCACTCAGAATTGTACGGTACATGGCCCCATCCATTCTCCCATTGATGCGGTGAAGTAGTCCTGTGCCCTTAGCAGAGAAACACCCCCAAAACATAACATTTCCACCTCCATGCTTGACAGTGGGGACGGTGTTCTTTGGGTCATAGGCAGCATTTCTCTTCCTCCAAACACGGCGAGTTGAGTTCATGCCAAAGAGCTCAATTTTTGTCTCATCTGACCACAGCACCTTCTCCCAATCACTCTCAGCATCATCCAGGTGTTCACTGGCAAACTTCAGACGGGCCGTCACATGTGCCTTCCGGAGCAGGGGGACCTTGCGGGCACTGCAGGATTACAATCCGTTATGTCGTAATGTGTTACCAATGGTTTTCGTGGTGACAGTGGTCCCAGCTGCCTTGAGATCATTGACAAGTTCCCCCCTTGTAGTTGTAGGCTGATTTCTAACCTTCCTCATGATCAAGGATACCCCACGAGGTGAGATTTTGCGTGGAGCCCCAGATCTTTGTCGATTGACAGTCATTTTGTACTTCTTCCATTTTCTTACTATGGCACCAACAGTTGTCTCCTTCTCGCCCAGCGTCTTACTGATGGTTTTGTAGCCCATTCCAGCCTTGTGCAGGTGTATGATCTTGTTCCTGACATCCTTAGACAGCTCCTTGCTCTTGGCCATTTTGTAGAGGTTAGAGTCTGACTGATTCACTGAGTCTGTGGACAGGTGTCTTTCATACAGGTGACCATTGCCGACAGCTGTCTGTCATGCAGGTAACGAGTTGATTTGGAGCATCTACCTGGTCTGTAGGGGCCAGATCTCTTACTGGTTGGTGGGGGATCAAATACTTATTTCCCTCTGCAGAATGCAAATAAATTCATATACTTTCCACAATGTGATTTTCCGGATTTAATTTGTGATGTGCTATCTCTCACTGTTACCAATAACCTACCCTTCAATTATGGGCTGCTCATGTCTTTGTCAGTGGGCACACTTACAAAATCAGCAAGGGATCAAATACTTATTTCCCCCACTGTACCTACAAAAATGTATACATTTAAAACAAAGAAGAAGGTCCCTAAGATCCCTCAATGACATTGGTACCACCAACTCAACTGGAGTGCCTCTGGAAAAAAAACTTTTAACCTGACTCTTGAGGATAAAGGAGCAGAAGTATGAAATCTTTACCACAAAAACATAGACTAATATCAGATTATATATAAGTACATAAGTATTGCCATACTGGGACAGACCAAAGGTCCATCAAGCCCAGCATCCTGTTTCCAACAGTGGCCAATCCAAGTCACAAATACCCGGCAAGATCCCAAAAAAGTACAAAACATTTTATGCTGCTTATCCCAGAAATATTTTCCCCAAGTCCAATTTAATAATAGTCTATGGCCTTTTCCTTTAGGAAGCCGTCCAAACCTTTTTAAAACTCTGCTAAGCTAACTGCCTTTACCACATTTTCTGGCAACAAATTCGAGTTGAATTACACGATGAGTGAAGAAAACCTTTCACCGATTTGTTTTAAATTTACTACGTTGTAGCTTCATCGCATGCCCCCTAGTCCTATTATTTTTGGAAAGCGTAAACAGACACTTCATGTCTACCCATTCCAGTGGCGTAGCTAGGGTAGTTGACAACCGGGGCTGGTCATTTTTTAACACCCCCCCCCCCCCCCCCCAAATCCAGTACTAGGCATACCGCGAATACAAAACACTCAGGACCTATAGCGCAATTCTACCATACCATAAGCAGTCATTTCTACAAGTCACACAAGCATCTTAAACGCTACAGTGAGCACTAGAACATCAATTCACCTATTGTAAAATGAAAACAGACAGATTAGTACAGATCGTCGATCCTGCACAGTGAATGCCAACCGAAAGCCATGTCTTTTTCACGAACACAGATACACCCTAATCCACTATAGAATAAGTAATCATAAACTTTCTATTTAGACAAAAATTAAACTGAACCCCCGATGCCAGACTCTGCATACAATGCAACACAACAGAAACAGAAAATGTCCCCTAGTACTGTGCAAAATATAAAATTTGAAAAAACTAACAAATCCGATCACCACTTTACAAATTAACAAATAGAAATAAAACAAATATAGAAAATAAAATACCATTTTATTGGACTAATACATTTAGCTTTCAGAGGCCAAAACCTCCTTCCTCAGGTCAATACAGTATAGTGCTGTTATAGTATCCTATCCTGACCTGAGGAAGGGGGTTTTGTTCTCTGAAAGTTAAGTCAAAATGTATTAAAAATTAGTCCAATAAAATGATTACCTTATTTATATGTTCTATTTATAAACATTTATTAACACATAAACACAGATACAATACTATACCCTAAAGCAAAAAAATTATATATTTTATTTACAGTTTGTTGTCTCTGGTTTCTGCTTTCCTCATCTTCTTTTCACTGTCTTCCTTCCATCCAGCATCTGTTTTTGCTCTTTCTCTGAAATCCAGTGTCTGCCCTCTCTAATGTTCCTTCCATCCAAAGTCTGCCCTCTCTCTCTGCCCCTTCCATCCACCATCTGCCCTCTTTCTCTCTCCCCCTTCCACCCACCATCTGCCCTTTCTCTCTGCCCCTTCGATCCATCTGCCCTCCCTCTCCCATCCATCCAGGGTCTGCCCTCCCTCTCCCATCCATCCAGGGTCTGCCCTCCCTCACGCTCCCCCCCCCCTTCCATCCAGGGTCTGTCCCCTCTCTCTGCCCCCTCTTTTCAGCCCCCTCTTTCCACCTGCACCTAGTTCCAGTTCCAGCCCTCATCTCCCACCTGCCACCCTTTTCAGCCCTACTATCCCACCAGTCCCCAGCCCTTTTCTCCATCAGTCCTGGGCTTCAGCCCCCAGCCACTTCTCCCTGTCCCCTTTTCAGCCCCTAGTTTCAACCCCAGCCCTTTTCTCTCACCAGTCCCGAGCTTCAGCCCCAGCCAGTTCTCCCTGTCCCCTTTAAAGCCCCGAGTCCCCACAGTTTCAGCCCCTGCCCCTTTTCAGCCCCCAGTTTCAGACCCCTTCTCCCATGAGCACTTCCCTCCCCAGTCCCCTTATCCCCTCTGAGCACCCCAACCCCTCCCCAATCCCCATTCTCCCCTCTGAGCACCCCCACCCTCTCCAATCCCCTTCTCCCCGCTGAGCACCCCTCCTGTGAACTCCCCCACCCCCTCTCCAATCCCCTTCTCCCCTCTGAGCTCCCCCCCCCTGACCTAGTCCCGTCCCCCCTCCATTGAGAGCCACAGAGCCCTCTTCTCCTGCCACCGCCTGCCTTTTTCTTTTTAATCCATGCAGCCACGCAGGCAGCGCAACATTCTGGGGAAGGGGGAGCCTATTCCGAAAGGATGGGCTCCATCTTAACCAGAGTGGGACCAGGCTGCTGGCATCGGCGTTTAAGAAGGAGATAGAGCAGCTTTTAAACTAGAAATGGGGGGAAGGCCGACAGTCGCTCAAAAGAGCATGGTTCGGGATAAGGTATCTTTCAAAGATATCACCATAACAGGGAAGATAGAGTATCCTGATAGTGAGGTTGCAAAAGAGATTGTAGTAGATCGGGTATCTTTAAATAACAATAAAAATCAGACAAAAGATTGCCAATTAATACTGTCAAGTACTAAGCATGATGTACTTAGGAACAACAAACATAGTTTGAAATGTCTATATGCGAATGCCAGGAGCCTAAGAAATAAGATGGGGGAGTTGGAATATATTGCACTAAATGAAAAATTAGATATAATAGGCATCTCTGAGACCTGGTGGAAGGAGGATAACCAGTGGGACACTGTCATACCGGGGTACAAATTATATCGTAGTGATAGGGTGAATCGGATTGGTGGAGGGGTAGCATTGTATATTAACGAGAGCCTTGAATCAAATAGATTGAAAATTCTGCAGGAAACAAAACACTCCTTGGAATCACTGTGGATTGAAATTCCATGTGCAAAGGGGAAAAGGATAGTGATAGGAGTGTACTACCGTCCGCCTGGCCAGGACGAACAGACGGATGCGGAAATGTTAAAGGAAATCAGGGACGCAAACAAACTGGACAACACAATAATAATGGGGGATTTCAATTACCCGCATATAGACTGGGTTAATGTAACATCTGTACATGCAAGGGACATAAGATTTCTTGATGAAATCAAGGACAGCTTCATGGAACAGCTAGTTCAGGAGCCGACAAGAGAAGGAAAAATACTAGACTTAGTCCTTAGTGGTGCTCATGATCTAGTGCAGGGGGTAACGATACGAGGGCCGCTTGATAACAGTGATCATAATATGATCGGTTTTGATATTGGCATTGAAGGAAGTGAAACTAGGAAATCAAGTACGCTAGCGTTTAACTATAGAAAAGGTGATTACGACAAAATGAGAAAAATGGTGAAAAAAAGACTGAAAGGAGCAGCTCGCAGAGTAAAAAACTTGCATCAGGCGTGGATGCTGTTTAAAAACACCATCCTGGAGGTTCAGGACAAATATATTCCACGTATTAGAAAAAAGGGAAAAAAGACTAAACGTCAGCCGGCGTGGCTAAACAGTAAGATAAAGGAAATCATTAGAGCCAAAAAACAATCCTTCAGAAAGTGGAGAAGAGAACCAACTGAAAGTAACAGGATAGATCATAAGGAATGCCAAGCCAAATGCAAAGCGGAGATAAGGAGGGCAAAAAAGGACTTTGAGAAGAAATTAGCGTTGGAAGCAAAAATACATAGTAAAAATTTTTTTAGATACATTAAAAGCAGGAAACCGGCCAAAGAGTCGGTTGGGCCGCTGGACGAAAATGGTGTTAAAGGGGCGATCAAGGAGGACAAAGCCGTAGCGGAGAAATTAAATGAATTCTTTGCTTCGGTCTTCACCGAGGAGGATTTGGGGGGGACACCGGTGCCGGAAAGAATATTTGAAGCGGGGGAGTCGGAGAAACTAAACAAATTCTCTGTAACCTTGGAGGATGTAATGGGTCAGTTCAGCAAGCTGAAGAGTAGTAAATCACCGGGACCTGATGGTATTCATCCCAGAGTATTAATAGAACTAAAAAATGAACTTGCGGAGCTACTGTTAGAAATATGCAATCTGTCCCTAAAATCGAGTGTAGTACCGGAAGACTGGAGGGTAGCCAATGTTACTCCGATTTTTAAGAAGGGTTCCAGAGGAGATCCGGGAAATTATAGACCGGTGAGTCTGACGTCGGTGCCGGGCAAGATGGTGGAGGCTATTATTAAGAATAAAATTGCAGAGCATATACAAAAACATGGATTGATGAGACAAAGTCAGCACGGATTTAGTGAAGGGAAGTCTTGCCTCACCAATCTAATGCATTTTTTTGAGGGGGTAAGCAAACATGTGGACAATGGGGAGCCGGTTGATATTGTATATCTGGATTTTCAGAAGGCGTTTGACAAAGTGCCGCACGAAAGACTCCTGAAGAAATTGCAGAGTCATGGAATCGGAGGTAGGGTATTATTATGGATTAAGAACTGGTTGAAAGATAGGAAGCAGAGAGTAGGATTGCTTGGCCAGTATTCTCAGTGGAGGAGGGTAGTTAGTGGGGTCCCGCAGGGGTCTGTGCTGGGTCCGTTGCTTTTTAATGTATTTATAAATGACCTAGAGATGGGAATAACTAGTGAGGTAATTAAATTCGCCGATGACACAAAATTATTCAGGGTCGTCAAGTCGCAGGAGGAATGTGAACGATTACAGGAGGACCTTGCGAGACTGGGAGAATGGGCGTGCAAGTGGCAGATGAAGTTCAATGTTGACAAGTGCAAAGTGATGCATGTGGGTAAGAGGAACCCGAATTATAGCTACGTCTTGCAAGGTTCCGCGTTAGGAGTTACGGATCAAGAAAGGGATCTGGGTGTCGTCGTCGATGATACGCTGAAACCTTCTGCTCAGTGTGCTGCTGCGGCTAGGAAAGCGAATAGAATGTTGGGTGTTATTAGGAAGGGTATGGAGTCCAGGTGTGCGGATGTTATAATGCCGTTGTATCGCTCCATGGTGCGACCGCACCTGGAGTATTGTGTTCAGTACTGGTCTCCGTATCTCAAAAAAGATATAGTAGAATTGGAAAAGGTACAGCGAAGGGCGACGAAAATGATAGTGGGGATGGGACGACTTTCCTACGAAGAGAGGCTGAGAAGGCTAGGGCTTTTCAGCTTGGAGAAGAGACGGCTGAGGGGAGATATGATAGAAGTGTATAAAATAATGAGTGGAATGGATCGGGTGGATGTGAAGCGACTGTTCACGCTATCCAAAAATACTAGGACTAGAGGGCATGAGTTGAAGCTACAGTGTGGTAAATTTAAAACGAATCGGAGAAAATTTTTCTTCACCCAACGTGTAATTAGACTCTGGAATTCGTTGCCGGAGAACGTGGTACGGGCGGTTAGCTTGACGGAGTTTAAAAAGGGGTTAGATAGATTCCTAAAGGACAAGTCCATAGACCGCTATTAAATGGACTTGGAATAATTTCGCATTTTTAGGTATAACTTGTCTGGAATGTTTTTACGTTTGGGGAGCGTGCCAGGTGCCCTTGACCTGGATTGGCCACTGTCGGTGACAGGATGCTGGGCTAGATGGACCTTTGGTCTTTCCCAGTATGGCACTACTTATGTACTTATGTACTTATGTGCTGTGAAAGAAGTAAATCGCCAGCGCTGGCTTCGGGCCTTCCCTCGATGTCCCACCCTCTTGTGAGGTAACTTCCTATTTCCTCGAGGGCGGGACATCGAGAGAAGCCCCGAAGCCAGCGCTGGCGATTTACTTCTTTCATAGCACACGCAGGGCAGACGCGAAGCGCTGCCTGCGTGGCTGCACGGATTTTTAAAAGAAAAAGGCAGGCGATGGCAGGAGAGAGACGCGACGGAGCACCCCCCACCCGTGGACACCCAGGGCGGACCGCCCCCACCGCCCCGCCCTTGCTACGCCACTGACCCATTCCACTCCACTCATTATTTTATAGACCTCTACCATATCTCCCCTCAGCCATCTTTTCTCCAAGCTGAAGAGCCCCAGCCACTTTAGCCTTTCCTCATAGGGAAGTCGTCCCATCCCCTTTATCATTTTCATCGCCCTTCTCTGTACCTTTCCTAATTCCACTATATCTTTTTTTGAGATGCAGCGACCAGAATTGAACACAATATTTGAGGTGCAGTTGCAACATGGAGCGATACAAAGGCCTTATAATGTCCTCATTTTTGTTTTTCATTCCTTTCCTAATAATACCTAACATTCTATTTGCTTTCTTAGCCGCAGCAGCACACTGAGCAGAAGGTTTCAACATATCATCAACAACAAAACCTAGATCCCTTTCTTGGTCTGTAACTCCTAATGTGGATAAACACACAATAAGAACTGCTGTCAAAGAAAAATGACTATTGATAACAAATCATATACCTCAATAGCGGAAAAAGCCTCAAAAAGCTTCCAGGTCTTGAATTGATCTGAAGAAGCTACGTCGGGTCAAAAGGACCCTGCTTTCATCATAGGCACAAAAAACCGCTACTGCTTAAACTGTTTAAATTTAATTATTTTTGCTTGATTTGTATAGGTAAACTTTTACTCTAGTACTCTCATCATTAAATAAACACCACACTTATCTTAATGGTGGGTGCTTCACAGATCGCGTAAAGCGCTGAATTCTTCTCTCGCCACAAGTGCGGGGCCCCACTAATGTGGAACCTTGCATAACGTAGCTATAATTTGGGTTCCTCTTTCCCACATGCATCACTTTGCACTTGCTCACATTAAATGTCATCTGCCATTTAGACGCCCAGTCTCCCAGTTTTGGAAGGTCCTCTTGTAATTTTTCACAATCCTCCTGCGATTTAACTATTTTGAATAACTTTGTGTCATCAGCAAATTTAATTACCTCACTAGTTACCCCCATCTCTAGGTCATTTATAAATATGTTAAAAAATAGTAGTCCCAGCACAGATCCCTGGGGAACCCTACTATCTACCCTTCTCCATTGGGAATACTGACCATTTAACCCTACTCTTTGTTTTCTATCTTTTAACCAGTTTTTAATCCACAATAGGACACTACCTCCTATCCCATGACTCTCCAATTTCCTCTGGAGTTTTTCATGAGGTATTTTATCAAAAGCCTTCTGAAAATCCAAATACACAATCCAGCTTATAATCGAAAGTGATCGCCGGCTATCTTCCAGCACAAATCGGGAGATGGCCGGCGATTTTTTAAAAGAGGCGAAATCGGTATAATCGAAAGCGGCATTTTAGACAGCATCACAGCTTTCCCGTCCCTTCGCCAGCGAAAGTTCAAGGGGGCGTGTCGGTAGATTAGTGAAGGCGGGACATGGGCGGGCATGGGCGTGGCTACCAGATGGCCGGCTTTCGCCGATAATGAAAAATAAAAAGCGGCGTTAAGCAGTATTTCGCCAGGTTTACTTGGTCCTTTTATTTTCACGACCAAGCCTCAAAAAGGTGCCCCAAATGACCAGATGACCACGGGAGGGAATGGGGGATGACCTCCCCATACTCCTTCAGTGGTCACCAACCCCCTTCCATACTAAAAAAATAAAACTAAAAACCTTTTTTGCCAGCCTCAAATGCCGTACCCACCTCCATGACAGCAGAATGTGTTGTCCTCCGACAGCCTTTCCCTGGTTGCAATGTGGCTCTCGGGTGAGTGTGACACCTTTTCTGTTAGGTGCCCTGCAGAGTCACATTAGCAATGCATTGTGGTGGGTGTAGGGTACTGGGCTCTACTCCCATGGTGCTTTCCCCCCCTGCTAACTGGGTCAGAGTGTGCCCTGTTTTGTTTCCTGTTGTAGTCCATGCGGTAGTGGCCATTTTTGTAAGCCAGTTTTAGTTCCCTTTCCTGTGTTACCCACGTTAGAGAACATAGTTCTTACCTTGAATGGTGCTGAAAGAGGGCATTGTACACCATTGTGCCAGCTCTGACCTACTGCTAATCTTAGTACCAGGGGACTCTTTGCCAGTGGGGCACAACCTCTGATCTGCAGTTAACTGTGAGTAAACGTGGTTATTTCAAGAAAGGACTTTTTCAGAGAGATTAGTCTTCAGGTGTGAACTGGTGTGCCAAAGTTATACAGCAGCAATAAGTCCTAGAGGCTGTATGCAGGTCTCTGGAGCAATTTTAGTGGGTGCAGTACATTTGTGGGTAGTGGGTTTGGGGGGCTCAGCTCCCAAAGTAAGGGAGCTATGCATGTGGGAGCTTTTCTGAAGTCCACCGCAGTGACCCCTAGGATGGCTGGTTGGTGTCCTGGCATGTCAGGGGGGGCCAGTGCACTAAAAATGCTGGCTCCTCCCACGGCCAAATGCCTTGAATTTGGCTGGGGTTTGAGGTGGCCGACATAACTTTCCATTATCGCTGAAAAACAAACCCGGCCATCTCAAACCCAGCGACCTCCAAGGCATTTGGCCGGGCTAACCCGTATTATCGAAAAAAAAAGATGGCCGGCCATCTTTTTCGATAATACGGTTCCGGCCAGCTGTAGCTCCGCCGCCAACAAAGATCGCCGGCGATCTATTTGTCCGGTGATGTTTGATTATGCCCCTCCACATCAACCGGCTCGCCTTTATCCATGTTTGTTCACCCCTTCAAAGAAAGTGCCCGCCACAGCACCTGAGCAACAACACAGACACTGCTGTCTAGCTGACACCAACCGGCGCCAAAGATTGGTGAGGCAAGATTTCCCTTCACTAAATCCATGTTGGCTTTGTCTCATTAATCCATGCTTTTGAATATGCTCTGTAATTTTGTTCTTTATAATAATCTCTACCATTTTGCCCGGCACTGACGTAAGACTCACTGGTCTATAATTTCCCAGATCTCCCCTGGAACCTTTTTTAAAAATCGGTGTTACATTGGCCACCCTCCAATCTTCTGGTACCACACTCAATTTTAAGGATAAATTACATATTACTACAATAGTTCCACAAGTTCATTTTTCAGTTCTATCAGTACTCTGGGATGAATACCATCTGGTCCAGGAGATTTGCTACTCTTCAATTTGTCAAATTGCCCCATTACATCATCTAGGTCTGTAGAGATTTCATTCAGTTTCTCTGACACGTCAGCTTTGAATACCATTTCTGGCACCTGTATCTCTCCCAAATCTTTCTCAGTGAAGACCGAAGCAAAGAATTCATTTAATTTCTCCGCTATGGCTTTGTCTTCCCTGATCGCCCCTTTTACCCCTCGATCATCTAGC
The DNA here is from genome assembly GCF_901765095.1 of Microcaecilia unicolor. Lineage (NCBI taxonomy): Eukaryota > Metazoa > Chordata > Amphibia > Gymnophiona > Siphonopidae > Microcaecilia > Microcaecilia unicolor. Next base: position 508,889,605 of record NC_044032.1, read on the forward strand.
GGTCCAACCGATTCTTTTGCTAGCTTCCTGCTTTTAAGATACCTATAAAAAATTTACTATGTGTTTTTGCCTCCAACGCAATCTTTTTTTCAAAGTCCCTCTTTGCCTTCCTTATCAGTGCTTTGCATTTGACTTGACATTCCTTATGCTGTTTCTTATTATTTTCAGTCAGTTCCTTCTTCCATTTTCTGGCTATGCTTCCACAGATCAATTAAAACGTGGCTTTTTTTTCAGAAATACTATACAGAAATATCAGGAAACATGAAGGAACATGATGAACTTTTTAATCTCATGTAATCTAAACTATCATGGATTTGGAAGATCTTTCCTAGATCATATCTATACGACACCATTCAGAATAATTATGGAACATGAGACTCTATCCAGGATCTATCGACATCAAGTAGAAATGACATTGGATTATGATCTCTTTTAGAACTTACCCACACTAAGAGGGGCATTTTCAATATGACATCTTAGTCTGACTTTGCAAAACATCGAAAAAATCGATTTTTGGTCCATTAAAAAAAAATAAGTGCAAAACGTAGAGATTCATGCTATTTGCATGTAGGAGAAGCCAACATTTTTAGTAAACTGTTCCCCTCAGACATCCCAGGAGAACAATGGGGCGCCCTAGAGGGCACTTCTGTGCACTTCATAAAAATGCTTCCAGGTACACATCTCACCTTTGCACCCTTATCCTGTCCCCTGCGACCTCCAAAACCCACCAAAAACCCACTGTCCCACACTGTACACTACTAGAATAGCCCTTATGGGTGAAGGGGGCACCTATAGGGTATAGTAGGGTTTTTGGTGACTTTGGGAGGGGTCACAGTTTCCACCACAAGTGTGACAGGTAGAGGGAGATAGGGACCTGGGTCCCCCACTGTGTACTGCACTGACCACTACACTACTCTAGTGACCTGCATGCTGCTCTGATAGACCTGACTTTAACATATAATGCTGTTATAGAGGCAGGTAAGTCACATTTTGCAGGGGTGGGAGGGGGTCAGTGACCACTGAGAGTATTGGTGTGACCACCCCTGATTCCCTCCAGTGGTCTTCTGGTCATTTATGGCACATTCTTGTGCCTTATTCATTCTGAAAACAGGTCTAGACCAAAACATCTTGGTTTTAGTCCTGGGCATTTTTGTTTTGTTCCATTTTGGCTGTAAAGTGTTAGGCGTGCCCTAATCTCACCTTTGAAACACCCCCAACATGCCCCTGTCATGTCACATTGTGATTTGGATACACTGCAGATGAACTGCTTAGATTTACAAAATAGGTTAGGAAAATACCAATTTGGATGTTTTGAGAAGAAATTTGGACGTTTTTCTTTTTTGAAAATGAGCCCCTAAGTAGTCTTCAATAGGGATGGAAAAAAGGAAAACATCTTTAAAAAAAAAAAGTCTAAACTCACAGGCCCTGTTTACTAAGATGCACTAGCATTTTTAGCACATGCTAAAATTTAGCACACGCTAACGCTAGAGACACCCATATATTGCTATGGGTGTCTCTAGCATTAGCGCACGCTAAAATTGCTAGCATGCCTACAGTGTGGCTTAGTAAACAGGACCCATAATTTGCTGTTTTAATTATAGTGGAATTTGCAAAAGCCCAAATCTTTTTAAACTACTGATCAATGAGCAGTTGAGTGTTGTACGTCTTGCGGTGTAAAATATTTCATACCAGCAAGTTATACCGCTGAGATCGGTAGAATTATTATCATTGAATGCTGTGGAGATTTGGGATTTTGTGAATTTTACATCACTCCATAGTAGAGATTGGAATTGTTTGTAATTAATTATAGTGGAATCATGTCTTAGATCAGGGTTCCTCCCTATGGAATAATTTTGCAAAACTTCACAATACTATGGGGGTCTTTTAGGTAGGTGTGCTGGCATTTTTAGCGCGTGTTAAAAATAGGCACATGCTAAACGCTAAAGATGCCAATGTATTCCTATAGGTGTTTTTAGCGTTTAGCATGCACCTATTTTTAACATGCGCTAAAAATGCTAGCGCTCATACGTATAAGACCCCCTCTTTCTTGTTCATTATTACCACTTATTTTAGAAGCTGGAATTAAAATGTTTAAACATTGATTCTATTAACCACTTTATCTTTGATTATATGCATTAATGTTCTATATACCCTGATGGTTAAGTGTTGATCTAGAGCTGATTGTACTCCACCTAGAACTTGACAGTTCAGCAGATTATAAATGTCAAAATTACATTAAATAAAATTAAAATTTTGTGAGTGAGGTAGAGGAAACTGAACGAGCAGTATATGTTACTTTTGGCGTTTTGATCACAGATTGATTGTATTCGAACTCTCAGCAATATCCAGCAAATCCTAGACCCAACTGTGTAAGAGAAATAAGTGTGCTGATTATATTGATTACCATGAAATCACTATTTTCTTGCTATAGTTTTGTGCAAATTTACATCAGCACCACATTAAACACTACAGTGCTAACCAGGCTGACACCTCAGTAGGACAGCATTTTGCCAGAGCAGAGCACCGCATGAATGACTTAATGGTGAGAATATTAAAAGGAAATTTCAAAATCATCCAGGAACACAACACCTTTGATGTTAAAATGATGACATATTTTGACACCCACCAGATAGGACTTAACACAGATCTGGGTTTCCTAGCACATTATAAACCATGTTTCTTATTCACCTACTTATCACCCATCTATCTCTCCCTGTTTCTTTCCCCTCCCCTCCTACCTTTCCTCATGAGACTGTCATTGGAATGCTTTCACGTTTCACATATCTATTCTGATATATATCATCATTTGTTCATTTCGGACATTTCTGATCTGAAGAAGAAGGTATTGCCTTCAAAAGCTAATCAAAAATTTATTGAGTTAGCCCAATAAAAAAGGTATCATCTTCTTTTCTTTGTTTTGTTTTATTTCTGTATATTACCTTTATCACACCACTTCAGTGAAATCGAGTGAACTGTTTCCTTGGGGAGTATAGTGTTCTAGGCATTCATAAAGGCTAATTTAAAAATCAGAAAACCCTCATCATGGAAAATGTATGTACTATTTTTGACTAGGATTACTTTACAATCATTTTCAGCTACAGTCTTTGTACCCATAAAATGCAGTTTTATGTTTGGGACAGATCTCTAATCTCCAGTGTTTTTGCTAACCAGATTGTCAAGATAGTTGCTGTGGTTATTTCATATTAACTGAACTGCAACGGATTTACTGTAGCTGATGAAACTGAAGAGATTATGTAGCTCTGTGTACCCTGCTGAGTAAACCAAACTATGAGAAGCTTTTATTTCAGATGGAAATGGTGCCACCATGGCACCATAGATCAAAGGCATTTGATTTAAGTTGAGGTCCTTAAGCCAAATGGTTGCTTTGCGCACTGCATAAACATTAAGGATAAATACAACTTGGACAAAAGACCTAGTCTGCATGAGCTGAATCCTACACAAAAGCTTCTGAGACTGGCTAACTACTGCTGATCACACACAATGTTCCCTTGGTATCTGCAGTGCTTTCATTATCTCTATAATATCACTGACTTTCCTATAGTAGAATATTTGAAAAAGTCACTAATGTGAAGCATAAAAGCTAATGCATTGAAAGAGACTCTACTTATATTATGTAGTGCATTTATTAGAGTCTAGGAAAGCACAAATACAATATATAAATTATATAGGGCTTGATTAGCTAAAATTCTGATTTTATGACTTTTTAGGGCTGAAAGTATTGTTAGGCTACTATCCTTTGAATATCTTCAGAGTCCTCGGTAGGGATGTTCAGTTTAGACTGGGCAAGGGGTGTCCTCTGCTTGTGCTGCAGGTTAAATGAAAGCCAGAAGCTGTACTTGGGCAAAAAGAGGCCAAGATCTGGAACTTGCAAGTAGCAAGACCTGAAGAAGGAACTGGAGTCAGCTTATGTGGCAAAGTAGGTCTCACAAATGGAGCAGGAATTGAAAATGAACTAGAAGTGTAGGCCTAGAATGAGAATCAGCAAACAGGTGAAAAAGCTAAAACCAAGACTGGAAGTAAATCAGAACTGCAGGCCTGGAACTGGTATCAGAAAGCAGGTAGCCAATTAACCTGGAGCAGATAGACATGGTAAAGCAAACTCTGCATGTAGGACATTTTCGTAGTAAGTGAGCTCATGAACCTTGCTGTAAACAACTTTCTGCTTTCCGACAGCACCTTGTAAAGAAGCCCAAGTCAATCCCCAATACCTAAGATGTGGCCTTTTGGGCTGACACAGTCTTTTTTTTTTTAATCCTGCTGCTTTCAATTGCTCTAAGTTTCTAGGTAGCAAGTTCCTGTTCTGAACTTTTAGGCTTACCCTGGTTCAAGACTCTATTCTGATGTCATCCTAATAGATATGAGACAAGAATTATGACTAAATCAGTACATATTTTGTAAGACTACGTTCCCTGTGGTTAGAAAAATGACTACTGTACCCAAATGTAACTACTGAGAAAGGCATAAACTAATTCCAAAATCATCTGCTCCCACTATTTACATATTGACTGTATTAACAGCTCCATGGTCTGTTCCTCAAAATTCATGTAAGATTTTCTCTCCCCCCAAAGCATACATCCATGATCACATGGACATCATTCCCTTAGTTCTCCTAACTCCTCCACCAAAACCATCTCCAACCTAGCCCCTATTACCCAGTAAGCTGGTTCTAACGTAATCAGGAGAAAGATGCCACTACTATCTGAAATAAGGCTTTAATTAGCACATAAGCCTTTTTATTTTGTTATACTTTCAGAGGGAGTGAGTAGCATTTCAATAAATAAAATAAGGAAGCAGTTCTATAACTGGGCACTTCCATTTAGGCTCCCCAATGCTGCATGGTAGGTGTCGAATCTATAATAGAGGTTCCATTGTAGAATCTCGAGTCCAGAAGAGTTCAGTTGGGACAATAGTTCTACTTTGAAGAAGGCCTTAAAAATGATGACAATTCCACCCCCTCTCTGTTTAGCTCTAGTTTGATGAAGGACCTTGTAACCTGGGGGACATAAAGCATTGAGTAAAGGATCTTCTGTTGAACAAAATCACATTTCAGAAACCAGCGACAACCCAAATTGTTTCTCCACCAACCAGTCCCTAATAATATCAGCTTTATTGACCACTGATCTAGCATTTACATATCCAATTGGAAAAGAAAGGAAAGAGATGGAAACCTTTATGCTGGCTCAAGGGGCTTTTCCTCAGTGGAAACGTTCCATAATACTTACCCCAATCCCTAAGAGCACCTTGGCTTCATTGGGAGACGTTACTAATTACAGACCTGTCGCTTCTATCCCATTGTTGACTAAGGTAATAGAAGGAATAATTGGTACTCAGCTTATGAATCACCTTTCCTCTTTCTCCCTCCTGCATAAATCCTAGTCAGGCTTTAGGCCTTGTTATAGTACTGAGACAGTCTTGACCACCTTAATAGCTGATTTTAGGAAAGCAGTCAGTCTATGCTTTAAGTTTTTAGTGATGCAATTCGATATGCCAAGTGAGTTGCTTTTAAGCCTGTTAGATCAATTTGGATTGTGTAGGTCGACCAATGGTTCTGTGTCTTCCTAAAATATAGATCGTATCAGGTGAAGATGTCAGGTTCTCTTTTACCTTCCTGGTCTCCTGACTGTGGGGAGCGACAGAGCTTGCCGCTTTCTCCAATCCTATTCAATGTTATAATGGCTCCATTAGGTGAAAGGCTAGAGGCAGCAGGATTCTGCACTTTTATTTATGCAGACAATTTCATAATCTATATCCCTCTCAAGACTGGTCTCCCAGAAATTGTCCCTAAGATTAGGATTGGTCTGGATTTGTTGGAATCCTGGGCTTCCAAATTTAAGTTTAAGTTAAATAGAGATAAGACTAAATTTCTTGTGCTAACCAACCCCTTTGACTGTACCACATATAATAATTTTACTATTGACAATGTGTTGTACCCCCTGGACTCTATGTTTAGGGTACTGGGTATATTAATTGACAGTCACCTCATGTTTGTGCCTCAGGTTTCCTCAGTAGTGAATAAATCCTTCAGGTCTCTTTGGAAGCTGAGGAGAATCAGATCATATTTCTCAGCAGACATATTTAGACTACTAGTTCAATCCTTGGTTTTAACTCAGTTCAATTACTGCAATTTCATCTATGCTAGATGTAAGAAGGGTGTCCTAAAAAGGCTACAAACAGCCGAAAATACTGCACCTAGGCTTGTCCTCAAAGTATCATGTTTTGATAGAGCCACTCCATTATTATGCATGCTGCACTGGTTGCCCATTAAAGCCAGGATTCTTTTAAAATTATGTGTTTTTGTCTTTATGGCATGATATTGGATTATAAGCAGCCCTTAATAACAATTCCCCTATGAAATATAACCTCTGGCTCTAGGGACTACATTAAACTTCATCTTCCAGAATACAAGAATGTGTGCTAAGAGTCAGTTCACTGCTGACTTTAGATACCAGGGTGCTAAGTGGTTGAATTCACTGTAAATGGCAATCAATGGTATTTCATAAAAGACTGAAAACTCTCCACTGTGAGAGGTTTCTATCCATTGATGGAGTATCTTAGACTGCAACTGGCTATCAATGGTCTATATTTGATATTTTGTTTATGGCTTTGTAAACCTTGTCTGTTGTTTATTTACTGTTAACCACATTGAACTTGAGTATGTTCAGGATAATGGAGGGTATAAATATAAAAATATATAAATAAATAGATCAGATAGATGATTTCCACTCAGCCTTTTTCTGTATAGTGGAGACTTGTCTGCAAATATGTCCTCTTATTTATAACATTTTTCAGACCTCCTAGAAATGATTAAAAAAAAAGGGCAGGTTAGCAATAATTTATGAGTTTTTTTAGATGATCTTGTAAAGCAAGTTTGAATATCGCTGGCTTAGAAATTTAAACAGGTTTGATAGAGGATGACATGTAGGAAACTGAGCTGGGAATGGTTTTGATTTATAGACCCTTGAGGTACTGGTTCAAAGTAGGATCAAAGCTATCTAATTTTTTTTTATCTTGTGGTGTAACCCTTTTTGATAAGGTTATTATTCTTGGGGTCTAATTATCTATTTGGAAAATCAGAATGATAGTAATGTTAATGTTATAGTTTTGGGGGTTTTTTTTCATTCCTTATAAATGACTTTACGCAGTTCAAGGGAAACTCACATTTAAGGTATAAGCTGGATTTTATATCGAGTTTGCTAGTAGAAAAGATCATTCCAGTAGTAAATGAAACAAAATTGGCCTAAGTAACCTGGTTTGATCATCTTCTGGAACTGAAATCCTTAACTTGAAAAAATGACATTCAATACATACAGAGGAGAAGGATTAAGAACAAACAATTTTGGTCAGGAGTTGCATCATTGTAGGATTGGGAAATATCAAATTCTACCAGAATGTTAGAGCATTGGAACACCACAGTTACTGCTATATTAACTGAGATAGCTCCCTCAGTTAATAAAACTTCTTCTAAGAAAGACGTCTGTCTTTGGCATTTGGAACTTTAATCCAAATAAGGATTAAAGTGAATTTGCTGCTGATTGAAGCATTCTTGGCATTCCTCAAGAGGTGAAGATACTAAACTTAAATGGAAAACTGCTTTTTAAAAACTAGAAAGTTGAAATACTAGGTGCTAAGAGACTTCTCTAAATTAATTGATAGAAACAACAAATCAGAAAAAAATATTTAAAATATCTTTAAAAATTAGTTTCTGTGGATAGTTTCCTTGACCCACATTAAGGATTCCTCCTCAGCAGATGATTTGTCAGATTACTTTTAAAATAAGATTTTAAAGTTGTAACAATCTAGTATAACTCAGATGCCATGTAAACACTTTTATCAACCACCTCTATTCACTCAAATACCACATAACAACCTCTATCAAAAAGGCAAAATAAAAAAGATCATTCTCCAGCAGATAGAATCTGTAAGACATTTTCCCTCTACAGACATTGCAGACATTCAGTTTCTATTAAAAAGGTCTGCTCATGCATTTAGATTCTTGACCATCTTCTCCTTCGGAGATTCTACATTGGATAGTTCAGGGAGCAGAACAATCTCTACAAGTACATGATTTCCCAGACCCCTTGATTATAGCTTTCAATCAATGTGTTCTAAAGGATGTCACAGAATTGTAAAGAATTCCATAGTTTGAAACCAGGTGAGATGCACACCCTATAATCTTTGTCTCAGAACCAAGAAATTGTCATCAAACCAGCTCACAAGGGGGGAGGAATAATTGTCATGGATAGATATGTTTATATATATATATATATACACACACACACACATATAGATATACATATAGATATACATATATAACTTCACAATCCAATCTGACTGCTCAAATCCTAACATATTGATTCTGCCTTGCCTCACCCTATGCCTGGAATAATCTTCCTTTACCTATACGCCATGCCCCCTTCCTACCCATCTTCAAATCTCTGCTTAAAACTCACCTCTTCAATGCTGCCTTCGGCGCCTAACCGCTCGAGAAATATAAAATGCCCCAATCTATCCACCCTATTAGATTAACTGTTCACTCATCCTCTAGATTGTTCACATGTCTTTAGATTGTTCTCTTGTCTTTTAGATTGTAAGCTCTTTGAGCAGGGACTGTCCTTCTATGTTTGAATTGTACAGCGCTGCGTAACCCTAGTAGCGCTTTAGAAATGTTTGTTAGTAGTAGTAGTAGTAGTAAATCCTAACATATTGATAGTTCCGGATGCTGGAATAGCTGTTTGGAAGTTGCTATTTTTTGGATTGCCAACTTAGATTGGTGAGAAAATGTGGGATACAAATACAACAAATAAATAAATAAATAAATAAATTATATTCTTTCCCTTAAAGCAGCTTGGAATGGTGAAACAGGGAACCCCTGTTGGGATTTGAGCAGTTGGATTGGATCGTGAACAGGAGTGTACAGACACTTTTGTTTCCAAAATAAGTACGATGTGAAATGATTGTTGTGGCAACTAAAAAATGTTTTAAATATAATTTTCAGCCTTTTTCTGTATAAGTAAGTTAGTTGTTTTTTATCCTCTTAAGTGGTTGAATGAGGTTCTATATTCAAGTAGAGTTTTTTTTATGACTGATGATTATCGTGAGCCACCTATATAATGTAGGTCTGTCTTACAATTAGGTGTGTTTCCTTTTTTAAAGAGGTCTTTTTTGTCCACTTTATAATGAATGTTTTCGTGCAATTCTTCTGATACAGAACATTATTGTAGAAGTTATTGTTTGGTCGTGTGATTTCAATTACCCCAATATTGACTGGATAAATGTTACATCAGGGAGTGGCAGGGAGATAAAATTTCTAGATGTAATAAACGACTGCTTCTTGGAGCAATTTCAAGAGGTTCATCACAACTGTTTATAAGAAACCAATGGACAAAAATAGTTTTTTCCACTATACTAGTTATCACAGTAGAAGCTTGAAAAACAATTTACCCTACTGTCAGTTTCTGCGATTGAAAAGAATCTGCTGTAAACATCAGGATTTTCACACTCAGATGCATACACGGCTGACAGATTCAAACAGAGAGGATATCCTGTGAGGAGTATAGACTAGGGCCTCAAAAAAAACCACACCACAGTGAATGGATTCTTTACTGTGACCCAGGTCACCAAAAGTTAATATATGTACTTTATATTTTTCTCATCAGGCAAATTATATATAGAAGAACATTAAGAAACAGAATCCTTGCTTTAGGGATAAGAGAACGGTTATTGCTTATTCACGAAATAGAAATTTGAAGGAGCAACTTGTGCCATCCATGTTACCAGAAATTCACACAGAAGCAATAACATATACAGGTCACTCCCTCTGTGGCTCATGTTCTGTTTGCAAACATGCTGTAACACTAACTGCCTTTACACATCCCATTACCAAGAAATTGATCAAGTTTAAGCATATTACCAACTATAATTATAGTCACGCAATATATATAATCATTTGTCCATGTGATTTGCTTTACGTTGGTAAAACCTAGCGAATGATAAAGACTAGGTTTATTGAAGATTGAAGTTGGATTTACAGAATTGTCACCTCTGTTCCCTTAGTTGCACATTGAAATTGATTAAGCCATACTATAGATGATCTGAAATTCTTCATCATTAAAACAATACGCAGGGGACAACGTAGTGGTGACACTAACTTGAAGTTACTAAGAGATGAACGTTTCATTTTTAATTTTGATACAGTTGATCCTCATGGTCTGAATCTAGAATTGGATCTCAAACCTTTTTTGTAAATTTAATTTCAGGTAATAATTTACAGAGTTTCAGGTTTATTTTGATGTACAATTCATGTATCTGTCCCTCTTGTCCCATGATTATAGGGATCTTTTAAGGATACATACCCAGCAATTAAATGATTATGTAATTTGTTTATGTTCTTCCATTATTTTGGCATACACTAATGGGGACACATCCTATAAAATAATTTGCACCTCCAACGTTCCATGTCTGGCTGCCTGGGTTCGTAACATCTCCTGGCTGCCTGGGTTCGTAACATCTCCTGACGTCAGCCAGCCTCCAACATTCCATTCCCCCTCACTGTCCCGCCCTCGCGTCAAGACGTAATGACATCAGAGGGCGGAACAGTGAGAGGGAAGGGAACGCTGGAGGTGAGCTGACGTCAGGAGGGATATTACAAACGGAATGGAAACCAGCGCCAGCCAGCCAGAGAACGTTCAGGTACAAATCAAGGGGAGGAGAGAATTGCGGGATATCAAGGGGAGGGAGGGAGGAAGGGAAGGGAAGTGAAGGGGAGGGCAGAGAATTGATGGACATGGATGGGATGAGAGGACAGTAGAGGAGAGAATCGCAGGACATGGATAGAAGGGCAGGGAAGAGGAGAATCGCTAGACATAGGGGGGGAGGGAAGAATTGATGGACATGGACGGGAGGGCAAGGGAGACAGAGAAAAAAAGCTTACATGACAGCCTTCCTAGGGCCCGTTTCATTGTTGAGGAAATGGGCATGGTTCCACTAGTCTTTTATAAAGAGGCATACATTGATCCATATATTCTTGTTTATTAGTTTTCATTGTTTTCATCATTTCTTCTAGTTGTATAGTCTTTTAATGTCATACACCTTTTTAGACAGCTATTCTGACTCCACCAGTAACATACAGTAATTCCAGTGACATCGTTCACTTTATTGGAACACACAAAGTATGGCCACTGAAATGCATGAAATCGCACCCTTTTTTAGCATTTTTAGTTTTTTTACACAGCAATTTTCATTGGGAGTCGACAATTTCAGGTGGGCAGCCTAGGCTGTTTTTTTATTCACTTTTGGTTTGAGTATATATTATACTTGGTTTTCATATCATTAAAGATGATAATGCTACTGAGTTTCAATGAACTTGATCTTACAGGCACAGTGCAGTCTTGGTTTCATTCTTTCTTAACTAGGTGTAAATATAAAGTAGTTAAAAATGGTAGATCTGCAACATGGATTACAGAATGTGGTGTTCCTCAGGGCTCTCCCCTTTCATCCACCTTATTTAATATTGTTATGTCATCATTTGGGGATGGACTGGACCGCACTACGTAGTTTTATTGCACCTCATGTTGAGGATTTCAGAAGCTTGATCTATACAAGTCAATTTGTTGACCCCTAAGGAAGGCTTTGTAGCCGAAACACGGACCGTGTAGGGTCCCAATAAACTGTCTTTGGTGCTCTTACTACTGTGTTTTCAGTATTGGTCTTTTTTGGACTTGGTTTTCTTCCACTCTTGTGTACTTTGCTGTTTTTTTGCTTGTTTGTGGAAGATTTGGAGCCCCCTGTCTGAACGCTGCTGCGGCCCCGCGCTTCTTTTTCTTCTTATGTCAGCGCTGCAGCAAAGAGGCCCGGGCCGGAGGGTGAGAAGAGAACGTGGTCACTGGCGGGAAATGGTAGGAGGAGAGAGAGGGAGAGCAGAGGAGAGCTAGGGGGCATGGATAAGAGCAGTGGAGAGCCAGAGAGCGATAGGGAGAGAAAGAGGGGCCATGGAAAAGAGCAGGGGAGAGCCAGGGACATGGAATAAAGCAGGGGAGAGCCAGAAAGAGATGGGGAGAGAAAGAGGGGCCATGGAAAGGAGCAGGGGAGAGCCAGGGACATGGAATAAAGCAGGGGAGAGCCAGAAAGAGATGGGAAGAGAAAGAGGGGCCATGGAAAGGAGCAGGGGAGAGCCAGGGACATGGAATAAAGCAGGAGAGAGCCAGAAAGAGATGGGGAGCGAAAGAGGGGACATGAGCAGGAGAGAGAGAAGCTGCTGGGGAGAAACTGGGGGAGACCCTAGCTGTCAGACTGAGAAATGCTGGCTGGATGAAAGGAGGGAGAAAGAGGAAAAATGCTGGAAGGAGGGGGCAGAATGAGGGAAGACGCTGGTAGGGAGGGAAAGAGGAAAGACACTGGAAGGATGGGGTGAGAGAGGACATGCTGAATGGAAAAGGGTCAAGAGAGAGAACTGTCTAGAAGGAAGGGGAGCTAGAGGGAGACAATGGACGGAAGGATTGGGGGAGGGTAATGGGTGGAAGGATGGAGAGAGAAAGAGGGATGACACTGGATGGAAGGGTAGGAGAGAAAGAAGGAAGGTGCTGGACATGGATGGAGGGAAGGGAAGTATATGCACATGGATGGAGGGGAGTGAGGAGAAATGCTGGATATGGATGGAGGAGAAACTGATGAATTTAAGAGCTGGATCAGGATACTGAAGGATAGGGACAGGGCTACATATGGTAGACAGGACGCATAAGGACACAGGAGGATGGTGGACATGGTGAGAGAAAAAAAATATCAAATGGAAAGAAGACGCTGCATAAAACAGAAGACACTGGGACCAAAGCGAATAGAAAAACTAAATGATCAGACAACAAAGGTAGAAAAAAGTATTTTATTCAGAATTTATTAACTGGAATATGTCAGCTTTTGGAAATTTGCATCTGTGATGTTTTGCATGTAAGTTTCAATTTTTCTAGTATTGCTGCATGCTGAGTCTGACTTCTTGAGGTAACTTTCCAGTTTATTATTTTGTCTTCATATCTGTTGTGACATGTGTTTTTCATGTGATCAAGGTGCAGTATTCTGCTAGCGTGTAGTATTTTCAGCCCTTTTTGGGGTTTTTTTGTTTCACTAGATTGTGCACTGCTGTTTTAGAGCCTGGTGTAATTACAGTGCTGCCTTTCCATGCATAAGGTTGTAGCTTGTCCTGTCCTTGGAATTAGTACTGTTATGGTTTGGTAAGGTTATGAGTGTGCTTTTGCACAAGTTTGTGTATAGTGTTTTGCAGTGGAGAGATTGTGTATTGGCCTTACTGAGGTGGCACCAAATCATCAGAAAGGGTTTTAGAGCCAAAAGCATGACACACTACCTCTTGAAGGATCTACATATAGTCATTCATAAAAGGAGCTAATTGTGAGCACTTTCCACCCTAAAAGGGTGTTTTGTGGCTCTACATGAGAATTGTGATATTATGATCCCTTGTTTCATATTGTTGACGGTCTGCATTTTCAGTATGGGTGGTATATTGGTTTATTAGGGTCTGCCCAGTGTTATGGTACAGTAAGGTTTCTGAGTATGTTTTTGCACAAATTTGTGCATTGTGTTTTGCAGTTGAGCAATTGTGGTTAGTACATGCTTTGAGCAACCACTTTATTTTTTGACAAACAATACATATTTAATATCTAAATTTAATAAAAGGTATTAATTGTGACTTTTTTTTTTTTCTATGTTGTCAGACAGTTATGAATGCAAGCCCCGCCCCTGGCCCCACCCCTAACCCCGCCCCCTTTAGCCTCCCCAAACAGTTGGGCCACCGACCGCCTATGCCGTATTATCAAAACAAGATGGGCGTCCATCTTTTGTTTCGATAATACGGTCGGGGACGCCCAAATCTCAACATTTAGGTCGACCTTAGAGATGGTCGACCTTAGAGATGGTCGTCCCCGGTTTTTGGCCATAATGGAAACCGAGGACGCCCATCTCAAAAATGACCAAATCCAAGCCCTTTGGTCGTGGGAGGAGCCAGAATTCATAGTGCACTGGTCCCCCTCACATGCCAGGACACCAAATGGGTACCCTAGGGGGCACTGCAGTGGACTTCAGAAATTGTTCCTAGGTGCATAGCTCCCTTACCTTGTGTGCTGAGCCCCCAACCCCCCCAAAAAACCCACGCCCCACAACTATACACCACTACCATAGCCCTAAGGGGTGAAGGGGGGCACCTATATGTGGGTACAGTGGGTTTCGGGAGGGTTTTGGAGGGCTCACATTTACCACCACAAGTGTAACAGGTAGGGGGGGATGGGCCTGGGTCTGCCTGCCTGAAGTGCACTGCACCCACTAAAACTGCTCCAGGGACCTGCATACTGCTGTCATGGAGCTGGGTATGACATTTGAAGGTGGCATAGAGGCTGGCAAAAAAAAAATTAGGGTGGCAGGGGGTTGGTGACCACTGGGGGAGTAAGGGGAGGTCATCCCTGATTCCCTCTGGTGGTCATCTGGTCAGTTTGGGCACCTTTTCACGGCTTGGTCGCAAGAACAAATGGACCAAGTAAAGTCGGCCAAGTTCTCATCGATGACGCCCTTCTTTTTTCCATCATCGACCTAGGACGCCCATCTCTTAATCACGCCCCAGCCCCGCCTTCGCTACAGTGCCAACATGCCCCCGTGAACTTTGGCCGTCCCCACGCTGGGAAGCAGTTGAGGACACCCAAAATCGACTTTTGATTATGCCGATTTGGGCGACCCTGAGAGAAGGACGCTCATCTCCCGATTTATGTCGGAAGATGGGTGCCCTTCTCTTTCGAAAATAAACTTGAGAGAGTTCAGTATAGGCTGTTTTCACAGCTGAACTGGTTTTCAGGGAGTCTGGCCGCGAAGCTATTCACTAACAAGCTCTTTACATCATAGTTTACTCTCTTTACAATGTTTCCTCAATTTTTTGTGAATACACCATTACAAACTTAAAGAGAAATGTAGCTCGCTTTTGGTGCATGTCCAAGTGCAAGGGGAATACTCCTTTAAGAAAGGAAAAAACAGCCAAGTTTTCTCAAAACTTGAACTTATCTGGCTGTAGCACAGCACATGTACTGTATCATATGCACTGGAAAAATAAAATCTACCAGGAACGAACTTATCTGAGTCCGAAGTTCTGTCAGTATTTTCTGACAAAATTTCCTGAAGTATGCCATGTCCTACAGAAATTTCCATTTCAACAATGTCTTCATCAGGGATGCCAGTGCTTCTTAATTTCAGAGATTCTCCATCTTTACTGACAGAACTTCGGAGTCAGATAAGTTTGTTCCTGGTTGATTTTATTTTTCCATTGCATATGATACAGTACATGTGTTGTGCTACAGCCAGATAAGTTCAAGTTTTGAGAAAACTCGGCTGTTTATTCCTTTCTTAGAGGAGTGCTCTCCTTGCACTTGGACATATATCAAAAGCGAGCTACATTCACTTATTATTTTTCACTTTAAGTTTGTAATGGTGTATTCAAAAACAAATGGGGAGACACTGTAAAGAGAGTAAACTATGATGTATAGAGCTTGTTAGTGATCTGATTCGCTTCCAGACTCACTGAAAACCAGCTCGGCTGTGGGAGCAGCCTATACTGAACTCTCTGTGTACCCTTTCACAAATTATCAAGTAGATTATAGAGTTTTGTAGCTTGCGTTTTTGGTGTATGCCCGTTACCTCATTTTGAGGGATTGACTTTTTTTGCATATAGATCACTAAACACATGTGCATCTTTGGTCCTGTTATATGCATTTTGGAAAACGTTCTGAGTTCACTTAGCCTTTTCAAAAATTATAAGGGATCAAGATGCAAAAGGGGTTTAGCTGGGTAGGATGGCTCCTAACCAGTTTAATCTGATGGCCGGGTTCGAAGATGATATTCAGTGACACTTAACCAGATAGTGCTGCTGAATGAAAGTTGTGACTGCTGTAGCACCATCCAGCTAGCGTTCTGTGGGTAGAGTACCCAATAGGTGGCAATATTGAGTCTCTAAAAGTCTGTCCTAACTTTATCCAGGCACTTACCTGGGATAAATCCAGTAGCCGGATATAAACAGATATTTAATGCTGCAATCTGGGTAAAGTCCAGAATAATATATCTGAGTATAAAAAGCCTACAGCAGCTGGCGTTTAAAAACAAAGGCTGACTACTGCAGGCTTAACATTGACCAGTAGTTTTTTTTTTTTGTTTGTTCAATATTGATATACCAAAATGTCCGTGAACCTAGACAAGTTATCTTTCACATTCCTGAATGCTTTACGTGACTGCTCTATGCAGCAGCTGTGAGGAAGTAACAAGAGGGAAATCTAGTTTTCAGTAGAATGCAGAACCTGGTGCAAGGAGTAAAGGTGGTGAATCTGCTTGACAACAATACTCATAAATAAATTCACAATGAGGGGCATTTTTGATATAACATCCAAATGTCAAAATTAACGTTTATTGCAAAATGTCAAAAAACTAACACCTATAATGAAAGAAAAAGATAAAATGTTTTATGGTATTAAAAAATATCCAAAATAAATGTTTTTAAAAAGGACATACTAAAACTAAACCATCATAGCTGTTTGGCGATAAACGTCCCCAGAAATAGAAAGTATACTACGTAAAATGACCATCGTCAGTACTGATCCCTACATCCAGCGGCAACAGCAGGATGTTCTCTCCATGTGCAAAATATCCATCTATACCCCTGAACATGAAGGAATGTCTATTACAGTGAGAAAATGTTCATGCAACGGGAGATGAATTATTCTGCTGAGGAGACTGAGCTCCTGATGTTCCTGTGCCTCCAGCACAGGAGGTATGTTTTTAAGTACCAGCACCACTTGCCCCCAATAAATGTCTCCCTGAGGGCATGGAAGACAATAAGAAGCACCCTGGGAAGGCAAGTGTGCAACAGTGTCCCCCAGGATCACTGTACCACTCGTATGCAAGCACCATAATTAGGCAGGGGGCACATTTACTGAGGTCCCTTTGTTGTTCCAATATATTTAATAGCTATTTTATAAGAAAGAAAAAGCAAAGCAGTGCTGAACTCACAATGTACAGAATATGTAATGACATCATGGGGGGGGGGGGGGGTGTCAAGATGGCGACCTGAGCGTTTGTGTTGATCGATCGTGTCGGATCTGCTGGTGATTCCTTACCTTTTTCGTGTTCCAAAATGCCCCATATAAAAAGAAAGGGGCTAGTGAAAGGCCAAACGCCAGTGGCCCGAGCCTCCTCTTCATCTCAGCAGTCGATAGAACGATTCACCACGCTCATTCCAACTACCAAGGTGTGCGATTCTGAGCTGAGGATCGAAGAAGGAGCCTCGGTCCTCTCGGACCTAGAAACATCACTATCGCCGCCAAATAATCGACCTCCGTGTCCAGCGTCTCTAGAACAGAGTGAGGAGATTCAGACCCGTACGGAAGTCGTTCAGGGTCAAACCTCTCATGGCGTCGACTCTTTCCAGAACGCCGAGGGAACAACTTTGGAAGGAAATCCTCCCATGGAGATTACTCTTCAGGTGATTTGGCAGGCATTACAAGGATTGAACCAGACTGTTTTGAAGTCTGCTCGGGAAACCTCCCAGCTCGTGAGTAAAATTGATTCTCTACCTTGTTCTTTTGAAAAGACTAAGCAGGAGACAATGTCTCAAATGGAACAAATTCAACAAGAAGTTAAAACTTTAAAAACAACAACTGAATCTTTGATTGCAGACAAAACTATTATACATAGGAAGATAGAACAATTTGAAAATTTTAATAGACGACTGAATCTGAGACTGTTAAATTTTCCCTGGGTAAAAAATGTGAGCGCTACGGAAATGTTTAAAAAGTATTTACAAGATATTTTGTTGTTTCCGGCTTCAGCTATACCCCCTTTAAATAAAACGTATTATTTGCCGATGCCTGTGCAAGCTGAACCTGGGGATAGTGATGACAAATTGGATCACCTGAGGAGACTACCTTTCGATCAGCAAGTTATACAAGAACCTTTGGATATTTCATTGATATTAGAAACATCATTTTCTGAAATAGAGCAGTGTAGAACTCTTTTAGTATCTTTTGTCTTCGAGCAGGACTTAAATTCAGTGTTGAAGCTATATTTCAGGAACTCTTTGAAAATCTTTTGTGGTCAAAGAATTTGGGTATATCCTGACGTTTGTAAAACAACTCAAGATCGGAGGAAAACATTTTTGACTTTTCGAGAGAAAACCCGAGCTTTGGGGGCAACATATTTGCTTGCATATCCATGTAAATGTCTGATTAAATATATGGGTATAAAATATATATTTTATGACCCAGAACATCTTAAATGAAAAAGCTAACCACTAAACCTAAAGAGTAATATGAATGTTATCACACTGATTATCATAGAATTAATGGGAATGTTAAGGTCAGGCCATATAGCCTTTTTTTTTCTTCTTTCTCTATGGATCTCCTATTGTCCTGATCACTCCCCCCTTCTTGTATAATTTTGGTTGTGGTCTAAGGAATTGTATAATTTGATATATGAAAATTTTGTGTGTTAAGATTTCTTCAGTAGTATGTATTCAAAGATATACAATGTGTTACAGAAACATGTTAATCGTGTAAAAACTTATGAAAATTAAAAAAAAAAAAGAATATGTAATGACAAGTAATTATGGGGGCCCCCTCCACTAAACCATGCTAAGCTAAAATGAGGGGCTGCACAGATCTGCACCCTTTAACTTGCAAGCCTGGTCCACACCTACATAATTAAAAGGATCAGCTGCTAAGGTTAGAATTTTTAATCAGACATTGATATTGTTTAAAAATACCACCTTAGAAGCTGAGACTAGATGTATTCCATGTATTAATAAAGGTGGAAAGAAGGGCAAACAACAGCCAGCATGGTTAAAGAGAGAAGTGGAAAAACCTATTAAAATCAAAAGAACATCCTTCCAAAAATGGAAAAAGGATCTAAATAAAGAAAACAAGAAGCAATATAAGCACTGGCAATTTAAATGCAAAGCATTGATAAAGAAGGCTAAACGTGAATTCCAAGAGAAACCTAATCAGAGGCAAAAACTAATAGTAATAACCTTTTCAGGTATGTCAGAAACAGAAATCTTGTAAGAGAATCTATGGGACTGTTAGATCATGAAAGAGTAAAAGGGGCACTTAGCTAGGACAAGGCCATAGCAAAGAGATTGAATGAATTAGTTGTTTCAGTCTTTATTGAAGAAGAAGTAGTAAGAGATTTACCTTCTGGTTTTCAATGTTGACAATGTGGAGGAACTGAATGAAATCTCGGTGAACCTGGAAGATGTGCTCAGCTAAATCAACAGACTGAAGAGTAGTAAATCACCTGGACTGGATGGTCTACAACCCACTGAAATAATTAAATCATGAAATCACTGGTACTGATCTTTAACCTGTCATTAAAATCATCCATAGCACATGAAGGTTGGAAGGTGGCCAATGTAACTCTGATTTTTAAAAAGGGTTCCAGGGATGATCCAAGAAATTACAGACCTGTAAACCTAATGTCAATGCTGGGCAAAATAGTGGAAACTATTATAAGGAATAAAATTACTTAGCACATAGACAAACATGGTTTAATAGGACAGAGTCAACATGGAGTCAGGCAAGGGAAGTCTTGCCTTATCAATTTGCTTTATTTAAAAGCGTGAATAAACATGTGGATAAAGGAGAACTGGTTCATGTAGTGTATCTAGATTTTCAGAAAGTTTTGGACAAAGTGCATCATGAGAGAAAATTAAAAAGCCATGAGATAGGAGGCAATGTTCTGTTGTAGAAAAGGAACTGGTTAATTAATTAATTAATTTATTTATTGGTTAATGGATAGAAAACAGAGGGTAGGGTTAAATGGCCAATTTTATCTCAGTGGAGGAGGGTGAATAATGGAGTACTTCAGGGATCTGTACTGGTACTGGTGCTGTTTAACATATTTATAAATGATATAGAAATTGGACTGACGAATGAGGTGATTAAATTTGCAGATGACATAAAACTATCCAAATGTTAAAATGCATGCAGACCGTGAACAATTGCAAGGTAACCTTAGGAAATTGGAAGACTGGGCATCCAAATGTCAGTTTAAACTTAATGTGGACAAATGGAAAGTAAAGCGCATTGGGAAAAATATTCCAAATCATAGTTACCTGATATTAGGCTCCACCTTAGGAATTAGCACCCAAGAAAAAGATCTAAGGGCCTCTTTTACCAAACTGTGCTAGCGATTCTTGGGGTGGGAATGCTGACAAAGTCCATTCTTTAAATGGACTTCATCAGCATTGCAACGCAGGAATCACTAGCATGGTTTGGTAAAAGAGGCAGTAAGTGTCATCATTGACAATGCGCTGAAATCGGAAAGGCAATGTGGGGCGGAACTAAGATGGCGGCGTAGCTGGTTGCGCTGATAGGCAGCTCTGGGGTCCGTTTGGAGATTTTTTATTTCCTAATTCAAATGCCTCATACTAAACGAAAGGGGGCTATGAGGTTAGTTCCCCCACCTACCTCGACATCCTCGCCGTTTCATTCAGGCCTTGAGCGCTTCTTCGCGCCAATTTCCCATACTAGTGGAGAAGCGGATCCCATTGCGGGGCAGCCGAGAGAAGCGGAGACCCTGCCGGGAGAGGAAGTCTCTCTTTCACCTCCATCAACGCTGAACTCCCCGTGCGCGGCGTCGGCGGCGTGCCTGGATGGATTGCACCAGTCTACCGGAAGCGTTTTGACTGTTGCTCCCAGTGAGGGCCAGGTAGCACCGCGGAAGACGCCTGGAGTAGAGACAGAGATCTCTAAGAAAGAACCGGGGATTAACCTCGAGATGATTTGGAAGAAACTGAATGAAATGGATATTACCCTGCAGCAGACATCAGGAGAGGTCAGAGCCTTTAACACTAAATTTCAAGAATTAAATGCTAAAGTGGATGTAATTAATGAAGAAATTGCTGAAAAAATTCAAAATATTCAAACGAATGTTGACTCTTT
This sequence comes from Microcaecilia unicolor, assembly GCF_901765095.1. Taxonomy (NCBI): domain Eukaryota; kingdom Metazoa; phylum Chordata; class Amphibia; order Gymnophiona; family Siphonopidae; genus Microcaecilia; species Microcaecilia unicolor. The sequence goes on from NC_044032.1 coordinate 508,910,592, forward strand.
TCAAGAATTTAAAATATCTGTTGTTAAAGACAATTTTGATATTCGGAAAAGGGTTGAGCAGATAGAAAATTTCAACCGAAGATTAAATTTACGATTGCTAAATTTCCCTAACCTTCCTGGGATTAATCCTTATGACATGTTCAGACGCTACTTACATGAAGTATTGAAGATACCACTTGATGCAATTCCGCCTATAAATAAGATATTTTATATTCCTAATCCCAAAGGTGAGGTGGGGGAAAGTCAAGGCCCTCGAGATGCCAATTTGAATTTAAAAAATATCTCAGCAATCTTGGAACAAACGCTAGATGAAAACTCTGAAAGATCCACTCTGGTTGTATCACTTATTTTCGAACAAGATTTAAATAATATAATGAGATTGTACTTTAAAAATTTAAAAACTTGTTTTGGTGGAGTCAAGGTTCAGATTTTCCCTGATGTAACGAAATCAACCCAACATAGAAGGAAAGCCTTCCTGGCATTGAAATCACAAACTCTGGATATAGGAGGGACTTTCTTTCTAGCATTTCCATGCAAATGTATTGTTAAGTTGGGCCAGGTTAAATATACTTTTTATTTACCAGAACATTTAAAATCATTTCTTGAGTTGAAGCAGCTGAAATGATATAAGATTTGTGGAAATAATACGCCCTATGTTATTTGTTATTTGTATTATTTAAGTTTAACTTCTCTAAATCCTACCGCCTCCCTATTTAACGAGGTCTAAGGAAGCAATAATTTTATTTGTTGGACTAAAGTGATGTAACTTTAATTTTATTGTTGGATCAGTTTAAATTTCTAATGTGTTTTTGAATCATGCTGTATTTCAGTAACAAGTGAATTCTTGTTATAAAGTTAAAAATTAATAAATAAATAAAATAAAAAAAGACAATGCGCTGAAATCTTCTGGCCAGGGTGCGGTGACAGCGAAAAAAGCAAACAGAATGCTAGGAATTAAGAAAGGGATAGAAAATAAGCCAAAGAGTACTATAATTGCTCCATGGTGTGACCTCAGCTTGCGTATTATGTGCAATTCTGGTCTCTGTATCTCAAAAAAGATATAGCGGAATTAGATAAGGTTCAAAGAAGAGTGAATAAAATGATTAAGGGGATGGAACTCCTTTCAAATGAAGAAAGGCTTAAGCGGTTAGGACTCTCTAACTTGAAAAAGAGATGGCTAAGGGGTGATATGATAGAGGTCTACAAAATCCTGAGTGGTGTAGAACAGGTGAGTGTGAATCAATTATTTATTTTTTTCAACAAGTACTAAGATAAGAAGTTACATGGTAATACTTGTAAACAAATTGGAGGAAGTATTTTTCATTCAACGAATAGTTAAACTCTGGAATTCATTACCTGAGGATGTGATAACAGTGATTAACATGTGTGGGTTTAAAAAAAGGTTTGAACAAGTTCCTAGAGGAAAAATCTGTGGAGGGGCATAATCGAACGCAAACGCCTATCTCCATGGTCGTTTATCTCCGAGAACGGGTCCATGAAGGGGCGGGCCGAACTGTATTTTCGAAAAAATGGGTGTTTTTGAGCTGGGCGTTTGCTTTTTTAGCGATAATGGAAACTAAAAATGCCCAGCTCAAAAACGTCCTAATCCGAGCCATTTGGTCGTGGGAGGGGCCACGATTCGTAGTACACTTGCCCCCCTGACATGCCAGGACACCAACTGGGCACCCTAGAGGTCAGTGTGGTTGACTTCAGACAACACTCCCACATGATTAGCTCCCTTACCACGGGTGCTGAGCACCCAACCCCCCTCCCCCAAAACCCACTACCCACCAATGTACAACACTACCATAGCTCTTAGGGGTGAAGGGGGCACCTACATGTGGGTACAGTGGGTTTTGGAGGCCTCCCATTTACCAGCACAAGTGTTGCAGGTGGGGGGGGGGTGGGCCTGGGTCCACCTGCCTGAAGTGCACTGCGGTACCCACTAAAAGTGCTCCAGGGACCTGCATACACGCAGGCCTCTAGGACTTGTTGCTTCTGTATAACATTGGCACACCAGTTGACACCTGAAGACTAATCTCTCCGAAAACGTCCTTTATTGGAATAAGCACGTTTACTCACAGTTAATAAACATGTGGATAAAGGAGAACTGGTTCATGTAGTGTATCTAGATTTTCAGAAAGTTTTGGACAAAGCGCATCATGAGAGAAAATTAAAAAGCCATGAGATAGGAGGCAATGTTCTGTTGTAGAGAAGGAACTGGTACTGAGTCTCCCTGGTACTGAGATTAGCAGTAGGTCAGAGCTGGCAGAATGCTGTACAATGCCCTCTTTCAGCCACATTCAAGGTAAGAACTAAGTTGTCTAACGTGGCTAACACAGGAAAGGGAACTAAAATTGGCTTACAAAAATGGCCACTACCGCATGGACTAGAACAGGAAACACAACAGAGCACACTCTGACCCAGAGGCAGGGGGAAAAGCACCATGGGAGAAGAGCCTACCAACTACCAACAACGTGAGACTGTAACACAAGCTAATGAAATCACGGAGCCCAATACCCTACACCCACCACAATGCAATGCTGATGTGACCCTGTAGTGCACCCGAGAGCCACATCTGACCCAGGGAAAGGCTGTGACAGGATCGAATACATTCTGCTGTCATGGAGGTGGGTACGGCATTTGAGGCTGGCATAGAGGCTGGGAAAAAGTTTTTAAAGTGGGTTTTTTTTTGGTGGGAGGGGGTTAGTGACCACTGGAGGAGTCTGGGGACGTCGTCCCCGATTCCCTCCAGTGGTCATCTGGACAGTTGGGGCACTTTTTTGGGACTTCGTGAAAAAAAGGGTCCAAAAAAAGTGACCCCAAATCGCGGTAAAAACGCCTTTTTTTTCTGATTATCAGCTACAGACGCCCATCTCTCCTCAGCTGATAACCACGCCCCAGTCACGCCTCCAACACGTCCCTGGCACGCCCCGTCAACTTTATTTGTTTCCCCAACGGACTGCAGTTGGAAACGCCCAAAATCGGCTTTCGATTATACCGATTTGGGCGCCTTTGCGAGAAAAACGCCCATCTCCCGATTTGGGTCGAAATATAGGCGTTTTTCTCTTTCGATTATAAGCTGGATAGTCTACTATTGAGGTAGAAATGAGGAAAACGATTGCTGTCCCTGGGATTGGTAGCATGGAATCTTGCTAATATTTGGGATTATGCTAGGTTCTTATGATCTGAATTGGCCCACTGCTGGAAGCAGGATACCAGGCTAGATGGACCATCAGTCTACTTCAGTATGACTATTCTTATGTCCTTAACAGTTAAGCCTTCACACACAAAGAATACAAAAATCATCAAGCAACAATCACAGTTCAGCTGATAATGAATTACAAATGCATGGTAGCATAAGACAAAAAGCATATGAGCTGAGAGCAAGTTTCTGAGTATATCTCATATACAGCACTTCTAACGTGCCCTGCTGTGAGGAATGAAAAAGCCACACAGAGTGATGCAGCTGAATAAGGAATTTAAATGAAAGATGTATCCTTGAGAAGCTTTAATACAAATTACTCTTTTCTATTTCCAGTACTATGTATTTCACCATCATGTACCTAAAACTTGCTGTAAAACCAAATGTACATTCTCTTCTATTTCCAGTATCCACGATGAATTGTAAGCCACATTGAGCCTGCAAAAAGGTGGGATAATGTGGGATACAAATGTAATAAATAATAATAAATAATAAATATCAATAGCTTGAACTTAATGTGAGATGAAATGGGTACCCTAAGTATTTCAAACAGTTTCCAGGATTTGTACTTTTCTATTACACCGCTCTGCATCTGGTCAGCAGCATTCTAGACCAGCTATAGGGCTCTTGTGGTCTCAGCAAGCCAGCAAATACAGCATAATAATAATAGTGCAAACTAGGCAGTATAATACCTAAAACATTTTCTGAAAATCTGTAGGATCCAGGAAAATCTTCAAATGATTCACAAGGAGAATGTTAAAAAAAGATAAGTTTTAACAATTTTCTTGGTATGTGGTCCTAATGTTAATTTACAAACATTAAAGTCCTATGCGATTGTTGGTGAGTTTGGGAGTGGTCTAATAGCGCTATAGAAATGATCAGTAGTAGTAGTAGTAGTAGTAGTACTAGAATTACCCTCACAGTTATACGATGTATATGTCTCTGTGTCCTTTTAAAAAGTTACCCAAGTGGAGGCACAGCATAATGGTTGGCGCAGCAGAGTGAGAAACAGGGGAACCCATTTCAACTCCCACTGCAGCTCCTTGTGATCTTGGGAAAGTCAATTAGCTCTTGCTACATGATACGAAATATAATGGGCTTCTTATCATTTAGCATACGCTAAATCGATTAGCACACCTTAGTAAAAGGACCCTTTAGATTGCGAGCCCTCACAAATGTCAACTGTACCTGTATGTGTATCGTTTCAATAGCATTCAGGTTTGCATATAGGTATATAGTAAATAAAAAATATTTAGCTTTTTATTTTCTAGTAGAATTATACAGTATATATTTTTTCTTCATGATACTCAGGGTGAACTTTGAGTGGCCTATCATTTGTCGTCTATAAACTGCTTGCTACAGTACAAACAGAAATTAAATAGATTCTCCACAAATCCTCATCCAGGAAATGAAAATTTCATGTTGTTATCAACTATATTACTGAGAGGAACCTTGGATGAAGTTATTCCCATAGGGCTTTCCCGCTCTTACCACATGCCTTTGTACAAGTTCATTACTAATGTCCCATTAACAATGAAACTGAGGTATTGTTATCAGACTTTTGGGCTCATTTTCAAAACAGAAAAATATCTAAAAAGTGCCATAAAGCAGCATTTGGATGTTTTTCTCACAAAAACATCCAAATCAGTATTTTTGAAACTTATTTCTAGACGTTTATCTATGAAGTCCATCGGAAGTGCATCCAAATCTGAAGGGGGCATATCAGGCGTGTGTTCAGGCTAGGATTTGGGTATTCCTAACATCGATAATTTTCAGCCATAATGGAACAAAACAAAACTGTCCAGGACTGAAACTAAAATGTTTTGAGCTAGACCTGTTTTTATTACGAATAAGGCACAAAAAGGTGCCCTAAATAACCAGATGACCACTGGAGAGAATCAGGGATGACCTCCCCTTATTCCTCCAGTGATCACTAACCTAGCCTGGAGTGGAGGAGTGGCCTAGTGGTTAGGGTGGTGGACTTTGGTCCTGGGGAACGGAGGAACTGAGTTCGATTCCCGGCACAGGCAGCTCTTTGTGACTCTGGGCGAGTCACTTAACCCTCCATTGCCCCATATAAGCCGCATTGAGCCTGCCATGAGTGGGAAAGCGCAGGGTAAAAAAAATAAAAAACCCCTCCGACCCCCCCAAAAATGTGATGAAGAACATTACTTACCAACCTCTATGCCACCCTCTAATGCAGGTCCATTAGAACAGCATGTAGGTCCCTGGAGTAGTCTAGCGTTGGGTGCAGTGCACTGCAGACAGGTGGACCCAGGCTCCTACCTCCCCCTACCTGTTACACTTGTGGAGGAAACTGTGAGCTCTCCAAAACTCACCAGAAACCCACTGTACCCACATATAGGTGCCCACTTCACCTGTAAGGGCTACTGTATTGGTGTACTGTTGGGGGTAGTGGGTTTTGGATGGGTTTTGGGGGGGACTCAATACACAAGGTAAGGGAGCAATGTTGAGATGTGTACGTGGGAGCATTTTATGAAGTCCACTGCAGTGCCCCCTAGGGTGCCCCATTGCTGTCCTGGGATGTCAGGGGGACCAGTCTACTAAAAATGCTGGCTCCTCCTACATCCCAATGGCTTGATTTTGTGCATTTTGCACTTGTTCGGCCAAATCACAAAAAGTTGTTCGAAACAGTGTTTTCAAAAAGAAAAGATAGACATTTTTCTTTTTTTGAAAATGGCCTTCTTTTCTACAGTTCAAGCTTTTCTACAGTTCAAGCTTCTCCTACTAACCTACAAATGCACTCAATCTGCAGCCCCTCAATACCTCTCTACCCTTATCTCCCCGTACGCTCCTACCCAAAACCTCCGCTCACAGGACAAATTCCTCCTCTCTGTCCCCTTCTCCACCATTGCTAACTCCAGGCTCCGCCCTTTCTGCCTTGCCTCTCCCTATGCTTGGAACAAACTTCCTGAGCCCATACGCCAAGCCCCCTCCCTGCCCATATTCAAATCCTTGCTCAAAGCCCATCTCTTCAATGTCACCTTCGGCACCTAACCATTTCACCTCTATCCAGGAAATCTGGACTGCCTCAATTTGACTGTCTGCACATGTTGTCCATTAGATTGTAAGCTGACTGCACATGTTGTCCATTAGATTGTAAGCTCCTTTGAGCAGGGACCGTCCTTCTTTGTTAAACTGTACAGCGTTGCGTAACCCTAGTAGCGCTTTAGAAATGTTAAGTAGTAGTAGTAGTAGTAGTAGTAGTACTATTCAGATTTTGGACGTTTTTTGCAAAACGTCCAAAGTTGGACTTAGATGTCATATCGAAAATGCCCCTCCACGTATCTTGCTGCCCCATGCTATTTGAAGGAATCTTTGGACTCTCTCTTCATGATCAAGTGTACAGCTCTGCCTATGTCTAGTAGCGCTATACAAATGATAAGTAGTAGTAGTAGTAGTTCATCAGCCGCGACAGGTACTGAGATCAGAAGCTCCCACACGACTTTCAATGGACGTTGTAAAGCAGTTACATTATGTCAATACATGGGCTTTGGCTTTTGTGCCGGCTGCAGTTTCATTATGGAATGCACTCCCTGACCAACTTCGCCATTGTGGTAGTCTTGAACAGTTAGGAAAATTTTAAAGACTCGCCTATTTGTGACAGCAGTTTTGTGACGTTTTTGTAGTAGTCATGTGATGTTATGAAGAGATTTGTCATTTTTATTGTTTTGTATATCAAATTTGTATTTTGTTGTTTTCCTTTCTATTATGTATGATCTTAATTGGAAACCACCCAGTTTGTAGGTGGCTAGAAATCTTTTAAATACATAAATAAATATATAAATACACGAGTATGACCTTGTACTGCTTGGTATTTTCATTTATCTAGTCATATCTTTTTGCTCTTGCTTTTGAAATTCTTGCTTCATGAATTCATGGGGAGAGTTGATCATGTGTTCTGAGAAATCTGAGCAGGGTACATAATGGGCTCTCAGAGAGAAATCCCATAGCGTTGCAGTTGCTTTATTTGCTTAGCCTTGTAAATATTTGATACTTGCCTAAAGGGAAAAGAACTGAATTTCAAGGCTTGTTAGTCCCTATCCTTGAAAATACTAATAAAGAAATCCAAAACAGAATGATGTCCTGGCATGTATTTCCTTTTCTGTCTGGGTAGACCTTGCATAATCGCTACAAAAGTTTAGTCCTCGATATATGTTTGAAATGTACTGAAAGAATCTGTGAATCAATACTGAAATCCACAGTGGTAAATAAGGACCTAGATCCACAGTTGTAGTCAGGGCACATAGTTTGCTGCAGTTCATTACGTTTTGCCCTATTGCTGCCATAATAAAATGGAACATGAAGGAAACAAAAAAAGAGAGAGGTGACTCATATTGTTGCATTTTTGCTGTGTCATTGGTTCCATTGCTTTGTTCTTAAACCTCAAACAAGCTCATGATCAAATGTGCCATGGAGGTCACAGCAGGAAAATGAATGGCAACAGTTCAAGGCTGAAAATGCAATTATCCTCCCCCCCCCCATGCCAAATGGAATTACATGACTAGTATTATTGCTGACAGGAAATACCTTATATTTCTGTAATGCTCCTCTTTCTCAGGATATGAGAAGTCCTAATGTAAAAAGATGTTCATTATATATCTATTTCAATTATCATGTGGTTCAATCATGTTTGCTTTTAAGAATGACAGAATCCCTCACCATATTAACATGTGATTTACTGCAGTCTTAAAAGGATTCCCACAGAGATCTTTTCTTAAAATCACATTTCCTGTTTGCATTCTGTTCAGACACACACAGATAATTCTTCTTCCATTCTGCCTCTTCTTTTATGGAAGGGATGAACAAAAAATGCTCCTGCCTAGTTTCACTGTCATTACCAGTCCACAATCCTGAACATTAAAACAGCTTGGAGAGATGAAGGAAGCCTGTAATTCATCATCTTAACCTTCATCTGCACATGTTACAATAGATAACATCGGCTATTTATCAAAATTACAAAAGATGCATTTCTGCAAACAAGAATATGGAAATCATTCTTATTTTTTTTGTTGTTTCTCTATTTGCTATCAGAATGCTTTGTCAACTACTTTAAGCATTTATATACAACATCTCAATATGTAAATTTCTGCTCTCATGAAATCACTGTAGAATGAAAGGCTTCAGCTGACTGATGGCTTCTTATTTCACAAAATTGCAGACAGTTATAGGTTATTTTGTGTATTAGCTGTTGCTTTTGTACCTTAACAGATAAATGTCAGTTACCAAGGCATATTCTGCCAAAATAATATAATTTATTTTACAAAAGAATTTATTCTTATTGTTTCCTCATGTTCTGTGTTCCAAGTACTGTAAATTAAGATGCCCACTGAAATATTCAGGGATCCTTTTGCTGAAGTGAAGTGAGATGTTGCAGATACCAAAACGTATCTGTACAGCCTATGCATAAAATGTTGGGGGTGCTGCCCACATTTTGCTACACAGTTAATAAAGAAAAATGTTCTGAAAGGCACTTTAACTGAGGACCCTGTTTACTAAACAGCATTATAGGCGCGTTAACGTTTTTTATGCGCGTTATCCATGTATGTGCATTAACCATGTATGTGCCTACAATATCCTTATATGCATTTACATAGTTAGCGCCTGCGCTAAGTGTAGGCACGCTAAAAACACTAACGCACCTTAGTAAACATGGCCCTGAATGTTGGAAAACAAGATGCAATTAGCTAGTCAAGTGGCATTAACTGTGGTATGTTATCTATCGCCTTAACACTTAACATGCATCAGTTTCCCTGTCATTACCTACTACTACTACTTATCATTTCTAAAGCGCTACTAGACGTATGCAGCGCTGTACACATGAACATGAAGAGACAGTCCCTGCTCGACAGAGCTTACAATCTAATTAGGACAGACGGACAGAGCAAACAAGAGATAAGGGAATATTAAAGTGAGGATGATAAAATAAGGGTTCTGAACAAGTGAACAAGGGTTAGGAGTTAAAAGCAGCATCAAAAAGGTGGGCTTTTAGCTTAGATTTGAAGACAGTCAGAGATGGAGCTTGACATACCGGCTCAGAAAGTCTATTCCAGGCATATGGTGCAGCAAGATAAAAGGAATGGAGTCTGGAGTTAGCAGTGGAGGAGAAGGGTGCAGATAAGAGAGATTTACCCAGTGAATGGAGTTCCCGGGGAGGAATGTAGGGAGAGATGCAGAGTGAATGCACTTATAGGTCAATAAGAGGAGTTTGAAGTGTATGCGGAAATGGATAGGAAGCCAGTGAAGTGACTTGAGGAGAGGGCTAATATGAGTATAAGGACACTGGCGGAATATTAGTCATGCAGCAGAATTTTGAACAGATTGAAGAGGAGAGAGATGGCTAAGTGGGAGACCTGTAAGAAGCAAGTTGCAATAGTCTAAGTGAGAGGTGATAAGAGTGTGGATGAGGGTTCTGGTAGTGTGCTCAGAAAGGAAAGGGCGAATTTTGCTGATATTATAGAGAAAGAAACGACAGGTTTTAGAAGTCTGCTGAATATGTGCAGAGAAGGAGAGGGAGGAGTCGAAGATGACCCCAAGGTTACGAGCTGATGAGACAGGAAGGATGAGAGTGTTATTCACAGAAATAGAGAATGGGGGAGGAGGAGAGGTTGGTTTAGGGAGAAAGATGAGAAGCTCAGTCTTGGTCATGTTTAGTTTCAGATGGCGCTGAGACATCCAGGCAGCAATGTCAGACAGGCAGGCTGATACTTTGGCCTGGATTCCTGCTGAGATTTCTGGTGTGGAGAGGTAGATCTGGGAGTCATCAGCGTAAAGATGATACTGAAAACCATGGGATGAGATCAGAGTACCAAGGGAAGAAGTATAGATGGAGGAAAGAAGAGGTCCCAGGACAGATCCCTGAGGTACACCAACTGACAGTGGGATAGAAGTAGAGGAGGATCCACCAGAGTATACACTAAAGGTATTCTGGGAGAGATAAGAAGAAAACCAGGAAAGAACAGAGCCCTGAAATCCAAGTGAGGACAGTGTATCAAGGAGTAGGCTGTGATCAACAGTGTCAAAAGCAGCAGATAGATCGAGAAGGATGAGTATAGAATAGAGACCTTTGGATCTGGCCAGGAACAGATCATTGGAGACTTTAGCAAGCACTGTTTCAGTTGAATGAAGGGGGCGCAAGCCAGATTGAAGTGGATCAAGAATAGCTTGAGATGAAAGAAAGTCAAGGCAACGGCGGTGAACAGCACGTTCAAGTACTTGTAGGCTCGATCCACTCCCATTCTCTATCCTTTTCCACATTAGCTGTTGAACATAGATTACTGCATGTTAACTGCTAAGGCACTGAGGGGCCCTTTTGCAAAGCAGTGATAAGCCCAATACAGACTTACCGCATGCTAATCTGGAGCTACCGAAGACCCAACGCAGATGCCAGCAGTAGTTCAGCACCAGCACATGTCATTTCCCGCAGTGGGGAAAATAGGGCTCTAATTTTTAGTGTAGCGCTAACTGGACAGTAATAGGGCAGCACTGCTTGCTACCCTGTTACTGCTGGTGGTAAGTGCTCCCCCTCGCATGGCCACGTGGTAAGAGGAATCTTACCACATGGCTATGGGTATTTTCAACCTTTTTTACCCGCTGCAGTAAAAAAGACTGCAGTGTGTGGCAAAAACGGCCCCCGCTGTTGCACAGGGCCATTTTTTACCACAGCTTGATAAAAGGACCCCTGAATTAACTGTTACAGGCCTGTCTGCTAATCTATAGTAAAAGTTCTGCACTTACCACATTTTAGCTGCAAACGTAAAGGGGAATTAAGTGCAAAGGCTATGCAGTAACTGTTGGGAATGTGCCCAGCATGTTCTCTGCACAGGACTGGCTCTAGAAGTAGGTGAACTAGATAGTCAGCTAGAGCAGCCTAATTTTAGGGACACCAACATAGGTGCTCAGTAACACGAGCAATGGCATTCCACACCTCCTTCCCACTGCCACTCCCACCTCTACCATTGCTACTGATCTTAGTGGCCAAACAGATAATAGATGCGGGGTCTCAGCCTCTAGGCAAATGGCTGACAACTGTGCCCCTTCTGGTGACAGCTTCCTGTTTGGGAGAGGGCAAAATGGCAGTCATTCACATAGAGGCTGAAGACTATGACTGTTTCCTATTTTGCTATTGCTGGTACTGGGGCAAACAGAAGATATCATGGATGGGTATGGGGGAAAGAAAAGATAAGTTGGATAGGTTGGTGGGGGCAGAAGCTAGATGGAAGGGAGGTGAAAGGGGAGAGATGCTGGATGGAAAAGAGAGAGAGAGAGAGAGAGAGAGAGAGAGAGAGAGAGAGAGAGAGAGAGAGAGAGTAGATTTGCTGATGAAAGAGAAAGAGGTAAAGATGGGAGGTGGCTGGATAGAAAAGGGGGAGAGAGAAAGAGGGGGAGATGGTTGGAAGGGGAAAGGGACAGGGAGAGGAGAGAAGCTGGATGGAAGGGTGAAGAGGACAGAGTTAGTGAAATATAAGGGAATAAGAGGAAGGGGAAATGGGAGAGCTAGGGTGAAAAATGGAAAGCTATAGGTAGAGGCAGTAAAAAGAAAGAAATTGAAGACAGCATAGTAAAAATGAATCTTGGCTTGAGGCAGAAAAATAAATGAAAGAAAGCTGAAAGGAAAAAGTTCAATGTTAGAGAAGGATCTAGTAGAGAAAATGAAGAAGAAGAGAGGAGAAGAAAGCAAAATGACAAATAGCTAGGAAACCCTGGCAGAGAGTTAAGAGAATACAGAGGAAAGCAGCAACCAGAGACTAAGACCAAAACAATTATTAAGAAAAACAAAAAACAAACATAAAAACCCACCTCCTGAATTCTATAAAATAGGGCATGCAAATTAAGGCTTAGATTCCAAATTTGAATTTTATATAATAGAATAGAGACAGTTCTGATGGCAAGTTAATTCAATAATTGGCTGTGATTGGTGTTAATTGGTTCCAATTTGCAGTTGTGAATGCAACTTCCCTTAGTTGATACTTTCTAGACTGCACATACTAATTATAGGGTGCACATCTGCAAAGGGGTCATTGACCTGAGGGGTATGGGTAGGCCAGTGATATGCCTAGGATTAGTGCACACAGGCAGATGATCAAAAGCCCCGCGCTGTTCCAAATAGTGCTCTAAAATAGCGCTGGAACAGCAATGGGGCTTTACTGCACTGATGATCAGAGATCATGCATGCAAATTTAAGCAGCACAATTATCTCTGATCATGGGGTAGAAGTGCAGGCGAATTGTGGCTGAGCATGCGCTCAGCACAATCCTCCCGCACTTGTTTGACAGGTTTGGGCTGTCCATGGGACCACCAGGCCCTGACTACCCCTGCCACGAGCAATGGGGGCTGGAGGTCCTGTGGACCTCCCGTCCCCCCCGACGATCCCACCCCCCCCCCAAGGTTCAGGGAGGGTTGGAGATCTGGTGGGTCTCCAGCCTCCCCAACTCCCCAGAAAATGGTCCCTGGTGGTCTAGTGGCCGCCAGCCAAACCCCCTCCCACCCAGCGAGCAACGGGGGGGGGCAAGAGGTCCGGCGCACCTCCAGCCCACCCTAACTCCCCTCCACCAGCGTTGTTCGACCAATCCCTGGTGGTCCAGCGTAAAGGACAACCCACTCCCTGCCCCCCTACCTGCCTCCCTCCTCTTCCTTGGGTTGACGACGCTGCAAAATGGCGGTGCCCAGCCCCGCCCAGTGCATCCTGGTGAGTCTGCGATTTCAATGCAGGGGGCCCAGGGGTGGACGGAGGGGGGGGGGGAGCAGCGGCGGCAGTGACATCGGGGGGGTGGAGGGGGGAGCGGCAGCGGTGACCTCGGGGGGCAGGGCAGCGAGGGTGGCAGGGCCGGGGCCCGGCCCAGTCTCTCATCGACCCTGCCAGGGGGCTGGAGGAGTGGAGGTCCACCAGACCTCCAGCCCTTTCTTCTGTCCGTGGGGGTGAGGATCTTCTGTCCAGAGGGTGCGGGGTGAGGGGTCATCCATAAGGAGCTTCTTGTGTCTGGGGTGGGATGGGGAGGCTTTCTAGCATGCAGATTCATGCAGCCTGGTAGCTTAAGTCAGCACAAAAGCACAGGTCACATTACCAGTACGGGAAGTCAATGAGGTGAAATCTTTTCAGCGAGAACATCAGCACAAAAGCACAGGTCACGTGACCAGTCCGAGAAAGCGAGGTGTGCAGTTCTGGAAGCTGTGGTGATCGTTTTAGAAGCCCTATTCACATTTTGGTCATGCATATACTAACATTTAGATGCATATATTGCATATATGTATAAATTCTGATTTTAGAAAGCTGGGATATACACACCTGAAACTCAAATACATGCATATAGCATGGGGATGCTGTCTAGGCATGTTTTGAGTAGGACTAGAGTTGAGTGAAAACATGCTTGTGCATTCCCCATTTCAGAATGGGAGTGCACATTAATGTCTACTGGCACTGATGTTGGGATTAACACCTGCTCCTGTAGATTTCTAGGTTAAAGGAAGGTGCTTGATTTGTGCAGTGCTTTAATGGAGGGATTAGGGGAGGCCATCCCTTAATTCTCCAGTTTTTTTGTTTTTTTTTTATCCCCCACAAAAGTGATATTGGCAAAGTATATCAGACTCTAGGACAGCTTCAGAAAACAGAGATGTTCATGTTTCTAAAATGGCTAATACACAGCAGATACTCCTGTATGTTCTGAAATACCAACATACAGTTGGTATTTCAGAACCTAGACATCTCCAGACATAACCTAGACATGTGCCTATGTTGAACCTATTGATATTTTAGACATAGATTCCTTGTAAAATAGCTGCGCCTGCCCCATAAAACTAGTGCTTACATGTCCATACCTGGATGTATTTTAGAAGACTCTACATTAGCAACGTGAGATGTCTCTATTCTGATTTGTATATCCTTTCTAAAATCTGCCTTCACACATCTATAAAGATATACACAGTAGAAATGGTATAGAGAGAGGTCACCAAAATGGTACAGGATCTGCAACAAAAGCCTTATAATATGAGAATGAAGAACCTAAAAATATAGATACTCCATTGCATGGAATATATGTAATGTATATCCCTTCTGATATTCTCAAATTTCTGATATTAGATAAATAATACTGAGAAATATTTCTTCACAGAAAGAAGAGTTGGTAGAGACATAAATAAAGACAACATTCAAGAAAGCATGGGATAAGTATTGACGATTCCTATTTAGAAAAAGTGAAAGAAATAAAAGGCATGTTTCCAGAAAAATGGCTCAAGATAATGGTATAACTCTATTTATTAGCAGCATCAACCACATGAGGACATAACATGCACGGAGCATCAAAGGACTGGTCATGGACCGTGTTTTGGTGTGAGAATGTCTGCATCAGGAGTCATACAATCTACATAAAACACATATACAGAAATAAAATCATATTAATAACTATTGGCATTTATAACCCTGAAAGCATACATAAGTGTTAACAATATTAAAAACATAAGAACATCAAAAGATGAAAACATAAAAAATCTATACAAAATAAAATAAAAATATAAAGGTAGCTGACATAACAAAAAAAAAAAAATCACTTAATCAATACTGTTGTGTAAATGTTAATACATGTATTTTCTAAACCATATGTAAAATAATCTATTCTGTTATATAATGTACAATAAAAAAAATGTATAGAAACAATGCCAAAAGAAAATATCACAGGAAAGCTTTGATACATGAACATGTGATGGGAATACATATGTATATTTATACAGGTACATATTTCACTAGTAATAGCATTTATCTATTTGGTAGCTCAAGATAAAAGCTAAGATATGCCCTGCACATAGCTGGGTAAATTATTTACTGATAGTACATGATGATGTAAATAAAATTATAGTAGTGTAAATACTAGAAATAAAAATAAAAACTGACCTTATTTAGTCCTTCTTGTCATCAGACATAAAAGAGTACACAAAACAACCCCAGCCGATTCCACAACAGTAAATTGAAACCTTCAGCAGATTACAGAATGCCTCTTTTCCTCCAGGAATTAAATTGGACAGATTAGATGCTATATGCTTTTGTTTTTAAACAAAATATATTTTTGTAAAGTTATTTTCATTGTTTTGTATAAAGTAACAAACACAAAAAAATAAAAACAACAAGAAAAACACCTAACAAAAAACCCTCGTTTAACCTTCATTATGTGGTTTGTGTCATTTTGTTTTGGTCCTGGCTCCCCCTCTCCCTCCTTCCTGCCTGCCCCCTGTCCCTTGATCACCCCTCTGACCTCCCCTAGAATACCTCCTTAAACTTTAAAGACCAAACTGTTAGCTGAATTCCATCTTACTTTGCTCCAGCTTGGTGTCCAATGATGGTCTGAGAATGCTACACTATCTAAACTGGCTAGACAATCTAGCTAACATAGCATTGCATTGTTATCAGCATAAGGCTACCCTAGTAGTAGTAATAGCTACTATCCTACCATTAAAAAATAAATACAGTCCAACACTGGATGCGAGGCTGGAAGCAGACAATAGAAAGTCTTACTGCTAACTCAGTAGGATTCTAGATGAGGTCAGTGGTAGGATCTATGGGAGCAAAGGGGTGTGTGGGAGGGGGGACTTGTAGGCTCACAACCCTTTTTCTGTCCACGGATTGGATGGAGAGGAGATGCTGAGTAACATCTGGATTCAACCAAATAATTTTAAAAGGTAGGGTGCAAGGGGACTTCTAGACTCACACCATTTTTTTTAACATGAAGCAAAATGGCATAAAACAAAACAAATGACAAAAAGGTCAACATGATACAAACAAAATATAAATACAATGAAAAAAGACATAGAGGAGAATTTTCGATATGACTTCTAAATCAAACTTTAGACATTTTGCTAAAAACTTCCAAAATTCAAGTGGGGAATATAGCCATTTTCAAAACAGAAAAAACACCTGTGTGTTTATCTTTTTGGTCCATAAAAAAAAGTCAAATTGAAAAATGCACAGAATCAAGCCATTGGGATGTAGGAGGAGCCAACATTCTTAGTAGACTGGCCACACAGACATCACAGGAGAGCAATGGGGCAACCTGGGGGGGGGGGGGGGGGGTACTGCAGTGGATTTCAAATAAATGCTCCCAGGTACACATCTCACCATTGCCCCCTTATCTTGTATGCTAAGCCCCCCCCCCAAACCCACTATCCCCAACTGTACACCACTACAATGGCACTTATGGGTAAAGGGGCACCTATATGTGGGTACAGTGGGTTTCTAGTGAGTTTTGGAGGGTTCACAGTTACCACCACAAGTATAACAGGTAGGGGGAGGTATAGGCATGGGTTCACCTGTCTGCAGTGCACTGCACCCACAACTCGACTACTCCAGGGACCAGCATGCTGCTCTAATAGACCTGAGTATAACATCTGAGGCTGGCATAGAGGCTGGTAATGTTTTTAATCACATTTTGGGGGAGTGAGGGTGGGAGGGGGTTAGTAACCACTGGGGGAGTAAGGGGAGGTCATCCCTGATTCTCTACAGTAGTCATCTGGTCATTTAGGATACTTTTTTGTGGCTTATTCGTTAATAAAACAGGTCTAGACCAAAACATCCAACTTATAGCCCTGGATGTTTTGTTTTGCTTCATTATGGCAGAAAAATGTCCAAGTGTTAAGAATACCCAGATTCCACCCTTAATATGCCCCTGAAATCCACCCTTGTGATTTGAACGTACTTCTGATGGACTTCATAGAAAAACATCTAAAAATTGGTTTTGAAAATACTAATTTGGACATTTTTGTGATAAAAACATCCAAATGCAGATTTATACCACTTTTTGGACATTTTCTCTTGAAAATGAGCCCCATGATGACACATGAATATATTTGTGCATCCCCCAAGATGAACCTTTCAGCCTTTCTCTGCTGTAATATTCTATGTGGGGATGTCAAAGGGTAGCCATAGTACCATTGAACCTTAGCATAGCTCAGTGCTTCTCAACTGTCTTCTGGAGGTACACCTAGCCAGGATTATGATAATGAAACTGGAATAGTGATTTAGATTACAATAGGTCTACATGCATCTTTATTGGAGTAATCCTAAAAATCTGACTGGCAAGGTTTGCTGCCAAGAGAGGACTGAGAAGCATTGGCATAGCTGATTATATTCAATTTTCTCTACTTGCTTCATAAAGTAAAACAACCAGTGTTACACATGATGTTTTAGTGTATTACTTGCATATGGGAAACTGCTCTTTTTGGAAACACTGTATTATTTTAAAAAATAAACTATGATTGTTAAATCATATCCAGGTAAATCATAAATACAGTTAAAGGAAATACAAAGCATACCGTTCTTTTAAGATTGAAGTTCCAGCATTTGTGCTAAAGCTATTATTTTTGTTATCAATTTTCACCCTGTTCTGGACTGGGATCATCACCAGAAATCAAAAGTACGTACTCTTAAATCTCCATAATTTCAGCGTCTCACCTTAAAGACAAGGCCGCAGAAACTCAATACCATTATGCACCACCATCAGTTACAGGATGGTTGCTTAGCAACAAATGCAGAGGCCTCTTCACTTATTCCTCACACAGTGGAGAGATGTTATCCAACCCTGGATAATCCCAGCTCAGTAATTTCTCATATCACTTTTCTACAGAGAATAAAATGAATCTGCAGTCTTGCTTGAATTTCCAAGCTGTAACCCTAAGTTGCTTTGCTATAGCTAGGTAGCTGATACTGAAGAATTTTACTGGGCAAAAGAAACTAGGTCTTACAAGCAGTGCTGAGCATTCAGTTTTTAGGACTAATTCAAAGCCATTTGGATCCTTTGCTTCTGCAGATGTATACAGATTCAATAAGCGTGCATTCATTTTAGCCTGAGATGGGAGCTGAACTGATAAAAGAGTTACAGCTTGTTTTTAATTTTAAAAAGAAAAAGCAGTATTGAAAGGTTGATAGGAAGGAGTAATTTGGTAGTTGTGAAGGTGAAAAAAAAAGCATTTGCCAGCTGTACTGTAAGGAATTTTGAGATCTGGTATTCACTCAGATATTGAAGCAATGAACTGCTGTTAATGACTGTCTGCCTCATAGTTCATTTCCTTTAAAATCTCCTAGCAGCCATCTGGATCAGGTTTAAATAAAAATGTAATACTGAGCCCCTCATCTAATCATAATATGCTGGTGACAAAGATTATTCATGAGTTTAAAATGGGAGGAGAGGCTTGAAGAGGCAGATGTGAGTTCTTTCCATTCAAGGTCTAATTTTGTCATTTTAAGGGAACTGAAAATAAAAACAACATACGTCATAAGGATCATTCTGTTAACAAGCAAGAAGTTATTAACTTGACATCAAACCATATTTCCAACAATGAGCAATTTAATCCTACCAAAACATCTTTACACTAGGTGCCCTGCACTTATTAATGTGGCTATATTTACTAATGCAACTGTTGGAACTGTAAAACATTAACAATTATGTTAGAATAACATGAATCTAAACTAAAAGCAGAAAAGGCAGGCTATTTGGCATGATTTCTGCCTTGACACCTAAGGCTTAGCATCATTTTACTTACTGAACATGCCACTATTGGTTTCCTAGCACACTGCCCCACAATTATGTGAAATACAGAAGGTAAGAATTAGTTTTCATTATCATATATAGGGGCTCATTTTCAAAATAAGAAAAATGTCTCAAAATGGTTATAAAGTGGCATTTGAGTATTTTTCTCTGATTTTCAAAACTCGGATTTGAGACATTTTTCTATGCAGTGTGTGCAAATCACAAGGGGGCATATTGGGGGCGGGATTTGGCCATTCCCAAAACTTGGACTTTTTCTGCCACAATGAAACAAAGCAAAATTTCCAGGGCTAAAAGTTAGACATTTTGGTCTAGTCCTGTTTCAATCACAACTAAAGTCACAAAAAGGTGCCCTAAATGACCAGATGACCACTGGATGGATTAAGGCATGACCCTCACTTACTCCCCCAGTGGTCATTGAACACCTCTAATCCACCAAATATGTAAACGAAATAGTACATACCAGCATCTATGACAGCTTCAGATATCATGGCTAGTCCTATTAGAGCAGTAAGCAGGTCCCTGGAGTAGCCTAGTGGTTGGTGCAGTGCAATGCAGAGTGACTTGTGGTGGAATGTGTGAGACCTCCAAAACTCACCAAAAACCTACTGTACATAAATATAAAAATCCACTGTACCTATATATAGGTGACACCTGCAGATAAAAAAGACTTTCATAGTGGAGTACAGTTGGGTACAGTACGTTTCTGGTGGGTTTTGGAGGGCTCGCCATACAACAGAAGGGGGAGAGGGGTAAGGGTGAAATGTGTATCTGGGACCTTTTATGTGAAGTCCACTGCAGCACCCCTTAGGGTGTCCCACTGTTCTGTCTTGATGTCTGTGTGGCCACTCTACTAAGAGTACTGCCCCCCCCCCCATACATCCCAATGACTTGATTTTGTGCGTTTTTCCCTTGTTTTTATTTTAAGGTCCAAAAGATAGCTAGCACAAAAACATCTAGCAAATAGCCATTTTCAAAACAAAAAAATAGACATTTTTCTGGTTTGAAAATTGCTATGTTCAAGTTCTTTTATCTCAGTCTTTGGTCAGAAGGATGTTTTCATTTCTGCTCAGTTTCCCTCTAAGTAAATTTGCCTTAGCACATATGTCCAAACCAAAAATCACCTTGATGTCATCTGAGAAGCTTTTCAATATATGAAATTATTTAACTGGAACTGTAGATCAACAATTAACAGTACAATCAGCTAAAATAGAAAAAATTAATTTCTTTTACAATTCTGAGAGTTTGTCCTTTTTTTAAAATCTGTTTTTCTAAGGTAGATGTAGACAGTTCCAGTCATCAAGTGTTGCAAACTGCTGTGTTTTCCAATATATCCACTGAAGATGTATGAGATGCATTTGATGAACTGCCGTCACAAATCACAGGCTGCTAATAGTGGAGTAAGGATCACTTTTGTCATTGGGGCAAGTTCATTTTGGACCCTGCACCACACAGACACATTCAACTGCCACAACTTTCATGCAGTGGCGTTCCTGGGGGGGGCTGGCACCCGGGGCGGATCACCAATGCGCCCCACCCCCGGGTGCAACGCCCCCCCCCAGCGAAAGGACACCCCCGCAAAGGAACCCCCCACGCCGGGTGCACGCCACTGGGGGGGGTGCCGCGCACGCCTGTCCTCCGTAGTTCCATGGAAGCATGGAACAATGGAGGACAGGCGCGCGCAGCAACCCCCCAGCGGCGTGCACTCGGGGCGGACCGCACGCACCGCCCTCCCCTTGGAGCGCCACTGCTTTCATGTTTTCCTTTCTCATCTCTAAAGTCAGACAGTACCACGTACTCTAATAATTGAGGGGTTAATATTTAAAACAATTTAACTAGGCAGAAGAGGTGATATTCAGCAGTACTTAACTGGACAGTGCTACTGATAACCCCTTTGATTAGTGCGTTACTCTCTGGTTAGTGCAGGGGTGGGAACAAAAAAGGAGGAAAATGTGAGCAACAGAACAAAAGCGTGAGGCGGATCCGAAGAGAATATCAAAATATAGCAGTCTTTATTATAAAAATCATAAATATGACCCGACACAGCCGTATTTTGGCACAAAAGCCTACCTCAGTGGTCAAACAAATCTGTCGGATTGTAGTAAAAAAGCTTGACTTAGAGAAGATTTTGTCAAGATCCTGGCTGTATAAAACGCTGTATCTTCCCAAACACCATACCTGCGACTTCTATATTTTGATATCCTCTTTGGATCCGCCTCACTCTTTTGTGTTGTTGTTTGTAGTGTAGGGGTGGACCATAGGTAGAGTCAGCAGGGGAGACAGGAGTTATGTGGACACTGGTGATATTCAGTGCTAGTGTCAGTATAGCTAACTGGGCCTCTTTGGACCACATAAATAGCAGTCCTAACTATTCCCAGTATGCAGGTACAGAACTGAATATTGACCATACCTGGATAGCTTTCAGACACCACTAAAGATGCAGATAATCACTTCTAGTACCTGAATAGGTCCCAGTACTCCAGGAGCTTCCTGTGCTAGAAATGCACCCTGTGTGACATGCCCCTAGTGCTTCCACCCTGCCTACTGGAATATGACCAAACAGGGCATACAATGGGCCAGTAGCATAGCCATGGGGGGGGGGGGGGGCTCCCCCAATTTGGGTTTGGGCACCCAAAGTCTGCTGGTTTTGCTGACGGGGGTCCCAATGCCCCGCTATCTGAAGCTTTCCTGCAGTGATATTCACCACTGCACTGCCTGCCCTGCTTCCCCATCCCTTGTGCGCATGCTGGTTTTTAATGAAATTGAGCATGTGCGAGCATCATGCATGCTCAATTTCACTAAAACCCAGCATGCGCACTGGAGCAGAAAACCAGGGCAGGCAGTGGAGCACCAAATATCACCACAGGAAGTCCTTTGCTGCTTGGGAACCCCCGCCAGTCCAGGTATGTGGGATTGTGGCGGGGGGAGGAAAGCAGCAGGGAAGAAAGGCAAAATGGATCCCCCAATTTGGGCTCAGCCCTCCCCTCCCACCACAGTCGAGGACTGGCTACGCCTCTGCAATGGACGAAGTGTAAGTTGGTCAGCCCTGCCTCCCTGTGTGGCCATACCTTCCACATATCTGGGTCTAATTTAGCTGATAGCAGTCAGTGTTTAAAGAAACATTGCATGCCACTAGCTGAGTATTGACTCCTGAATGTTCATCTTCAAGATGTTTCAAGATAGATGCCCAAAATTGAACATACTCCAAATGTGGTCTGATGAATGCCTCTCAGGGTATATAGAAGAACATATGATAAACTCTGCTATGTCTCTGCCCAAGGTCCAGTGATTCCACCATCCTGCCTTTAAAAGTGGCCAATCAGGGTCACATGCATCTGGCAGATCCTAAATAGTGGATCAAATATTTTTCATTGCTCACTTCAAAGGGCAATCAATTGCTTTTCTACATGCCTAATAATTTTTTATGAACGTTTCCTTTAGGAACTTCTCCAAACTCTGATATTCTAGTCACATTGATTGCATCCCATGGTAACATAATTTACAGCTTAATTAAAAATATTTTCTGTGATTTGTTTTTCACTCTGCTGATTGTTAGTTTCATGGAGTGTCCTTTTGTCAGAGCTGGATTAACACTATATTGGATGCTAGGCAAACATACATTTGTAGGCCTCTACTATGAACCTAAATTTACTTATTTTTCTCAAACCCTCCTTCACACAAAGTGTAGTCACATTAAATTTTCCCTGTCCCCACTTCCCCAGGATCTTCATTTATGACTTTCCCTCAACTCTTCACTTTTGTAGAAGTATTGGACTAGATTCTACATATCACGCCTAAAAATTTGGTGCCAAAATAAAATTCACCTAAGAGCATTCTATAAAGTATGCCTTAATTTAGACGTACTTTATAGAATAAGCCTAAATTTCCACATGGTTTAAGAATATACCGAGCACCCATCCATGTGACTAAATTTAGTCATGGGCAGTTATGGCAAGTAAAACCTGATGTAAATGTCGACACCCAAATTAGGCAAGGACCAGGTGTATTCTATAACAATGCACATAGATTTTAGAAATGCCCACAACCTGCTCATTCCATGCCCATGGCCATGCCCCGTTTTCAACTATGTGACTTAGAATTTGCACACAGCACGTTATAGAATATGTCTAGACAGCCCTGAACATAAATTCTAATCAATGCCAATTAGTGTCAATAATTGGTAATTAATTGGCAATTATCAATGCTGATTGGCTTGTTATGTAATTAGGTTATGCAAATTGTCAGGAAATACGCTTCAATTTCCACGCAGAAATCTCAGCACAATATATAGAATCTGGCAGATAATGGGGAACATTGAAGGTCTAATTCCAGATGTGGCAGCTGTTGGTTAGAGCTGGGAGAAAGTGAACTTTGGAGCTGTGAAGTGTTGAATGGAGGAGAAGGTTGCTAGTGAATTCCTCCCTAGCAACTGGTATAACATCAAGCTCCACCCCCTTGCTCTGGTACATCTGGGTTACACGCTGAGGTTAGAGCTGGGAGAAAGTGAACTTTGGAGCCGTGAAATGCTGAATGGAGGAAAAGGATGCTGGTGAAGTGCTTCCTAGCAATTTGTGCAACATCAAGCTCCACCCCTTTGCTCTGGTACATCTGGGCTACATGCTGAAATTAGAGCTGGGAGAAAATGAACTTTGGAGCCGTGAAGTACTGAATGGAGGAAAATGATGCTGGGGAAGTTCTCCCTAGCATTTGGTGTAAAATCAAGCTCCATCCCCTTTGTCCACTACATCTGGGTTACATGCTGAGGTTAGAGCTGGGAGGGAGTGAACTTTGGAGCCGTGAAGTGTTGAACTGAGGAAAACGACACCGGTGAAGTTTTCCCTAGTGATAAGTGTAACATCAAGCTCCACCCCCTTGCTGTGATACATCTGGGCTACACACTGAGGCATGCAGCCATTGGGGCATGCCCAAAGGGGTGTGACCAAAGGGTTATGCCCCTTTGAAGCCCCTTTGGATCATCTTGAAGCATCTTGAAATATACGGAAGGTACTTTTGATTTCTTTTTGCTATTTTTTGAAATGGGGAAGCGTAAAGGTGTGGTGAAGAAGCAGGTAACATCTACCCCCTAGGCCAGTGATGGCGAACCTATGGCACGCATGCCAGAGAGGGCACGCAGAGCCCTCTTCCTTGGCATGCGCACCTTCGCCATCGCTGGTCTGCCCACTCTCCCTCTCTTCGGCCTCCCTCCCGCCCTCCCTCCAACCCAACAAGCATCAAGCCTGATGGTGGGTGCTGGGTGGGAGGGAAGCCTGATGGTGGGTGCTGGGTGGGAGGGAGGCCTGATGTTGGGTGCTGGGTGGGAGGGAGGCCTGGTGCTGGGTGCTGCCGGGTGCTGGGAGGGAGGGCAGGGGGGAGAGGAGGGTGGCTGGACATTTGTGGCTGGAGAGGAGAGGAAGGTTGCTGGACATTTGTGGTTGGAGGGGAGAGGATGGTTGCTGGACATGAATGGAGGGCAAGAAATGAAGAAAGGAGGAAAGTAAAGAAATAAATGGAAAGGAAGCCCTGGAAACGGAGTTAAGAGAACAGATAGAGAGCAGCAGAATCAACGACTAGAACCAATATGGATAGAAAAACAAAATCACCAGACAACAAAGGTAGGAAAAATCATTTTATTTTCATTTTAGTGTTTGGAATATGTCGAATTTGAGAATTTACATCTGCTGTCTTATTTTGCATTGAGTATACTGGAGCTGTAACAGCTTACAGAAATGATTTATAATGGAAGAAAATCATGTTATTTTTTCTCCTATACTAGTATAATATTTTCAGTGATGTCTGTTTATATGCGCCATGGCTGGTGTAAGGGGTGTGGCTATCATAGGGGTGGAGTCATATGTGGTGACCCCGCCCATAATGAGTACCGGCACTTTGCGATAAATAATTCGATTTTGGGTTGCTGTTTGGGCACTCGGTCTCTGAAAGGTTCGCCATCACTGCCCTAGGCCAAGGGGCCAATGGATAAACACTTGGCTCCTTTATCATCTGATGGCTTCTCTTTGAGCCCTGAGACATATATCCTCTCCCCAATGAAGTCTACTGCATACTCATCAAGCGGCTAATACCGATGTGTTGCAGCCTGCTGTTGAGTTGGTGCATCCTAGCCTGTCATCTCCTCCTACTGGAACAGTCTTGGTTGATCTAGCACTAGTGAGTTTTGATCTGGCTCTTGAAATTTTTTTTTAAACCTTCTGTAGATGATTGACATTTGGTGAGTTGTTTCTAGAACGAAGGAAATATTAAAAAGGTAAGATAGCCCTATTAGAATGTACTTTGGGTATGCAGGCTAAGACTGTTAGTTTGAATGCATTAATGAAAGTAGTTCAGGGTCAGAGTAATACTTTATATGCCATTCAAGTCTTGGCAGTGAAGGATAATCTGACGCTGCACCATAAATTAGAGTATTTAGAAAATCAATTACGTGCTAATACTTTTTAGAATTTTTCTTCCACTCCTCTGATATCCACAGAACAATTACTTTGTAAATATTTTAAGGAAAATTTAAAATTTGAACATACTGACTCTATTTTGGTTGTGAAATGTTCCTATAAGTCAATTGCAATGAGGAGTTTGGATAGGAAAACAGATCAGTTGGTACCTGGTCTTGGACCAGGAAACCTAACTGCCTTCCTTGAGGACATTCAGGACATTATTACCTCTTGGGCTAAATTTTTACTCCCCTGTTTAGAAAGTCACACTAGCGGCTGCCACGTGGCAATGCTGACACAGCCCATTCAAAGCGAATGGGCTGTGTTGGCATTAGCACACTAACACTGCTACTACTACTATAAATCATTTCTATAGCACTACCAGTCATACACAGCGCTAGCCATTAACACGGCTTTGTAAACACAGGCTAGTGACTTTTGCATCCGAAAAAGATAAATTACTTATATTAAAAGCTTACTTTAAGATGAAGAAACAGATGTTCTGTGGGCAAGCCATTCAAATCTTTCTGGATATGACTAAAGTTAATCAGGAGCACAGGAAACAGTTTTTGCTTTTGAAGAAAAGAGAGGATGTGCAAGCAGGGTATCCCGTGCCAAGCTGAATGTCAATAGTAATGGCTGCATGTGGGGTGTATTTCTAATACATGCATCGGTGTATGTGTGTGTGTTGCCCCAGTTGTTCCTGCTTACAGTGTCTGTTGCCCAAGGTGGTCCCAACATACATTGTTAACAGCCAGCTCTTTTACCAATAATAATTAAAATCACTATCTAGGTCATATGATCAAAACACAGAACTAAAAATACATACCTGAAGTAGAACCTGCAGACCTGAGGTGAATGCTATAACAACTTCGACATGATAGCTCTCAAAGTATACCTTCAAGTGCATGAATACTGAATATAACCCAGATTTAGAACCTGTAGACTTCAATATGTAATCTTTGAATGTATACACTAAATTGACCACTGAATGTAATCTTTCACTGTATACACAAAACTGAACACTGATGCCATTCTGTGCTCATGACAACTGCTGTGCTATACTACACAATTCATCAAACTGCACAATGGATTGTGTGACTACCCTGGTGGGGAACACTATCCTATATCTAACAAGCCAATTAGCAGAAATGAAATATATACCCGACTAGAACCTGCTCTCCTGAGGGGAATGCTGTAAGAACTTCAACGTGTAATCCTTCCATATAGACAACAAACAGAACACTGAAAACTATTTTGCTAATGAAAACTGTTGTGCTGATGTAACTAATGCTACCTCAACTCCATGTGCATTTCTTGAATGAATACATTAAACTGCAAACCGGTTATGTCACTAACCCAGTGAGGAACTCCATCCGGATATAAATGTATCAACTTCTGACAACAATTGGGTTCCTTAAGCCCTTTGGTTCATAGCCAAATGTCCTGAGGTAATTGCAATAGACAGCTTTGATGTGTAATCCTTCAATAATGAAACAGAACTGAAAGCATGTTTGGAAAGCATGCTTGTGCACTCAAAACCTGATATCCTGAGCAAGTGCCTTGGTGGAGAACTCCGCCCTGATATATGTAACAACTTCTGTCTACCATTATGCTCTACAAACCCTTTGGTTCATAGCCTAATACCCTGAGGTACATGCAAATAGACAAGTTCGCAGTATATTCCATCCATGAATATCAGAAATGAACGTGGGTTGAAACCTGCTGTCCTGATGAAAAGCAATAAAACAACCACCGTGTATAGTTCAACCTCAAATAAGTAAGACTGAAAGTAGGTTTGTGGAAATAACCTGATGGAGAAATACATCCTAAAGCTCTCTGGCCTCTAAGCTTATTGTCCTGAGGCAATACATGAACAACATCAAGGTGTTTCCCTTCCATGAATACACAGACAGAAGCAGTTTTATGGAGAATAGAACTCCATTTTGTGCAAGCGAAAGATGATGTCCTGATGGAAATGCCAGAAACCTGATGTAAATGCATGCAGAGAATAGTAGTAGTAGTAGAGAATAGAAGTCCATTTTGTTCACATGAAAACTGATGTCCTGATGGAAATGCATGATTCCTGATATCAATGCATGAAACCAAGCTTCAATGTGCCGCCAGAACTGCAAGCTGGTTTGTGGAAGTACCCTGACAGTGTGATGTATCCTGATGTGAATGAAATAACCACTAATTTTTGCATTCTAGCATCTATATCCTTAAGTAGGTATCTGCCATCCTTGGAAAGATGCAGTATAGTTGGATATATGCTAGTGAAACAAATATGATATGCACTAATCATTCAGGAACAACAATATACAGCACAATCTCTAACTGTAACGCATGTTTTCATTTAAGAAATGAACTGAGACATATCCTCTCAAGAAACCCAATGACTATTCCATACACACTAAAAGTTATCTTGCCAACCACTGTAAAACACAGCATCATATAACCTTGTAAATGTAATTGAATCAATGTAATCTCTAACAACTGTTAAATGTAAGCCACATTGAACCAAAACTTGTTTTTGGATAACTATGGGATACAAGTACAAATAAATAAATCAATAACTGATTAGGATTTCGTAAGCTTTGTCTACCAGTGGTGAGGCGTTAATTGCTCCAGCCCCAACATATGCTAGTAATACCATCCTAATCAGTATTGCTTAGGCCTTGCCTGACTGCCGAAAGGTATTAGGTCTTAAAATCAACGTAGACATCAGAAATCAAGGCTTAATCTGTATCTGAAACTTCAGCAAAGGAAGATCTAGTATGGTATCTGTCTTAGAAAGACCTGAGAAGCAATCAGGCGGTGCATCTTGTGTCCCAGGTGGAGCTGTTTGTGCCCGCATCAATGTTCAGCAGCGCATAGTTGGTGCTGCTTTCAGTAGCCGGAGGTATGTCTGCAAAACCACACTAAAGAAAAATCCCTTAATTAGAAGCATATACTATTACTGTAAGTGATGTGATGTGATGTTTTTCTTGTATACCGCTAACTCCCTCTAAACAGAGGTTCAAAGGGGAAAGGGAAATGGGACGATATACCGCCTTTCTGTGGTATTTTGCAACTACATTCAAAGCGGTTTACATATATACAGGTACTTATTTTGTACCTGGGGCAATGGAGTGTTAAGTGACTTGCCCACAGTCACAAGGAGCTGCAGTGGGAATCAAACCCAGTTCCCCAGGATCAAAGTCCGCTACACTAACCACTAGGCTACTTCCAAAAAATGTTTGAATTTAAGGCATAAATGCCCATGTTTACTAAGGTGTGCTTTTGGCATGTTAGCAGTTTTAGCATGCGTTAATGGTTTACACATGTTATACGCCAATGCACCCATAGAAATGTATGGGTGCATTAGCGTTTAATGTGCCTTAACTTTAATGGCATGTTAAAAAAGCTAACACACCTTTATAAACATACCCCAAAGAGTTTAAATAGATAAGTTTTCAACTGTTTCCTGAAATAGAAATAATTATTAAATCTACAAAATACCTGGGGTAAGAAAGCAAGAACTGAGAAGCTTGAAAACAGAACGATGATACCAAAATCTGTTTATATCTAATGCCATTAAAGGAAGGCAATAGAAGACAAAATGGATCTCTGACTGTCAAGTGTCCTTGAATATGAGAAAAAGAGATTAATTTAAGAAAATATTCCGGTGCAGAACCTTTGAATATTTTAAAAATTAAATATGCCAGTTTAAACATAATCCTAGACCAGATAGCAAGCCAATGTAAGGTAGCTAGAGCAGCTTTTGAGCTGTCAGATCTGTTCAAATCCAGTATAATTTGGCTGCTGTATTCTGCATTAACTATAATTTAAAATAAAATGCTTGTGTAAGGAGGCATACAAGGCATTACAATAATCTTAGGGGTCCTTTTACAAAGCTGTGGCAAAAGGGGGCTTGTGCTGGCATCGGCATGTGTTTTTGACGCGAGCCGATGCCCCCTTTTACTGCAGAGGATAAAAGACAGTTCTTTTTTTTTTTTTTAAGAAATGGCTATGCGGCACATTTTTTGGGGGGGGAGTACTTACCACCACCCATTGAGGTGGCGGTAAGGGCTCCTGTGCTAACCGGCA
This sequence comes from Microcaecilia unicolor, assembly GCF_901765095.1. Classification (NCBI taxonomy): domain Eukaryota; kingdom Metazoa; phylum Chordata; class Amphibia; order Gymnophiona; family Siphonopidae; genus Microcaecilia; species Microcaecilia unicolor. Next base: position 508,939,877 of record NC_044032.1, read on the forward strand.
GTAACCATCAGCGCATGGCATTGCCCGATTACCTCTGGGTACACACCGGTACTACAAAAATAAAAATATTTTTGTAGTGCCGGAAATGACGGGCACTGGGGGTGGGAATTACTGCCAGGCTGCTGTGGTAGCCTGGTGGTACTTCTGTTTTAGTGAGTGGTAAGCCCACGATGGGCTTACTGCCGCTTTGTAAAAGGACCCCTCAATGACTTAAAATACATGCTTGTAACTAGAATAGTAAAACTATATTTGTCAAAATACTTCTGAATGCAATGTAGCTGACACAATTTGAAAAAGACAACTCCTGATAAATAGTTCACTTGGAGGGGCATAATTGAACGAAAACGTCTATCTCTATGGGCGTTTATCTCCGAGAACGGGTCCGTGAAGGGGCGGACTGAACCGTATTTTCGAAAAAAAATAGACGTCCATGTTTTATTCGACAATTTGTGAGCTGGGCGTTTTTGTTTTTCAGTGATAATGGAAAATGAAAGCGCCCAGCTCAAAAATGAATAAATCCAAGGCATTTGTTCGTGGGAGGGGCCAGGATTCGTAGTGCACTGGTCCTCCTCACATGCCAGGACACCAACCGGGCACCCTAGGGGGCACTTTTACAAAAACAAAAAAAAACGTAAAAGAGCTCCCAGGTGCATAGCACCCTTCCCTTGTGTGTTGAGCCCCCCAAATCCCCCTCAAAACCCACTGCCCACAAGTCTACACCATTACTATAGCCCTAAGGGGTGAAGGGGGGCACCTACATGTGGGTACAGTGGGTTTGGGGAGGTTGGACGACTAAGCATTAAGCAGCACAATTGTAACAGGTAGGGGGGGATGGGCCTGGGTCCACCTGCCTGAAGTCCACTGCACCCCCTAACAACTGCTCCAAGGACCTGCATACTGCTGCCAGGGAGGTGGGTATGACATTTGAGGGTGAAAATAAAAAGTTGTGAAACATCATTTTTTGTGGTGGGAGGGGGTTAGTGACCACTGGGGGAGTCAGGGGAGGTCATCCCCGATTCCCTCTGGGGGTAATTTGGTCATTTAGGGCACTTTTTGGGGCCTTATTCATGGAAAAAAACAGGGTCCAGGAAAAGTGCCCTAAATTCTAGCTACAAACGCATACTTTTTTTCCATTATCGGCGAAAGGCGTCCATCTCTCCTCGGCCGATAACCACGCCCCAGTTCCACCTTCGCCATGCCTCTGACACGCCCCGTCAACTTTGTACGCTTCCGCGATGGAGTGCAGTTGAAAACATCCAAAATCGGCTTTCCATTATACCGATTTATTCGTTTTTGTGAGATAAACGTCTATCTCCCGATTTGGGTCGAAATCTAGACGTTTTTCTCTTTCAATTATAAGGTGGTTGGGGTTCTAAAGAGAAAGAGAGAGGAATCCATAGTAACCCTTAAAACCAGAAGTTGATTGAATTTTGAGGGAAAAATCTTTAGAAAGAAAAATAATCGGTTATAATGCTGCCTTTACGTGCTAGCCAAAGTAGCTTAATTTTATCCTTATTTAATTTAAAACCATGAATGGAATTTAGATGTTTGATCTTGTTTATACAACTAACCACCTTTGAAACAGTGTCAGACAGTTGATCGCAAACTGGGACTAGCAACAGCTTATCATCAGCATATCAATAATAATTAACTCCCAAAGAGGAGAAACCAAAGTCCATAAAGGTCATATAGATGTAATAATACTGGTGATAATGAAGACCGCTGTGGGACTCTGCATAGTGGTTTGTCATTTTAACAGTATACTGCCTATTAGACAGAAATTCACCAAACCACTGGAAAACTCTACCGGAAATTCCAAGCAGACTTAGTTTGTACATGAGGTATTTAGCATCAAATATCAAAGCTAATAATGCAGATTCAGTGCAATGAAGTGCTCTGAATCCGAATTGAAGTGGGCTAAGACAAACACATTTACCCAAATAAGATGACAATAAAGTAGTTATAATAGTTTCTGATAATTTAGAAATTAGAGGAATGCTAGCAACCGTTCAAAAATTGGAAGACATCTAGAATCAACATCTACTTTTTTGAGTATGGGTGTAAGAATAAAGTTTCCTAAGCATCAAGGATATTGACTAAATCCAAACAAGGGACTAAAAATGAGGTGAGCCACTTAATTAACACAGAAGGGGGAGATGTCAATAAGTAAGCAGGACAATTGTCCAGCATACATGAAGAAGAAGTTAATTAGGAAGTAACCTAGACACATCATCTTCAGTAATAACAGGGAAGGAATCCCAAAGTCTATCAGCAGGAAAGACTTGAACATCATAGGTGGCTAGAACAGACAAATCAATAACAGCCTGACAAACGGGGGGGGGGGGGGGGGGGGGGGGGCATAAGCTCTAATTTTAGAAATTTTGTCTGGAAAATACAAAAGCCAGAGATGAAGCAGAAGATTATTGATCTTCATTAGTGCCGTCACATCATAAATCACATGCATCACTTTACACTAGCTCATATTTGAATATCCAGTCTCCCAGTCTCGTAAGTTCCTCTTGCAATTTTTCACAACCCTCTTGTGATTTAACAACTTTGAATAACTTTGTGTCATCAGCAAATTTAATTACAGTGGTGGAAATAAGTATTTGATCCCTTGCTGATTTTGTAAGTTTGCCCACTGACAAAGACATGAGCAGCCCATAATTGAAGGGTAGGTTATTGGTAACAGTGAGAGATAGCACATCACAAATTAAATCCGGAAAATCACATTGTGGAAAGTATATGAATTTATTTGCATTCTGCAGAGGGAAATAAGTATTTGATCCCCCACCAACCAGTAAGAGATCTGGCCCCTACAGACCAGGTAGATGCTCCAAATCAACTCATTACCTGCATGACAGACAGCTGTCGGCAATGGTCACCTGTATGAAAGACACCTGTCCACAGACTCAGTGAATCAGTCAGACTCTAACCTCTACAAAATGGCCAAGAGCAAGGAGCTGTCTAAGGATGTCAGGGACAAGATCATACACCTGCACAAGGCTGGAATGGGCTACAAAACCATCAGTAAGACGCTGGGCGAGAAGGAGACAACTGTTGGTGCCATAGTAAGAAAATGGAAGAAGTACAAAATGACTGTCAATTGACAAAGATCTGGGGCTCCACGCAAAATCTCACCTCGTGGGGTATCCTTGATCATGAGGAAGGTTAGAAATCAGCCTACAACTACAAGGGGGGAACTTGTCAATGATCTAAAGGCAGCTGGGACCACTGTCACCACGAAAACCATTGGTAACACATTACGACATAACGGATTGCAATCCTGCAGTGCCCGCAAGGTCCCCCTGCTCCGGAAGGCACATGTGACGGCCCGTCTGAAGTTTGCCAGTGAACACCTGGATGATGCCGAGAGTGATTGGGAGAAGGTGCTGTGGTCAGATGAGACAAAAATTGAGCTCTTTGGCATGAACTCAACTCGCCGTGTTTGGAGGAAGAGAAATGCTGCCTATGACCCAAAGAACACCATCCCCACTGTCAAGCATGGAGGTGGAAATGTTATGTTTTGGGAGTGTTTCTCTGCTAAGGGCACAGGACTACTTCACCGCATCAATGGGAGAATGGATGGGGCCATGTACCGTACAATTCTGAGTGACAACCTCCTTCCCTCCGCCAGGGCCTTAAAAATGGGTCGTGGCTGGGTCTTCCAGCACGACAATGACCCAAAACATACAGCCAAGGCAACAAAGGAGTGGCTCAGGAAGAAGCACATTAGGGTCATGGAGTGGCCTAGCCAGTCACCAGACCTTAATCCCATTGAAAACTTATGGAGGGAGCTGAAGCTGCGAGTTGCCAAGCGACAGCCCAGAACTCTTAATGATTTAGAGATGATCTGCAAAGAGGAGTGGACCAAAATTCCTCCTGACATGTGTGCAAACCTCATCATCAACTACAGAAGACGTCTGACCGCTGTGCTTGCCAACAAGGGTTTTGCCACCAAGTATTAGGTCTTGTTTGCCAGAGGGATTAAATACTTATTTCCCTCTGCAGAATGCAAATAAATTCATATACTTTCCACAATGTGATTTTCTGGATTTAATTTGTGATGTGCTATCTCTCACTGTTACTAATAACCTACCCTTCAATTATGGGCTGCTCATGTCTTTGTCAGTGGGCAAACTTACAAAATCAGCAAGGGATCAAATACTTATTTCCACCACTGTACCTCACTAGCTATTTCCATCTCTAGATCATTTATAAATATGTTAAAAAGCAGCAGTCCCAGCACAGACCCCTGGGAACCCCGCTATCTACCCTTCTCCATTGAGAATATTGACCATTTAGCCCTACTCTCTGTTTTCTATCTTTTAAACAGATTTTAATCCACAATAGGACATTGCTTCCTATCCCATGACTTTCTAATTTCCTCAGGAATATTTCATGAGGTACTTTGTCAAACGCCTTCTGAAAATCCAGATACACAATATCAACCTGCTTACCTTTATCTACTTGCTTATTCACCCCTTCAAAGAAATGTAGTAGATTGGTGAGACAAGATTTCCTTTCATAAATCCATGTTGGCTTTGTCTCATTAATCCATGCTTATGTATATGCTCTTTAATTTTGTTCTTTATAATAGTCTCTACCATTTTGACTGGCACCAACGTCAGGCTCACCGGTCTATAATTTCCCGGATCACCTCTGGAACCCTTTTTAAAAATCAGTGTTACATTGACCATCCTCCAATTTTTTTGATACCATGCTTGAATTTTAAAGATAAATTATATATTACTAACAATAGCTCCACAAGTTTAATTTTCAATTTTATCAGTGCTCTGGGATGTATATCATCTAGTCCAGGTGATTTGCTACTCTTCAATTTGTCAAATTGCTCTATTACATTTTCCATGTTTACAGAAGTTTGTTTCAGTTTCTCTGACTCGTCAGCATTGAATACCATTTCTGGCACCAGTATCTCTCCCACATCTTCCTCGGTGAATTCCGAGGACCGGAGGCACTGCTGAGGATGATGGGACCAGGCTGGGTGAGATCCTGTTGACTGGGTGTGTGCACTGGAGACCCGATGGGAACGGCTCTCACAGCTGCTGGGCCGCATTTGACTTTGCCTGCTTTGCCTTTTGCCTTTTTTTTTTATGGTGCAGCCTTTGCCTGCTTACTTTTGATTTTTGCAAAACTGCCTTCAAACGCATACTAGGGGCCCCTCATGCTGCTTTGCCTCTGGGCTTTGCTTCTAAATACCTTACTTGCCTGCTTCTGACTTTGTAATACAGCCTTTAACTGCTTGATTTTGCTTTTTGCAATACTGCCTTCAAACGCACACTGAAAGCCCCTCATACTGTTTGGCTTCTAAGCTTTGCTTCCAAATGCCTTACCACTTTATGTTTAAAGACAATTGCAGGCTGGCCTTGCTCTGAATTGTTGCCAAGCTTTGAATTGTTACCAAACTTGCTTTGAATTGCTTTGAATTGTTGCTAAGCTTTGAATTGTTACCAAATTTAAATGCATATGTAAGCTTTATCTCGCTTTGAACTGTTGCCAAGCTCAAACGCAAATGTAGACTTTACCTCGATTTGAACTGCCAAGCTTAAATGCAAATGTAAGCTTAATTCGCATGAATGTAAACTAGCTGAATGTCTGCCACAACGCCTTAGACATAGAGATGAATACCAGTAAAACACTCCTAATCATCCATTGTCTCTCCCTACTCGTACACACAAACACAACCCACAACCCAGATAACAACAACCCCATTACCCACAATTCACACAGCACTCACATATACACAATGCCCACCCTAAAGAACATCCAGAACAACTCACTCACAATACACCAATCCTATGTACAAACTATCAACAACCCACCAAACCAAAGACATAATAAACAACCAAAAGGAAGAATCTCCGGATATGAATACCACCGACAAAAAGAAGAAAATAACAACAACAACAAATTCAACCACTGAAGAAACAGACAACTAATAAAAATAAATACATCGAACCCCCCCCCCCCCACGGAACCATACCACTCAATCCAACTAGGATACATCAACGCAAGATCAGCGGTAAGCAACTCAGTAGACATACGAGACTGGATTACCACTGATAACTTAGACCTTCTATTTATCACAGAAACATGGTTCCATAGCCCCACAGACCCCGCCATCCTAGAAACATGCCCACCAGATTACAAAATCACCCACTGGACAAGAAAAGGAAAAAAGAGAGGAGGCGGAATAGCTATTATTCACAAACCCGAATTCACCATCACAATCATGGGTGAATCTACCTCATCACAACTTGAAATTGCATCGACAAGAATTAATCATCCAAACCTAATAGGACACCTTAACACAATCCTATTCTACAGGCCACCAGGAAAATGGCAAGACTCCCAAGCACAACTCATGGACTTCATCTCGAACTCCTGCGTATCTGCCTCAAACATCCTTATACTAGAAGACATCAACCTACACCTAGATGACACCTCACCAAGCACACGAGAATGCAAAGAATTCCTAAAACTCTGGGACCTGCAAGCACCCAATACGCAACCAACACAGAAAAAAGGACACACACTATATATCATAACAAACAAATTTGAACCGGACTCAACTATCATACTCACTAACACAAGATGGACACCTACATTATGGTCAGACCACTATAAAGCAAATGTCTCTCTCTGCTGGCGAAAAACACACATAAACACAATCAATAAACATGAGCGAACAACATACACAACAAGAGGAAAAATAGACCCCACAATATTCTGGCAACAAATCTACCAGAATGAATGGTCAACAAACACTGACACCACCCAATTCCTCCAAATATGGGACGATATATGTACAACAACATTAGACAAAATCGCCCCAATCCAAACCAGAACATCACACAGGAAAAAAGCAAATCCATGGTTCACCGAAGAGCTGAAAAAACATAAAACACAAGTCAGGAAACTAGAACGAGAATGGAACAAAAAGAGAGACGAACAAACACTAAACACCTGGAAATTACTTCGGCGAAAATACAAATACACCATAAAACAGACCAAAAGACTACATTACAAAACAATAATAGGACCAAACTACAAAGACACACATAAACTCTTCAACCTTGTGAACAAACTGCTAGACACCACACCAGTTACAAACAACGACAAAGATATACCAGACGTTGCCAACCTTGTGAAATACTTCAAAGAGAAAATAATACAACTACGACTCAAAATACCCGCCAGCCCTATTGAGTATGCCACACTTTTAGATTGTCTAGATCCAGAAGAAGGAACATACCCAGCAGACAGAACCTGGACCGAATTCGAAATACTATCAGAAGACCTCATCTCTGAAACTCTCAAAAGATATGCCAAATCCCATTGCAGACTAGACATATGCCCAAATAACCTCATGAAATCTGCTCCTCAACAATTCATAGTAGACCTAACGAACCATGTAAACTTCATGCTACAAAACGGACTCTTCCCAAAAGAAAAAGGAAAAATCTTACTCACCCCAATTCCTAAAGATAGAAAGAAAAGCACGAGCGAAATAACCAACTACAGGCCAGTAGCATCCATACCACTAATAACCAAAATAACCGAAGGAATGGTAACTAAACAACTCACAAACTATCTGAACAAACACTCAATATTGCATGATGCCCTATCAGGATTCTGGTCGAATCATAGCACAGAAACAATATTAGTCACTCTTATGACTAAATTTAAACAAATAATTGCAACTGGCAACAATATATTCCTTTTACAATTTGACATGTCAAGTGCCTTCGATATGGTTGACCACGGAATCCTGCTACACATACTTGAATACTTTGGAGTTGGAGGAAATGTCCTGAACTGGTTCAAGGGGTTCCTAACCCTACGTTCGTATCAAGTCACATCACATTCAACCACGTCTAAGGCATGGACACCTGAATGCGGAGTACCACAAGGATCACCCCTCTCACCAACCATTTTCAACCTAATGATGATCCCCCTGGCTAAACTCCTATCAAACCATAACCTCAACACATACAGTGGGGGAAATAAGTATTTGATCCCTTGCTGATTTTGTAAGTTTGCCCACTGACAAGACATGAGCAGCCCATAATTGAAGGGTAGGTTATTGGTAACAGTGAGAGATAGCACATCACAAATTAAATCCGGAAAATCACATTGTGGAAAGTATATGAATTTATTTGCATTCTGCAGAGGGAAATAAGTATTTGATCCCCCACCAACCAGTAAGAGATCTGGCCCCTACAGACCAGGTAGATGCTCCAAATCAACTCGTTACCTGCATGACAGACAGCTGTCGGCAATGGTCACCTGTATGAAAGACACCTGTCCACAGACTCAGTGAATCAGTCAGACTCTAACCTCTACAAAATGGCCAAGAGCAAGGAGCTGTCTAAGGATGTCAGGGACAAGATCATACACCTGCACAAGGCTGGAATGGGCTACAAAACCATCAGTAAGACGCTGGGCGAGAAGGAGACAACTGTTGGTGCCATAGTAAGAAAATGGAAGAAGTACAAAATGACTGTCAATCGACAAAGATCTGGGGCTCCACGCAAAATCTCACCTCGTGGGGTATCCTTGATCATGAGGAAGGTTATAAATCAGCCTACAACTACAAGGGGGGAACTTGTCAATGATCTCAAGGCAGCTGGGACCACTGTCACCACGAAAACCATTGGTAACACATTACGACATAACGGATTGCAATCCTGCAGTGCCCGCAAGGTCCCCCTGCTCCGGAAGGCACATGTGACGGCCCGTCTGAAGTTTGCCAGTGAACACCTGGATGATGCCGAGAGTGATTGGGAGAAGGTGCTGTGGTCAGATGAGACAAAAATTGAGCTCTTTGGCATGAACTCAACTCGCCGTGTTTGGAGGAAGAGAAATGCTGCCTATGACCCAAAGAACACCGTCCCCACTGTCAAGCATGGAGGTGGAAATGTTATGTTTTGGGGGTGTTTCTCTGCTAAGGGCACAGGACTACTTCACCGCATCAATGGGAGAATGGATGGGGCCATGTACCGTACAATTCTGAGTGACAACCTCCTTCCCTCCGCCAGGGCCTTAAAAATGGGTCATGGCTGGGTCTTCCAGCACGACAATGACCCAAAACATACAGCCAAGGCAACAAAGGAGTGGCTCAGGAAGAAGCACATTAGGGTCATGGAGTGGCCTAGCCAGTCACCAGACCTTAATCCCATTGAAAACTTATGGAGGGAGCTGAAGATGCGAGTTGCCAAGCGACAGCCCAGAACTCTTAATGATTTAGAGATGATCTGCAAAGAGGAGTGGACCAAAATTCCTCCTGACATGTGTGCAAACCTCATCATCAACTACAGAAGACGTCTGACCGCTGTGCTTGCCAACAAGGGTTTTGCCACCAAGTATTAGGTCTTGTTTGCCAGAGGGATTAAATACTTATTTCCCTCTGCAGAATGCAAATAAATTCATATACTTTCCACAATGTGATTTTCCGGATTTAATTTGTGATGTGCTATCTCTCACTGTTACCAATAACCTACCCTTCAATTATGGGCTGCTCATGTCTTTGTCAGTGGGCAAACTTACAAAATCAGCAAGGGATCAAATACTTATTTCCCCCACTGTACATATACGCTGATGATGTTACAATATACATCCCTTTCAATCAAGACATCAACGAAATCTTCAATGAAATCAATCAAAGCCTACACATCGTGAACACATGGGCAGATGCATTTCGTCTGAAATTAAATGCAGAAAAAACTCAATGCCTGATACTCACCTCCCAATACAACACAAAGGAATTTACCACTATAAACACACCAAACCTAAACCTTCCAATCTAAGAAACGCTAAAAATCCTTGGAGTCACTATCGACTGCCACCTAACACTCGAAATTTACGCAAACAACATAACTAAAAAGATGTTCTACTGCATGTGGAAATTGAAAAGGATAAGACCATTCTTCCCAAGATCCGTCTTTCGCAGCCTAGTGCAATCCCTCATAATCAGCCATCTGGATTACTGCAACTCACTATACGCAGGTTGCAAAGAGCAAATACTGAGGAAACTTCAAACAGCCCAGAATACAGTAGCCAGACTCATCTTCGGAAAACCAAAATATGAAAGTGCAAAGCCATTAAGAGAGAAACTACACTGGCTACCACTCAAGGAACGCATCACTTTCAAAGTATGCACATTAGTCCACAAAATCATTCACGGCGAAGCCCCAGCCTACATGTCTGAGCTAATAGACCTACCACCCAGGAACGCCAAAAGATCATCTTGAACTTTCCTCGACCTTCACTTCCCCAACTGCAAGGGCCTGAAATACAAGACGCTACATGCGTCAACCTTCTCTCACATAAGCACGCAGTTTTGGAATACACTGCCGCACAACTTAAGAACGATCCACGAACAAGCTTCCTTCCGCAAATTATTGAAGACCCATCTTTTTGAAAAAATATACGGAAAAAGAGCCAAAACACATAAAGTCCATACTCACTGTTCACTAATGCATCATACATCCAATTCTACAATCTTATCCCCGTAATCTCACATCACTCATACCTCCACTCAGAGAAATATGTATACCATATGTCTTCATGCCTTAATATTGCCCTTTAAGCCTCCCATTGTCCCCTTCCAATGTTTCAATGTCTGTGTTCCATTGTTATACTCCTTAACGCTACTTCGACTGTCTCGCTTAACTCTACACAATGTAATCCATAACCAAGTTGTAACAAATTGTATTTCCATCGTTTATATCATATTGTAAGCCACACTGAACCCGCAAAAAGGTGGGAAAATGTGGGATACAAATGCAATAAATAATAATAAATAATAATTTAATCTCTTCGCTATGGCTTTGTCTTCCCTGATTGCCCCTTTTATCCCTCGGTCATCTAGTGGTCCAATGGATTCTTTTACCAGCTTCTTGCTTCTAATATACCTTAAAAAAATGTTACTATTCTATGTTTTTGCCTCTAACACAATCTTCTTTTCAAAGTCTCTCTTTGCCTTCCTTATCAGTGCTTTGCATTTGACTTGCCATTCCTTGGGCTATTTCCTATTAATTTCAGTCGGATCCTTTGTCCATTTTCTGAAGGATTTTCTTTTAACTCAAATCCTTCACCTCACTTTTTAACTATGCCGGCCATCATTTGCCCTTCCTTCCTCCTTTTTTAATAAATGGAATATGTCTGGTATGGTCTTCCAGTATGGTATTTTTGAACAGCATCCACATCTGATGTAAATTTTTGAACTTTGCAGCCGCTCTTCTATGTTTTTTTTCACTGTTCTTCTCATTTTATCAGTCTCCATTTTGAAAGTTAAATGCTAATGTATTGGATTTCCTGTGTGTACTTACTCCAGAGCTGATATCAAATCTGATCATATTATGATCACTGTTATCAAGTGGCCCCAGCACCATTACTTCCTGCACCAGATCATGCGCTAGGTCTAGAATTTTCCCCCTCTTTTTGGTTCCTCATCCAGCTTCTTCAGAAAGCAGTCATTGATTTCATCAATGAATTTTACCTCCCTAGTATGCCCTGATGTTATATTTATCCAGTCAATATCAGGGTAATTGAAACATCCATTATTATTGTGTTCCCTAGTTTCTTAGCCTCCCTAATTTCTGATAACATTTCTACATCTGTCTGTTCATCTTGGCCAGGAGGATGGTAGTATACTTCTATCACTATCCTTTTTCCCTTTACACATGGAATTTCTATCCATAGGGATTCTAAGATGTATTTCATGTGCTGCAGTTTACGGTTACCACAGATGGCAATATGACCCAATGGTGACTGCCGTGTAACTGGACCATGGCACTCGTGCTCTATCTGCTAAGTCCCAACCATGTAGGAGAGTGGTGGGATGATGAAAATAAATGATCACATAGCAAGTTCTGGACCCACCACTCGTACCACACCACCCAGGCAACCCTGCTAGAGGAAGTGCAGGCAGCACAAGAAAGGAAACCTGGCAGGAGGAAGCATATGCCCCTGTGTGTCTATTTTTCTGTGCCCTTCCCAATATGCCATATGGAGCACACACCAAAAATAAAGAGGCCACCAACATGAGTCAGCCACCAGCCAACCTTGTGGCCATCCCAAGCCTGCAATGTCGCTATCTTACAGAGCTCCGCAATCATAGTATCTCTATTGCAGGAAAAATAAAATTAAGGCTTTCACTATCTGAGGTATAGGAAGGCAGATGAACAGCCTAAAACATAGGAAAACTGGCTGTGCATGCATGTGATGGACCAACAAAGCCACAACCACAATTGTGGGCCACCCTCTTGGGAAACCTAGCAAGGCCCACTCACGAGGTCCATGGAGAAACATGCTGGACACTAGGGTTTTTAACCGGCACTCTCACTGTTGACAGACAGATAGCTCCTACACCAAAACTGGCACTTACACCTCACCCAAAGAGACTGCAGTTCAGCTACCCTGAGATCCACAACCATTGGCATTTGAGCGAGGTGCTGTACCTGCTCCTACTCTACGTTTCCGTCTGGGGCTTTGATTACGCCAGCCAGCACACCTGGCACAGTACTCAGCTCAACCCTACACTCCCTTCTTAGCTCACAACTATTGGCCTGAAGAGAAGGAAGGATACCGCTCTGATTGCTCATTACTGGCACTTCCTTCTGAGCAGTAATACTTGGCTCTGCGTTGCACTCACTTTTTATCCCGCAACTAATGGCCCAAAGAGAATGGAGGATACCACTCTATTTGTTCGTTACTGGTGCTTACTTCTCAGTGGTATTAGGAATCTCCTGCACTCATGTTAGAACAGAGCATGGATCTGGAGGTGTGGAAAGCTTCAGAGCATGATACCTGAACGCCATGCCCTGGTGATAAGCTGAAAAGGTAAGGGGGAAAGAAACAAAGTTAAAAAAAAACAATAATGCAGCGGCAGAAGAAAGCAGCCAGTGAGCCGTTGGAGCAGCAAGCAAATACGATGATTGCATTCTTTGCAAACGTCCCTCTTTGTGCTCCTAGTGGCCATCCCCTTTTACCCACCTCTTGGACTTCCTGCTTTCTTTAACTGTAGCTGCCCCTCCCCCTCTCTGCCCTTGCCTACCAAAATTTTGTCTTTTTTTGGAATTATTTTCTATAAGAATAGAAGAATAGAAGATTCGTTATTCGATCTGATAATTTGGCTATTGTTTTTGCCATTAATCGTCAATATGTTCTATGCAATTTAACATTAAACCCTGGATTCTATATAGCATGACCGAAATTGCGTGTGCAAATCTGGTTGTATTCTGGATTTGTGTGCGCAATTTAATTGTTTACAAGCCAATCAGTGCTGATAATTGCCACTTAACAAGCAATTACTGACACTAATTGGCAATTAGAATTTATGAGCACAACTTGCTAGGTGCATTCTGTAAAGTGGTGTACATAAATTCTAAAAAGGGGGCATGGCCATAGGCAGACCGTGGGCATTCCAAAACTCTACATGCATGGCCTTGTAGCGCTATAGAAATGCTAAATAGTAGTAGTAGTTATAGAATACACCAGCTCTGCAACTAACTTAGTGCTGGTATTTACACCAAATTTTACTTGGCATAAATGGATGTGACTAATCTAGTTTACAGAATATACCTAGGCAGAAATATTTTTGGCACTGATTTTTCAGGCACCATATATAGAATCTAGTCCTGTCTGTGTTGCATATGATTACTCTAAGACCTTTGTATTTGAATATTTTGTTGGCAGCATGCCATTTTCCTGGATGTAATAATGAGTTGGCTGATGCATTATCTCGATTTCAGTTATCCTGGTTTTGGTTGCTTGCTCTAGATGCAGACAGAACTCCAAGGATCCTAGAAGAATATTGCAGAGCTTTCCTGATGTAGTGATGAAGTTACTATCAAGTTATCTGCCGCAGGGCCCATAGGAATAAAATGGGCCCTGCTGCAGATAACTTGAGCTAAGCTTTAGTAAAGACCCCTTCAATCTTTATCTGTTAATATATTGAAATCTTATTCAAGTGCTTGGAAAACTTTTTGGGTAGGACATGGATCTACCTGTTTAGTGATAAGTAATTAGATTGATAAGAGTTTGATAATTTAATTTATTTTGAAAATGACAGAGGAGGGCTGGTCAAGATCTGCTGTCCTGACTGCTCTAGTGAGTGTGACATTTTATAATAAATGTTGTGGTTTTGGACCTTATTCATAGGAACATAGAAACATGACGGCAGATAAAGGCCACATGACCCATCCAGTCTGCCCATCCTCTGTAACCCCTAATTCTGCCTGTTCCTAAGCGATCCCACATGCTTATCCCATGCCTTTTTAAATTCTGGAACAGTCCTCGACTCCATCACCTCCACCTGGAGGCTATTCCACGCCTCCACCACCCTTTCTGTGAAATAATACTTCCTTAGGTTACTCCTAAGCCTATTCCCTCTTAACTTTGTCATATGCCTCCTCATTCCAGAGCTCTTCTTCATTTGAAAAAGGCTCTCTTCCTGTACATAAATGCACTGGAGATATTTAAACATTTCTATTATGTCTCCTCTCTCCCTCCTCTCTTCCAGTGTATACATGTTGAGGTTCATAAGCCTGTCCCTATAATTTTTGCATTCAAGACCGCTTACTAATTTCGTAGCCACCCTCTGGACTGACTCCATCCTGTTTATATCTTTCCGTAGGTGTGGTCTCCAGAACTGAACGCAGTATTCCAAATGAGGCCTCACCGGAGACTTATACAACGGCACTATCACCTCCTTTTTCTTGCTGGTCATGCCTATGCTCTTCTTAAGTGAAAATTTTGCTAAAAAATTTTTTTCAGTTCTTTGGAGAATGTTAAGAAGGATGATGGGTGTATGCCTATTAGTCATGATATTTTGTTGTCTTTCTTTTCTAGCAAAAAATGTTTTTCTACATGTGCGGTTGTTTCAAGTGGCATTTTCATGGGCATTTTATGGTGCATTTAGAGTTAGTAAGTTAGTGGCAAATTCCAGGAATGATACGGTTGGCAGGGGTCTTTTAGTAGATGATGAACAGGTTAAGCATGATAAGGTTGTTTTGTTAATAAGAAAATCTAAAACTGATCAGAATGGAAAAGGTATGGTGATTAATTTAAGGAGGATAAAAGGATTGATTATGTGTCCTGTTCAGGCTGCTGAAGTAATTGTGAAATGGAGAAGGGATGGTGGGAGTTATTGGCTTTCACATTTTGATTTATCTCCATTGACGCATTATCAGTTTCCAGCTGTTTTGCGATTAGGATTGAAAATTTTAGGTTTGAATCCACTTTGATTTGGAGCTCATTCATTTAGAACTGCTGTAGCTTCATTTGCGACATCTGAGGGGAAGCCAGTTGAGGCTATTAAAAAAGATTGGTAGATGGTGATCATCAAGTTATAAACATTATCTGTGTTAGCATTGTTTTGAATATTATTCTTATTATTGCTATTTCTAGTTTCAATTTTAGTTCTTCAAAGAGAAGAGATGGTGGTTTGGATTTGTGGACATTCTTATGTATTTTGGGCTTCAAAGTATTTGGAGAAGTCACCATTGGGAAGGCACCTGGGATTGGCTTCAATCGGATTTTGGATTTATTGGTTGGACATTAGAGAAATGTTTTGGGGCCAGTTGATGCCTTCTTTCTTACAGGCTAGAATATGGTTGAGTGAACTTCATATTTTATTTTTGCATATTGGAGGTAATGATTTATGTTTATAACTTGATGATCACCATCTACCAATCTTTTTAATTACAACCCCATCATAGTACACCTGTTCATACCCATTTCAACAAATCAAGATGACTTTTATTCTCTGTAATAATTGTGGTGCTTTAGTTTCAAGACCAAGCTTCTGGAGACTTAAAGCTTGTCCTATCTGTCTTCAGCTTGCTAGTTTAAAACAGGAGCTCAGCAAAGTAAAGCAGGAATTGAATGCACTTAAAGCAACTTCTAGGACTGCACAAAATCATACTGCACAGAATCATACCAAATTCTCACCACTGCCTCAAAGGATAATACCACCTAAGAATAGATGGTTCACAGTAGGCTCAGGCAGGCTTCGTTATGTGACACAGAAGCATCCGCCCTCACAAGTTTTGCCCCTACAGAATTCCTTTGCTCCACTACAGTACGGTGATGCTCCTGAAAATAAAACTGAGGCGGAAGAGAAAGAAAAAGCAAAGAAGGTGGAACAAAAAGATATGAAGGTACCCAAAGAGAAAAGACACCCCCAAATCACTAAAACCAAAACACATACTTGGAAATGTAGATGGAAAGTGATGACCACAAATGCTCATAGTCTAAGCAATAAAGTTCATGACCTTCATGCCCTAATCTTGGAGGCAGACTTGGACATAGTTGCAATCACAGAGACATGGCTCAATGGTTCCCATGAATGGTATGCAAACATAGCAGGCTATAATCTTTTTAGGAAGGATAGAGAGGAGCGTAAAGGTGGAGGAGTAGCTCTGTATGTGAGAAATGATATCACAGCGACTGAAATGACAGGGAACTGGGGAAAGGAAGAAGCGATATGGATCACCTTAAAAAGAAAGGATAAAACCTCTGTCCATGTGGGTGTTGTCTACAGACCTCCGACACAATTGGAGGACCTAGATAAAGATCTGATCGCTGATATTCAAAAGTTGGGGAAGAAAAGAGAGGTGCTGTTGTTGGGAGATTTCAATCTGCCGGATGTAGATTGGACAGTTCCGTCTGCGAAATCGGAAAGAAGTAGAGAGATCGTGGATGCTTTTCAAAGTGCTTTGCTCAGACAAATGGTGTCAGAACCCACGAGGGAGGGAGCGACGCTAGATCTGGTACTCACAAATGGGGATAATGTGTCAAATGTCCGAGTGGGTGCCCACCTGGGCAGCAGTGACCATCAAACGGTTTGGTTTGATATGACGGCTGAAGAGGAGGGTGGCCACTCAAAACTCAAAGTTCTGGATTTCAAACATGCTGACTTTAGTAAAATGGGGGAATACCTGAGGAAGGAGCTGATGGGATGGGAGGAAATACAAGAAGTGGAAGGACAGTAGTCCAGACTGAAAGAAGCTATAAATAGGGCCACGAACCTTTATGTAAGGAAAGTAAATAAAAGCAAGAGAAAAAGGAAACCGATATGGTTCTCCAAGCAAGTGGCTGAGAAAATAAAGGCTAAAGAGTTGGCGTTCCAGAAATACAAAAAAACTCATGAAAAGGGACACGAGGAGGAATACCGGATGAAACTGAAAGAAGCCAAGAGAGAGATATGTCTGGCGAAAGCGCAAACGGAAGAACAAATGGCTAGAAATGTAAGGAGGGATGGCAAAATTTTCTTCAGGTATATTAGTGAAAGGAGAATGACTAAAAAGGGAATTGTGAGACTAAAAGATACTGCGAACCGCTATGTGGATAATGATGAAGAAAAAGCAAATTTGCTAAATAGATACTTCTGTTCTGTTTTCACAGAAGAAAATCCTGGAGAAGGACCGCGATGGACTGCAAAAAGTACAAATGAGATTGAAGTGGATAGAGCACCGTTCACGGAAGAGAGTGTGTATGAACAACTTGAAAAGCTAAAGGTGGACAAAGCCATGGGACCGGATGGGATCCACCCTAGGATATTGAGGGAGCTCAGAGAGGTTCTGGCGGGTCCTCTTAAAGATTTGTTTAATAAATCCTTGGAGATGGGAGAGGTTCCGAGGGATTGGAGATCGGCGGATGTGGTCCCTCTTCACAAAAGTGGTGATAGGGAAGAAGCTGGAAACTACAGGCCGGTAAGCCTCACTTCGGTTATTGGAAAAGTAATGGAAGCGATGCTGAAGGAAAGGATAGTGAATTTCCTGGAAGCCAATAAGTTGCAAGATCCGAGACAACATGGATTTACCAAAGGGAAATCGTGCCAAACGAACCTCATTGAGTTCTTTGATTGGGTGACAGGAGAATTGAATCAGGGACGAGCTATGGACGTAATCTACTTAGATTTCAGCAAAGCTTTTGACACGGTTCCCCACAGGAGACTCTTAAATAAACTGGATGGGCTGAAGATAGGACCCGAAGTGGTGAACTGGATTAGGAACTGGTTGACGGACAGATGCCAGAGGGTGGTGGTGAATGGAATTCGCTCGGAGGAGCGAAAGGTAAGTAGTGGAGTGCCTCAAGGATCGGTGCTGGGGCCAATTCTGTTCAATATATTTGTGAGTGACATTGCCGAAGGGTTAGAAGGTAAAGTTTGCCTATTTGCGGATGATACTAAGATCTGTAACAGAGTGGACACCCCGGAGGGAGTGGAAAACATGAAAAAGGACCTACGGAAGCTAGAAGAATGGTCTAAGGTTTGGCAATTAAAATTCAATGCGAAGAAATGCAAAGTGATGCACTTAGGAAGTAGAAATCCACGGGAGACGTATGTGTTAGGCGGGGAGAGTCTGATAGGTACGGGCGGAGAGAGGGATCTTGGGGTGATAGTATCTGAGGATTTGAAGGCGACGAAACAGTGTGACAAGGCCGTGGCAGTAGCTAGAAGGTTGTTAGGCTGTATAAAGAGAGGTGTGACCAGCAGAAGAAAGGGGGTGTTGATGCCCCTGTATAAGTCGTTGGTGAGGCCCCACCTGGAGTATTGTGTTCAGTTTTGGAGGCCGTATCTTGTTAAGGATGTAAAAAGAATTGAAGCGGTGCAAAGAAAAGCTACGAGAATGGTATGGGATTTGCGTTACAAGACGTATGAGGAGAGACTTGCTGAACTAAACATGTATACTCTGGAGGAAAGGAGAAACAGGGGTGATATGATACAGACGTTCAAATATTTGAAAGGTATTAATCCGCAAACGAACCTTTTCCGGAGATGGGAAGGTGGTAGAACGAGAGGCCATGAAATGAGATTGAAGGGGGGCAGACTCAAGAAAAATGTCAGGAAGTATTTTTTCATGGAGAGAGTAGTGGATGCTTGGAATGCCCTCTTGCGGGAGGTGGTGGAAATGAAAACGGTAACGGAATTCAAACATGCGTGGGATAAGCATAAAGGAATCCTGTGCCGAAGGAATGGATCCTCAGGAGCTTAGTCAAGATCGGGAGGCGGGGCTGGTGGTTGGGAGGCGGGGATAGGGCTGGGCAGACTTATACGGTCTGTGCCAGAGCCGGTGGTGGGAAGCGGGACTGGTGGTTGGGAGGCGGGGATAGTGCTGGACAGACTTGTACGGTCTGTGCCAGAGCCGGTGGTTGGGAGGCAGGGCTGGTGGTGGGGAGGTGAGGATAGTGCTGGGCAGACTTATACAGTCTGTGCCTGTGCCAGAGCCGGTGGTTGGGAGGTGGGGCTGGTGATTGGGAGGCGGGGATAGTGCTGGGCAGACTTATACGGTCTGTGCCCTGAAGAGCACAGGTACAAATCAAAGTAGGGTATACACAAAAAGCAGCAAATATGAGTTATCTTGTTGGGCAGACTGGATGGACCGTGCAGGTCTTTTTCTGCCGTCATCTACTATGTTACTATATATATATATGATTAAGTGAATGGACTTTAGTAGGCAATTAAAGAATATTTTGGAAATTTATGAATTGTTTCCTGGGATAAGGATTATTTAGTCTTATATTATTCCTAGAAGAATTTCGAGAGGTTTGAAGGAAATTAAAGGTATTGAACATTTAAGAAAAAGGGTTAATTTGGAGATCGCTACATTGGTTTTATCATTGGAAAGTTAGGACTCAACTCATGAATTAGTAACAGTAGACTGTTCTGGTCTTTATCAGCCTGATAGGGTCCATCTCTCTGAAATTGGTTTTAACATTTTATTGAGTGATTTTCAAGATGTATTAGAACTTGTTGGAGAAAGTTGCAGGGTCACAGGTATTGGTGGGAGCTGAAGACAAGCGAGTTTCTGTCTTCGCTAGTGGCATGGTAAAAGGTATGCCCTGCAATTTTTCCAGCAAGATGAGTTTAATTATTTGATGTTTGAGCACAGACTATGCATATTCTCTTGCACCATTGATTGAAGATTTGAGTTTTGCAAATGTATGAATAATTTATGATAGCATTTGATTCGAACGTCCCTCAGCATCACCATGGGGAACACGGATGGCCAAAGTTACAAATGTTATCTGCTTGACTAGCTTGTCACCATCTAGTCAAGTAATTCTAAATTAATTTATATGTTTACTGAATGGGCATGATATTGATTGAGTACAAGTGTTATGTAAGCTGCAGCCCTGTTTCTCCATAAATATTGTTTATGTGTGATTTTGTTTGGGAAGGGGAATTGGGATTGTGAATGGCACAAATTATTGCATGTGCAAATTGGGCATGCACCCAGATTTTTGCATGCAATTTTCAATGCCATATAGAAAATTTACTAGAAAGCTTATAGAATACTGTAAATTATGCACCTAGGTTCCAACTTTTAGGCATGTGCATTTATGCCTGCCATATACCAGGTGTAATACATAATAAGTGGTCATGCCTAAATGTTTGCAAATAAATGTTGACTTTTGCTAGTACTTTATAAGGGAATCTAGCTGCACAGATGCCATTACAAAATAGTGCTTAGTGACCACCATTTTGCCCAAATTTTGGTGCCTAAGTGTTGACAACCTATACAGATTTGCCTCATAGTGCCACTGAAAATATATATAACTTTAAGCCTATAAACTGTGCATTTAAAGTTAAACACTGGTCATGTCACTGAATATCGACCTAATTTTACACTGGACGTTGGCATGCTGATTTGTATGATAGTAGAGAAAACAACAATAGGATTAATGTTCATAAAAGGAGTGTACATTACTACTACTACTATTTATCATTTCTATAGCGCTACAAGGCATACACAGCACTGTATTACAATCTAGATAAGACAGGTAAACAGACAGAACAATTAAGGGTACGGGAATAATAGGTGAGGTTAAAGGACAGGGCAAGTGAGTAGTGGTTAGGAGTCAAAAGCAGTGGTAAAGAGGTGGGCTTTAAGTTTGGACTTAAGTTTGTATGGTGTACAGCGCTGCGTATGCCTTGTAGCGCTATAGAAATGATAAATAGTAGTAGTAGTACATTAGTGCTATTAATATTGTATTGTACGTTTTGAACTTTTTTTGTACTTTATGCTGGTATTGATGTGTTGAAATTATTGTATTATTTTTGTAATTGTGCTTCTTTGTGAATCAATTGACACTGAAAAAGTTGAATACCATTTTAGATTCAGACTGAGGATAAGGGTGTTATCATGCAAATACTGTAGTAATACATCATGCAGTGATTTCAAGTCTATTGAAACATGCTGAAAGCCACACATGACCTATGATTCAGGGGTGTCAGTTCCAGGTGATTAAGATAAGCAAGGAGGAAGGTGTGTGACAATGATTTTGCAGTTAAATGTAAAAGTTTCATGCGATTAAAGAGGAGAATTTACTGTTCTCTGGGCATTTGTGTGACTCTTGATGTATAATCTCCGTTGTATAACCAAGTTATGAAAAGTATAACACAATTATCTGTTGTATGCTAGAATATAGCAATACAGGTGACAAGTGTTCTTCAGTATGCTAATATACAGATCATTTATTATATTAAAAATTGCTTGAATTTCAATAACGTCTTTTAGAGGGAAGGAGGAGGCAGTTAGCATAAATAGATCACAATAGAACTCAAAGCAGGCTGCACTCCCTTTAAGAGGGATGACTGTGGTAGAAAAGATAATTGCCTAGTTCCTTTTATCTCTGAATTATTTGTAATAAAACCTGAAATCGCACCACAAGGTCTTTCATGAGGATGTCATAAATTAAGATGCATCGATGTATTTGGTGCATCTGTTCAGCTCTCTACCCCTTTGTCTTTTGCAAATAGCACAGCAGTTTCAATACCCAGCAGACAGCATTTACGCAAATGGTGTCGTGGTCTATATCATTAATATTCAGAGATTGTCTGTCATAGGCACCTTACTGTACATCTGTTATGCAAATTTATGCAAATTATTTGTTCATTGACAGCTGCCTTGATTCCCTCCCTAAAATGATCTTTTTTTCATTTTGAAGTTTGCAATCTGTTCCCAAAAAATGTTAATCCAACAATTAACTGAAATTGCTAAACAGGAAATGTTGCATGTTATGTCAAAAATAGAAACCAGTGTTTTTAAATAGATGGTCTAGCTTCTTTCTACATGGTTTGTTTTCTTTGTGATTCAAAGGAGTGTAAACATTGATCTTTGCGCAGCCTGTGTTGGTAGAAGTGGCAATTTTCCCTATAAGCAGTAAGTTCTTATGGAAATGCTATTCTTCTGTTCTTACACAGACTTTTAACATTCAGCTAGCTTTCTGATTAATGGGTGCAATTTGCAGAGCCGTCATGATATTTATTCCACTTTTAAGTAAAAAGGAATCATTCTTCTCAGTCCCTTTCTAGAAATGTCATAGTTCACATTTCCAAAATGAACCTGAGGAATACTTCTGAATTGTTGAATCTAAATAGAGTTGGGGGTTTCTCTTCCCTACATGCATCAGTTTGTACTTGCTTATATTACATTTCATCTGTCATTTGGATGCCCAGGTCCTCTTGCAATTTCTCACAATCCTCTTATAATTTAACAACTTTGAATACTTTGTGTTGTCAGCAGATTTGATCACCTTACTTGTTGTTCCAGTTTCCAGGTCATTTATAATATGTTTTGAAAAAGCAGTGGCAGGGGCAGACTGACAGTGATCTGAGCCCCTGGGGAAAAGGGGTCATTGGACCCCTGCCCAGCCCCCTGCTGCTGCTCCCACTTTTGCTTCCAGCACCCCCCTGCACACTACAGCCCCCGGGCCTACCTTGAAGGACTCTGGTGGTCTAGTGACCTCTTTGGGGGACAGAAAAGAACTCCATTCTTTCCTGACCACCGCTGCTGCTCTACCCAGTGCCGCCTCTCCTTCTTAATGGCTGTCAAGACTTCTTGTGGCAGTCCCATGGGTCTCAGCAGTCTCAGCAGCCATTTGAAAGTTGTGGAAGAGCCAGACAGATCAGCAATGTGTGCAGGAAAGAATGTGCAGGAGGGGGGAGAGGCACTGGGACACCCTGTTGCATGTATGGTCAGTCCACCCCTGAGCAGTGGTCCCAGCACAGATCCCTGAGGAACCCCATTATTTACCCTTCTCCATTGAGAATATTAACCATTTAACTCTATTCTCTGTTTTCTATTCTTTAACCGGTTCGTAATCAATAAGACCATAACTCCTATCCCATGATTATAATTGCCTGAGGAGTCATTCATTAGGTACTTTGTCAAATACTTCCTAAAAATCAAGATACATGTGGAGGGTCATTTTCAATATAATGTCCACATGGCGAAATAAACATTTATCGGAAAACATGTAAAAATCAAAGGCTATAATGGAAAAATACCTTCTGGTTGTCGAAAATACCTGAAATAGATGTTTTGCTAGAAAGCTAGAAGATGCACTAAATTGTCATAAATGTTTGTCACTAGTGGGATCATTTTTTCAGTAATGAAGCAGTAATAGTGGAAGTCAGAGGCAGAAAAGAATTCCATATTTGATCTGTACATATCCCTTCTACTGGCAACAAAGAAGAATCAGATAGCAAATATGAATTACTTTATTGGCAAAAAAGTCAGCTAAATTTTGTGCACTAGATAATTGAAGGTGGCCATCAGAGTAGGTATTTGTCTTTCCAACTAAATTTTTCACCAGTGTAAATAATTTGTTGCTATTAACAGTGCCACCAGAGATCAATTTACTATAATAATTTTTCTGTCATCTTTACTTTTTTAAATATTTTTTATATTTTTAAAGCTGGATTTCCAAACCAATTTATTATCTAATTATTGGTTTTCTGCCAATGTTGTTCATGCCTTCGACATTCCTGTCTTAAAATCTTAAAATCTGAATTATACCAAGGTGAATATCAGTTAACAGGTACCTTCTTAGATTTCAAGAGAAAATGTCTCTCCAAAACATTAAGGGAAGCTAGATCCCAATGTGCTTTGATTGACCCTGAGTCAGCAATTGTTTCTAAGCATGAGGACATCTCAGACCAATATAATTTACCATTAATTTTCCCTCTAGTAGAAATTAATTTTAGATCAAGTAATTTAATGGGCTTACTCAAACATAGATTCAGTGAAAATTCTAATTGGAAGTGATCTGACCATGGAATTGGTGACCATACACAATTTTCAGTCAAATAGTGTGTCCTTTCTCATTAGTAGGACCGCTTGTCATTAAGATCAAATCAGAATTTTGTAAGAATATTTTAAAATTTGTAACAATAGTATCATTAACATCTTCTAAATATAAATTTAAAATCACCCAGAATTATCAACCTTGAAAATTGACAAGAAGTTTGAGCTATAATATCCAACAATTCAGGTTCAGATTTACTCCAAGAAACCGAATGTCAATAAAGCTAGAGTATACCCACAGTATTGGTGTATCTTTCTCTTGGATGATTATAGGAATCATTGTGAAATCTACATAGCATAAATTCCAAGCTTTGAGAAATCCCTGATGATACTAATGACAATTTAAATAAAGATTCAAAAATTATCGCTAGGCCCCCACTTTCTTTTATCTTTCCTAGATGAATGAAGAATGCTAAAGCCAGGTAATCAAAGGTGAGGAATAATAGAACTATCATCTTGCAGTATCTAAGTTTCCACAATAAACATAAATCCTAGGTCTAATGTAGATAAGAGATCTTGAAATATTAGTAACTTATTATTGACAGATCTGGCATTAACATAATAGACAGATACGGGAGTTAAGGAATAGTTAACAGTTTGATTAAAACTCCTAGGAAGGGGTTTGACAAAATTAGCAATTGGCTGACCTCTTGATTGCCACAGATGTTTCCTTGATGCGGGGAACAGTAATGCTTTTGAACATTTTACGTAGAGTATTTTTGATTTCTTTTTGTACTCTTATTTAACTTACTGTAAGCCACATTGAGCCTGCACAAGTGGGAAAATGTGGGATATAAGCAACAAATAAATAAATAAATAAATAAAAATTTCTGGAAACATTTATATGGATAGATTTTCATTTTTACACTTTTTGCAATTTGTATTTAGATCTGTCCACAGTACTGAAACACTTTTATTAGTTTTGACTTCCTACGTGAAGGAAAAACTGAGTGCTGGGGGGCAATTGATTTTGGTCAGTGGTGTTTGACACTTTTGATCATACGATACTGCTTGATAGATTAGGAAATATTTGTATCTCAGGACCAGCTCTTAATTGGTTTACAGATTATTGAAGAATCAGTGTTACTGTGTTTGTCAGAAAGGGGAGTTATCAGGATTTTGGTCACCGGAGTGTGGAGTCCCTCAAGGCTCACCACTCTCACCGTTATTGTTTATTTATTTAAATTATAGCATTTGTATCCCACATTTTCCCACCAATTTGCAGGCTCAATGTGGCTTACATTATGCCATAATGGCGATCGCCATTTCCGGGTACAGAATTACAAATGGTATTGCATTAAGGTTTAATTTCTTTATGTCTTCTTTAGGGCTTCTTAAACTGAATCCGTGAGAGTTGTTGCTATCCTACGCAGATGATATACTATTTTTACTGCCTATATCCTTATTTCCGATTTGTCTGAAAACATTCATTCTGGGATAAAGAGGATCAAAAAATGGGCTTTATCTAATAGCTGAAAATTGAATCCTAATAAGACCAAAGTTTTATGGTTCATCTATAAAACTACTAGATAGAATTTTGTACTCAGAGTGATTTTGGACTCTTCCTCATCTTACGGTCCACAGGTTAACTATCTCTGGAGAAAGACAGTGTTTATATTAAGGCAGTTGAAAGTGATAAGACCATTCTTTACAAAGGAGATATTTGATAATACTTTCTCATTTTGATTACTATATTGTATCTGGGGTTATACTCCAAATATGATTACAATTTACAACTTATTCAGAATACTGCAGTGCGATTAATCTTCAAGATTGGCCATGGTAGGGACATGGGCATATCAGGGGCGTTCAAAATGTTGTGCACAGTGTTATATAGTAATGGGTCTCCATGCCTACTTGGGCACTGGGGTTTACAGCAGGTTTCAGCAGACGTAAGTCTGATACCCAAAGTTGGGTGCGAGAACCTACAGTAAGTGCTATTTTATAACTTAGGCAGGCTGCACACCCTCTCCCCCCCCCCCCTCCTCACTCACCTTTACACTTAAAGCACACAAAGACCAGGCATGAAACAAATTTTCTTTTGGGAATAAATGGTCACAGCTTTATTGATAACACATTAAACAATCCCTAGGAAGCACCCAAGCCTTTGGTTCGACGTTGCAGATGCTTCTGCTCCCCGCCATGCCTTTCCAGCTAGGAAGCCTGCATCACCGTCCCACGTGGCGGCCAGCCATGACTCCGCCCCCAGCGTGGCTGAGCGTCCATCTGCTTGGGACTGCACCCCAGACCAGTATTCCACCTACCGTGTATAGCCAGCAAGGTGATTAGTCTGTCACCAGTGAGTGTCCCTGTCCGTTGTCTGAAGCGACCGAGCTTCCTTTCGCCTGTTGTTCCAGCACATCCAACAATTCCCAGGCTCGGGTGCCTCCGCCACAACCCAGGGGCCTGCGAAGCAAGTCCCCCGGGTCCCCCCTCCCCCAGTCCTGTTCAGCAATGTCTCTCAAGGGCCTCCTGGAAGTCGTTAAGGAGGAGGTATTCCGCTACCTTTGAGAGATGGATTGCGTCTGGGAGGAAGTATCCATGAATGAGAGGGGATGCCCAGTGGTGCCAGATCTTCACTCCACTGAGTTGCTCTGCCCACAGACCAATCTGGCAATTGACCTTGCTTACACCTCTGGACCACAACCTGGAAGCAGATCCATGCCATCGAGGAATAATGTCCGACCAGAGGATAGTGGTCCCGGTCATAAGAGCAGACAGTTCAAAGATATCTTGCCTTGCCATGGCAATAAGGCGCCTACATGGGGTGGTTCCAATGTCGTTGCCCCCCAAGTGAATGAGCAGGACATCTGGAGGGGGTGTGGTGTCCAGCAGCCGGAGGACAGATGACAGAAGTTGGCACCATCTCATACCAGGAATCCTAATCCATGTAAGCATTGCACATCTACTGTCCAACCCAAGGTGTAGGTCAGGGCTTTGAGCTGTCAAGCACTGCAAGCATTGGCGATATAAGAGTGTCCAATGATCCACACCACCCATGGACGCTGCTGAAGACCTGTAAAAGGAAGGGAGTGGTTATCTGTGTTGCATAGGGCTTGCAGTGGGTGATGGTCTGATGTAGGTTTGGTATGCTGCAGATTTCCAACGGCCCAGCTGTTTGATTGTGTGGGAGGAGAGACCATGTTGGAATGCAGTAGTAGCTACCCCTATGCGGAAAGAATGAGTCCTGTAGTTGGCTGGGCACTGACCAGTTTCCTTGAGAGCTTATCGAAAGACAGCTGTAAACTGGAATCGTGTGAGGGGGCTGGAATCCTGATGAAGCAAGAGGGGCAGGACAGCTGGTGTTTTAACCTTTAGGTATGTTCAGAGGTTGACCAACGGGCAGGTCAATAAATCTGGGACACCATGTAGGGTAATGGTGTGCCCTTTACCAGCTTGATCTGTCTTTGACCTAGTGATTTGCAGGAAAACTAGCTCCCGTGTTATGGAAATGTCATCCATCTGCAGCCCTCCGGTTGGATTGGTCTTGGATTGCACAGTAAGCTCGCCTATGCGTAAAGCAGAGAAGAAGGCCAAAGAGAATGCTGCCCTGAACAGTGCAGCCTCGTAGTCATCCGTGCACACTTTTCCCAGTGCTAACCATAGCAGATGGAGGAGCTCATGCGTCACGGGGTGCCTGGTGTCTGGGGGCGCCAGGGTGCACTGTGCCCATCCTTTTAACACTGTCCTGATCAGGAAACTGGTGTAAGGATTGCACCATCCATGGAGTTTGGCAAAGAAAGCGAAGCCGGTGATGCACAAGATGACCACTGTCCTGGCGATGCCCCCCTCAAAAGCGCCTGTGATGTAACGAACAATGAAGTGATCAGGAACAGTTTCACCTCTCCATCCGTGCTGTTGGAGGTATTCGCAGACGTGGTGAAAGGCATTCCGGTAGGTGTGCAGAGTAGAACCGGCTAATGAGCTGGTGATGAGTAGGTGCGCAGTGTTGCTCCTAGATGCCATAATTGTTTGGGAACTGGAGTTGGTTCCTTGCTTGCCGAGGGGGCAAGCTGTTGAAAGAGTGAAAAATGAAAATGTAAGAGAGCATCAGCTATATGGTTGTCTACTCCAGGTACGTGCTTTGCCTGCACAGTCAGATTAATTTGCAGGCAACGGAGTACAAAATGCCTGAGAAGCTCTGCGGCATGCAGGCAGCATGCTGTTTGTTTGTTTATGATCTCTACTACCGCTGCATTGTCTGACCAAAGGATAACACTTCTGTTGGCCAGTGCAGAGCCCCAGACGTAAACTACTGCAACATTGGGGAATAGTTCAAGGAAGGTGATGTTTCTGGTGAGGCCATTGTGGATCCACTGCTGTGGTCAAGGGACTGCGAACCAGGCCCTGTTGTAATAGACTCTGCACTCCGTGATCCCGGCAGCATCCATAAAAAGGTTGAGGTCCGCACTGGATATTGTTGCCGATTGAATCAGAGCTTTTTCGTTGAAATCCTGTAGGAAGCGAAGCCAGATGCATAGATCCTGCTTAATGGGGAGGGTTATACATATATGGTGGTGCTTGCACTACACGCCAGCTGTGGCTAAGGCAAGTCTACGGAGAAACACCCTGCCCATTGGGATAACCCTGCAGGCAAAGTTGAGCAAGCCAATAAGAGATTGCATTTGGTGGAGGGTGATCTTGGAAGACGCTAGGGCATTGAGGATTTTTCATGCTAGTCCATGCAGCTTGCCTGCAGGTAGTTTGGTGGTCTGGGTTGGTGAATTTATCTCAATTCCCAAGAAGGTAATGACTGAACTGGGTCCTGTGGTTTTGTTGCATGCAATGGGCACTCCGAACTCATGGGCTACTGTGTGGAAGACGTCCATGAGGTCTAGGCAGGTGCTGGAGTTCCTTGGCCTGACAAAGAAGAAGTCATCCAGGTAGTGTATGATTGTGTTCGCTGTTGCCATTTGGGACACCACCCAGTGCAAGAAGGAACTGAATGCTTCAAAAGGTTGCAAGAGACTGCACACCCCATGGGCATGCATTTGTCAAAATAAAACTGGTTGGCATAAAGAAACCTAATACACGGGAAGCAGTCTGGGTGAATATGCAGTAGGTGGAAAGCGGATTCAATATCCACTTTGGCCATGAGCGCACCTTGCCCAGCCGCCCGGAACAAGGACAACACGGAATCAAAGGACATGTACTGGACAGATGCGGCGCCATCTGGTATGGAGTTGTTCACTGAGTAACCGGGGGGGTATGAAAGGTTGTGGATGAGGCAGTACTTTCCATGTTCCTTCTTGAGGACAGCCGTAAAGGGGGACACAAACATTCTGGGAAAGGGGGGCTGGAGAAAAGGGCCAGCAATGCGGCCTGTTGATAGCTCAACTGCTAGTTTGTCTGAGATAATATGAGCAAGGCGAGTCTTGGGGCGAGATGGCGGAGCAGCGGTGACAAGCAGTATGGATCCTTGAAATGATATGATGAACCCATCATGGAAGCCATGTAGTAGTAAGCTTGCGTCCTGCTCCTTGGGGTACCGTACCAACCAGGGCATCATGGCGTCCAAGCAGATGGGAGTGGGTGCCCTGGCGAATGGGTCAAGGCTTTGGCGGTCCTCCTTGTCTTGTCATTGCCTTCCTAGCACACAGGGCAAGGGGATGTGGAGCACTGCATGTGGCGCACACAGGTGCTTGAATTTGTATTCATGGATGGTACAGTTGCCTTTGATGTACTTCCAGCACACATCGCGGGACAGCGTGGCAGGCCTACTTTGCCGTTTTCCTGGCAGTGGTGCCCTATGGTGGGAGGAACGTCCTGGTGCAATGTTGGACCGTGTGAGGACATTCCGAAGCCACAGGCCCCTGTTGTCCATATCCCATGCCATATTAGGGTTAGCTTCCATTTTGTCCCTAAAATGCTCGTTGTAAGCTAGTCAGGCATATCCCTCATGCCCATGATAGATGCTGATGACTATTTTGAGGTAACAGAGCATAGGATCGATTTAGTCACATTGCTTCCTGCATACAATGCTCATCATGCATGCATAGGATATCACCCAACACGCAAGATTCCGTGGAATTGCTCTGGTGTAGTCTGACAGCAGGTCGCCCTTTTTTGCTCATTTCTTGGCATTTTGTCTATGTCTGCCTTCGGCCAGTTTGAAAATATCAAAGTATTGTCACCTATGCGTGGCTGCTCTGCGCATGCCAAAGACGGCTTCATACATGCAGACAAGCTGCGTGTATAATAGCTGTCTACAACCTTAAATAAATTGCCATCTACAACCTTAGAAAAATACAAGTCCAAGTGCTCGTCAGGGACGTCTTTTTTTTTTTTTAGAGTATAGGTGAAGAATGTCCTTCGCTATGCTTCCATCCCTGCGATGGCAGTTGAGGACGTCCAAAATGTGATGTTTCTGTGAGAAGGACGTCCATGCCTGGATGTTTCTGTGAGAAGGATGTCCATGCCTGCTATACCTCTGACACCCCCTTTACTTATTTGGATTTTGGATCACAAGTAGCAGCAGTGGGATTTCAACTGGCCACCTCTGGATTGCAAGACCAGTGCTCTAACCACTAGGACACTCCTCCACTCCACTCCATTCCTTTGAAATTTGACTGCCCCTGTGTGTGTGTGGGGGGGGGGGGCAGTTCAGGATGTCCAAAATGTTTGAAAGAAGGATGTCCACGCCTTCGTTATGCCTCCGTTGACACACACATACTTCCCCTCCCAGGGACCTGCATACTGCTGCGATGGACCTGAGTATGACATTTCAGGCTGGCAAAAAAAGTTTTTAAAGTTGTTTTTTTTTTAGAGTGGGAGGGGTTAGTCACCACTGGGGGAGTCAGGGGAGGTCATCCCCAATTCACTCCGGTGGTCATCTTGTCAGCTCGCGCACCTTTTTGAGGCTTGCTCGTGAAAAAAGATGGACCAAGTAAAGTCGGCCAAATGCTCGTCTGGGATGCCCTTCTTTTTTCCATTATCGGTTGAGGATGCCCATGTGTTAGGCACACCCCAGTCTCGCCTTCGTAACGCTTCCAACATGCCCCCATGAACTTTGGTCGTCCCTGCGACGGAAAGCAGTTGAGGACGCTCACGGCTTTCAATTATGCCGATTTGGGCGACCCTGAGAGAAGGACGCCCATCTCCTGATTTGTGTCGGAAGATGGGCGCCCTTCTCTTTTGAAAAAGCCCCTGCTAGTAGCCTTAGCAGTGGGGGGGGGGCATGTTCTTTCCTGCCCTGCCTGCAGGGCTGCTGCTCCTCCCCCCGCCTGGCACCACAGTATTTTAAAAATGGCAGCCAAGACTCTCTGCATAAATCTTGCAAGACTGTCGAGACCTGCGAGACTACTGTGGGAAGTCTCGGCTGCCATTTTGAAAACACTGCACCTGTATCTGCCACTTGTGCTCTATACTAGCACCCTCCTCCCACCAACTGGGTCCCAACTGCATCTGGGCTAGTCTCACTCTCTCAAGGTGTTCCCCAGTGAATTCTAGGTTACTGGGCCACACTCCCAGTGGTCCCACAGTTCGTAGAAAGCACTCACAGACCCAGCACACAAACCACCAAAATTCTTAGTCCAGACAAGCAAAGGCAATGAACTAAAAATGTTTATTGTGATGAACAATTAGAACAATAAACAGAAAAGGTAGAATCAGCAAACAGATAACAAAAATAGGATTACTTATAAAACTCTAAACATTTGTAAAATCTAAATAGTACCTGGGGAGTTCAGGACATATAGCTGCTCACAGGCTATCAAATATATAACTGTTCACAGGGTCTCTCTTTCTTCACACTGGCTAGGACTGGAGAAAAAAACAGTGCATCCTGGCTGAATTTTAGCTCCTGGGCCAATCAGAACCAGAACAGCAAATTTTAAAAGTAGCTGGCCACATCACTGCAGGTTAACTTCTCTGTGTGCTAACTAAGAGGGTCTTTTACTAAGGCATGCTCAGGTTTTTGGCGCACGCTAAAACTTTGGGCACGCTAAATGTTAGAGATGCCAAAGCATTCCTATGGGCCTCTCTAACGTTTAGCGTACCCAAAATTTAGCACATGCTAAAAACGTGAGCACGTATTAGAAGGAATGGTCTTTTCTCTGTAACAGCTTTAAACATAAACATGCACCTCCTGCTGGCCAAACTAGAGAAATACACTTCAAGAAATAATCAATACAGTTTACAGGCAGAAAACCCACTGCTTTGTCTCACCTAGTCTCTGTTTTCTATCTTTATCCAGTTTATAATCCACATTAGGACATTATTTCCTATCCCATGACTTTCTAATTTGCTCAGGAATCGTTTATGAAATACTTCGTCAAATGCCTTTTGAAAATCCAGATATAAAATACAGACCAGCATACCTTTATCCACATGATTATTTACCCCTTCCCTGAACAGAAGAATTAAGCTGTGAATGACTGATGGGGACTGCCACAAGTGTGATGTCATAAGTGGGGAGGGTTGCAAGTCCCGTCCTCAGCCACCCCAAGGCAATGGAAGGTTACGTGGCTTGCACAAGGTTTATGGTTTATGATCTATTGAACTTAATATACTGCCTTTTCTGGTGATACAGCAAAGCAGTTTACATAGTTAAAATTTGGAAGAAAAAAAAGGAACTCCATTCAATGATAGGATAGAAAATGAAGAGAGTAATAAAGAAGGACAGTGTCTGTAGCCAATAGCAATAATTAAAAAGAAAAAAGAAAATATTAAAACTAAAAATAGAGATAACAGGCAGTCACAAATAAGTAAAGGACCTTATTATTAAAGGATATTAAGCTCTAATGCACACATGGGACTAGATTCTATATCATGCCTAAACAATTGGCACTGAAATGAAATATATCTAGGCATATTCTATAAAGTACGCCTAAATTCTATAAAGTATGCCTAAAGTCTAAATTTCTGCATGGTTTATAGAATATGCTGAGCCCCCTCTGCATGACTAAATTTAGTCACGGGCAATTATGCCAAGTAAAACATGGTGCGGGTGTAATCTATCACAGTGCACCTAGATTTTGGAAATGCCCATAAGCCGCCCATTCCATGCCCATGGCCACACTGCCTTTTCAACTATGCAACTTAAAATTTACATGCATCACATATGCTTAGACAGTTGTGCCTGTAAATTCTAATTAATGCCAATTAGTGTCAATAATTGCTTGTTTAGTGACAATAATCAGTGCTGATTGGCTTGTTAACTAATTAAGTTGCACATGCAAATCCAGAATATGACTGGATTTCCTCGTGCAACTTAAGTCTAGATATATCTGGGGGGTTAATGTGCAAGAAGATGTTGCAAAATGTATAAAGGGGGAGATTCTGTAAAGGACGCCTAAAATATCGGCACTGAAATCAGTGCTGACTAATCATATTCAATAATTGGTGCCTAGATTTAGGCGCTGATTATAGAATACACTTAGTTGATATTTCAGCACCTAAATCTATGCGCATCCATTTGCACCAATGAAAACATGACGTAAATCCAAGCTCATAGATTTAGGCATACTGGGCCACATGTTATAACTAGGCATGTAAATTTCAGAATGCCCATTCCCCACCAATGACCATGCCCTTTTTGCCTGAACATATTAGCTCAGCGCAAATCATTATAGAATACGCTTAGTGACTTGTGCACCTAAATTCTTATCAGTGCCAATTAGTGCTCATTATTGATTGTTAAGTGTTGTTATCAGCGCTCATTAGCTTGTTAAGCTTGCTACGTTATGTGCATTGTTATAGAATTCATGCCGATTTTGGCACAGATCTCTAGGCACGTTATATAGAATCTGGGGGTAAATGGCTTGCAGTAATATCCACATTCCGTGCACTAATCATATGTTACTTATTTGTTAAAATTTTTTGGGAAGGAGTGTGTTATGGTGGGGAATGGATGTGGAAGCATTAACCGGCTAACATGTTAACATAAGTGCACATTAACTGGCTAATGCTGAGTTAAACCTGTATGGATTACACCCCCTGCATAGCTCTATATAGCACTACTATATAGTATTACAATGTAATGCTACACAACAATTCAGAGTATGTCTAATGAAAACTTCTTGGAAGATCATACTACAGACTATAGATATGATGTAAGGTCATAATGACTTGGCAAGATTTTTAAAAAAGGTTCCAGAGGAGATTCGGGAAATTATAGACTGGTGAGTCTGACGTCAGTGCCGGGCAAAATGGTAGAGACTATTATTAAGAACAAAATTACAGAGCATATTCAAAAGCATGGATTAATGAGACAAAGTCAACATGGATTTAGTGAAGGGAAATCTTGCCTCACCAATCTACTACATTTCTTTAAAGGGGTGAACAAACGTGGATAAAGGGGAGCCGGTTGATATTATGTATCTAGATTTTCAGAAGGTGTTTGAAAAAGTACCTCATGAAAGACTCCAGAGGAAATTGGAGAGTCATGGGGATAGAAGATAGTGTTCTATTGTGGATTAAAAACTGGTTAAAAGATAGAAAACAGTATTCTCAATGGAGAAGGGTAGTTAGTGGGGTTCCCCAGGGCCTTGTGCTGGGACCGCTGCTTTTTAACATATTTATAAATGACCTAGAGATGGGAGTAACTAGTGAGGTAATTAAATTTGCTGATGACACAAAGTTATTCAAAGTCGTTAAATCGCGGGAGGATTGTGAAAAATTACAAGAGGACCTTACGAGACTGGGAGACTGGGTGTCTAAATGGCAGATGACATTTAATGTGAGCAAGTGCAAAGTGATGCATGTGGGAAAGAGGAATCTGAATTATAGCTACATCATGCAAGGTTCCATGTTAGGAGTCACGGACCAAGAAAGGGCTCTAGGTGTTGTCGTTGATGATACGTTGAAACCTTCTGCTCAGTGTGCTTCTACGGCTAAGAAAGCAAATAGAATGTTAGGTATTATTAGGAAAGGAATGGAAAACAAAAATGAGGATGTTATAATGCCTTTGTATTGCTCCATGGTGCGACCACACCTCAAATATTGTGTTCAGTTCTGGTCGCCGCATCTCAAAAAGATCCAGTGGAATTAGAAAAGGTGCAGAGAAGGGCAGCGAAAATGATAAAGGGGATGGGACGACTACCCTATGAGGAAAGGCTAAAGCGGCTAGGGCTCTTCAGCTTGGAGAAAAGGCGGCTGAGGGGAGATATGATAGAGGTCTATAAAATAATGAGTGGAGTTGAACGGGTAGATTTGAAGCGTCTGTTCATGCTTTCCAAAAATACTAGGGCTAGAGGGCATGCGATGAAGCTACAATGTAGTAAATTTAAAATGAATCAGAGAAAATATTTCTTCACTCAACGTGTAATTAAACTCTGGAATTCGTTGCCAGAGAATGCGGTAAATGTGGTTAGCTTAGCGGAGTTTAAAAAAAGGTTTGGACGGCTTCCTAAAGGAAAAGTCCATAGACCGTTATTAAATCCCACTATTTCTGGGATAAGCAGTATAAAATGTTTTGTACATTTTTGGGATCTTGCCGGGTATTTGTGACCTGGATTGGCCACTGTTGGAATCAGGATGCTGGGCTCGATGGACCTTTGGTCTTTCCCTAATCCTTTCATCTCAGCACTCCACAATTCCACCATCTAATCTCACCATCTCCGGCACTACAATCCCCATTTCTGAAAATCTGAAAATCCTTGGAGTGACACTAGACAACCACCTATCCTTCGACAATCACACCACATCCACCACAAAGAAAATGTTCACAATGATGTGGATATTGAAATGCGTACAACCATATCTACCCCAGAAAACATTCCAGAATTTAGTGCAATCCATGGTACTTACCCATGTTGATTACTGCAACAGTATTTTCTTGGGCTGCAAAGCCTATATCCTAAAAAAAACTTCAGACCGCCCAAAATACAGCAGCAAGGCTCATCTTTGGCAGATCACGTTTTGAGAGTGCAACTCCTCTCTGTACAAGACTGCACTGGCTCCCAATCAAAGAACGTATCAATTTCAAAGCCCAGACTTTAATCCACAAGATAATACATGGAAAATCTCCGAACTATATGATAAATCTGGTCGACCTTCCAGCAAAAAACATGTCTGTATCCTCACGAAAGTACCTCAACCTGCACTACCCCAGCTGTAAAGGTATCAAGTACAAAACTTATTATGGATCCAATTTCTTCTTCCTGGGCAGTCATCTATGGAACGCTCTCCCTAGACCTATCCGAGCAATCCATGACCACCTACCATTCAGAAAAGCACTAAAAGCCCATCTATTCAAACAAGCCTACCCAAAAGACCCAGATTAATCTCATGAACCCATCTACCTTACATATACTGAAGAGAAAACGACATTGACTCAGAATCTATCTCCCACCTTACCCTCCTCTCTCTATCACCTGTCTCTACCTACCTACCCATCCTATTACTACCCATCCATCCTTCTATTATGTTATACTTAATTTCCTACTTTACATAACAAAATTCTATGTTACCTATTACTATGTAAGCTGCATTGAGCCTGCATTTAGTGGGAAAGTGCGGGATACAAATATAATAAATAAATAAATAAATACATTCCCCTGCCAACTTGGCTGATGCAATAGTTTGGCAGCTATGACACCATCTACATATTTATTATTGAGACAATGATTTCTTGATCAAGCTGACCTTCCAGACTGATGTAAAAGGGACAGTGTTGTAACTCTTCTAATCATAACATCTGAAACAAACACGACTATTATGATAAACATTTGGGGGGGTCACTTTCCCCAAATCTGATATATAAGAAGCCACTTAGAAAATAAGAGGGTATCTGGAGAGGTTATCTAAAGATCTGCTGATATAGTGACCAGATGATAACTGAACTCCCAGACCCAAGCTGCCATGCCACAGAGATATCTGTAACTCGTTAAACCATGGAATCTTGTCTGAGATGGACCCTTCAAGGGGACAGGCCAGTCTGCTGCAGCACCTGTACCAAGTCCCGAGAGAAAGCAGCACTCTACAGCTCCTGCCAGCTCCTCCACTGGCCTTCCCACTCTGACATCAGAGGAAGAACCATGTTATACTAGCCAGGTTATAACTGTGATCATTTTTGTAGTGCTGAGGAAGATAGATGGTCCAACTAGTTATTGGGTTTAGTGTATAAGGTGGGCATTCTCTTTTAGCTCTCTGATAGGTAGTCATTGCTTTTCTCTAGGTAATCTAGTATTTGTGCATTATTTTTCCATTTAT
This sequence comes from Microcaecilia unicolor, assembly GCF_901765095.1. Taxonomy (NCBI): domain Eukaryota; kingdom Metazoa; phylum Chordata; class Amphibia; order Gymnophiona; family Siphonopidae; genus Microcaecilia; species Microcaecilia unicolor. The sequence goes on from NC_044032.1 coordinate 508,977,151, forward strand.
ATAAATTTTATCTACTGCCAATTACATAAACAAGTTATCTATTTTTATAACAACTGAGTCTTGTGTCCATCACTTATCAGTCTAACAGGAACATAAGATGTGTTTTATAAGTTCCAAAGTGCTAAAAATAATTATACTAGTATTTCCTGTTCCCAATTTCCCAGTTCACTAACTGGAGGCAGGGTAATATGTTAGTCCCACAGATGTTGAGATTAACAATCCCTACAACTGCAAGCATATAGCACCTCCTAAATAGAAGGCAGTAAGTGCTTTCATGTTAATTTTTTGCAATGGAAAGATTAGCATGGGACCTGCAAAAAAAAAAAAGCCCTAAATGCTACCATATTTATGGCAAGAAGCCTCTAGTCTTATAGGAGCAGGAAAAGTGTTCTAAAGAAGGGTTGCAGTGCAATAAAAGGCACAGGACTGAGTAGAGTGAAGTCATGCTGAAGATACAGAAGGAATGTATGAAGTGACAGTTGTTGAGTGATCGTAGCGCTTTGGCTTGTGTATAGGGGATAATTTAAGGAGGAGTGAGAATCTTATGCTGGATTCTGTGTTGAAATAGAAGCCAGTGGTGTGATTAAGGAGTAGAGAGATGCAATCAGGACATGCTATTAGGACATGCTAATTGCCACATTAAACAGTTAACATGGAAATCACCATTAGGGGGAATGGATGAGGTTAATACTGAGGTCATACTTCATTTCAGGTAATGCAGAGCCGTTAATAGCACCTTAAGAGGTATAGCTAACTGTATCACATGTTGTTTCTTGTTTTATTCACCTGCGGTTGAATTTTTTCTCTGCATTCATTGCATGGTTCTCTTTCCCAAAGAGCTGGAAGCACTCCCCACAATTAATATTGAGATTTTATGCTTAACATGCCTTAGGGACATGGTTGTCAATGTGGGCTATTGTTTAGACATGCTATTTTACCAATAATTCATACTATTTTAGCACAGGTCCCATTTTATGCACTGAGACCTAGTTAATAATATCTGGGGTTAACAGTAAAATATCACGTCTTAATGGTAGCTCATATTGATAACTTCCCCCCTTAATGTCTGCAGTTGGGCAAAACCATAGTGTAACTTAGGGGCCTTTTTACCAAGATGCGGTAAGAAGGGTCCTGCAGTAGCAGAAGCAGCCATTTTTGCTGCACGCTGAGGTCCTCTTTACCACAGCAGATAGAAAGGCTGAAAAAAACTACATGGCCTTGCGGTAAGATTGCTCTTACCGTGTGGCCATGTAGGGAGAGCACTTACCGCCACCCATTGAGGTGGCAGTAAGGGTTCCCGTGCTTACCCAGTGGTAACCGGGTAGTGAGCAGCGTTGCCTGATTACCGCCGGGTTAGCGCCTGCAGAACTATTTTTGGAATATTTCCATTAGCATGGGAAATGGCATGTGCGTGGTAAGCCTGCATTGGTCTTACTGCCTCTTTGTAAAAGGGTCCCTTAGTGAATAGGTCCTGTAGCTAGTAGAGGGTTAGCGAAAAGGTCTGGGGTTGATGTTTATGATGTGCATTATTTGGTTTTCACTTGCTTTAATGTATGTTTTTACTCATTACTTTTATGTTCTGGATGTGAGCAGCCCTGAGTTCATCCATTTTGGACAGGTAAAAAAAAGATGAGAGGAAAGGGAAAAAAGTTTAAATGAATTGTATAGAGAGTAGAGAGAATGAAGAAAGACTTGCAAGTCTAGAATCCAGAAGGCGTTAGATAATGACAACATGCACCAGTAGATTAGCAGAGCTACAGATGAAAAAAAAAGAATTAATTTTTTGAAAGACTGGATGGTAGAATTTAAAAAGTAGCGGGTGGAATGAAATGATAGATCAGAGCCAAAGATTAGTACAGGTTGCAAGTTGTTGGAAGAAGATAATGAAGCTTATAAAAATTGAAATGAGGCAGATAATGTGCTAATATATTCCACTAGTCAGAGTTTAAAGATTCTTATATAGGTAGTCTATCTATTTTTAATATAATATACAGGGATTTATAAAAGATGTGATTATTTTTATTTTTTTAATCTAAAAATGTTTTTCAGCAGAAATGTTTCAGTCTTGAATTGCATTCAGATGTTAAAGCTCAGTGGTTCCACCAATAAAAAGATTTAAAACTAAATAGCATAACATATTTAAAACCTTGATATAAGAGAAAGAGAGGGTATGAAATGTCTTCTTTCCCTCACCCCCCGACCTCAAAGACAAGATAGCATTACAGCAAATACAGTACAAATGGAGCATTCTCTGTAAAATCTGTCCTAAATATTAGCCTAAAATCATGTGGGTCACAACTAGCTGGTTCAAAATGGGTTGGTGTATAAAGTGAATGAGGACTATGGTAGAACTCGAAACTTCCCTACCCATAGAATGATATACAGTATAGTACTGGTTGGTGAAGCCAGATTGATTCTTATAGTTAGGAGGATTTGTAATGGCCTACTTTGTGTTCAATACATGTATTTATTTGGATTTTGCTCACACCTTTTTCAGTAGTAGCTCAAGGTGAGTTACATTCAGGTACATGAGGTATTTCCTCTGTCATTGAAAAACTCACAATCTAAGGGGTACTTTTAGTAAGGTAGGCCCTTCTTGTGTGACTCCTGGAAATTAGTGATATTTGTAGGGCTTTGTATTACTTTAAAATATGTTTGATAGTGGATTTTGGATTTGAATTTAGAATATGTCTTTCTCAGTAGTAGCTCAAGGCAAGTAACATTCAGGTACAGTAGATATTTCCTTTTCCTGGAGGGCTTACAGTCTAAGTATGTATCTAGGGCAATGGAGTGTCCAAATCGAGGAATACCAGTGGGATTTGAACCCTGGCTTCCCTGGTTGGCAACTTGCTGCTCTAACCATTAGGTACAGCTAATACAGATGATACCTGTCACTTCTTCCTTTTCAACATCAACAAAATTCGCCCTTTCCTCTCTGAGCACACCACCCGAACTCTCGTCCACGCTCTCATTACCTCTCGTCTCGACTACTGCAACTTGCTCCTCACTGGCCTCCCACTCAGCCATCTATCCCCCCTTCAATCCATTCAGAACTCTGCCGCACGTCTCATATTCCGCCAGAACCGATATACTCATATCACCCCTCTCCTCAAGTCGCTTCACTGGCTTCCGATCAGATACCGCATCCAATTCAAGCTTCTCCTCCTTACTTACAAATGCACTCACTCTGCTGCTCCACCCTACCTCTCTACTCTCATCTCCCCCTACGTTCCTGCCCGTAACCTCCGCTCACATGACAAATCCCTCCTCTCAGTACCCTTCTCCACCATTGCCAATTCCAGGCTCCGCTCATTTTTCCTTGCCTCACCCTATGCCTGGAACAGTCTTCCTGAATTCCTACGCCAAGCCCCCTCCCTACCCATCTTCAAATCCTTGCTTAAAGCTCACCTCTTCAATGCTGCATTCGGAACCTAACCTTTCGAACATATAGGTTGCCCCAATCTGTCTGACCTATATGATTAACTGTACATTTGTCTTTTTAGATTGTAAGCTCTTCGAGCAGGGACCGTCCTTCCATGTTAAACTGTACAGTGCTGCATAACCCTAGTAGCGCTTTAGAAATGTTAAGTAGTATTAGTAGTAGTACTTATTCCAAACATGTTTGGTAACCCAACAATAAAATAAATGTTGACAGATCTGAAGTCTGGCAGCTATTTGGCAACTTACTAGGCAAATCAGTTTATGGTTGCTGGAAACCACAGGATTTCTGTTACAGTGCTGCTGAACATTACTGTTCACATGGCCAACAGGAAAATGCTGGGCTGGGGAGCTAGAACTGATTGCTAGCCGAGTTTTAAAGTACCTGCATAAATTACCAGAATACTGCAAATACTATTCTGTTTAATATGTTGCTTTCTCCGCTGTGTTGTTGTGCTGTCCTTGCTTCCTCTACTATGTTGTGCTGTATTATTTTTCTGTCCAAAAAGGAGGGTAGACTAGCTCTTTCAAAGGAAACCAAGGGAGATGCTTTGATTAAAAAATCATCAAATGACTCAAGATCATATTTTTGAGTAAGCGTCTCCCTTGGTTTCCTTTGGAAGAGCCAGTCTGCCCTGCTTTTTGGACTCTACTTTTGTTGATGCTCGTAGGGATTGAGTGTTCCTCCACTTTGAGTGTATTATTTTGCTGTGCATTACTTAGATTTGTTTTAGCACATAATTCCCTGGAGTGATGTTCAGTGTGCAAATTATCAGTAAGAACCTCAAAAAGCTCTGAATCGCGAGATTTTAAGAGCTATACATCAATCTCACGGATCATATGTTCATCATTGGCAAAAATCTTCAATGAAAATCTTATCCTGTCTGACTTCAAGTCTCAATATAACAATCACATTTTCTTAGAGAACAATGCACTTATCTTATCAAGCAGTATCAAGAGCCGCTTCATTCACGATCTCCCTAGGACCAACAGTGCCAGTGTTTCGGATCACAATAAGAGTGAAGCGCTGTCTTGTAAGCCCCAGTGAATTGGGCCCTGAAGCAGCGATGCGAAACACCGGCCACCATTGGTCCTAGGAGGATTGTGGCCATGCAGAGGGGGGGAGGGGAGCATTTACCACCTCCCATTGATGTGGTGGTAAGGGCTCCCACGCTAACCCAGCAATAACCAGGTAGTGCACACTGCTGCCTGATTACCGCTGGATTAGCGCCTATGGACATATTTTTCTAATATTTCTGGAAATGTTGCACGCTAGGGCCTGCAGTAGCTCCAGATTGGCGCATGGTAAGCATGCACTGGGCTTACTGCCACTTTGTAAAAGGGCCCATTCATTACCAAAATTGCATGTTATTTTATCCTTCTTCTCCTTCATCCCCTTTAGCACTACATCATGCTCAAATAGTAATGTAATGCATGCAATTTTAGTGTGTTTAATTTGCTCTTAAAGTGTCATTGATAATATGAAGAGTGACGTTTAATAAATAATGCTAATGTTTTATATAGCTCAGAGTTAATATCAATGTATGGAGCTCCACTAATACTTATTAGGTCAGCCACAGTGTTATTTGCTCAAAAGAAGTGACCTCTCAGCCTTTGAACCAGCCATGCATGACATGAATTAGGTATGAGTGCTATTTTAAGTCTGACTTTATAAAAAAGATCAATACCAATACTAACAACAATATATCATTTATAGTCCGCATATACCATTTAGAGTTCAATGCAGATAACAATATCAAAATGAACCTAGTTATAGCTAGGTAAGATATAATGAATCGCTTACTTTCCATAGGCTGAATCATAGCAAATATTTTTGACATAGCCAAGACTTAAGACATGTGGAGGGGAATAATCGAACAGGGCGCCCAAGTTTTCCTGAGGGCGTCCTCACAGGACGTCCCCGCGAAGTGGTGGGGAAACCCGTATTATCAAAACAAGATGGGCGTCCATCTTTCATTTCGATAATACGGTCGGGGACGAACAAATCTCAACATTTAGGTCGACCTTAGATATGGTTGTCCTTAGAGATGGTCATCCCCGGTTTTCAGTGATAATGGAAACCGAGGATGCCCATCTCAGACATGACCAAATCTAAGCCCTTTGGTCATGGGAGGAGCCAGCATTCGTAGCGCACTGGTCCCCCTAACATGCCAGTACACCAACCGGGCACCCTAGGGGGGCACTGCAGTGGACTTCAGAAAAAGCTCCCAGGTGTATAGCTCCCTTACATTGTGTGCTGAGCCCCCCAACCCCCCCCCCAAACCTACTACCCACAACTACACCACTACCATAGCCCTTAGGGATGAAGGGGGGCACCTAGATGTGGGTACAGTAGGTTTCTGGTGGGTTTTGGAGGGCTCACATTTACCACCACAAGTGTAATAGGTAAGGGGGATGGGCCTGGGTCAGCCTGCCTGAAGTGCACTGCACCCACTAAAACTGCTCCAGGGACCTGCATACTGCTGTTTTTTTTTAATGGTGGGAGGGGGTTAGTGACCACTGGGGGTTTAAGGGGAGGTCATCCCTCCGGTGTCATCTGGTCAGTTCGGGCACCTTTTTGAGGCTTGGTCGTAAAAATAAATGGACCAAATAAAGTTGCCCAAGTGTTCGTCAGGGACGCCCTTCTTTTTTCCATTATCGGCCAAGGACGCCTATGTGTTAAGCACGCTACAGTCCCTCCTTTGCTATGCTTCCAACACGCCCCCGTGAACTTTGGTCATCCATGCGACAGAAAGCAGTTGAGGACGCCCAAAATTGGCTTTCGAGTTTGCTGATTTGGGCGACCCTGGGAGAAGGACGACCATCTTCCGATTTGTGTCAAAAGATGGGCGCCCTTCTCTTTCGGAAATAAGCCTGCAAGGGCCCTGTTTACTAAGCAGTGTTATAGGTGTGTTAACATTTTTAACACGCGTTAACCATGTATGCACATTAACCACATATGTGGCTACAATATCCTTATAGGCGCCTACATGGTTAGCACGCACGTTATGTGTAGGTGCGCTAAAAACACTAACACACCTTAGAAAACAGGGACCTTAAAAAACTATAAATAATTTGTTGTTAATATAATATCTAAAGGACATTCACTCCACATATTGGCAGCTATGCTGGAAAAATTAAGCTCAAGAATATGTTTATGTTTAACTCTAATTTATTAAGATCTCTAGATTTTGTTTCCTATTGGAAGACAATAAAGATATCAAAGAGTCATATATTGTGGGGTTTGACCATATAGAATCTTACAGACTGTAATACATACTGGTTACCAGTGCAAGCTTGCATTGGTAACCAGTGAGCCTTAATCATCAATGGTGTTATCCTTTCAAAATTATTAACAGATATTTTAAATGCAATGCTACATTCTGCAGTTTCTTCCTAATATTCTTCAAGCATCCTGCATATAACAAGTTGCAACGGTCCAACTGACTCAAAATTAGGGACCTTTTTACTAAGCCATGTAGGCGCCTACGCGTGCTCAATGTGTGTCAATTTTGAGTTACCGCCCAGCTACTGCGTGGCCCTTGCGGTAATTTCATTTTTGACATGGGTCCGCTATGCACGTGTAGATGATTACCACTTGGTTACCACGTGAGACCTTACCACTAAGTCAATGGCTGGTGGTAAGGTCTCAGACCCAAAATGGATGCACACCAATTTTCATTTTGCCGCATGTCCATTTTCGTCAAAATTTTTTTTTTTAAAGGCCTTTTTTTACAGGTGTGCTGAAAAATGGATCTGCGCGCGCCCAAAACACATTGCAGCCCATTTTTGGTGCACCCTAGTAAAAGAGCCCCTCAGTGATTGGACTATTATCTTAAACTGATCTTGTTCAAAATAATTTCTCTCACACACACATCTTACTTTCTCTTTCTTATTGTCATACAATCCTTTTTTGCTTCCCTTCCCTCTTTTCCATCTGCCCTATGAAGAATGTCAATGCTGCTATTAATATTCATGCAGACAGCAGAGCTCCATAATCATATTCTGTTAACAAATGCATTATGTTAGTGTTCCTTGATTATTTTGACTCATCATTGTCAAAGCTAATTAATGGATTTTGAGATTAAGATAATTATAAAGAATCTCAGCCCTGAGTACGGGAAAATTGTGCTATTTTATCACCTCTCTGTATTCTTTTTGGCCTCTAGTTAAACAAATATCCAAATATTTGGAGAGATTTGGCTTGCTGCACTTTTTCTCTTACTAGAGAAAAGAGAGCTCTAAGGATGTACAGTACATTTGCACAGGGGCTGACTTCTTTGTGCATATTTGCCATTATTCTGAAGTTTACAGAATAGACATTCTATCTCAGGGGTGTCTTATTATTTAAAATTTGCATTCTTGAGGTTGAAATGAGCTTTCTCTATAATAATGCTCTAGAACTATGGTATTTTTCATCTTCCTGTTAATAAGACCTGATATTCAAAAACACTGTACAGTCAGTAGTGGCGCCAATCTCAGATTTTTTTTAATGAGTGGGCTCTGTGTAGGCTTTCCCAGGGGTGTCATTTGGGCAGAGAAGAGATGGAGCTGCAAGTTATATGTGGAGAGGCATTTTTGATATGACATCTAAGTCGGACTTTAAAAGTTTTACGGTAAGCATCCAAAATCCAAATAGGAAATATGGCCATTTTTGAAACCGCAAAAGTCTATCTTTTTATTTTTTTGAAAATACCATTTTTAATAAGGTTTTCTGCTCTGTGCATTTATTTTTTTCAGGCCATTATCGTTAAAAAAAAACATGCAAGTGAAAAACATAGAAAATCAATCCATTGGGATGTAGGAGGAGCTAGCATTTTTAGCAGACTGGTCCCCCAGACATCCCAGGAGAGCAATAGGAAACCCTATGGGGCACTGCTGTGGACTTCATATAAATGCCCCCAGGTACACCATTGCTCCCTTATCTTGTCTGTTGAGCCCTCCAAAACTCATTACCCCCAACTGTACACCACTACAATAGACATATAGGTGAAGGGGACACCTATATGTGGGTATAGTGGGTTTCTGGTCAGTTTTGGAGGGCTCACAGTTTCCACCACAAGTATAACAGGTAGGGGGAGGTATGGTTCAGGGTCCACCTGTCTACAGTGCCCTGTGCCCACCACTACACTAATCCAGGGACCTGCATGCTGGTCTAATGGACGTGGCTATAATATATGAGACTGTCATAGAGGCTGGGGAGTACTATTTTTATCATTTAGGGGATATTTTTGTGCCTTATTCATTATAAAAACAAGTCTAGACCAAAATGTTCTCGCTTTGTTCAATTATGGTTGTAAAACGTCAAGTGTTAGGCATGCCCTAAGCCCGCACTAATCCCGCATTTGAAATGCCGCCAAGATGCCCCCCCCCCCCCCTTGTGATTTCAACGCATTGAAGATGAAATGCCTAGATTTCAAAAATACCAATTTGGACATTTTGAGAAGAAATCCATTCACATGAGTAGAGTACATGAATACGTTTACACCAACTTCAGAGCAGTTGTAAATAAGTGTGTTGGCATATTACAGGAGGGTTATTCTAGGAATCTATTTTAAACACACACACACACAGGGGTCCTTTTCCTAAGCTGCGGTATGTGCTAGCACGTGTTTACTAGAGCTTGAAAGGGCTTACCACAGGATTTGTTGAAGTATCCTGCAGTAATTTTGTACTCTGCACATGCACACAACACGCTAAAATAATTCTTTTTTTATTTCACAGATGGGGTATGTCTGGGGGTGGAGAGTGGGTGTTTCTATGCTAATCAGTTAGCATGTTGGTAGTGTTGATGCACTAAGATGTCCTTTTTACAGAGTGTCAGTCACGAGTGTAGCTGCTATGGGACCACGGGGGCCAGGGCCCCCATAGATTTGGCCCTGGACCCCCATGCCAATGACCCTCTCAACCCCCCTCCCGCTGCCAACCCGCTGTCGCCGTCTAGTGCCTTTGCTGGCGGGGGACCCCAACCCCCGCCAGCCGAAGTCTTCTTGCTTCATTTGGTTTCTGAGTCTGTCTGACGTCCTGCACATACACAACATATAAATAAGAGGAGGAGTGGCCTAGTGGTTAGCGTGGTGGACTTTGGTTCTGGGGAGCTGAGTTCAATTCCCACTGCAGGCACAGGCAGCTCCTTGTGATTGCCCCAGGTACAAATAAGTACCTGTATATAATATGTAAGCTGCATTGAACCTGCTATGAGTGGGAAAGCACAGGGTACAAATGTAACAAAAATAAATAAATAAAAATATAGACCAAGGGTCCATCAAGCCTAGTATCCTGTTTCCAACAGTGGCCAATCCAGGTCACAAATACCTGGCAAGATCCACAAAAAAGTTCAATACATTTTATGCTGCTTATCCCAGAATAAGCAGTGGACTTTTCCTTTAGGAAACTGTCCAAACCTTTTTTAAACCCCACTAAGCTAATTGCCTTTACCACATTCTCTGGCAATGAATTCCAGAGTTTAATTACACGTTGAGTGAAGAAACACTTTCTCCAATTTGTTTTAAATTTACTACTTTGTAGTTTTGTCTCATGTCCCCTAGTCCTAGTATTTTTAGAAAGAGTAAACAAATGATTCATGTCTACATGTTCGACTCCACTCATCATTGTATATAGATCTCTATCATATCTCCCCTCAGCCGTCTTTTCTCCAAGCTGAAGAGCCCTAGCCACTTCAGCCTTTCCTCACAGAGAAATAGTCCCATCCCCTTTATCATTTTCGTTGCCCTTCTCTGTACCTTTTCTAATTCCACTATATCTTTTTTGAGATGCGGTGACCAGAATTGAACACAATATTCAAGGTGTGGTCGCACCATGGACCGATACAAAGGCAGATATAAAAGAGACCAGGAGAGTCATTCGATCTACTACATCAAACAAAGAATCTTCCAAAATAGCAGAGAAATTGTGTGAAAACGTAAAGTCTTAGGGACTGATATTCAGCTGGTGGGAGGCAGACCGCATAAGTGCTGTGGTCAGTGCTGACCATGGATATTCAATGCCAGATCATTTCCGGTGACCGGCATTGAATATCTGGGTTTTCTTAACTGACTAAAAGGCTTATTTTCGAAAGCGAAGGAAGCCCGTTTTTTGACACAAATCGGAAGATGGGCGTCCTTCTCCTAGAGTCGCCCAAATCGGCATAATCGAAAGCCGATTTTGGGCGTCCCCAACTGCTTTCCATCACGGGGACGACTAAAGTTCCTGGGGGGCATGTCGGAGGCATAGCAAAGGCGGGACTTGGGCGTGCCTAACACATGGGCGTCCTCGACCCATAATAAAAAAAAAGGTGTCCCTGATGAGCACTTGGACGACTTTACTTTGTCCTTTATTTGTTACAACCAAGCCATGAAAAGGTGCCCGAACTAACCAGATGACCACTGAAGGGAATCGGGGATGACCTCCCCTTAGTCCCCCAGTGGTCACTAACTCCCTCCCACTCTCAAAAAATAGTTTAAAAATCTTTTGTGCCAGCTTCTATGCTAGCCTCAAATGTCATACTCAAGTCCATCGCAGCAGTATGCAGGTCACTGGAGCAGTTTTAGTGGTTGCAGCAGGGGCGTAGCTACGGGTGGGCCTGGGTGGGCCCAGGCCCACCCAATTCCAGCCCAGGCCCGCCCAGCGCCAGCGCCCATTGCCGGCCACTGCTGCTTTTCCTGATGAGCAGCAGGGCCGGCGCGAGGCGCTACAAAAAGAAGAAGCGCTCAGCTGACTGAGCTGAGCGCCAACGCGTCACTAAGAACAAGAAAAAATGTTTTTAAAAAAATGCGGCACCGCAGGCAGCCTCGAAGCATTGGCTGCTGGCTCTGTGCAGGCTCCTCCCATCTCTTACATCACTGCCCCTGTAGCGAAGCAGGGGCAGTGACGTAAGAGACGGAAGGAGCCTGCAGAGCCAGCAGCCAATGCTTTGAGGCTGCCTGCAGTGCCGCGTTTTTTTTTAAACATTTTTTCTCGTCGGGTTAGCGACGCGTTGGCGCTCAGCTCAGTCAGCTGAGCGCTTCTTCTTTTTGTAGCGCCGGCCCTGCTGCTCATCAGGAAAAGCAGCAGTGGCCGGCAATGGGAACTGGGGCTGGTGGGCCTGAATGGGAGAGGGAAAATGGATGGCAGGATGGGGAGAAAGAGGAAAAATGGAAGGATGGGGAGAGAAAGAGGGAAAACAGATGGGAGGATGGCAGAGAAAGAGGGGAAATGGAAGGATGGGGAGAGAAAGAGGGAAAACAGATGGGAGGATGGCAGAGAAAGAGGGAAAATGGAAGGATGGGGAGAGAAAGAGGGAAAACAGATGGCAGGATGGGGAGAAAGAGGGAAAATGGAAGGATGGGGAGAGAAAGAGGGAAAATGGAAGGATGTGGAGAGAAAGGGAAAACAGATGGGAGGATGGCAGAGAAAGAGGGAAAGCGGAGGATGGGGAGAGAAAGAGGGAAAACAGATGGGAGGATGGCAGAGAAAGAGGGAAAATGGAAGGATGGGGAGAGAAAGAGGGAAAACAGATGGGAGAATGGCAGAGAAAGAGGGAAAATGGAAGGATGGGGAGAGAAAGAGGGAAAACAGATGGCAGGATGGGGAGAAAGAGGGAAAATGGAAGGATGGGGAGAGAAAGAGGGAAAACAGATGGCAGGATGGCAGAGAAAGGGGGGAGATGGATGAAAGGATGCAGAGAAAAAGGGGAGAGTGGAAGGATGTGGAAAGAGAAGGGACACTGAACAGAAAAGGGTAGAGAGATAGACACTGGTTAGAAGGAGGGAGAGAGACATTAGATGGAAGGATCAGGAGAGAGGGTAGATGGGTGGAAGGATGGGGAGAGAAAGAGGGAAGACGCTGGATGGAAGGGTAGGGAGAAAGAGGTGACACTGGACGGAAGGATGCAGAAAGAAAGAGGGGAGACTACTGGAAGGATGGGGAGAGAGAGGGGAGACTGGAAGGATGGGGAGAGAAAGAAGAGAGCTGCTGGATGGAAAAGGAGAGTAGTGAAAGACTGGAGAATAAGAGGAAGGGGCATGGGGAGAACAAGGGTGAGAAAAAGATGAAAAGCCATAAGTAGATGAAGGAAATTAAAGAATGGATAGTAAGAAATAATTAAATCTGGACACAGAGAGAGGCAGAAAAATATTGAAGAAAGCAAAGAAAAAGGAGAGAAAAATGACAAATGGCCAGGAAACCCTGGCAGAAGAGTCAAGCGAAAATGAAGGAAAGCAGAATCTAGAGACTGGGAGCGACACAATGAGAAAAAGTAAATGGCCATACAACAAAGGTAAAGAAAATAATTTTATTTTTAATTTAGGATAAAGTAATATGGTACCTGTGTTAATGAAGTTTCAGAGACCAATACTTCCTTCCTTAGGTCAGGAGAGGATACCGTAACAGCATTATACTGACCTGAGGCAGGAGGTTTTGGCCTCTGAAAGCTCACTGAAAAGGGTGTTAAGGCTATTAAATAAATTGTCTGAAATCTGATGCACTGAAAAGCAGCACTTTACCCTGTGTGACAAATGCATCTGAGTGTGACTACATTTTGCTGGGGGGGGGGGGGGGGGTACAGAGAAAATTTTGTGCCCACCCACTTTGGGTTCAGGCCCACCCAAAATTGGCAGTCTGGCTACGCCACTGGGTTGCAGTGCATTTCAAGCAGGCGTATCCAGGCCCACCCCCCCTACCTGTTACTCTTGTGGTGGTAAATATGAGCCCTACAAAACCCACCACAAACCCACTGTACCCACATGTGCCCCCTTCACCTGTAAGGGTTATGTTAGTGGTGTACAGTTGTGGGGAGTGGGTTTTTTTTTTTTTGGGGGGGGGGGGTTGGGGGGCTCAGCACACAAGGTAAGGGAGTTATGTACCTGGGAGCAATTTCTGAAGTCCACTGCAGTGCCCCCTAGGGTGCCCAGTTGGTGTCCTGGCATGTGAGGGGGACCAGTGCACTACAAATGCTGGCTCCTCCCATGACCAAAGGGCTTACATTTGGTTATTTCTGAGATGGGCGTCCTTAGTTTCCATTATCGCCGAAAATCAGAAATGACCAAGTCTAAGGATGATCATCTCTAAGGACGACCTAAATGTCAAGATTTGGGCATCCTTGTCCGTATTAACGAAATGAAAGATGGACATCCATCTTGTTTTGATAATACAGGTTTCCCCGCCCCTTCGCCAGGACATCCTGCGAGGACGTCCTCAGGAAAACTTGGGCGCCCCTTTTGATTATGCCCGTCTATGCAAATATTCAACACTGGCCAGTTAAGTTAATAGCGGGCAAAGATAGGACTGCTATTTATGCAGTGCGAATTGCCCTCTAAACTTAGCTGGTCAGCACCAAATATTGCCTGTTATCATGCAATAACGCTGGTTAACTTTTTGGCGCTGACCACGAATATTCAGCAGAGATAACCTATTATCTCATGCTGAATGTTTGTGGTTGGGCTCTGAAATGCTATTTTTAACTGGTCAGCAGCCATTTCTGGCCAGTTAAATAGTTTTGAAATTTGGGGGTTAATGTTTTTCCCACAAGATAAATAAGAATAAGAGGACCAAAATACCCCAGAAAACTATTTTCAGTGCCTGGCAGCCTGAAACACCTATGCCATCTCAAATATTCTTAACCTTTTCCTGCCTCTCAATGAAGGAAATTAAAGAGGCAGCAAAATGGAGGTGAGAATATGGGTACATTAATGCCAAACTATATAACTGCCACACTCTAGGTAGGTAAGCCTTTTGGCCACAGATGAGTTTACGCTGCCTACCAGACCCGAAGGCTGGGGAGGAGCCTCAGTTGAGTTTACACTTCCTACAAAGCCTGAAGGCTGGGCAGGTCCCAACCGATGGCAGACAAGTCACACCCAAGGGGAGGCAAGACAAAAGAGTAGCTCTTAAAAGAGCCTTTGGGGGCTGGCCTCAAGGCCAGGGGATAGCTCTTAAGAGAACTGTTGGTGATTGGCCTGACAGAGTCAAAACCAGGGGGTGCTTCTTAAAAGAGCCCTCGTTAGCTGGCCTGACAGAGTCAAGGCCAGGGAACAAGCAGGACCTAAAAACCTGAAGACTAGAAACAACAAAAGATACAAACTGATATAGGCTGGGACAACACAGGAGACACAGACTGGGTTAGGGCTGGAACAAAGTTGAAACAAGACAGAAGACACAAACTGGAACAGGTCAGAACTGGACGGACTGGAACACAGTTAGAGATGGACTGAAACATGGCTAAAGATGGACTGGAACATGACCGGAGATGGATTTTGGAACAAGGCAGGAGACAGACAGGAACATGGCTGGAGATAAGCTGGAGCTAGGCTGGACCTGTTGCAAAGGTATTATGAAGGTGAGCCCAACCTTCTTATATGGTCCCTGGAACATGATGTAATCAGTGGTTGCTCTGCCAGGTCTCCTGCTGCTGGCCCTTTAAAAGATGTTCCCAGCATGCTTGTGTGTCTAAGAGTCCTGGCACCTGCCATGCCAGCAGAGGCAGCAAAATAGGTGACGTGCAAGGCCAGCAGGTTACATAAGTACATAAGTGTTGCCATACTGGGAAATACCAAAGGTCCATCAAGGCCAGCATCCTGTTTCCAACAGTGGCCAATCCAGGTCACAAATACCTGGCAAGATCCCAAAAAGACTTGAAAGATAATCTTTGCCTCGAGGAAGACCTCAAAGCCCAGTCCTGAAGCCACAAAGTTTTTAATTTTCATCTGTACTGGTGGTTGCCTGTCAAATGTGATCAGGAAACACGGAATGGAAGGAGGGTTAAACCATAGCGAAAGAAAGAGAAACATCTGAACAAGCAAACACTGCATGTTCAGTGGGACTCCATTGGAGGGGAACGGATGGCTAGCACATCCACCCCAGTGCCCTTCCAGCCAGAACTGTCCTACTCGCCACCACCGCCATCTACACGCTGCCCCTGGTGTAGAGGGTGATCCTATTCTTTAAGCACTCAGGGCCACTTTCTTTAAGAGCCTTGAAGTCCAGACAGAGTTTTAAATTTAGCCCTGTATTTTGGTCACATCACTTACAACCTTCTGTTAGTCTAAATGCAGCATTCTGAATCAATTGGAGTTGTAGTCAGACCAGTGTAGAGTGCATTACAGTAAACCAGTCTTGATGTTATTATGGCATGCACAACTGAGACACGATTTGCCTTCTCAAAGTAAGGAGAGAGGCAGCGTAGTTGTCGCAAATGATGGAAACCGTTCTTAAAGGTTGCTTGGATTTGGAGTATCAGAGTAAGTGTTGAATCTAACTGTATTCCAAAGTTCATGACTTGTGATTTGAGGGGACATTTGTATTTCTCAAAAGAGATTTTGATGCCAGGTATGTGCCCACTTGTGTTAGGGACCCATAGATCTCAGTTTTACTTAGTTTCAGGTGGTTTGTTATTTTTAGTCTATTCTTGAATTGATGTTAGACAGGTAGTCAGTTTATTCAGGGCTATGGGTAAGTCAGGTTCAATGTGTATGAGTAGCTGCACATCATCCACGTAGATGTAGAACTGAGTGCCCATTGCTCAAATCAGCTTGGCTAGTGGCTTGAGGTAGATATTGAACAGAATAGGTGACAATATCGATCCTTGTAGTACCCACAGATCAGTGCTCATGATGGTGATGAGGTGCTGCCAAAAAGTATGAGCTGTTGCCTGTCTGATAGATAGAATCTGAACCAAGCAAGTACTGTTCCATTGGTACCTGTTTCTGCCAGTCGTGCTAACATGATATCATGATCCACAGTGTCAAAAGCTGCGGAGAAATCTAGCAGTACTAACACCAAGGCAAATCCCCTGTCTCAGTTTCTGTTGAGACCATCTAGAATGGATATGAGGACTGGTTCTATTCATAATTGGGTCTGAATCCAGATTGACATGGATCTAGCCAGTTTCTCTCTTCTAGCCAATCAATGAGTTTAACACAGATGATTTGTTGTATAAGATTTTCTAGAAATTGGATGTTAGATACTGTCAAATTTGTCCTGGTCAAGGTTGTTCTTCAGCAATGGATGCAACACTGCCCTTTTTAATGCTGTTGGTAGTTGCCCATTAGAAAGAGAGGAGTTCACGATTTTTGTGGTGCCTTTTATTAATCCCCTACTTGCCTGCTGCACTATCTTTGATGCGCAGGGGTCAAGGGAGCAAGTAGTTGGTCGAAGGTTTCTCAGGATTTTGTCAAGGCTCCCCTCTGTTATTGGATTAAAATAGTCTCATATGTCTGTGTAAGGAGGGGCAAGTTTGCATGCTCCTGGTTAGCTGATTGGAGACTGGGTTGGACTGTCTGTAAATCCTGGTGGAGACTTTTAATTTTGTTGGAAAAGTATGCAGCAAAATTACTGCAGTTCAGTTTAGTCTGGGCAAGCTGGTTCTGTTGTGAGGGTTGCAGTAGGCTGTTTTCGATGCTGAACAGGTGTTTGGTTGAATTGGTAGCCTGTTCAATGCATTGACAGAAATATGTATATTTGGATGCTGTTAAGGCGTGGGGATTCTTTGTCATGTGTTTCCAACAGTTTAGCCTGGCGAGATTTACGCCATCTTCTTTCCAGTTTCCGTCCTTTCCTCCTTGATGCAACTTGAAGGGCTCTAACACAGCTTGTGTTGACCTACTACAGTGATATTTAGGTCAGTTCCCCCATAAATTCCTCATCCCTTCAATCAAGTACCTCACTCCCAAAGACATGGTGAGTGAAAGTTTCTGATTCTGTATCTTTAGCAGATGAATATAAGAAACAAGCCTGTCTAAGCTCTATTAAGCTGGGTTCTACTAAGGTCAATTACTACAGAATCAGGTAATAAGTATAGAAAATGTCAGCCAATGACAACCCCACATTCATTTTCTATTATGCTTCTCAATAAACATATAAATCTTCAATCTATTGGAAGCCCGTTGGTCCTTTCCCCTACTCTTTTGTGTGATTTGACTGTTGTTTCATTAGGGAATTTTTCTCCTATATACTCTTTTTGCTATTATGTCTCTAAACATTTTAAGTACTGGGGAAAACATACAGAATGAGAAGCAGCTTTAAGGGAAAGTGTCTTTTAACAGTAAATTGATGTAGCTGAGAGGTGAAAAAAGAGAGGATCTTATCATATATAACTCACACTGATGGTGTATTTATTTTAGAATTTTTGGTAACATGACCTACAAAGTCTGGTATAGGATAATTAATTATGCATTGCATTCTGCATCATTATGATAATACATTTTCCTGCAGGAATAAATTAAACATTCATCAGCCATTTACACTGGAGTTTAATTTAATGATTCAGACTGATCTAATTGAACATGAGTACCAAAGGAATAGCAGTATGCAATAAAGGTTCATCTTACCCAGCGTTTCATAGCCAGGCAACGGAAGTCAGCAGAGGATCCTCTAAAAAACCTTCTTTGTATTCGCTACTGAAGCTTACTCTAGTGATATCTTCCCACTATAGTCATTTTAGCACTGCAGCCAAAGTCATGCCTCCTGTGTTCTCACATGAAGAAACAGCCTGCTATCAGAACTGATATTGCAAATGTTTTTGAGAAATGCAGAACACTAGCTCATAGAAGAAATAAAGTACTGCAGCCAGGTTTAAATAGTGTTTAGCAGTGAAGTAAGTATCTGGCAAGAAAACAAGCTGCTCAGTAGGCTTATCCTTCTACGGGGTAGGCAATTGCTGGCCTTTCCAGAGGCGTTAGCGAGAACATAAATTGCTCACAGTAATTTTAAATTCAATTTATGCCAAAAGATCATTGCTTTAATTTAAGAATGGCTGGAAAGGTGTACTCCCTGTGCTCTGTTTACACTAGTGGAGCTGAGCTCACGAGATGAAACCAGCTGGTAAACTGATTGAAAAGTCTTTGCATTCCAGGAGGTTTATAATTATCCATATGGTAACTCTGATAACAAACGGATGCTTTTTAAAAAATATTTTTTATAAATATGCCAGGATCTCTGGCTTTGATGCATGAATTATCACCTTTAATAACTGATAATGAAACAGCTTAAATGAAGCTGTGAAATAAACAGGAATAGCAGTATAATTATCAGATAGCTGGGGGTTTTTTTTAAGTTCAAATCTTCTTTATTGAAATAAAAAAAATAAAAAGAACAGTGTACATTATCACCCTTAAAAGGGAAAGAATAGCTTCATAACAGCATACAGCTTGCTGGGTACTTATTTTCATACATCTTCTATATATGCACACATTGGGTTCAGCCAAGGGAAGTCTTGCCTCATCAATTTGCTTCATTTCTTTGAAGGAATGAATAAAAATGTGGGTAAAGTTGAGCCAGATGATGTAGTGTATCTAGATTTTCAGAAATCTTTTGATAAAGTTCCTTATGAGAGACTCCTGAGAAACTTAAAGAATCATGGGGTACGAGGTAAGGCTCTGGTGTGGATTAGGAATTGGTTATTGGTCAGAAGGGTTAAATGATCATTTCTTTCAATGGAGGAGGGTGAACAGTGGAGTGCCACAGGGATCTGTACTGGGACTGGTGCTATTTAACATATTTATAAATGATATAGAAATTGGAACGACGAGTGAGATGATTAAATTTGCAGATGACACAAAACTATGTTAAAACACGTGCGGACTGTGAAATATTGCAGGAGAACCTTAGGAAATTGGAAGACTGGGCATTCAAATGGCAGATTAAATTTAAAGTGGGCAAATGCAAGGTGCTGAACATTGGAAAGAATAATCTGAATCATAGTTGCCTGATGGTAGGGGCCATCTTAGGGGTCAGCAACCAAGAAAAATTTCTAGGTCTCATTGTAGATAATACGCTAAAATCTTCTGCTCAATATGCGGCAGCAGTCAAAAAAGCAAACAGGATGCTAGGAATTATTAGGAAAGGGATGGTGCATAAGACCGAAAATACTATACCTCTGTAATGCTCTATGGTGCGACCTCACCTTGAGTAGTGTGTTCAGTTCTTGTCTCCATATCTCAAAAAAATATAGCGGAATTAGAAAAGGTTCAAAGCAAAGCGACCAAAATGATAAAGGGGATGGAACTTCTCTCATATGAGGAAACGCTAAAGAGGTTAGGGCTCTTCAGCTTGGAAAAGAGATGGATAAGGGGAGATATGGATAAGGGGAGATATGATTGAAGTCTACAAAATCCTGACTGGTGTAGAACAAGTAGAAGTGAATCGATTTCTTACTCATTCCAAAAGTACAAAGACTAGAAGACACTCAAGGAAGTTACTTGGAAATACTTTTAAAACAAATAGGAGGAAATATGCTTTCACTTGACAAATAGTTAAGCTCTGGAACGCTTTTCTGGAGGATGTAGTAACAGTGATTAGCATATCTGGGTTTAAAAAAGGTTTGAACAAGTTCCTGGAGAAAAAGTCTATAGTATGCTATTGAGACAGGCGTGGGGAAGCTGCCCTGAGATTGGTAGCATGAAGTGTTGCCATGATTTGGGGTTCTGCCAGGTACTTGTGATCTGGCTTGGCCACTGTTGGAACAGGATACTGGGCTAGATGGACCATTGGTCTGACCCAGTATGGCTACACTTATGTTCTAGTATTATTACAGTGATCACAAATAACACTTTGTAAAGACTAAGGGACCCTTTTACTAAACCATGGCAAAAAGTGGCCTGTGGTAGTATGAGCACATCTTTTTTTGATGTGCACCAGAACAGTTTTTACCACATCCTTGAAAAAGGGCCTTTTTTTGAGGGGCCGAAAAATGGACGTGCAGCAAAATAAAAGCTAGCGCGTGTCCATTTTTGGCCTGAGACCTTCCCGTCACCCATTGACTTAGCAGTAAGATCTCACGCGCTACCTGGGCAGTAGGCATGCAGCGCACATCCACCGCCGTTTACCACCAGGTAAGCCCCATGCTGTAGAAAATGGAAAACATTTTCTACCACATGATTCTGGCGCATGCCAAATTCAGAATTACTGCCCGGGGCAAGCGATAGCCAGGTGGTAATGCTGATTTGGAGCACACTGGATGTGCATAGACCCTTACGCACCATTGTAAAAGGGCCTCTAAATCCCCTTCTAAAAATATCTACCAGAAAGTTTCAGGGCTTCATTAAAAATATGTTAAGTAGCAGCATTAATTAGATTCTCTAAAATACCAGTTTGTTTCATGTCTAATGTTTCACCATTTTTATCTTTCTAGCAGATAGTGGTAATATCTATATAATAGTACAGTGGTTCCTAAACCTGGCCCTGGGGGCATCCCAGCCAGTCAGGTTTTCAGGATACCCACCATGAATATTCATGAGAGAGATTTCCATGCACTGCATGCAAATCTATCTCATGAATATTCATTGTGGATATCCTGAAAACCTGACTGGCTGGGATGTCTCCAGGACCAGATTTGGGAACCAATGCAATAGTATAAAGGATTTTGATGGTTCAATAAATCTTGATTATCAAAGAATCTTGAGAAAAGAAGGCTTGATAAAGCAATAGGATGGGGGAGGGGAGAAATGAAATAAGACAGTTCTGATTTTAAACAAAAAATGTGAGGCCATTCACTTCTCTAACCCGCTCACTCCTGTTCCTTCCTGTCCCATCATCGAACAGCACCCCCTGGAGTTCAAGGATTCAGTAAGGATTCTTGGGGTTCATTCTGATAGTCACCTTACCTTCAAGGTTCAAATAAACTCTGTTCTTCAAATATTCTTTTTTTGCCCTTCATGGTATCTGGACCATACACTCTCTCTTTTCATCCTCCTCTGTTCGCATGCTCCTTCTTTGTCTTATCATCACACATCTTGATTACTGTAATTCCCTTGATGCCTGCTTACCACCCTCCTCTATGAAACATCTCCAACTGGTTCACACCACCGCCATTCATCTGCTTCACTACTCCAAACCCTTTGACCATGTCTACACCTTGAATATTGGTTACTCTTCTCAGCACGCATTCAATTTAAACTACTGATGATTGTCTTCAACTCCCATCTTCCTTTTGCCCCGGATTATTTATCCCGTCTTCTCATTCTCTATACCCCATCTCATCCCCTCTGCTCAGCAGCAACTGGCCTTTTTCAAATTCCTCCTCCCTCAGTGATTAGACTTGATATTATTTGTGCCACTGCTATAAGCTATGCCAGTCTAAAACTTTAGAACTCCATACCTACACACATTAGATGCAAACCCTCCTATACCAAATTCAAAAAAAGCCAAAACAACGCATCTCTTCACCCTTGTCTTCCCTCCTCACTCTTGACTCTTTTCTCTTTTTCTTTGATTTCATTCTATGGGTTTTTTTTTTGTTTTTTTTTTCTTGTTTTCTGGCAGCCTGATTGTTCTATGTAAACCACTTAGAGGCCAATCCCTAGTGTACGCAGTATATCAAGCATTTTTTTTAAATAAAAATAAAATGTATTCAAATTCCTTAGCATCAGAGGTGCCAGTTTTGAGGGTGGTGTAGGTGTCTGAGCACTTCTAATATCAGATCTTTCTCCCGTTAATTTCCTGGACCCAGGACAAAAGACAGATATTGAAGAGAGGACACAGGGGGCAGATCTGTGCAGCATATGGAGAAAGAGAAGATTCAGAAGACTCAAGTGGAAACTAAAAAATGTGACAGATATAGAAAAAGTCCCAATCGTGTTGGTGCCACCAGCTTTCCAGGCATATGTTGGCTTTACATCTTACATCCTTAGAATTCCAAAAGGAAGCTCTCTGTGGCATAATGCAAGTAATAAGATGAGCACTGGCAGTCCATTTGAGAGAGCAGATTTATACCCAGCACAGCATGGTTAAAGTGTGAGATCCATTCATGTCATGGTATACAATTCAGATGCACATTTAATCTAAAAAAAACAAAAAAACAAAACAACAACAAACCAAAGTGTTTTATTTAGTCTCAAAATAAAATTTTAAAAATTCAGCAGCATTATTTCATTTTATTTTGCATTGTTTTTATCATCCAGTTTTTGCAAATAGCATATGATAACACTGAAACAAAATAAATAAATAAATAAATACAGTACCCTCATAAAATAAACTAAACGATTGGCAAAATCCCAGAAATAAAAAAAATGGTGTAAACAAACCCTCAGAAGCTTCTGCCCCATGAGACTACCACTTGGAGTCAATGGGCACCATTTTGAACTCAGAATGCAACAGCACAGGAAGGATTAGGGAACACTCCTTCTCTACCCTCTAGACACCAGGGAAAACACTGGTAAGTGCCAAGGTAGTCTTTAAGGGGGAGGGGTGGTCCCAGAGGTTACCTTCAGAGGGAGGGTGTTCTTATTGAGAGGATTGAAGTGTCTTGTTACAGTGTCTAGGGGTGCCTTTAACAAGGGCAAGAGGAGCCTTCAGGGATGTGGGGAGTCTCTGATGGTGGAGGGAGTGCATTTCAGATTTAGCCCCTTAAAAAGGGTTTCCAGATTACTGGGCTGCATATTAGTTACTTAGTGCTCCTAATGAAAAGAATAACACAGATTATGAAATTGTGTTATACATTTACTACAGAAATTTCTAACTTGTTCTACTGAGTGTACTACTGAGTTACAATAGATTTGTGACTCCCATGGTAAATTAAGGTACAGTCACAAAACAAAAAGCACCAAGGGCCTCCAAATTCTTAATTGTCCTTTTTTTCTTTCATATATAGATGCTTTATTTGTTACTTCCCCGGGTCTCTGAGCTTGTAAAGTACTGATACCACCTAGATAAGCATAGTTTTAATTCTGCAAATAAGATTTTTCATGGACTAGTTATTACCACAACAATTTGTTAGACATCTCTTTGCTATCTTTTCAAAGGTGTCATCATAGCTTGTTGTAGCTAATTACAACAAAGTTGCTAAGCTGTGTTAAAATATTGTATTTTACTGTACCTTAATTTATAGTATAACAGAGAGAGGGAGTAAAGCACAGACAAAAAGCCAAGCCACAAAACAAAAAGCACCAAGGGACTCCAAAATATGGGGATTAAAGTCTTTAATCGTATGTTGAAGAAACAATACTTGAATGGACCCGACACGGTCCGTGTTTCGGCGCACAGAACCTGCCTCAGGGGTCGCAAGCAACAGCTGACAACATGCGACGGTATTATGAAGACAATACAGTTGTGAAGATCAGTGAACTGCAACGCCATATCATCCCCTTCACATAGATTGAGGACAAAAAGATCGCTCTAAGTGAGCAAACGCGGTCCTTCAGTACCTGATTTGAGTCCATTCAAGTATTGTTTCTTCAACATACGATTAAAGACTTTAATCCCCATATTTTGGAGGCCCTTGGTGCTTTTTGTTTTGTGGCTTGGCTTTTTGTCTGTGCTTTACTCCCTCTCTCTGTTATACTATAAATTAAGGTACAGTAAAATACAATATTTTAACACAGCTTAGCAACTTTGTTGTAATTAGCTACAACAAGCTATGATGACACCTTTGAAAAGATAGCAAAGAGATGTCTAACAAATTGTTGTGGTAATAACTAGTCCATGAAAAATCTTATTTGCAGAATTAAAACTATGCTTATCTAGGTGGTATCAGTACTTTACAAGCTCAGAGACCCGGGGAAGTAACAAATAAAGCATCTATATATGAAAGAAAAAAAAGGACAATTAAGAATTCACAACAAAAAGGGAGGGTATGAGGGAAAACAGGTACATGAATAATAAGGTAAAAGCTACTGCATAAAAAGTATATTCAAAATAGGAAAGCATAAAGAAGAAATTATTGAATAATGAGGCTGATGCATTCAATTGTATTTTTTTTTTCCAAAAATGGGCTTCAACTAACTATCACTACTATTTCTCTACTGGATGTGCACAGTAATGTAGACAGACACATAAGGCTGGATTTATTATATGGCACTAAAACTTCAGCCATTTGATATATAAGAAAACTGAATTTAAAGAACACCCATTAATTATAGTATTATTTTAATAAAACTTCAGCGCAAAAAATATAGGCACTGAATGGTATTCTATAATGGCCGTTCTGGGATTGGCACCTTTCATAGAATAGCTTGAAGCATTTGGACCCATGCTGAACCAGGTGTAAATCCCAGCACGCAATTTGGGCACAGACCTGAACTATTCTATAACACCGCACACAGTTTAAGCGAATGCTTTGACCTGCCCATGCTCCTCCTTTACCCACACCCCCTTTGCAGGTCCACATGGAAACACTTAGGGACCCTTTTACAAAGCAGTGGTAAGCCCAACATGGGCTTATCGCTCACTAAAAAGGAAGTAAGGCCAGGCTACTGCAGCAGCCCGGTGGTAGTTCCTACCCCCAGCACACATCATATCCAGCACTACAAAAATATTTTAATATTTGTAGTGCCGGTGTGTAGTGGTAATCGGGTAGTGCAAAGTGCTACCCGGTTACCACCAGGTTAGGGTGAGAGCCCTTACTGCCACCTCAATGGGTGGTGGTAAGGGCTTCCCCCCCTGAATGGCTGTGCAGCAAGTGCTTCACTTGCCACATGGCCATTTCCTGAAAAAAAAAAAAAAAAGAAAGACCTACCTTTTACCCGCTAGGCAAATGATCTGCAAACTCCAAGATGGAAAGACAAAAGAGCAGATCAGTAAACAAAATATTTATTAAATGACAACCAAATATTCAAATCAGCCCAACATTGGCTGTGTTTCTTTCGCCCAACTGGGCTGTGTCAGGGACTACACAATGTTCTTTAAAAGTCAAGATGACAAATGTGTGGAAGTCTGAAATCATGAATCTCCCAAAATACAATAAAAAACAGCATAAACCAAATGAATCATAAAAGAAAGTGACGTGAGTACCGTCCTACACCTTCACAATTTTAAAATGCATTGCTTGTCATTTAATAAATATTTTTTTACTGATCTGCTTTTTTGTCTTTCCTTCTTTCTACCTTTTACCCGCTGCAGTAAAAAGGAGCATCGGCGCATGTCAAAAACACGTGCCGATGCCAGCGCAGGCCTCCTTTTGCTGCAGCTTGGTAAAAGGGGCCCTTAGGCACTATTCTATAAATGGGCACATAAGTGCATTTTCATGTGGATCAGCCATTTCTGCCCTGTTTTGGTGTCTTGCGCCCATTAGAAGGCTTTTCTGCAGTGACAATACAGTGTGGAAGTAGCACCTACTAACCAGGTCCATATATAAAATTCCCCAAAAATTGTTATTAGAAAACTCTTTTATATATCAGGCAGTCTTTTTTTTTTTTTTTTGAATAATTTACCATTATACCTAGAACAACATTCTTCTTATTCATCCTTTCATAAAAGTTTGAAAATATATTTATTTAGTAAAATTTGACTATGGTCTGTTATTTTATTTTTCTCAGTCTATTTGCAACTATGGTAAAATGTGGCCTGTGCTAGTTTTGGCACATGAAATTGGAGCGTACTGGGCCACTTCTTACTGTGGCGGAGAAAAGGCCTTTTTCAAAAATGGGGCAGTAAATGGCCATGCACTAATATTAAAATTAGCACGTGGCTATTTACTGTCTGAGCCCTTACCGCCACCTATTTGGTAATCGAGCAGCACGTAGCAATGTGACCGTGCTTCTGATTACCGCCAGGAACGCCCACCACAGTAGAAAATATAAAATTATTTTCTATCACGAGAAACTGAATGCATCAACTTTTTTTGCCAGCCTCAAATGTCAAACCAAGCTCCCTGACAGCAGTATGCAGATCCCTAGAGCAGTTTTAGTGGGTGCAGTGCACTTCAGGCAGGCGGACCCAGGCCCATCCCTCCCTACCTGTTACACTTGTGGTGGTAAATGTGAGCCCTTCAAAACCCACTGTACCCACATGTAGGTGCCCCCCTTCACCTCTTAGGGCTATGGTAGTGGTGTACAGTTGTGGGGAGTGGGATTTTGGGGGGCTCAGCAAACAAGGTAAGGGAGCTATGCACCTGGGAGCAATTTCTGAATTCCACTGCAGTGCCCCCTAGGGTGCCCGGCTGGTGTCCTGGTATGTCTGGGGGACCAGTGCACTACGAATGCTGTCTCCTCCCACAACCAAAGGGCTTGGATTTGGTCGTTTCTGAGATGGGCGTCCTCGGTTTCCATTATCGACGAAAAAACTGGGGACGACCATCTCTAAGGACGACCATCTCTAAGGTCGACCTAAATGTTGAGATTTGGGCATCCCCGACCGTATTATCGAAACGAAAGACGCCAATCTTGTTTCGATAATGTGGGTTTTCCCACCCCTTCACGGAGCCGTCCTGCGAGGACGGACCCAGGAAAACTTGGGCGCCCCGTTCGATTATGCCCCTCCATGGCACCTACAGCACGGCTTAGTAAATAGGGTCTTGATTTGAATAAGATCAAAGAGGGAACATGATGACTCAATAGGTCTTTTCCAGGTGCACGCTACTGCAAACTTGAACAAAATCTGGAGTTAATGGTTTTTGAGCAGGGCACAGTTAAGAGTGATTTAACTCGTGAGAAGAGTTCCTGAAGAGGGGAATAGGGACAGTTAAGAGAAGAGACATAATGAATAGTTTCATGTCATGGACTCCGCCCCTCAGGAGCAGACCACGCCCAATTTCCAAATAAAATTTCTCTCGAACTGTAGTCGGTGACCTGTATCCGGGCTGTCTGACTCCCAAAGGACGGCGTCCACACCAAAATATAGGAAAGATTATAGGAAAGGAGGTAATTTAGGGAAATAAGGATAGAACAAGGGAAAATATAAGGTACAACAATTTCTAACCCAAATAACCAGCCCTCAATAAACTTTAATATTTAACAATTTATACATATACACTCTACAGTCACGCAATACTTAACCCCTATCTCAACTTTCACTAAATTTTCATACATAAAAGTTTTATTGTTTTCCTCTCAATCACTTTCATTTCACCATAAAACTCACTTTTTCACTAAACTTTGTCATTTGAACAATTTCCATACTTTGTAGGCCTTCACTTCGCACAGCTATATCACACACACCCTTCTCCCTCTGTGTTCAGAAGCTCTCTGACCAACTGCCCACTCGGCCGTTGCCTAGACAACGGAGCTTCCCTGGACATTCCGCCATCCAAGCAACCAATCAGGTGCTCTACTTGATTTGGAATTCCTCCACCTGTCCATCATGGAACCCCTAACAAAAATTCCATTCTCCATTTTAATCAACTGTTTACCCATTAAAAATCATTAAAAACATATATTTTCCCCAATTTTTACCCCTAAACTCTTCCCAATTAACTTCAAAATTTCCATGCCGCCTAATATAAATTTCCCCATAATCCCTATATTTTTAGAATTCAAATTAACCCTTTCCTTACCCCACAATCAAACATTACCCCATAACACCCCTCCGAAAACCCAAAACTCCCCAAAAACCTATCCAAAAATTTAAAGACCCCTTCCCGGACATAATATGTCGAAATTATTAAAATCGGACCATTTTAACCCCCCGAAGCACCCCAAAATGTCCCCCTATTAAATTAACCCCTTAAACCCCAATTTTAAAATTACACCCCCCCCCTAATTTACCTAAACTAACCCCCCTGAACACAAATCTGCAAACAGAATTTAAATCCGTTAAACCGTTCAGAATCTACGCCCCTCTACACCTATTATCACATTTTAAATAATATAAAAAATAAAATTTGGGGCCAAATACCCCCTTACCTGAAAGAAGAAATTCCTCTTTCGCTAAGACCCCCGCTAGTTCCGGTCCCGGTGATCTCTCCTCAAGAACGGAGAAAAAACAAAAAAACCTCCGTGGCCGGGCCAAAATTTAGGCCCTGGCTTCGGCCTAGTCGAACAAACGCGCGTTGCCGGTTCGTGCATGAGGCGCGCCGCCTCATGCACGCGCGCGCCGACTTCTTCCCCTCACCGGCCATCTTCTAAAAAAAACTGGCATCGCTGCCTTCTGCAGCGCACCTCTTCAGCCCGGAAAATGGGCCCGACGTCCACTTCCCTCGCTGCTTTCAGCGCCGTCCATGGCCACCGCAGCCCCGGACTCCCGCGGTGCTGCCTACCGCTGCCTCTCTCCTGCCTCGCTCCGGTTTACATCTTCAGGCCCGGGAACGTGCTCCATCGCTCCCGGGCCCCAAAACTTGCCGTGCTGCCCCCTCATCTGCCGACATCCGGCAAAAACATGCCCCTGACACCCCAGTTCACTCCCGGGGACGTGCCAATCGTCCCCAGGAGTCAAAAACTTCACTCTGCCTCCTGCAGCGCTCCTGAAACCCGCGCCAACAAAAAAAACACCCCAGGGCCCTCTCCAAACCCTGCCCAAAATTTTCCCCAACGGCCCCGGCCCCTCAAAACGCAGGGGAGCCCCAGCCGGACCCGAAAACATTCCCCAGATGTCCCACAGACACCCAGCCTGCTCCTGCAGACCTCAGAGACCCTTCAGAGCCCTAAAAACGGCCCCTCAGGTAAGTATTAAATTTATTCTTTTAATCTTAACTCCATGTTACATTCGCCCGGGCTTAAAATCAATATTGTCCCCAATATTGCTATATTATTCTTTACAATCACACTCCACCACACAAACTTTCATGAATCTTATAACATCACCTCCTATAATCACCCTCAACCCAAATCCCCATTTTCTTCTTAACCACCTTCAGTCATCCTTATATATTCAACTCTATTCAATCCTATTCTATATCTTATTCATATTTTTCCCCTTATATAACTCTTTAGACAACCATACGAATATTTTCATCTTGCAAGGTATACTGTTAAACTTTAACAGTACATTTCCAAAACATTTCATAAATTTTCCAAAATTGATGACAATTACTTTCAAATTCTTAAACTGTTCTTTAAAATAACAAAACCAACTTCAACTGTAATTTATTTTTTTTCTTAAGCTACTTTTCATTTAAATACAAAATTTTCTTGTAAATATGTTGAACATTTTCCTTTGGTACTACGTTTTGACATTCGGATGTTATCAACATTTTCTTCTATTGTAGATTCACTCACAGGATTAATCCTAAATTCTGTGTAAACCAAATATCCTTCATCTATTACATTTTTTTCTCTCTTTGAGCAGTCTGACTTCACCATTTGACAACTCTCAATTTGAGTCTCTTCAATTCCTTCCCTGCCCATATAATATTTCTTTACTAAATTCCTATTAATTACTTTTTCTTCCATTGAATTTTTTATTCTTAATACATTGGAAGTATCACCCCAAATTTGTATTATTTGGTATGGCTCCTCCTCCCATGTGTCCTGAATCTTGTGCCGACCACGAAAACCTCGCCTCTGCAGCAACACCCAATCCCCCTCCCGAAGAACTTCAGCCCTCGACTTCTTATTATATTGGCTTCTTAGTTTTTCATTTTGTTCCTCAGAAGCTCTTCGGGCCAGATCTCTCGCCAGATCTAATTTGGACTGGTGTTGTACTATCCAATCTTCCAAGGAATTAACTTGTCCTGTTTTCCAACATTCTTCTTCTTGTCTCACTAAATCCTGATGTGGCATCAAATTTTCTTTTCCCAAGAAAAGAAACGCTGGAGTAAATCCAGTAGCATTATGTATGGAACTATTGTAGATCTGGTTAATCTCAGGCAAGTATTTGGACCAGTACCTTTTCTTTCCAGGTGGAAAAGCGCGTAATATCTGGTGAAATGTCCGATTGTACCTTTCACACCTCCCGTTTCCCTGCGGATGGTAAGGTGTGGTACGGGTCTTCTTTACTCCATATAAGAGACAGAGTTCTTTTATGACTTTGGACTCAAACACAGTTCCTTGATCGGAGTGCAACTTATCAGGTACTCCATACATTGAAAACCAATGAGTGACCAGGATCCTCGTGGTTGTCTTTGCTGTTTGGTTTCTCGCGGCGACAGCGATAGTAAACCTTGAAAACATATCCGTCATCACGAAAACGTTTTCATATCCTCTGCTGTCCCTGTCTAATACCGTGTAATCCACTGCCAACACTTCGTGCG
Organism: Microcaecilia unicolor; assembly: GCF_901765095.1. Classification (NCBI taxonomy): domain Eukaryota; kingdom Metazoa; phylum Chordata; class Amphibia; order Gymnophiona; family Siphonopidae; genus Microcaecilia; species Microcaecilia unicolor. The sequence goes on from NC_044032.1 coordinate 509,007,401, forward strand.
GTTTTACAACATTAAAGCAACTCAATTCCGTTTTCTCAGCCGGGAATAATTTCTTTGAAAAACAGCATCTTTTGCAACTGTTAATCCATTCTTCCACATCTCTCTTCATTTTTGTCCAAAAATGTCCCTTTCGGAGATTCTTAAATGTCGTTTCAGTGGCAAAATGACCTCTATCATCATGGAATTGTTTTAATATTTCCTCTCTCAATTCCTTTGGTACCACCACCTGTAATTCTTCGCTGCCAAACCTACAGTATAATACTCCTTCCCTTATCTGCAAACGTTCTCTGTGTTTCCACAGAAGTTTCTTATCCAGAGTATCAAGTTCTTCTAAACTTGGTAGCCGATTTTCTTTCAGCCACCTCATCACCTCTCGAATAGTATCATCCGACTTTTGCTTTTTCACTATCTCGGACTGATGTTCAGCACACTGTAATGTACCACAGGTGTACTTTTTCTTCTGGACGGATTTTCTCTTTTTAGCATTCACTCTCACTCCTTTACACAGAAATTTCAGGAAATCTTTCTCCTCATCTGGATCGCTCAACTCAGGCTCTTCATTATTTGACAGTCTGGATAATGCATCTGCCACAGTATTGCTTCTGCCGGTCTTGTACTCCACACTAAACTCTAGTTCCGCCAACTGAGCTAACCATCGCTGTTCCACTGCTTGAAGGTTCGCTGTATCAAGATATTTCAGCGGATTATGGTCCGTTCGTACTACAAACTTCTTATAGATGAGGTATTCTCGAAATTTCTCCGTGCAGGCCCACTTCAACGCCAATAATTCAAGCTTAAAGGCCGAATAGTTATTCGAATTCCTTTCTGATCTCCTCAGCCCTCAGCTGGCATACGCGATCACCCTCTCTTCGCCCTCTTGGATTTGACTAAGTACTGCCCCCCAAGCCTTTGTAACTGGCATCAGTGGTCAGTATGAATTTTTCTGTGAATACTGGATATGACAGCACTGGAGCCGATGACATTCTCTCTTTCAGCTCTTCAAACGCACTTTGGCAAGCCTCTGTCCAAACGAATTTATTTCCCTCGGCCACATTTTTCCCGGTAATCAAATGTAGAGGAGCTGCTATCTGTGAAAAGTTCTTTATAAATCTTCGGTAAAAGCTCGCAAATCCAAGGAAACTCCGAACTTCTGTTTTATTTGACGGGATCTTCCATTCCTGTAACGCTTTCACTTTTTCAGGGTCTGTGGATACCCCTTGTTGCGAAACAATGTATCCTAAGTATTTAACTTCCCTGCAAGCAAATCTACACTTAGACGGCTTGATTTTAAGCCCATGCCCTTTCATTCTTATCAGAACTTTTTCCAACCGCTCCAGATGTTGGTCAAAAGTCGGCGAGTAGATTAAAATATCATCCAGGTACAGCAAGAGGACATTAAAAACATAATCGCTCAAGATTGTCTCCATTAATCGCTGAAATGACGCTGGGGCATTGCACAACCCGAAAGGCATCCTGGTCCACTCATATAGTCCAAACGGGGTAGTCACCGCTGTCTTTTCAATGTCTTGAGGCCTCATTCCCATCTGGAAGTATCCAGATGTCATGTCTAGGGATGTGAACCACTGTGATGATCCCAGTGCATCCAACGATTCGTCTATCCTCGGTAGAGGATAGGCATCCCTTATAGTGATGGCATTAAGTTTTCTGTAGTCGCAACAGAACCTGATGCTTCCATCCTTCTTTTTAATTACCACAGCTGGAGATGCCCATGGACTTTGGCTTCTTCTCAATATCCCTTGTTGCACCAGATCTTGCACATGACTCTTGAACAAATCAAAAATGTGAGGCGATACCCGCCTAAATGGTTGACGTATTGGATTAGATGTTCCTGTGTTGATAGGGTGTGTCACCAAATTTGTAAACCCGATATCACTATCGTTCGTCGAAAACACTGTTCTATGTTTCCATAGCAGTTTCTTTAATTTATCAGCTTGTTCCATGTTCAAATTACTCCAGTCCACCTTCACATTCGGAATCTGATCTTCCCAATTATGTCCCATCTCTTCCTGAATTTCCAGATTCATTTCAGATGAAATCATTTCAGGTACCTGTACCTCAGCTATTTGTGATTTACTTGGTATAATTACATCTTGGACTCCGATGTTTACCATACGAACTAATACATTTCCTTTATTTTGAGTTACCAATGTATTAGCCACTAATACTCTCTCTGGTAAATTATTCTTTCCCGAAGCTGAGACCAACAACGGTCCTGAGACTCCTCTGATTTGCTGGCATTTTCCCAGTAATATTCTCTCCGACATTGCCGGTAAAATTTGTCCCACACGCCCTTGGAGTTTTACTAAACCCACAATTTCTTTAACCTGTGTAGTTCTGTTCTGGGAAATCTTTGAAAGAATTCTCGATATTTTCACAGGTTCCATCACAAAACAGGATAGGTCCTTAAACAGCCCCTCCAAATGTTGAAGTACGTTCATCCCTAAAATTCCTTGTACTGAGTTTTCTTCAACATGTCCTTCCAAGAAATTATCTTTTACTATAAACACACATCTTTTTGGTATCAGCTGCCCTAAACACTGTACGTCTGCGTCGATGTATCCTAGTACAGGTAACTCTGTTCCGTTGACAGCCACTAATGTAAGTTGGCTTGCATCTTTGAGGCAACTTGTGTCCGAGAAGTTTTTGTAGAAAAAACTTGCTAACACGGTGGACACGTTGGAACCTGTGTCAACTGTACACAGCGTTTCCACACCTTCAATTTTTATCTTCAGAAGTGGACTAGAGCCAATAGCCCGCTCTCCAAAAAGTTTTTCTTCTTGACTTTGCTCCCCATTTAGTTGTTTTTGCAACCTTACATTAGGTTTAAGGTTTTCACCTTTATTAGTGTTTGACTCTGCCTGATTATTTCCAGCTCTCATGGACGTTCCACTGGTCCCAGGAATTTCAGCATTCCTAGGTCTCTCTTCCTGTTTGGTCCTGTCAATTCTCTCACTGCGACAGTAGCGAGCGATGTGTCCTGGTTCTTGACAGCGATAACAGATGACATTATCAAAATTCGTTCTAGTAGGTCTCACCCTCTGACTTGAGCCGGGATACTCTCCTTGGTTATACGAGTATCTAGTAGTATCTCTTCTTCTCCTGTCCCCCTGTTCTTCCTGTCGCTCACATAGTCGCGAAAACATGTTCGTCATCTGTTGCATCATATTCATCATCATAGTGGTTTCTCTATTTTCTCCTCTCCCCACTTCTTCTTCGTTCTCCCTAGGTCTTTGGAGAATTCTCCTAGGTGCAGACTCACACGTGATTAATCCTTTCTCCTCTCCGGCCCAGCGTATGGCGCTCTGCATAAGATCTGCAAAGGACATATGAGCATCATCTTCACTTCTTTTTGACACTTCACGGCGTAGCATTTCATCTTTTAACCCCAACACGAATTGCTCTTTCAGAGTTTCTTCGGCATTGCCGATCCTCCCTCTGTCTCTCTTCATAATTGCCTCTAACTTCTCTTGAAGTTTGTATGCAAATACCCGTATGCTTTCCCTATCTCCTTGACGAAGATTGTAAAACTCCTGTATTCTCAGCCCAATTGCTGCTCTGTCTCCATACACTTGTCTGAGAAGCTTGTAGATCTCCTCTACTGCACAATCTCGTGGTAACGTATATTTCACGGTGTCCAGCGCTATGCCCTTGAGATGGTCCCGCACCACTTCCACCTGGTCCTCTTCTGGCACTCTTAGAATCCTTAACCTCGACTTCATCCGGTCTATCCATTCTTCTACCCCGAGATCTTCAGGGCTTCTTCTAAAACCCGAGAAATCTGGAACTGTTCTGTCCTGAGGTATTATCACCGTATGTGTGACAATCTGTGGAACCCGACTTCTCACGTCACCGCTTTCGTTCTCCATGCTGCTTCAGGTGAGAGTGTTGCTACAGAGGCAAGGCCGCAAACAACACCAAACCCAGACCACAACCACAGTACTGACACCACCAAAATCAGACTGTTCACAGGAGATTATATTATTTACCAAATTCTTACTCTTACAAACCAAATTTTGTTAAATTTAACCCTTGTTAATCCGCCCAAAGCTAGTAATCCTGCCGACTACGCCAATTTGTCATGGACTCCGCCCCTCAGGAGCAGACCACGCCCAATTTCCAAATAAAATTTCTCTCGAACTGTAGTCGGTGACCTGTATCCGGGCTGTCTGACTCCCAAAGGACGGCGTCCACACCAAAATATAGGAAAGATTATAGGAAAGGAGGTAATTTAGGGAAATAAGGATAGAACAAGGGAAAATATAAGGTACAACAATTTCTAACCCAAATAACCAGCCCTCAATAAACTTTAATATTTAACAATTTATTTGTCAGATAAACAAATATATATATATATTCCTAAAATAACTACTTTAATTTCTATTTTCTAGGTTATCGTCTCTTCTATTCGTTACAAAACATCATTTTATAAACATCAGATAAGTATTCAAACGTTTGTTTCTCCTTTGTCTCTTATCTATTTGCAATTCTATTTCACTTTCTCTTTTCTCAAAGAATTGATACTTTTCTTCACTTTTGTTTTTCAGGTCCTGGACTCCACTCTATACAACATAACGGTAAGTATGTTTAAGTTTATTTTCTTTTTATCTCTTTTCCTTTGATTTCTTTACCACACTCTGTTGTCTTCTTTGTTCTTGGCTGGCTCTTTGACCTTTCTTGAAACGTGGGGCCCTTGATATGATCAGTATTCTTATGGTCAAGAATTTTCTTGTAGGATTTTCTTCTTTCACCTAAACCTGTCCTTAACAAAGTAACTGAAGAGAAAACCCTTACTCCTTAACTTTTTCTCTGGATACCTAATAGAAGGGCTTAAATTATACACTGGCCATTCTAGATAATAAAAATAAATTAATCAAATACCCTAGACTAAATTTCCTATGCTAATTGACTTTTTTTCTATTCTCACAGAGAACTTCACTCTTCTTTACTGCTCTTCTCAATTTCCCATATACACTCTACAGTCACGCAATACTTAACCCCTATCTCAACTTTCATTAAATTTTCATACATAAAAGTTTTATTGTTTTCCTCTCAATCACTTTCATTTCACCATAAAACTCACTTTTTCACTAAACTTTGTCATTTGAACAATTTCCATACTTTGTAGGCCTTCACTTCGCACAGCTATATCACACACACCCTTCTCCCTCTGTGTTCAGAAGCTCTCTGACCAACTGCCCACTCGGCCGTTGCCTAGACAACGGAGCTTCCCTGGACATTCCGCCATCCAAGCAACCAATCAGGTGCTCTACTTGATTTGGAATTCCTCCACCTGTCCATCATGGAACCCCTAACAAAAATTCCATTCTCCATTTTAATCAACTGTTTACCCATTAAAAATCATTAAAAACATATATTTTCCCCAATTTTTACTCCTAAACTCTTCCCAATTAACTTCAAAATTTCCATGCCGCCTAATATAAATTTCCCCATAATCCCTATATTTTTAGAATTCAAATTAACCCTTTCCTTACCCCACAATCAAACATTACCCCATAACACCCCTCCGAAAACCCAAAACTCCCCAAAAACCTATCCAAAAATTTAAAGACCCCTTCCCGGACATAATATGTCGAAATTATTAAAATCGGACCATTTTAACCCCCCGAAGCACCCCAAAATGTCCCCCTATTAAATTAACCCCTTAAACCCCAATTTTAAAATTACACCCCCCCCCTAATTTACCTAAACTAACCCCCCTGAACACAAATCTGCAAACAGAATTTAAATCCGTTAAACCGTTCAGAATCTACGCCCCTCTACACCTATTATCACATTTTAAATAATATAAAAAATAAAATTTGGGGCCAAATACCCCCTTACCTGAAAGAAGAAATTCCTCTTTCGCTAAGACCCCCGCTAGTTCCGGTCCCGGTGATCTCTCCTCAAGAACGGAGAAAAAACAAAAAACCTCCGTGGCCGGGCCAAAATTTAGGCCCCGGCTTCGGCCTAGTCGAACAAACGCGCGTTGCCGGTTCGTGCATGAGGCGCGCCGCCTCATGCACGCGCGCGCCGACTTCTTCCCCTCACCGGCCATCTTCTAAAAAAAACTGGCATCGCTGCCTTCTGCAGCGCACCTCTTCAGCCCGGAAAATGGGCCCGACGTCCACTTCCCTCGCTGCTTTCAGCGCCGTCCATGGCCACCGCAGCCCCGGACTCCCGCGGTGCTGCCTACCGCTGCCTCTCTCCTGCCTCGCTCCGGTTTACATCTTCAGGCCCGGGAACGTGCTCCATCGCTCCCGGGCCCCAAAACTTGCCGTGCTGCCCCCTCATCTGCCGACATCCGGCAAAAACATGCCTCTGACACCCCAGTTCACTCCCGGGGACGTGCCAATCGTCCCCAGGAGTCAAAAACTTCACTCTGCCTCCTGCAGCGCTCCTGAAACCCGCGCCAACAAAAAAACACCCCAGGGCCCTCTCCAAACCCTGCCCAAAATTTTCCCCAACGGCCCCGGCCCCTCAAAACGCAGGGGAGCCCCAGCCGGACCCGAAAACATTCCCCAGATGTCCCACAGACACCCAGCCTGCTCCTGCAGACCTCAGAGACCCTTCAGAGCCCTAAAAACGGCCCCTCAGGTAAGTATTAAATTTATTCTTTTAATCTTAACTCCATGTTACATTCAGAATGAATGCTTGTGAAGATCAGTAAGAGAAGTTTGAACTGTATGCAGAAACAGAAACAGTTGCTTGAGAAGAATTATGGTGAGTGTAGTCACAATGGGAAAAGGTAAGTAGTGCAGCTGAATTTTGAATAGATTGAAGTGGAGAGAGATGGTTCAGTGGGAGATCTATGAGGAGCAGAGTGAAGTAGCCTAAACAGGAGTGATGAGAATGTGCAGAAGGGTTTTGGCAGTATGTTGAGAAAAGAAGAGATGGATCTTGTTGATGTTATAGAAAAAGAAATGATTGTGTTGGTTTTAAAGACCACAAGAATGTTGACAAATATGTAAAATGCCAAAATACTAGAACACTTTTGTGGTTTTTAATGTTCACAACACTTTTAGTGAAAACATCTTGCAAAAGGGGCTAGCTTTGTTTTAATCTACTAAAGGAGAAATTTATAAAAATTAAATAGCAATGAACTGTTGTCCTATAAACGCATAAAACAGCTCATAAAGGACCCTGTTTATTAAACTGTGCTACAGGTGCATTAGTGCTTTTACTGCGTGCTAACCATTAGCGTGCGCTCACTGTGTAGGCTCCCACAATATACCTAATTTTGTGCATGCGCTAAAAACGTTAGCACACCTTAGTAAACAGGGCCCAAAATGTTTAAAAATTTGTGAACACAGGTGCTTGGAAAAGGTGTCACAGGCCTGTTTTCATGAGCAAAAAGAGTTATAGTTATTTTTTAGAGTGACATCTAAAATCTAAAAAACTATGCAAAAACTAAATAAAGTTACCAACAAAAAAAAATCACACCCCGGTAGCAGCTGTCCCAGAGCAGTGTTTCCCAAGATTGGTCCTGCGTACTCCTTGTCAGTCAGGTTTTCAGGATATCCACAATGAATATGCATGAAAGATGTTTGCATATAATGGAGGCAGTATATGTAAATCAAGTTGATGGATATTCATTGTGGATATCCTGAAAACCTGACTGACAAGGGGTACTCCAGGCCTCGGTTTCCAATATCGCCAAAAACTGGAGACCACCATCTCTAAGGTCGACCTAAATTTCGCGATTTGGGCGTCCCCGACCGTATTATCGAAATGAAAGATGGTTTCCCCGCCCCTTCACCGGGACGTCCTGCGAGGACGTCCTCAGGAAAACTTGGGTGCCCCTTTTGATTATGCCCCTCCATGTGAAATTACACAGAACTCTGCAAAATGAAACCCAAAACCTATACTGAAAACTTACAACACCATAATAGCCCTAAACCACCTATGAAAACACGGTGCTACAAATATTACACTGGGCCCTAGAGCAGTGTTTCCCTAGGTGGTCCTGAATTACCCCCTTGCCATTCAGGTTTTCAGGCTATCCACAATGAATTTGCATGTAATGGAGGCAGTATATGCAAATCAATTTCATGCATATTTATTGTGGATAGCCTGAAAACCTGACTGGTGCCCTTTTACTAAGCCTAATGCGTGTGAATTTTGAGTTACCGCTCGGCTACCACGTGGCCTTGCGGTAATTTCCGATACGTGCATTTTTATTTTCTGGTGCACTGGCGGTAATTGGCATTTTACGCGCGTAGCCCATTACCGCCCAGTTATCGTGTGAGACCTTACCGCTAGGTCAATGGCAGGCGGTAAGGTCTCAGATCCAAAATGGACATGCTGCAATTTTCATTTTGCCGCACATTCATTTTTGGCAAAAAATTTTTAAAAAGGCATTTTTTTACAGATGCGCTAAAAAATGATTCTACGCACACCCAAAACACATGTCTACACTACCGCAGGCCATTTTTCAGCTTGCCTTTGTAAAAGGGCCCCTTAGTTAGTTAACTGGATAACGTTAGGACAGCAAAATGGCTGAATATTGAAGCTAACCAGACAGCTCCACTGGGCTGCACCAGTTCCTAGATATTTAGCACCGTCCAGTATCTGAATACCAGTGCTGAATATATATTTTTTACCCCTGGTAGCCAGTGTTTCAACAAACAAAATATGAAAATACTGCTAAACAATTACAAATATACATTTTATTCAACCCTCTACACTATAAATACACATAGAAAATACATATTATACATCATATTACAACCCCTCAGTTCTTTAGATCAACTATGAGATCATGTTCCACCAGTGATAGTCATAGTAATATTCTTATTCCAAGTGTTCTGCCAAAATAGATAATACTTATCTGCCAGTGCAGATTGTCCCATGCTAGTAGAAACAACTTATGGCTTCCAAGTTGTAAAATGAAAAATGGTGAATCAAAAATTAATCCAACTGTCAAAAGCTCTCAATTCGCTGCCCGAAGGGTCTCCTCACAATCCCAACTCATGATGAAAAATAAAATTAAAATGCATCCACCTCAAAATCTGAACTTCTTAGAATGGAACCTTCATCACTGCCAATAAAAATGCAGCTACACAATTCTCAAACCAACTGAGTAACAGCTTAGCAGTTCACCAATCCAGCAAGTCAAAGCTCATTCCAAACAGCTTACACCTGGCCGTCTGGATTTCCGAGGGTGGTTCCCCTTTCTTCCTCTCCTTTTATTCTCTTTCCTCCCCCCTCTCCCCCCCTTTCCCTGCCTTAACCCTTTGTCTGCCTGGTTCCCCTCCCTCTTCCCTGTGCCCTCCTCTCCTCTCCCCTCCCCCCCCACCCTCCCTAACGTCGCAGGCCATCGGCCCGGTTGTGCCCAGCCTCCCTTTAGGAGGTGGCTGGGTTCTTTCCAAACAGCTTGACACAGTTCTGTGTTTTGCCTGATGGCGTCTTCAGGAGTCATTAACCTGCACAAGATAGATCATCACAATTATCTACCCTGCTAAAACATGCCCACCTTCTTCATAACATTAAAAATAATACACTCATAATTACCAAAACAACCATGTTGTATATCCCAGTGCTAGTGGGATATAGAGGGACCGATATCGAGAACTGCCTCTGCTTACTGATGAAAAAAGGTCAGCGCATGCCAGTGTTTTAAGAAATGCTTACCACTGTGGGCTTAATATCAGCTGCGTAGAGGCCAATATTCATTAGACGGATATTGGATTACAGAAAACCAGATATTCAGTAAGATACTTGGTTAAGTCTGCTTATTTGAAAATACCCAGTTAAAGTTAACCAGATAACGTTTGATAAACTTTAGCACAGGTGTTTTAAAACCAGACTTAACCAGATAATACTAAATATCTGCACCCCTAGAATACCTCCATTCCCTCCCATGCCTAGCCAGTTAAATTTTAACCAAACAACAAGTTGTCTGATAAAATGTAATAATGCACCTAGCCCTGGAATTTAATGCCATATTTATAGCTATCTCCTGAAGTTAATGGGATAAATGACTTTGAATATTGTATGCATGGCACCTGGCCTAAGTCAGTTATTAAATTTTAGGCCTTATCAGGGACACATGGATTGGGTGTGAAGGGTTAGCAATTCTATATTATTTTTCATCTTTCCCTCCAAAATGTAACTTGCGTGTAAAAAGTCTTAATTTATACGTACTTATGCGCTAATTTTACCATACCTCATTTATGCACGTGAAATAGCCTTCATATGGATACTCAGCTTTAGTGCATAAGTTCCATTCCCCCCAATATGTTTGTAGTTTGTTGGAAATAAAAAATAAATCTCTGAAATGAAGTGAATGGAAGGCTTGGATATTAAGAACGCTGCATTTCAGCTCTCCCTGACATTGGCATTCTATTTATATGTCTCTGCTGGTTGCTGAACTATTTTGAAAGATTCTCTGTCCTTCGGTCTTAGCTACTCAAGGTTATATGATGGGAAAACTATGTAATAGCTAAATGCAAATTCATTGCTTTCCTACACTATAATGGAAATTTCTGGGAAACAAGCAGTCTTGATTGATGGAGGGCTTAAAATATCCGGTGCACTAAATTTTATGCTGTTTAATGTACAATCTTATTGATTGTAAAAATGCTTTCTAGCAGGTTCCCAGCTGCACAATTCTGCCCAGGAATCACTGTAAATGATTCTTTAGCCCCACTTCTACCTGTGTTTAAAAATGCATATAACAGACACATGTGGTCTGAATATCACTGCTAACCAGCTGACTTCTGGCTCTGCCCAACCTCTACCTACAGATAGCCTCAGCACTGTCTGAAGAAATGCCAAGGGGGTTGGAGGAAATATTTGGTGGCACTGTCTGGTTAGTACCACTGGATATTTCATTGGCTGTACTTATTCGGTTAGTAGCACTAGCTAACCAGTGTCTGTGAATATTAACCAATATATTTTTACACTGCATGTCAAAACTGACCCAAATTTTATTTATTTATTTAAAATATTTATATTTCGAATAGTCCACAGTTTCTAGCGGATTACAAAAATCACATACATAATTAAAGTCACCAAATACATCACAATACAATATACAATGCAACTAGTACATTACATAAAATAAAACAAGCAGCAATTAAGAACCCGTCCCGGCCTTTATACACCCTTATTCAGATGTCTCTTGATCAATATTACTACTACTACTATAAATCACTTTTATAGCGCTACCAGTCGTACGCAGCACTTTACAATTGAACATGAAGAAGAAAGACAGTCCCTGCTCAAAAGCGCTTACAATCTATCTCTTATGTAAATGTTAAGATGTTAGCATGTGGGATGCTATCCCCTTCAAACACCCCTGACACAAGTTGAAGTCCTCCAGTAGTTCTTATCATCTTTCCAACTGTTTCCTTACAACTCATAGAACAATAAAAACATGCCTCAAAATAAAACTACCCACCCCAGTGAACATATACAAGAACAACAATGTGAACTCAGTAGCCCATAATAAAGCCTTTGAAACTACTCAAGTCCTTTACTATATATTACATACAAGAGTACTTGATGGTTCCAATATAAAACACACATCTCCAGCACCAGAATGACGATGCCTCTATGCTGTGGTATCACCACCTTGACCCCCCAATTGAATGCTCAAGGGATCTCCATCCCCCACTGTTGACTGCCTACACAAAGATAAAGAAGCCACCCCAACTCAAGGATCAAGGGTCTAAATTATACATTATTACTTCCTGGGTTTCTCTGACAGGTTCATTCATATAGAAAAATACGTAAATATAGAAACCACCTGCAAGCCTGAAAGTTATTGAAGTGGTGTACATTCAGGTACAGTTAACATATGCTTCTGTTCCTAGAGGGCACACAATTACAAAATAAGAATTAAAGTGGGATGTGAAAAGTGGTGTGCTGGTAAAGTTTAACAGCGAGCTCTCTCTCCACACAAACAAATAAACAAATCTGGTGCTGCTACCCTTCCCCTACTGTGCTCAGCCGGAAGAAAACTCCAGGAATCCTCACCCTCCTCTGGCACATTCACGCTTTTACTCTGCCCCTAACCTCCTCCCAATGGCACATTCACCCATTTACTTTGCCCCCAATCCCATGGCACACCCCCTTTATCTGCCCCCATGGCACACTCACCCTTTTACTCTGCCCCAACCCCTCCCCCCCCCCCCCCCCCCCCCCCGCGCACATGATTCATCCCTTTACTCTGCCTCCAATTCCTCATTACATGCTCACCTTTTTCTGGCCCCTTCTCATCTTCAGCTATGGTAATAGCTCTGCTCACTCTCTCTTCTCCTCCTTCACTCTCCACTGACCATTGCACAATAGGTCAGTAAACATCACTTACTCCTCCTGTGCCAACTTAGACCCAACTGTTTATGTGAACCACGGGATCATGGTTCAAATAAACAGTCAGGTCTAAGCCAGAACAGGAACAGGAGAAGGACGTGACTTCAGTTCACTTCCTCCTCTTCTTGCCATGTGAGCTGCGCTGGAGGGCTCAATAACCAGCTTGCAAAATTCAAGAAAAGTTTAAATCCGGCTCTTATAAGTCAGTGCGAGTCAGCTCCATCACACTATTGGATGTGAACCTGGGTCCCTTGGTTTAAGATCCACTGCACTAGCCATTAGGCTGCCTCCCTGCTCTGTAGGGACAACTGTGTGACCATTTTTCTAAGAATGCTATCAGACCAGGGGCGTAGCCAGACACCCAATTTTGGGTGGGCCTGGGCCCAAGATGGATGGGCAGAAGAACCATGCCCCATCCCACAGGTGATCTGGTCGCTCCTTCTCTCACCTGCATGCCATATGGTCTCTCAAACACACCCCCTCCCCTGCATACCTTTTAAATAGCAGATTTTCATCGGCAACATGCAGCTACTAATACACACTGCTCATGTTGGCCCCACATAGGGTTACCATATGGCTCCAGAAAAAGGAGGACGGATTGAGCCAGCCAGGTTTTACTTCCATTGCTTTCCATTGCATAGAAAGCAATGGAAGTAAAACCCGGGTGGCTCAATTACTTCCATTGAAAGCAATGGAAGTAAAACCCGGCTGGCTCAATCCGTCCTCCTTTTTCTGAAGCCATATGGTAACCCTAGCCCCACAGCCTTCCCTCTGATGTAACTTCCTGTTTCTGCATAGGCAGGAATACATCAGAGGAAAGGCTGTGGTGCTGGTGTGAGCAGTATGCATCAGTCGCTGCTCACTGCAGGTGAAGATCTGCTATTTACAAGGTATACAGGAGGGACAGTTGTTGGGAGTTTTTGGAGGGTGGGACTTTGGGATCCCTGCCAGCCACATCATAGATGTGCTGCTACTAGGTGGGCCTGAGCCTAAAGTGGGTGGGCCTGGGTGGGCCACCCTTGGCTACGCCACTGGGTCTAAACCAGAACAACACACACAGAGGGAAACAGAAGAGGGCATTGCTTGAGAGTAAACCTAACAAGGAAATAATCCATACAGATTCAAACCAAAACCACTCACACAGGGCTCAGCATAACAAGAAGACCAGTTCCCTCAGAATCACACAACAGTACAACAAAAAGGAAAATAGACCTGTTGCAAAGGCAACGCAGGAAGGCTCCCTGGGTCCTCATAAAGAAGTAGGCTGATGATGTCACAAGTAGGAAATGAAGCAGAAGCAGTGAGACCAAAGCGAGGCTTGGCTTCAGGGACACCAAAGCGAGGCTTGGCTAACAGGAAGAACCACAACAGGAAAAAATGCAGACTGGAGAGGTCACAGAGCTAGATACAGAGAAACAGTAGGTCTGAACATATGGGCACGGCCACAACTGTGACAGACAGACAGGGAGGTCTGGTCCAAAGAGGAAGATCTGCTTGTTGCACAAGTGCTGCTGGCACAGCCTTAGATTGTTTCACCCAGAGGGATGAATATGGACAAGAGGACCTGTAAATATGTACATATTGTAGGATTATAAATTACCTTTATGAAGATACACCATATCCCAAAGTTTGCTCTGGATTTATAGTTTGCATCTGATATCTAATTGGTTTACCAATTGACTGTTCAAAGAAAACTTAAACTGTCTTTTGCAGAGTTTAATAAAATTTGGTTATGCATTAAACTACAAATCCTTGGTGTGGAGAGTATTTCTTGGAAGTGATATTGAAACCCTTGCTCCCAGACTGGTCAATAGTACTCAAGCAAGCCCAGCTTAACATCCTATGGCCTACTAGAGTAAATCCAACCCCGGCTTGTGCCCAAACATGTGACTGAGACAAGACACGAGTGAGAGAGTGTTGGTGGACCTGATATTTGTTTGTGGCCTTGGTGGTGTGTAGTGAGCTGGCCGGTCAGACCTGGTTTACATTAACAATGAAAAGTAAAAAAAAATCCACAGTTCCTTCTGTAGATTTTTATTATTTTTCCTTCTTCAAGGCAAGTTATCAATTCCTTCTAGCACCCACACTGTCAAATTAAAATCAGAACTTTTCATATACTGACAGTATTTACCAATTCAGTCAGTGTTCCTGATTAACATGCCTATGTTCTGAGATCCACACTCATGGAGGTTGGTTAGTGTTTCTTACACATATCATTTTAGTTCCTACATATATCATTTCATATAGGCAATTTATAACTGAAAGAGTTTTTTATGCTATTGGCTAGTAGGACATTTACTTTACAGGTACATAGCAAAAGTACTTATGGATTTTCCTCACATCCTTGGGATTGCATTTTATATGCTCTAGTTTCTAAAAATATTTTACATTCATCTGGTAGTGGCAGTGTGCTATTATTATTCACAGATCTGTTCCTATTTACTAGGACGACATTTCTTTATGAACAGTATGCATGCCTGTATGCTCACTTTAGCAATCGATAAGAATAACCTTTCTCTAACAAATTGTCTGCCAATCCATTTTCTTGTTTACAGCATTCACTATGACTCAAGCAACATTTTCAGCCTCATAAACTGAACTTGTAGACCCTACTCTGGAAACTCAAAGAATGTATCAGCAAATATATATGTCTTTCCTTCCAGTGTAGTATACTTTTATTCTTAGCAAATTGGATGCTACTTGCTAGTACTTTATAGTGATAACTTCTTAGTATGTGACAATTGTTAGTGCACCTTAGTAAAAGGAGCCCATAGTAATCTGATGGTTTGGGCATCTGTATAAGGGAACAGAATGCAGAGTTTATAAGTAAAAGGAAGAAAAAGGACTTCAGTGGCTTAGGTCACTTCTGACATAAGGCTTGGACTAATGACCTACCCTATTTCTTCATCAATGCTAAAAAAAAAAACCCTCCTACACAGTTAATTCCATATTTAACACATAATTCTCACTATCCCTCTGTGGACTCCCTAGCATTTCATTTCTGTGTTAAAATTCTTAACTTTGAAGAATAAGTTTACTAACACTTTTGATGTTCTTACACCCCCCACCGTTGTCTATTCCAGAAGTTTCTGATACTTTAACTTATTCTACCTCCTGGGATACTTTCTCCTTCCTGACCCTTACAGTTTTTGATAAAGTTCTTCAACATATGAACTTGACTATCTCTCTCTTAGACCCTTTTCCATCTTCTTGGTCCATGGTAGTGGTGCATCAGAGCACATTGATTGCTCACTGAAAAGTGGCAAGTACCTCATGGAGGTCAAATTGCAAAACAGTATATTGGTATAGCCTTTGGGGCATTAGAAACACAGTTTTCACGTTTTGAAGAAGTCTCCAGAGGTACATGCCAGTAACCTTTTATAAGGTCCAACATGGATTATATATTGTTCCCCACAATTGCTCAATTAAATCCTCAAACATGGGTGCATCATAGCAAAATATGACATTGAGTTGTCAAAAATCAATTTAAAAATCCATCATTCTAGAAGTTTTATTATTATAACTTTATTATAACTTCTCTTACCTCAGCCCTAAGTTAAGAAACGTCCTTCCCCTGCAAACAGAAACCAACCCTCACTCCTCATTTTCAAACAGGCCTTGAAAACACACCTTTTTTTTTTTTTGCTACTTTCCCTTCTACCACTTAGCCCTTCCTCTACCCTTTCCCAACTAGTTCCTTTTCTTATCTTTTGCAATACTGTCTTACTACTTGCTGGTTGAGGTTGGCCACTAGGGAAGCTCTTGAGGTTGACTATAACTAGGCTTGCAATGTGCACCTGTATTTACATAGTAATAAGCTCTTTTACATGCACATGTATGTTTTGCATCTCATTGGTATGTAACGCAGGATGACCTAATTATCACTGTGTTAGAACACCACAACCAGTGTTAGAGCCCTTTTACAGGTATTAAAGGGACAAATGATGCAGGTTTTTGTACTTGGGGAAATGGGAGAGTTAAGGGGCCCTTCAACTAAGCCGCGTAGGAGCCTACGCATGCCCAACGCACACCAATTCGGAGTTACCACCCAAGTACCGCGCAGCCTTTGCGGTAATTTCATTTTTGAGGTGCATCCGCTACATATGCCAGAAAATATATTTTTCTGGCATGTGGCTAAAATCGGGCGGTAACTCTGACCTGATGCATGTAGGCGATTACCGCATGGTTAATGCGAGAGACCTTACCGCTAAGTCAATGGCTGGCGGTAAGGTCTCAGACCCAAAATGGATATGTGCCAATTTTTATTTTGCTGCACATCCATTTTTGGCAAAAAAAATTTTTAAAAGACCTTTTTTACAGGTGTGCTAAAAATGGATCTGCATGCATCCATAACACGCGCCTATAGTATCGCAGCCCATTTTTCAGCTCGCCTTTGTCAAATGACCCCTGAGTGATTACCCAGGATCACAAGGAGCCACAATGGAAACTGAACCCAGCTCCCCAGATTCTCAGTCCACTTTACTAATTGTTAGGCTATTCCTCCATATGGTCGGTCTCGTTACCTAGTTAAGTGCTGCTGAATATTAGCAATTAGGGTGATCAGTATGATTTAACTGGGCAGGAGCATCTCCTGCCCAGTTAATCATTTTAGATATTGACCCCTTTATGTAACCCACAGGGTCCACTTTTCCATCTTGAGATTTTTAATGGTTGGAAAAAAAACCAATTAATGGCTGTTTATTCTGTTGTTGAGATGCACTGTAGTTGAGCTGCAAAGTATATTTGTGATGGCCATTTCTTCTAGTTTTATAATTCTGTCACATTAGCTACTACCTTGCTGTCAGTTTTATCACAACTGTAATGAGTTGTATTTATGTTTGCTTGGGTAGAAAAACTATAGCTCTAAATTTGTCGTCTGTCTTATAGTCTTTTCCAATAGTTCTTTCTGTTGCTGTCTCTTTCAAAATAACACCTTATCAACATTGTACACAGAAGGAAGGATGATGACTTGTGATTTTACCAACCTCTACAATATAAAAACTCAAAATGTTTTGTTCATATTCTCAATCTCTCACTTTAATTGCTTTACATACATCCAGATTTATGGCATAATGACTGTGTAATACTCTTTCTGTAAGTTCTTTACAATAAGCCCATAACAGTGGTGCCCATACTTCACCTTTGAGAGCTGCAGCCCAGTCAGATTTGCAGGATTTCCACAATGAATATGCATGAGATCTGTTTGTATATAATGTGGAGACAGTGCATACAACTAGATCTTGTGGGCTATGGGGTTGGATATGCAAGGCTACAAATGAATTCTTTTAGATGCACTGTGTCATAGCTAAGCAAACTGTGTTCTGCAAGGATCTTTTGATTTAGATTTCACGTAAAGCAAATGAAGTTGCTTGTTTATATTGCACTCTTAAACTGGCATCCATCTTATACTGCTGTCCATCTCTATGGTATCTTTCTGATTTACCTTCCATTTAGACTAGATACTATATATTGCATTTGAAAATTATAGTCGATTCTGCAGTGGGAGATCGGGAATTGCTGAAATATTGGATGTAACGTTTGAATGGTTGACCTCTAGATTTGATTGATGTAATTTACTTTGTTAACGCTTTTTTTTTTCTTCTGTACAAATTATAGTAGTTAGCTCTTTCCTGTCATACTCTAATGTTCTTTTCTGTTTCACCACTTGTTTTTAATACTTTTAATTGTAAACAGCCTTGATTTGTCCACAACTAAGCGGTATAGCAAATTTAATAAACAATAAATGAGAAAAGCAATAACATATATAATAGAATAACCTCTGTTTGCAAAGGGAAGAGCACATGTAATAAAAAAAGAATATGTAATATGCCCCCTCTAGTGGCAGGAGGTACTAATTAATGCATACCAGTAACGGTTTGCTTTTTTAGTACAGGAATTTGAATTCTCCTTTGAGTGATTGGTAGATGAGTTATGTTACTCAGATTCCTGGTTGATACACATCTTCCTGTAACCTGCCTGCCTTTACAACTGTAAGGAGATCACAGATAGTACTTCATATTACAGTGATTGACCAGCAGTTGGTCTTTTCCTGGTTGATGCATTGAGCACCTGAATGAGGATCCAGGGCTCTGCCATACAGCCGTGCCACTAAAGAAAAAGCAGTGGCAGCATCTTTGGTTACAGAAAAAGACATCAGTGTATTGCCATCATCAGCATGTACAGGTCCCAGGAGGAAGAGGTGGTGTCTTTAATCATGTGGACAAGGCACAGTCTTCAGCTGCATAGGCTGTGGAGAAAATAAATCCTGTCTTTTGCTGTGTGGCCATCAGGGTGAAGGAGGAGCTGTCTTTCATTTATGATAGTGAAGTGCCTGGCCGTGGATGAAGACATGGTAAAAGAGAAACCGAGGAGTAAATTTAAGACAGTTTGCTGGGGATGGGTGGAATTGAGAATGACTTCTGGTGTTGAGGAGGTGGTTAAGTGAGAGAAAGACTGCTAGTGATGAAAGGAAGGTTGAAAGAAAGAGAGAGAGAGACTTCAGATAGTAGGAGGGGCTAAGAGAGAATGACAGTTGGGGATCGAGAGAAACAGGTAGAGATAAAGGATAAATATAGAGAATTAGTACTAGAGATAATGGGGTTTAAGGAGTTATATAAACTTCATCACCGGAGGAGTCACGTGATGCGGTGAGAGAGGAAGACGTGCGTCTTTGCTCTCCGAGGCCCCGCTGCCCGATCTCACCTTTAAAATAGCAAAACCCACGCTAATTACCACAGCAACAGAGGAGAAAGAACAAGCAGCTGATGGATAAGTTTGTGGAGACAGCAACTAAATCGATGCCGGCACGCAGCGCAAAAACGGCGAAGGACAAGGCAAAGGCGGTGGACCACGCGGAAGAGAAGGCCCCACCACAAAGCGAACAGAACTTTACTCCATCGCAGCTGGCACAATTGACCGCCGCGGTGACACAAGCGCTGGAACCGCGCCTAGCAAAAATCTCGGCGCAGTTGGAACAGTACGATTCCCGCTTGGCGGACGTGACGAAATGCATCGGAGAGCTCGAGCGGCGAGTATCAGATATCGAAGATTCGCAGGCCCCCTTGCACAGCCAACAGCAAACCACGAAAGCAACGGTGGAAGCGCTACAGCAGAAAGTAGACGATCTAGAAAACAGGGGCAGGCGGAGCAACTTACGTCTGATCGGCATACCAGAATCGGTGAACGACTCAGTGCTGGCCACAGTGATTGAAAAATGGCTGACAGACGAATTCGCGTTGTCCGACCACGCTGGAGCCTTGTGTTTAGAGAGAGTGCACCGAGTGGGCCGGCTCCAAGATGGCCGCCAGGCCCCACGTGCAGTCATCCTAAAAGTGCATAACTACCTGCATAAGCTGGAAATTTTGAGAGGCTACCGCTTAAAGCGAGATGACACTAAATTTGAGGGGAAAATTGTAAGAATCTTCCAAGACTTTTCGGTGTCCCTACAAGATCGCAGAAAGAAATTTACACCACTATGCCGACGACTGCATGAGCTACAGATCCAGTTCATGCTGATATACCCAGCGGTGTTAAAGATTCGGCAAGGTGGCAAATGGAAATCATTTGACTCGGAGGCTGCTGCTAAAGAACACATAACTAAGCTGGAACAGAACAGACCGCAGCCGATGGAAGGACAATCAGGAGAGTGACTTGGGATTTCAGCTGGTGAGATATGATGAGAAGGTTGCTGCTGGACACATTTCACATAAAGCAGACTTGGGTGTAACTTAATGGGTCGGGTAGTGGGGCCTCGGGCATGGCAGGGGCTCCCATAGATTTGTTGTCAAGGGAATGTTGGGGAGAGCGGATAATGGGAGAGGGGAGAGCGGGAAGGGTAGGGCGGGTAGGAAAGGTTTAACAACAGGTAAAGTTATCATCATGAGGAATTCTCAGGGGGAGAAGGAACCCACACAACATAGTCACAGCAGGCAGCAGGGGAGCTTAAAAGGTTGGGTGAAAACACACACGGAGAAGTACAATGGAAGAGAGGGGTCTCCGGGGCCAGGCTGGGAGCCCGGGAGCCACAGGTCAAATATGTTTACCATTGCAGTAACAGAAAATCAAAGGTGGGGTGGATAAGACAAGACTAGTTTCCTGGAATGTGTGCGGTATCACATCTCCCATCAAGAGAACTAAAATATTATCAGCTCTTAAACGGCACGGGGTGGGCATAGCCTGCTTACAGGAGACTAGACTCTCCAAGGAAGAGAGCGAAAAATTGAAAAGAGGATGGGTGGGAGAGGTATTCTATTCCCCAGCAACAGGTAGAAGAGGTGGGACGGCTATCCTAATACATAAAGCCCTGAAAGGAACCGCGAAAATGCTATTTAAAGATGGGGAGGGAAGATTTGTGGGCATAGAGCTTAACCTTCAAGGAAAAGAGATGCTTCTGATCTCTGCATATGGCCCCAACACATCGGCTAAACGCTTCTATGCTCAATTACTAGCACAGTGCCTTACGCATGCGGCCCTTCCCACGGTGATTGCAGGGGATATGAATCAAGTGCTAGACCCCCTTCTAGACAGGACGCGACAACCGGGCCCTGGAGCCTCACCAGACACATCACTTTTAGATTCGTTCTGTCAGAGGGTGGGACTGCTAGATCCATGGAGGATATTACATGGCGAGGAGAAAGACTACACTCACACCTCTCGTGCACATCGAACCCAGTCCCGCTTGGACTACATACTAACCTCCCCCGACATATTTCAGAAAGTAACGGAGGCGGTCATAGGCCCCGAAGAAATTTCTGATCACGCCATGATATGGGTTGATCTGGAAGGAGAGGCATACTTTAGGCAGTCCCCGGGGTGGAGCTTCCCGGCATACCTGTACTCCTCAAAAGAATTTGCAGAATATTTACATCAGAACTGGGAAGAATTTCATACACATAACCAGGCACACGTAGAAGACCCCATTCTGTACTGGTCTACAGCCAAGGCAGTCCTGCGGGGACAGGTTATAGCGTATGTGAGCAAACGAAATAAGCGCATGGCCAAACGTATAGTGGCGCTGGAGAGGCAGCTCAGAGAAATAAGAAAGCAGTACACCAAACACCCTACGCAACACACCTATGAGCTCCTCACATCCACAAGGGTGGCATTAAATAGCTTACTCCAGGAACGAACAGCGCGCTCTATGTTGTTTAGGAAATACAGACTGTTCAAATATGGAGATAAGGCAGGGGGGATGCTTGCGAGGTTAGTCAAAGGTGCGCGAAAGCCCCACTACATCGCAGCAGTGCGCGGACAAATGGGAGAGATCACCACTAAACCAGATGAGATAGCGCACATCTTTCAGCAACATTTTGCCACACTATATAAGGGGGAGAAAGAGACGGGAGACATTCAGGAGGCCATCCGAACATACCTAGGCAAAGCTAACATGGGGAAAATATCGCCAGAACACCTAGACCACCTTAATAAACCAATTGGGGCAAAGGAGCTCCAGAAGGCTATAGGTGCACTGAAAACGCACTCCGCGCCAGGGCCCGATGGGCTATCTAGTGAATTCTATAAGATGCTGAAACAGAAAATTTTGGGACCCCTAACAGAATATCTTAATGAAGTGGTAGACAATGGTCGATTCCCCTTGCATGCTAACACGGCCCTCATAAGCTTAATTCCAAAAAAAGGGAGAGATTCACTACAACCCAGCTCCTACAGACCAATCTCCTTGATCAATGTGGAAGCCAAGCTATTGTCTAGGATATTAGCAGACAGACTGGCACCACTTCTGCCACAGTTGGTGAAGGAGGATCAGGCTGGATTCGTCAGGGGACGCCAATCAGTCCTTAATGTGCGTAAATTCATACTAGCCACATTAGTAGCTCCTAACACAAAATCTCAAAAATTGGCGGTGAGCCTTGACGCAGAACGGGCATTCGACCGGGTTCTATGGCCCTTTCTGTTCAAAACATTACGATGGGTGGGCATTACGGGATGGCTACTGCAGGCTGTCATCACATTATATACCGACCCCCGGGCTATGTTACTAGTTAATGGGATACGAACAGAGGGATTTGACATTGGGAAAGGAACACGTCAGGGTTGCCCACTGTCCCCGCTGCTCTTCCTGCTGTCCCTGGAACCTTTGTTGAATAAGATCCGATTGCATGAGGGCATACAGGGGGTCAGAGTTGAACAGCACGAGATTAAGGTACTAGCATACGCTGATGACCTGCTGTTGTTGCTGAGTGCTCCCCAAACATCGTTAGAATACCTCCTAGACACTGTGCACAGTTATGGTAGGCTCTCGGGCTTTCAGCTGAACCTGACGAAATCATTGGCACTGCCCCTGGATCAGGGGTTGCGACACGAATGGGGCGATTCATTCCCTCTGCAATGGGCTGAAGATCAGATTAAGTATCTGGGGGTAGTGGTTCCTTCTGACCTGGGGCTCCTATATGATAAGAACGTACTCCCAGTTTTACAAGAGACCAGATGCCTGTTACATTTATGGAATACATGCCCACTTTCCCTATCAGGACGCATAGGATTAGTCAACATGATGATAGCCCCTAAATGGCTATACCTTTTTCAGATGCTACCACTATATTTAAGACAAAGAGAGGAAAAGGCCCTTAATAAATTGATTCAGGCGTTTTTGTGGAGAGGGAGGAAGCCTCGGCTCCCCTTGAGTGGCATTCAGAAGCCGAGACAGCACGGGGGGATGGGCCTACTCAACATAAGATACCTAACCATAGCATGCTCGATGAGACACATTAGGGACTGGCTAACAGGACATGGGGAGTTTTCAAACACACAACTAGAACAGGCCCTTTCACCTACAATACATTTGGGATGGTGGCTGCACGCGTCAGGCAGAGGAGTTAAACTCAATTTAGGACATAATCCATTTGTTCTGTCAGCAAGGGCAACGTGGAAGTGGCTGTGCAAAAGACATTGGTTTAGATGGACCGCAACGCCCTTCTTGCCACTGTTTAATAACCCAGATTTTCCAGAAGGCACAACATCAGTAATGTTTGCTAGATGGCGGAAGAAAGGAATTCAGTATTTGTACCAACTGTTGACAGATGAAGGTAAAGTGCGGCCATTCCGGGAATTACAAACAGAATTTAACTTGCCAGAGACAGATCAGTTTGCGCATCTGCAGATACAACATTACCTAACCGAGCTGGGCTGGACAAACTTGAGCGAGGATGTGCAGGACATTTTAAACACAGCACTGACATTGGGGGCTCAAAACAAAGTGCCCCTGCGATTTCATCACAGGTATCTCCAGGACTCCACGGAGGACATTGATTACAGAGGCAGAGCACAAAAATGGGCAATTGACCTGAAGGCGGAAGTCTCGGAGGAGGTGTTGCAGAACTTTTTTAATTTGGCATCGCGCACCTCTGTATATGCTAGACACTGGGAGATACAATACAAATTTGCATTACGACTTTACATCCCACCAGCTAAGGCGTTCAAGGCAGGGTATGGTGGCACAGGCACATGCCCTCATTGTGCCCAGGCGCTAGCAGGACTGGGGCATATGTTCTGGTCTTGCCCTCAAGTAGTGCGCTTTTGGTCCCAGATTCTAACGGCCATCAAAAAATACTGGAGATGCAATATAATACAGAGGCAGCCATTGCTGCTTTTTGGAAAACACTGTTATACGGGGCTTGTCCCTCCAGGACTCAACTCCTTCTTGCACAGGGCGGTGCTGATCGGCAAGAAGATAATTCTGCTAAACTGGAGAGAGAACGAGGGCCCTACATTTGGGGCTTGGAGGGCGAATATGATTGAACTGTTAAAACTAGAACGTTGTGGAATTACAGATATCTCCTCTGTGGAGGGTAAAAAGCTGGAAACCACCTGGGCGAAATTTTGGGATACCTTACAACCAGCTGCAAAAAGTAAAATTTTAAATTGAGAGACTGAGTGGGTAGATGAGAGACCTTGAATACCTGTAGACTGATAGTAGCCTATTGAAGAAAAAAGGGGGGGGGGAGGGAGGGGGAGTTGGGGGGAGTTAAAGGGGGGGGAGGGTGGGAAGGGATAGAGGAGACCGATAGACAGACATGTTGTAGTGCATTGTTGTAATAGTGTTGATTTAGGTGTTAATCATTCAAAGATCATTGCATACCTGTACACTGTTTATTGAAATATCTCCAATAAAAATGATTGAAACATAAACTTCATCACCTGTAAAGCAATAGAAAATCTAGACAAACAACAAGATGTACATAAACAAGATACAAACAATTATGCAATTTGTGAGCTTTAAAAACTCAACTCCTTTTAAGTGTCTCCCACACAGTACAACTTAATAAGTATGAGCTTATTAAGTCAAAGCAGAAATTTTGTCAGAATTGTGTAAGTGGTTTTACAAGTTGAAGTTGCATCATCTGTAGAAGGCTGTAGACAAATGATCCCGAAATAATGGTCCATGGGCCAGATGCAGCCCTCAAAGCAACTTTTTTCTGGCCCTTCATGCTTTTCTTCTCCCCAGATCAAATTAGGCCTCTGGATCAATTTTTTTTTCTCTTTAACCTACTGTTGCCCAGGCAGTCCATCTTGTTTCTCCCTCTGCAGCTCCCTGTTCTCAAAAATGCAATTTTAAGACTGTGTGCGCAAATGTGTCTTGTTCCAGGGCTTCAGGGTTAGGGGAAGGTGGAGCAGGTTTATAGTTTATTGAATTTTAAAAGGGAAGGGGAGGAGAGACAGTGAGGAAGGAAACAGAAGAAAGAAAAGGGAAAGGAGAGGTAAGGAAATAATGGAATAATGATGCTGCCTTTTCTGCAGAGTCTGTGAAGTGTAATTAACATTTGCTAACCCCTTTCAGAAACTTCAGATTTAGCAGCAATAATGCACTGAACATTTTACACATTTGTCAGCTATTAACACTAAAAAAAAAAAAAAGCAATGAGACTTCTTTCATGGCAAAACCCCAAACCTTCCCAGACAAGTTGGCATTAAGCTGTGCATTGAAATTAATAAATAATGATAATTATAACATCTCTTCATATTCTCTCACCCTAGCACTGGTACAAGTCCCATCAGTTTATTAACAAGTTGTAGTAGGTAATGCTCTGAACTAATAATATCCTGATATAATCTTTCATCTTTCCATTCGCTAGGCTATTTCAGTGTACTGAAAAAGTCTTGTCTAAAACAAGGGTATTGAATGACAAGAATCTGTTCTATGTTTTTAGTAATTTATTTATTTACTTAGGGGTCTGTTTACTAAGTTGCAGTAGAAAGAGGTCTTAACACACATTTACACTTGTTTTTTCTTGCTCGCTAAGACCATTTTTACCACAGTAATAACATGGCTTATTTTCCATTTTTTTCAATTAATGGCCATGGGCTAATGTTAACATTAACATGCAGTCATTAAAAAAACATTAGCATGTGAGCACTTTGCATCTATTTTATAGGTGGTAGGGGCTCATGGGCATGCCCACTATGCACCCCCTCAACATACCCCCTCCATAGAAAAAAAACATTTTTCAGTGTGCTGGTTTGCAAGTGCAAATCTCAGACTTACTGCAGGATGCCTGCGCATGTAAGCCATTTTAAGTTTCGGTAAGTATAATTAAATCTCTTCTTTAGCATCTGACTTGTTTCTCCAATGTAGCAGCCTTCATCGCACTTTTTACACTGAATGATATATACCACATTGGAAGATGAGCATGTGAAAGATTCCTTAATGTTGAATATTTTTCCTTTGTGAATGATCGTGGGGTCCTGTGAGATATTTTGGCATAGTTTGCAGCTGGATATATTGCAAGGATGTGTGTCATTCTTTTTTTTTTGAGTCTGTGTTGGGAGCTTATGTTTTAAGTTGGGTGGCTGTCGGAAAGCCAGCACTGGTTGGGATGGGAATATCTCTTTCAGTAATTCATCCTCCTGGAGTAGAGGCATAATTTAATTTACATAGACATCATATGAAAAAGGCCAGCACAAACAAAGATGTCACGCCTGTGGGACAGCACTTTACAAAACCAGAACACTGTACCAGTGATTTCATGGTAAGGATCCTGAAAGGAACTTTAAAACAATACAGGAACGTAAGACCTTTGAATTCAAAATGATTAAATATTTTGACACCCACCAGACAGGACTTAACAAAGATCTGGGTTTTCTAGCCCATTACAAAGCATAAAATTGTATTGCTTTGTAAATTGCAGTGCTCTCCTGTCTCCCTGACTCTCACCTACACACCCCCATCCTGTTAGACTGTCACTGAAATGCTTTGATGTTTCGCTCATATATACTGTCATCTACCAACATTTGCTTATTTCCGATCTGACGAAGAAGGACAACCTTCGAAAGCTAATCAAGAAATGTATTGTTATGTCCAATAAAAAAGGTATCATTTTATTTTATTTTCCATGTTTTATTTTGTTTTATTTCTATTGATTACCTTTAAAAGTGGACTAACACGGCTACCACACCTCTCTACTTAATTTTCCTAAATCAACCATTAATACACCAAAGTCAAGTTTAATGAGTGTTGAGGATTCCTCACCTTAGCTTCTTTTGCTAAAGTGTGTTATTTGTGTGTCCTTAAGAAGCAGATAGATAAAGAACTTGTCAAGGGACAAGTGACGGATACTTTGCACTGTTGGTAAGATCTGACACTGAAGATCTTTTTCCTGGGACATTATTAGTTCAACTGGCTTTGGCAGTTGATCAAGACTGGTTATTACTTTTGCATTTTAAACAGCATGAGGTGTCTTTTTTGAATTTTCCTATTAGAATGTTCCCAGAGACTCCCAAGCAGACACTGCAATGAAGGAAGTAATTTTTATTACTTCGGCCTGCAGTACTCCAGTTAGGGGAATGTCTTTATTTAAAATTTCCTTGTAAATTTATTGTAAAATACAGAAATAACAAGTATATTTTCTTTGATCCTCTCCAACTGCCTGCTTTTGTTGCCACTGGGAGATCACTTGTGGCTCCCTCAGATGAACCTCCCGGAGTGACTTATGGATGTTGCTAAGAAAAATGTACTAACCTATAGGTGTTACTACTTAAGGGCCCTTTTACAAAGCCACAGTAGGGCTACTGCGGCAATAGTGCATGGCAAATTGGACCTACTGCTGGGCTACTGCAGGAGCCTGGCGGTAGTGCCAGTCTGTGCCAAGCGCCATTTGTGGTGCTCAAAAAATAATTTTAGTTTTTTAGTGCCGGCTTACCCGACAGTAATCAAGCAGCACCTTGTGCTGCCCAATTACTGCCAGGGTAAGCCCCAGGAAATGGATGCGCTGCAAGTGCTTAACTTACCACACGGCTATTACCATTTTTAAAAATTATTTTACCCTCTGTTGTAAAAGGGGGACTCGGTGCACAGCAAACCCCTGTGCTGATGCCACCACAGGGGTCCTTTTACCGTAGCTTGGTAAAAGGGCCCCTTAGTTTCTTCTTTACATAGTTGTATTGCTCTTTTCTGTTTTTGGATTCTCCCATATAGGACTAGATTCTATATATGATGCCTAAAAAATTAGCACCAAAATGAAATATGCCTAGGCTTATAGAATAAGCCTAAATGTTCATGTGGTTTATAGAATACACGGAGCGCCCACTCACGTGACTAAATTTAGTTGCAGGCAGTTATACCAAGTAAAATTTGGTGTAAATGCTGAGGCCTAAATTACACGCAGACCGGGTGTATTCTATAACAATCCACATAGATTTTAGAAATGCTCATGACCTGCCCAAACCATGGCCAAGACCACACCCCCTTTTCAACTATGCAACTTAGAATTTATATGTATCACATTATACAATACACTTAGGGGTCTGTTTACTAAGCCGTGCTAACGGGTTGTGTCTGCACTAGTGCACAGCCAGCTGCACTAGCAGCTTAGTAAACCCTGGCATTAAGACAGTTCTGTGCATAAATTCAAATTAATGCCAATTAGTGCCAATAATTACTTATTAAGTGGCAATTATCAGTGCTGTTTGGCTTGTTAACTAATTAAGTGGTGCGTGCAAATCTAGAATGTGACTGGATTTGCGCATGCAACTGAAGTCGCTCTATATAGAGTCTGGGGGTTTATGGATTGTTGTAATTGGGCTGGATGAATATTTGTTGCTTCATTTTTTTCACTTTTGTGTTGAATTTCTTGTATGATGGTCTGAATTATTTCTGCACAAGTTATTTGCTTGGTTAATGTTTATAAACGTATACATTAAAAAAAAACTACAAATCCCCCCCCCCCCCCTCCCGTTTACAAAGCCGGTGCGTTAATGCTGACACAGCCTATTCACTTTGAATGGGCTGTGTCGGCATTGCCATGCGGCAGACTCTAGCACAGCTTTGTAAACAAGGGGGAAAGAGTATAAACAAATAACATTTTATGCAAAGAGTAATAGGTTTTTGAACTGCAAGTAGAGAGATAAGACAAAAACTCATATTATATTTCCATATTATATTATGTTGGACCTAAAAAAAAAAGTCAAGGAAACTTTTCTGCTCTGACTAATCCTTTAACATCTATTCATCTTTTCAGATGGGCACTGTTTAATTCACTCTGAGTCAAGAGGCAGGAGGCATAATAATGCTGAGCTCATGCTGTTGAGGACAAAGAAGCTGGCCTACAGACAAATGTACCCACAGAAGGTTGAACAGACCACCATAGCTGCAAGGCACTTGGAAATAAAAATGGCACGTGCTGTCAAGGGCCCAGGAGAGCAAGGTCACAGCCTGCAAACAAAACCCATGCTGCTTTCATTTGATCTGTGGCTCTTTTTGTTTTATTTTGATTTATTTAATGAGGCTTCAGAGAATTTACAGGAAGGAAAAAGCTGGGGGTAGTTGGGTAATTTTCAGTAAAGCCATATAAGATTAACATTTTTTACATGTGTGTTAAAGTTGTTTGTTTTATTATAATGAGTATGTTTTTCTTCTTTTCTTCTTGTTTTAATATTATGTATTTATGTTCTATTGTGCTGTGGTCTGAAAACCTAAGGTAGAAAACAATAAAACAATCATATAAAAATAAGTAAAAATTACTATTATAACCAAGACCTATTTATCTCTTCATCAATCTATTCACCTAAAATGGTCATTAGTTAAAAGAACTTTAAAAAATAAGAAACTCCTTTATTTCTTTTATCATGGACTAATTGTAAGATTGAATTAAACTCTCTTTTTGTGTTGTTTTTTGTTTTTTTTTCCTTGGAATTATGAAAATTGCAGGATTTGCATCATGTGATTGTTAATTGAAATGTTAAATAAATAACAAATGAGAAAAGCCATGCTGAGTAGACCAAGGTCCACTCAGTCTAGTATCTTGTCTCAAACAGTGGTCAGTCCAGATCGCAAGTCTCAGAAAGTACATCTATTTCACACATTTAATTTTCAGGGATGTATAATGGCTCTTCCAAGTCTACCTGTATAATCATTTTAATGGGCTTTTCCTCATGGAAACTGGTACAAAATAAGTACCTGAATATATGTAAACCGCTTTGAATGTAGTTGCAAAAACCTCTGAAAGGCGGTATATCAAGTCCCAATTCCCTTTCCCTTGTTCTATCTTCTTTTGAATCCCATTATATTGTTCACCTTGACCTTATAGTTCAGCAAGAGATTCTATAGCTTAACTACATACTGCATGAAAAAAAAATTGCTTCTTCTGCTTTCAGTCTGCTGGTCATTAGTTTTATGGAGTGTCTTTTTGTTTTTTTATTGTTTGACAGATAAAAACAACCATTGCATATTTACCATTCCTGCCAATTCATATTTATTTATGACATTTATACCCCACGTTTTCCCGTACAATTTTGAGTTCAGTGTGGCTAACAAGCTACAAAGAGACATTACAAATTAACAAATATAAAATAAATCCATAATCCCATACATATCAATAAAAGAAAAAATCATAAATACAGATATAATGGAAGGTGGGGGGGGGGGGGGGGGGGGAACTAGGCATCAGCATCAAGTAACAGAAATTTGTTCAAAAGGAAGGATTTCAAAAACTTGTAAAAACCTAAATATCTATGCTGGGATCAAATGTATTTCAGCAAGGAATTCTACCACTTAGTACCTTGGTAAGATAAAGTAGCAGAAAAAATTGACTTATAGACTACTTTCTTACAGGTAGGCAAATGAAAACGCAGGTAATCTCTCGCACCAAAAACTGCATTGCGAGAAGGCAAAGTAACAAGGGGCAACACATAATAAGAGGCAGTACCATATATAAGAGCACAGAGCTTGAAAACGATCCTGGCCTTAATAGGAAGCCAATGCAATTGTATCAGCAGAGGAGTGGCCCTTCCAAAGCATAGCACATGTATGACAAACCTTGCAGCAGTATTTGGGGCAGTTTGAAGCTTCCTCAAAACACATTCTTTGCAACCAGCTTAGATAGACTTACAATAATCAAATTGGGACAAGACTAGACAAGTAACTTGAAAATATTTATTTTAAAATAGGGTCTAATTCACTTAAGCTTTCAAAGTACCTTAAAAGATTTGACTTCGGAGGACACCTGAGATTCAAAGGTTAAGTGTCGATCAACAACAACCCCCAATATTTTAAGAGCGATTTCCTAGGGATAAGTAATGCAGTATACTTCTATCATAACCCCTTTGGTTCATCTTTTCTCCAAACTGAAATACCTTAACCTAGTTAGCCTCTTTCTGTAAGGGCTCATCCTCTGTACCATTTTTTCAACCTTTTAGGAATCCTTTCTAGTTGAACTACATCCTTTCTGAGATTCAGTGTATGCAATACTCAAGGTGCACACACACCAGGGGCCTGCAGCAAGGCATAATAATGTTTTCAGCTTTATTCTCCACCCATTTTCAGATAATTCCTAGAATTTTATTTGATTTTTTAGCAGTTGTGATAGACTGGGCTGAAAATTTCTATGTATGACTTCAAGATTTTTTTTTCTTATATGATGACTCCCAGTTAAGAACCCAGTAATTTGTACTTATTACTTTCCCTATGTGCATACTTTGCACTCATCCACATTAAATTTCATCAGACATTTAGATGCCCAGTCTCCTAATATCACAAGATTCTTCTGCAAATCCTTAAAATCCTCATTCATTTTAATAATTTTGAATAATTTGGGGTTATCCAAAAATGTGATCACTTCACACATCATTCCTACATACAAATAATTTATGAATAGGTTAAATAGCACAAGTTCCAGTACAGACCTTTAAGGCACTGCACTAATGACCTTTTCTTGTGTGGATAATTGTACACTCAGTCCTACTTTCTGTTTTCTGTCTTTTAGCCAGTTTTCAAGACACAAAAGGGCATGACCTCCTATCTCATGACTTTATAAATTCATAAGGGATCTGCCATGAGGGATTTTGTCAAATAACTTCTGAAAATCCTTCATGCACTAACTACATCAACTGGTTTACCATTATCCACTTGTTTGTCTATACCTGCAATAATTTGATAAGGCAAGAAATCTCTCTATTTATTCACATATATACTATATTTAATACCATTCTTACAGTATATTCTTTATATTATAGATTGACTCTATGGCACTGGAACAAACAAAATGTGTTTTCTCTTCAGAAACAGTTTCTTCATCTTCTTTCAGAACGATTGTGAAACAAGAACAGCACTTTTTAACCCGATATTCACATTGTATCCACTAAAAAATGTTTTGTCCAATCAATTATGAAAATGGTTTAGTTGCAAAGTAAAGGTTACCTATATTTCTTCAGCAAACAGGTGAACTTTTTAAATAAATAAAACAAATGTGATGAAATAGTGGGTTTTCATGCCTGTGAATTGTAATAATTTCATGAAAATGCATTTCTTCTAATTGGCCAGCAGATGGTGCTTGTTTTCAGTTTTAAAGCTGTTGCAGGAAAAATTATTTTCTCTTTTCCAATTTAGCCTTAACAAAAGGGGAGAGGCAGAGAGCTGTTCAGCCAACCAATGAGACGTATAAAGATTGTATCCCAACAGGTGCTGGACAGCATTCAAACAGCTTATAGTGCTGGTGCCCAAAGCATACAGAGAACAGCTCCTACAGATTTCACATGACATTCTACTAGCAGAACATTAGGGGGTGACACACACGCAATGGATTGACAAAGAACTTCTGTTGACCAGGAATATCTCGAGCCTTAGCTAACCATTGTCAAACCTGTGATGCATGCCAGTGGGTAAGACCCAAGATCACCCCCAAGGCCCCCTGAAACCTTTATCCATTAAAGTTGAGCCATTTGAGAGGATGGATGTGGATATAGTGGGGCCTCTAGCTGAACCTAGTCAAACTGGGAAAAGATATATATATTGACAGTTGTGGACTTTGCTACCAGATATCCTGAAGCAGTAGCCTTATCCTTACTAGAAGCAGAGAAAGGTGCCACTGTTCTGCTAGAAATATTTTCCAGGGTAGGATATCCACGAGAAATATTCTCAGACCAAGGGGCACAGTTTGTCTGAGCTGATCCAAAATCTTTACGTACTACCCCATATCATCCTGAAACTAATGTGCTGTGGAGAGATTTAATGGGACATTAAAGCATATGTAAAAGATTTTTGTGGAGTCAGAAGTCTGAGACTGGGAATAGTACTTGTCCTATCTACTATTTGCAGACAGAGAAGTACCCCAGGAGTCTACCAAGTTCTTCCCATATGAGCTGCTTTATGGCAAGAGGGTAAGAGGGCACCTTGACAAAATAGAACATTGGGGAGAGGGGAGAGGAAGTTGACACCTCTGACACCTCTGTAATTGAATATGTAGTCAATATGCACCAGAGATTAGAAGACCTTGTAGGCTTTGTCACAGATAGCTTGCAGGCAGCCCAAACTAAGCAAAAGACTTGATATGATTGTAAAGCCCATAATAGAGTGTTTCATGAGGGCCAGAAGGTACTTGTTTTAGTCCCAGTATGTCAGAATAAACTTTAAGCTAACTGGGTGGGACCTTACAAGGTCATACTGTACCTAAATGATATAAACTATGTTATACCTATGGACTGTCAAGACACAAAACAGCATACCTTTCATGCAAATATGTTAAAGGCCTATGCAGATTGCACAGCTATGGTGTTAGCTGTGTGCAGTCTACCCGAAGAGTGTCAGGATAGTGAACCCATATCTGACCTCCTAGCAGAGACATTACCAGAGGGATCTACAGAACAGGTTATAGGGGAGAGCAATTAACTCCCACTCAGAAACAGCAGCTAGAAGCAGTATTGCAAAAATATGGTGATGTGTTTTCTACTAAACCAGGAATTACTCATTTGGCTAATCACAATGTAGTCACAGGTGACCATATACCACTGAAGCAGAGTGCCTATCGAATATCTGCTGAGGTGGAGAAGCACATGAAGCAGGAGATTGATGAGATGCTAGCCCTAGGTGTTATAAAGAAGTCTCATAGCCCCTGGGCTTCTTCTGTAGTTCTTGTTCCTAAGAAAGATGGCACAATCCACTTCTGTGTATATTGCAGGAGGCTTAATGAATGTAATATATCTGATGCCTATCCGATGCCCTGGATGGATGAGTTGCTAGACCACTTAGCTGGGGCCCAGTATCTTACTACAACTGACCTTAGCTGAAGGAACTGGCAGATTCCCCTAATAGCTGCTGCACAGGAGTGATCAGCATTTGTTACCCCATTTGGTCTGTATGAATTTACTGTGATGCCTTTTGGAATGAAAAGTGCCCCGGTACATTTCAGTGCTTGATGAATCATCTGTTAGATGGACTTCAGGAGCATGCTAGGGCTTATCTTGAAGACATTGTTTTGTACAGTCAGACTTGGGATGACCACCTATTCCATTTGAGGGATTGTTAGACAGGATCAGGGAGGCCTGTCTGACCATCAAGCCCAGCAAATATCAGATGAGGATGGCAGAAGTGCAATATTTATGGCACAGAGAGGGAGGTGACATCTAAAAAACCTGAACCAGCTAAGGTGGAAGCTATACAGAATTGTTCCACTCCCCAAACCAAAAGCAAATATTGGTCTTTCTTGGGATAGCAGGTTATTACAGAAAGCTTGTGCCTCACTATAGCACTACAGCCAAGCCCCTGACTGACCTGACAAAAAAGAGACTTCCCCAAATTATCTGGTCAGAGTGTGAATCGGCCTTCCAAAAATTAAAGACTGCATTAGCTACAACTCCTGTATTAGTTGCACCTGATTACCAACAAAGATTTATGGTACAGACTGATGCCTCAACCTATGGCATTAGGGCTGTACTCAGTCAAGTGAATAGCAGAGGGGAGGAGCCCCCACTGTGTACCTAAGTTGCAAGTTCCTTGACAGAGAGGTAGCAAATACCACTATTGAGAAATAGTGTTTGGCCTTAGTGTGGGCCTTTAAGAAACTGCAACCATACTGTATGGGCGAGACTGTACTGTCATGACAGATCACAATCAATTTGTCTGACTTAAGTCTCAAGACCGAATGGGAAACTACTCCGGTGGAGCCTGTCCCTGAAAATGTGCATCTTCACCATACAGCACCAGAAGGGCAGTGAACATGGAAATGCTGATGGACTCTCCAGGAAGGAAGAGCCAAAACTGCCCTGACACTGGAGTGTCGAGACCTGACCAGCGGACTGAAAAGGCTACAGTCTGAGGTCTCTCTTAAAGGGGAGGAGGTGTGATGAAACAGTCTTTTTTCAGGCCTGTGAATTGTAATGATGTATTTCTTCTAATTGGCCAGCAGATGGCTCTTGTTTTCACTGTTGCAGGAAAAATTACTTTCTATTTTCCAATTTAGCCTTGAGAAAAGGGGCACTTGCAGTACAATGGCCAGATACTTTCAAAGGTTGGTGTTGTTGGCTCTGATTGGTTCTGGACTTCAAATTTAGTCTGACGGTACTGGATCTTTCTTTAATCTCAGTGTGGGGGGTACAGAGGAGAAACATCTCTATCCCGAGATCCTGTTCAAGACTTGTGAATACTTAAGTTCCTGAACTCCCTGGGTGCTACCCAGGTAGTAACAAGTATTAGATAGTTTTAATGTTAATCCTTGTTTCTATTATCTGTTATTGTTTTCTGTATTTTTCCATCTGGTTTTTCAAATGTTCACTGTTCAACTTTTTTTTATGATAATAAACCTATAGTTTATTAATTCTGCTATCCTGGATTGACTAAGAATCCTGGTTTATGTTTTTGGATCTATGGGTGCTTTCTAGAAACTGTGGGACCCCCCAAGAGTGTGGCCCCAGTGTTCCAGAAATCATAGGGGAATAACCTGAGATTGGGAGACTAGCCAAGAGGCAAGAAGGACCTAGTTGGTGGGAGGAAGAGTGCTAGTATAGAGAACATGCCCAGGTGCAGGTGGGCCTGAGCAGTGCTGGGGACAGACCCTTCAGGTGATCACAGATTTAACCCCTGGTGAGTGCTAGGCATTTTATGACAACAAATGGATACTAAGGAGCCCTTTTACTAATTGGTACTTTTACAAAGCTGTGGTAAAAAGGGCCCTGTGGTAGTGGCAGTGGCCATTTACCCTCAGCGGGTACAAAACCCTCATTCCCCCCAAAATGGCCATGGGGTAAGATTACTCTTACCGCATGGCCATACGGTGAGGAGCACTTATTAACACTCACTGAGGTGGTGGTAAAGGCTCCAGCGGTAACCAGGCAATAATCAGGCAGTTCACACGATTACCTTCTGGGTTAGCGCCACAGTAAAAATTCCAAAAATATTTCCATTGTGCTGGATAAGGTGCGCACTTGAGCCGGAACTACCACTGGTGGTCACGTTGGGCTGGTGGTAGTTCCGGGTTGCCACGCAGCAACCCTTTCATAAAAGTGCCCGAAATATTTGCACTTATTGCATGTTTCCCCCAGATTCCATATTTCGTGCCGAGATTTCTGCATAGAAATCAAAGTGCATTCTATAACAAAACGTATAACTTAATTAGCTAATAAGCTAATCATCACTGATAATTGGATGTTAACAAGCAATCACCAGCACTAATTGTCATTAATTAGAATTTATACGCCCTACTCACTAAGCATATTCTTCAAAGCGGTGCGTGTAAATTCTAATGGGTGCTGCTGAATATGGGGCAGGGGTGTGGAATGGGCAGGTCACAGGCATTCCAAAAAACTACGTGCAGGGTTATAGCATACATCATCTCTGTGCCTAACTTAGACACCGGTATTTATTTGGTGTAAATGGCCACACCTAGAGTGTCATGGACACTCAGCATATTCTATATATTGTGTGGAAATTTAGGTATTTATTTATTTATTTATAGCATTTATATCCCACAATTTCCCACCCACGGGCAGGTTCAATGTGGCTTACAACAGTCTGTTTAAAAAAAAACATCAATTCAGCAAACAAACAATCTGTTTCTTAGAAGTGTTAGAGAGAAAGGGTAAAAGCAAAGAAGGGGAAAAAAAGAAAGAGTAGTGGTGATCAATATGACACCTTGACAGAGGCAGTTCAGAAGTAAGAGATGCTTTATAGAATGTGTTTAGGTGAATTCCATTTCAGTGCCATATTTTTAGGTATGATACCTAACGTCCATGCTCCCATGTTTTCTGTCACTCCAGGTAACATGGTGCATGCCCATGAACTGACACATTGGTGCACCTTTCCCTCTCTGCACCCCCTCTTTGATCTCCCTCATTGCAAAGTGGTCCATTCTCCTCCCCAGCATTTCCAGAGGACCCTGATTCCCTCCCTGACATTGTCAAAGTTGCCTCAATTTCCTTCCTGACATTGTCAAAGTTTCCTGATCCCCTCCTCAACATTTCATAGTTCCCCGATTTCCTCCCCAACAGTACTATAGTGCCCCGATCTCCTACCTGGCATTTCAAAGTGGTATGACCCAGTGTTGTAGCTACATGGGGCCTCAGGGGCCTGGGCCCCCGTAAATTTGGCTCTGGACCCCCCTGCTGACGACCCTCTCGACCCCCTCCCACCGCCAACCCTCCCCCACTGCCGCCGCCGCGGGCTACCTTTGCTGGCGGGGGACCCCAATCCCCGCCAGCTAAGGTCCTCTTCACTCAACCATAGCCCTAGGGGCATTTCATGCATCTAAAGCATATTTGGCCTCTATACAAGATATCTTTTTTTTTTTTTTTTTTTGGCTGGTGCCGGCACTCTGGCACCAGCATTCTCAATAAGGAATGAAGTATCTTTGAAAAAACATAAGATATTGCTTAAGACACATTTTTCAATGATGGTTTTCGGTATTTCTGATCAGTAAGCACTAGATGTCATTGGAGGTATAACTGTTTGTATCTCTTTCCTATGAAATTTATGGTGCTCCTTTCCCTTGTAATGTTAATTTTCATTTTTGTAAACTGCAGTTCTCTAATTGTAAGCCAAGCAATATATCAAATCTTCTAATAAACATAAACATAAACACAGGCACACAAGCACACTCATGGACAATCGCACACAACTGGAAAAAGGAATGTCAAACTAAAAAACTGCATCATGACATCAATGAACTCAAGTTATGATAATTAGTATTATAATTAGTGCCAAGAAGCTTCCATAGTTCATTTTAAATTGGACTGCTGAATTATCTATTCAATTATTTCAATTAAAATATCAACTGAATCAATGCCCCACCCCCCATGCTTCCAACCTGTTGAAAAAATGTTGATTCAAATAAATCACATTGAGCCATGACGTACAATTTATATTGAAATAAGAAAATGAAAGGATACTAGT
Source organism: Microcaecilia unicolor (assembly GCF_901765095.1). NCBI lineage: Eukaryota > Metazoa > Chordata > Amphibia > Gymnophiona > Siphonopidae > Microcaecilia > Microcaecilia unicolor. The sequence goes on from NC_044032.1 coordinate 509,045,343, forward strand.
GGTGCAAAATATGATAAGGCCTCTATTTGACTATTATGATGCTTTATATTTGGGTCTACCAGCTAATGCATTACATGCACTATGGGTGGTGCAAAATACTGTACAGAGTACAGAATGCATTGTAACTGTATTAGGAAACAGCATTTGTAGGTACTGTACCTCTGATGCTGAACTATTTACAATATCATCATTTTTTTAGTGATTTGTGTTTTAGTCATCCAGCTACTTGTGCTGAATAAATGATGATTTGGATCCCCTGCTATTGCGATTGGAACAATGTTGGATTTTTACTTTTATTTGCAATTTTGTTATATACATCAAAGAAAATACAACGTTGATAGGAAAAGTATATCATCTTTCAAAAATTGTAATATGATCAGTAATGCCAAGAAGGAAATAAAAATACAGAGGTCTTTTACAAAGGTGTGGTAGCATTTTTAATGCACAGTGATTAGCGGGCAGTAAACACTAGAGATGCCTTAGTAAAAGGACCCCACAATGAAACTCTATAATACCTCACACTGAGGGAAACCATCAATGAAAAACTTCAGAAGATAGAAAAAATACCACAATTAAATCAAAACAAAATGTAAAGGTAAGACTAGTGTTTACCCAGTATACATTTCTTATGCCCTATCTCACACTGGACTAGGAGAGAATTAAATTTCTCTCTAGGGACACCCTTCCCTTCCAGAAAATAAATGCAACTGTAACAGCTCATAGAATACATGTAGAAAATGTCCAAGGAACTTAAACATTTACAGAGATAGCTTAATTGAGAAGTAGCCCCCTAGAACCAAGACTTGCTATTGAAAAGATAGAAATGTTTTTCCTTCTGGACTGTGTCCCTTTTGAAACATCAGGAAATACTGATATCTTCCCACTCAAAAAGTTACACTCTGAATTTCTGAAGATCAAATAGTAAAGCCTGCAGGAAAACAAACTAGTCCAATAAAGGTGAACATACACCACTCCTCCACATATATTCAGAACTGTTTTATAATATCTGCTTGTTATATTACTCCATGCTTTATCATTATCATGTTACCCAAGAATCTTCTGTTACACTAAATGTTTACTTTCTAATGTATTTCCACCATTCATGATGGATTGTAAGCCACATTGAGCCTGCAAATAGGTGGGAAAATGTGGGATACAAATGCAATAAATAAATAAATAAATAAAACAAACGTCATCTGTTGAACTCTCCAAAATACTAATTAAATTCCAGTTATCTGAGGAAATTTCAGCTTGGGCTCCTCTAGCTGGAGAACTACTACACTTCTGAGCTAAAGTTGGAAGATAACAGATCTTCTGTAATGAAGGAAGACCGAAATCTGTTTATTTAAATATTTCTCTAAGGAATCTATAAAATAGATCTTTAAGAGTACAAGACATCAGTTGTAGAAAATTCAAGGCTGAAGTTCATTGGTTTAGTTTAATTCTCAAAGTTTTCCAACTTATGTTATATTTGTATTTTGTCTTGCATCAAGGAACTTTGCACGTTTCATCTGTTGAACATGATTTCCAAAATCTTCCAAGTTAGTAAAATTAGAAGCCGTTTTCAGCTCCACGTTTTTAACCGAGGACAGTGGGAAAAACTCTAGTGCAAGCTTTATATAATGCATTCAAAGCCTGCTAAATTTCATCTACTGTGATTTCTGATGATTTGGTCAAGGGAGGCAGTGAAATAAAAAACTGGACTCCCTGACCAGCTTCTTCAACCCCTGCTGATGTTAAAGATGTTGACTGTCGTTCGTAGATACAGAGCAGACACCACATGCACATCTAGCTGAGGCCTACCTTCTGTCACCTTGGACAGATTTGCTTGCACCTCTGAGTGTGATACTCCCACACTAGTGTAGTGAAGAAGTGGCAGGGGAGAGCACGGCCTGTGGAGAGGAGCAAAACCTTGCTTCCAGTGCTCGGGCTCTCCTTCACACCCACAGTGGCCAATGTGCCCTGATCCTGGGTAACAGCATAAGCAGTGATTTCAGCCTGCTTCATCACAGGGACTTTAGTTCAGCAGGCAGGAACTGAAATGTAGCCCTTTTACTTCAGTATAGAGAAGCAGCAAGAAAGAAAATTCTTCAAGCAGGTAAGCTGACTTCCAAATCAGTGTCCTTATATGATGGTCATCTTGGTCCACAATGTTGGATTTTAAATTAAACATCATTGTTCCTCTGGGCTTAAACAGTAAATTTGATTGATGAGTGTGCTAAGCTTTCTAGTGAGTTGTTATAACTATGTTTTCATGATGTGAATTTGATGGTTTCAAGATCAAGGTAGTATTTATAGAAGAATGATTTTGAATTTCTTTTTGGATTTAAGAAAATGTTTTGTTTGTTCCCAAGTATTTCAAGTTCCTTTTCGAGCCACAGTATCCCTTGACACAGACACTCTGGTTGCCATAATGCTAGCATTGGGACCTTTTTATTTATCTAGAAGTTTATATAAGTGCACATATTTAGGGGTCCTTTTACCAAGCTGCGGGAAAAGGGGCCCTGCGCTAGCAGCGGGGGCTGTTTTTCTGACGCGCCAGGGCCCTTTTTACCGCAGCGAGTAAAAGACCCAAGAAACACATGGCCATGAGTTAAGAGAACTCTTACCGCATGACCATGTGGCAGGGAACCCTTACCGCCACCCATTGAGGTGGCAAAAAGGGCTCCCGCTCTAACCCAGCAGTAACTGGGCAGCGCGCGATGATGCTCGATTACTGCTGGCTTACCACCACGCAAGCCATTCCCAGGGGTTTTCATTTCCCCTCAGAAATGGCGCACACTCAGGGCGGGACTTCCGCCGGTGGCAGCGTTGGGCCACCGGTAGTCCCGGAAGAGCAAGCAGTAAGCCCGCGTTAGGCTTACCGCCGATCTGTAAAAGGATCCCTTAGTACTCATTTATTGCCCAAATAAGGGATAAAAGATTATATTTGCCAATTGATATTTTAAAACATAGAGAAGAACTTGTTGGCTTATTAAGTATAATACCCCTATGATCGACTAAAGGGGGAAGTTATCAATGCGGGCTACTGTTAAGTCGGGTTATTTTACCACAAGCCGGATTATTTTAGCACAGAGTTCCATTTTATGCAATGAAACCCCGTGCTAAAATAAATTATTTTATGGTAAAATAACCCAAATTATGGGGAAATTCACCATAAGTGGCCCTTAATGTGACTTAAACGGCCCTAAAGTTGCTTGATTAGAAATACTGCAGCAATGTTTGTCACTGTGAGTTACACAGTAATGAAATGCAAGCATTTTTGCATCTCAGTACTATGCAAATACCCTAATGAGGCCTTAAAATTATGGTAAACCCCCCCCCCCCCCAGCTTTTTGCTGGGATTATTTCATCACCCAAAAGCATCAGGCTGCAAAGCCGTAGTCCAATGCTTTTAGGTCAGCAAAGCAGGGTCTCCCCAGCACAAGACCCCCTGTCGGCACCAGCCCCCTGGCCAAGGCCCCAACCCCTCCATCCCCGAACCCCACTTTTGAAGGCCTTCTACTCCCCTCACCCCCTATGGGCTACCTTTGAATGTTTTGGTTATCCAGAGGATCTTGGGCAGGAGCAAAGCCCAGTTGCTCCTGTCTAGTCCGGCGCTATGACAAAATAGTGGGTTTTAAGCCTGTAAAACTGTATTATTTCCTGAAGTGTATTTCTCTAGTTTGGCCAGCAGGTGGTGCATGTTTATATTTAAAATTGTTACAGAGAAATGGCTGTTCATTGTTTAGTTAACACAGAGAAGAAGTTAACCTGCAATGATGTGGCCAGCTACTTTTAAAATTTGCTGTTCTGGGCTCTGATTGGCCGAGGAGCTCAATTTCAGCTAGGATGCACTGGCTTTTCTACAGTCTTAGCTAGGGAGAAGAGAGAGAAAGATCTCTTTGCTGAGGCCCTGTTTACAGTTATATTTGATAACCTGTGAGTAGCAATATGTCCTGAACTCCCCAGGTACTATTTAGATAGTAAATAAATGTTTAGATAGTGTTATAATTGGTCCATATTCAGTTACTTGTTACTGTTTACTGATTGTATTTTTTCTGTTCATTGTTCTAATTTTTCATGGCAATAAACATTGCCTCTGCTTGTCTGGACTGACCAAGAATTCTGGTGGTTTGTGTGTTGGGTCTATGAGTGCTTTCTAGGAACTGTGGGACCACTGGGAGTGTGATCCCAGTAACCTAGAAATCATTGGGGAATAACTTGAGAATGGGAAACTGACCCAGAGGCAGTTGGGACTCAGTCAGTGGGAGGAGAGTGCTAGTGTAGAGCACAAGTGGCAGGTGCATGTGGACCTGAGCTGTGATGGGGATAGACCCTACAAGTGGCAGGCATTTTGTGACAAGATGTATTGACCCTGCATAAAGGCCTTAAAGCATTCCCATAGAGTTTCTGGAATCCCCTCTCCCTTGTCATTAAATGTCAAATATTCTGTTACTTTATTTCCAATGTGGGGATAATTTGTGGGTCTGCTAATAAATGATCATTCAATACCCAAGGACGAGGACCCCTCACATGCCTTTAAGCATATAGCTTCAACAAGATTGAAGCATGATCAGACCATACCCAAGGTTCTATTGCCACATAATGCACCATTCTACAATGCATCTTTTTCTGGAATCAAAAGTCTATTCTAGAATATGTACCCTCTAAGTGGCCACAGGGTAGCCCCAGGCGAGTGACTAGGTGTTCCGTGACAGGCGCCTTCAGTAAAATGTTGCCTCTAGTGGTAGTCATGTTTCTATAAGGATCCCATTTTATGCAATGAGATCCTGTGCTAAAATAAAATAAATAACCCATTTTAACAGTAGCCCATGTAGATAACCTCCCTCTAAACGTTGGACGTTTTTCTGCCATAATGGAACAAAGCAAAAACATCCAGGGCTATAAGTTGGATGTTTTGGTCTAGACCTTTTTTTTATTAAAGAATAAGCCAGAAAAAAGTAACCTAAATGACCAGATGACCACTGAAGGAATAAAGGAATGACACCCCTTACTCCTTCCGTGGTCACTGACCCCCTCCCACCCCACAAAGATGTAAATGAAACAGTACAGTGGGGGAAATAAGTATTTGATCCCTTGCTGATTTTGTAAGTTTGCCCACTGACAAAGACATGAGCAGCCCATAATTGAAGGGTAGGTTATTGGTAACAGTGAGAGATAGCACATCACAAATTAAATCCGGAAAATCACATTGTGGAAAGTATATGAATTTATTTGCATTCTGCAGAGGGAAATAAGTATTTAATCCCTCTGGCAAACAAGACCTAATACTTGGTGGCAAAACCCTTGTTGGCAAGCACAGCGGTCAGACGTCTTCTGTAGTTGATGATGAGGTTTGCACACATGTCAGGAGGAATTTTGGTCCACTCCTCTTTGCAGATCATCTCTAAATCATTAAGAGTTCTGGGCTGTCGCTTGGCAACTCGCATCTTCAGCTCCCTCCATAAGTTTTCAATGGGATTAAGGTCTGGTGACTGGCTAGGCCACTCCATGACCCTAATGTGCTTCTTCCTGAGCCACTCCTTTGTTGCCTTGGCTGTATGTTTTGGGTCATTGTCGTGCTGGAAGACCCAGCCACGACCCATTTTTAAGGCCCTGGCGGAGGGAAGGAGGTTGTCACTCAGAATTGTACGGTACATGGCCCCATCCATTCTCCCATTGATGCGGTGAAGTAGTCCTGTGCCCTTAGCAGAGAAACACCCCCAAAACATAACATTTCCACCTCCATGCTTGACAGTGGGGACGGTGTTCTTTGGGTCATAGGCAGCATTTCTCTTCCTCCAAACACGGCGAGTTGAGTTCATGCCAAAGAGCTCAATTTTTGTCTCATCTGACCACAGCACCTTCTCCCAATCACTCTCGGCATCATCCAGGTGTTCACTGGCAAACTTCAGACGGGCCGTCACATGTGCCTTCCGGAGCAGGGGGACCTTGCGGGCACTGCAGGATTGCAATCCGTTATGTCGTAATGTGTTACCAATGGTTTTCGTGGTGACAGTGGTCCCAGCTGCCTTGAGATCATTGACAAGTTCCCCCCTTGTAGTTGTAGGCTGATTTCTAACCTTCCTCATGATCAAGGATACCCCACGAGGTGAGATTTTGCGTGGAGCCCCAGATCTTTGTCGATTGACAGTCATTTTGTACTTCTTCCATTTTCTTACTATGGCACCAACAGTTGTCTCCTTCTCGCCCAGCGTCTTACTGATGGTTTTGTAGCCCATTCCAGCCTTGTGCAGGTGTATGATCTTGTCCCTGACATCCTTAGACAGCTCCTTGCTCTTGGCCATTTTGTAGAGGTTAGAGTCTGACTGATTCACTGAGTCTGTGGACAGGTGTCTTTCATACAGGTGACCATTGCCGACAGCTGTCTGTCATGCAGGTAACGAGTTGATTTGGAGCATCTACCTGGTCTGTAGGGGCCAGATCTCTTACTGGTTGGTGGGGGATCAAATACTTATTTCCCTCTGCAGAATGCAAATAAATTCATATACTTTCCACAATGTGATTTTCTGGATTTAATTTGTGATGTGCTATCTCTCACTGTTACCAATAACCTACCCTTCAATTATGGGCTGCTCATGTCTTTGTCAGTGGGCAAACTTACAAAATCAGCAAGGGATCAAATACTTATTTCCCCCACTGTATATACCATCCTCTATGAAAGCTTCAGATGTTATGGCTAGTCCTATTAGAGAAGGAAGTAGGTACCTGAAATATTCTAGTGGTCAGTGCAGTGCACTGTACAGAAGGTGACCAAGGCCCATAATCCACTCTATTACACTTTAAGTGGAAAGTGTCAGTGCCCCAACCCCCCCCCCCCCCCAAAAAAAAAACCCTACTGTACCCTTTAGGCGCCGACTCAGTGGGTGCTGTGGGTGCTCGACCACTCCAATATTTCACTCACCGGAAGTTCCCTTTGCCAGCCCAGAATTTTAAAAGTCCCTCCCTTCGAGTTCCAGACCCCCTCCCTCCGAATTTTAAAAGTCATCTTACCTTGTCGGGGTTAAGGCGGCAGCAGCAGTGAAAAGCATGCAGGCTCGGCACTTCAGCCTTCCCTTCTCTCAGTTCTGATCCCGCCCTCATTTCCTGCTTCCGCAAGGGCAGGACCAGAGCTGAGAGAAGGGAAGGCTGAAATGCCGAGCCTGCAAGCTTTTCACTGCTGCTGCTGCTGTAACCCCGACAAGGTAAGATGACTTTTAAAATTTGGAGAGGGGGGGGAGGGACCCTGGAACTCGAAGGGACCCTGGAACTCAGAGGGAGGGGGGCTCTGGAACTCGGAGGGAGGTAGGGAGGGATGGGCGAGCGGGCCTGGAACTCGGAGGGACCCTGGAACTCGAAGGGAGGGAGGGGATGCCTGGAATTGGGAGGGTGGGAGGGCCTGGAACTTGGAGGGAGGGAGCAGGGGGGCCTGGAACTGGGAGGAAGAGGAAGGAGGGACTGGAACTCGGAGGGAGGGGGGCCTGGAACTTGGAGGGAGGAGGGCCTGGAACTCGGCAGGAGGAGGAAGGGGAGGGGAGAAGGGGAGGGAGGGGAGGGGGGAATGCACCATCTATAAAAAAAAATTCAGCACCCCCAATCATTTTGAAAAGTTGGCTCCTATGCTGTACCCACATATAGGTGACTCCTGCTGCCATAAAGGCTATTGTAATGGTGAATAGTTGGGCACAATAGGTTTGATTTTGAAGGGCTTACCATACAATATAAGGAGTTAATGGTGAGATGTGCACCTAGGACCTTTTATTTGAAGTCCACTTCAGTGCCCCCTAGGGTAAGCCACTGCTCTGCTGAGATGCCTATGTGGCCAGTCAACTAGGGTAGCTGGCTCCTCCTATGTCCCAATGACTTGATTTTGTGCATTGTTTCACTTGCACGATTGTTGTTTTTGTTATGTTTTTTTAAATGGTTCAAAAAGGTTGACGTACAAAGCACAACATCTAGGAAGTGTTCATTTTCAAATAAGAAAAAAAGCTGTTTTTCTGGTTTGAAAATGGTCATTTTCACTACTTGATTTTTGGATGTTTACTGCAAAACGTTCTTAGATGTCATATCGTAAATGCCTTTCCACATCTACTGTGGCTACGTATATTACTAGGATCCCAGTTCCCCAGGATAAAACAAAGAGAAAACCAAGCTGCTTTGGTTGGATCATTCTGGCAGCCTAATTCCCCCTGAGTTTTCTGGGTAAATTGATTATACATTCAAGGTTTTGGGGGTTATCCTGGACACCACTCTCTCTTTTGAACCACATGTTATTCATATTGTTCAGACTGTATTTTTTAAGCTTTGGCAATTGTGAAATGTGCGGCACTATTTTAATAAAAGGCATTTTATTTTACTGGTCCAGGCTTTCATTCTATCATACCTGGATTATTGTATCAGTCTTTTTTCTTCTTTTTCAATGACATTACGCACTAAGCTTCAGTTATTGCAGAATATGGCCACCAAGCTTATTTTTCATCTGAAAAGATTTGACAGTGTGACTCCCTCACTGATTACTCTTCACTGGCTCCCAGTTCAAGCCTATATTCTTTTTAAACTGGCATGTCTGGTTTTAAGATGTTTGATGAAACTAGTCCAGAGTATCTTATTGGCCTCCTCTAGTTTCCTGCTAATACATTTCTAAATCCAGAGATCCCTACCTTTTGTTTAATCCATCCTTTTCTGGAGTGAGGTTTAAGAAAATTTTTGAAGATTTGTTTTGTTACCAGGCAGTTCATATTTGGCTGTCTCTTTTTTATATTATTGCTTCTGTAAGAATCAGAAAACTTATCTCTTTAAAAATTTTAGTTTGGTTTAATCTGATTCTTTGTATTCTCCTATCTATCGTTTATTCATTTTACTATACCGTTTCAAATTGTAGTTACATTTATCTTTTGTTACCCACTCTGAATCATTAGACATTGGGAGTTAGCAGGATACAAGAGCAGCACTACATTACATCACATTACACAGCTTGTAACCTTGGGGTCATCTTCGACTCCTCCCTTTCCTTTCCTTCTCTGCACATATTCAGCAGACTGCTAAAACCTGTTGTTTCTTTCTCCATAATATCACCAAAAGTCGCTCTTTCCTTTCTGAGCACACTACCAGAACCCTTATCCACACTCTTATCACCTTATACTATTTCAACTTGCTTCTCACAGGTCTCCCACTTAGCCATCTCTCTCCTCTTCAATCTGTTCAAAATTCTGCTGCACGCCTAATATTCCGCCAGTGTCATTATGCTCATATTAGCCCTCTCCTCAAGTCACTTCACTGGCTTCCTATCCGTTTCCACATACAGTTCAAACTCCTCTTATTGACTTATATGTGCATTCACTCTGCAGCTCCTGAGTACATCTCCACTCTCATCTCTCCCTGCATTCCTCCCCAGGAACTCCGTTCACTGGGTAAATCTCTCTATTCTGAACCCTTCTCCTCCACCGCTAACTCCAGACTCCATTCCTTTTAGCTTCTGCACCATATGCCTGGAATACACTTCCTGAGTTGGTACGTCAAGCTCCATCTAAGCTAAAAGCCCACCTTTTTGATGCTGCTTTTAACTCCTAACAGGACCAGGTAAAGTCATCCAAGTGCTCATCAGAGACACCCTTTTTTATCCATTATGGGTCGAGGATGTCCATGTGTTAGGCACACCCGAGTTCCGCCTTTGCTACGCCTCCGACACGTCCCTGTGAACTTTGGTTGTCCCTGTGATGGAAAGCAGTTGGGGATGTCCAAAATCGGCATTCAATTATACCGATTTGGACGACCCTTTGAGAAGGACACCCATCTTACGATTTGTGTCGAAAGATGGACGTCCTTCTGTTTCGATAATAAGCCTGTTAGTAGCCCATAGGGTGGCAAATAAGCTTAAGTTTTTGAATTTGGGTGTCATGCCATTGATTTCATTGCCCCAAATATTAGGAAGGGTGATTTTGATCAACACCTTTTGCGTTGTGAACAGTGCTGGATTTATAGATTGCATTCAGTGGAGCCAAGGGGGCTGAATGAGAATATACAGTGGAAAGTGTTTTTTGAATGACTGTAGCAGTTTTTCTTTCTTTGGGAAAGGGAAAGGGAAATGGGACTTGATATACCGCCTTTCTGAGGTATTTTGCAACTATATTCAAAGCAGTTTACATATATACAGGTACTTATTTTGTACCTGGGGCAATGGAGGGTTGAGTGACTTGCCCAGAGTCACAAGGAGCTGCAGTGGGAATTGAACCCAGTGCCCCAGGATTAAAGTCCGCTGCACTAACCACTAGGCTACTCCTCCACTGTTTACAGTTGACTCATTGCACACACTATGAATAGTCATCACTGAATTTTTGTGTACATCAATAAAGTTACACAGTCACAATGCGTACGTCATTGTTGACGTGGACATCAGCGTTGAAGTGAAATACCGGTGCCATTTTATGTGATTGTAACCTGCCAGTTAACATGCAGAGCATGAATGATTTAGTGCTGTAGTGAGTTACTATTCGAAGGGATGGTTAAAATGCATCTTTTTTTAAATTTTTAATTTGAAACTTTTTTCACACAGTGATAATTGAGGAATTATGAGGAGCTGCAGATCCAGCACAATCATGAGGAATTGAATTCTTAGTGAACAGCCTCGGGATAGCAAAGCACAGAAGCTTAAGTTAAGTGCTTCTTTAATACATGCTGTGTGGCAAACAGTAGAACAACTGAATACTGAAACAGTTTATTTTCTAATCAATTGTGACACAGGAAGAATATTATTGGCTTTATGAGACTGACAAGATCTTTAAACATTTTTTGGGATAAGGGATTGTACACATAAGGAAGAACTGCATTAAAATGGAATCATTTGGAGGTTTTTTTAACCAATGATTGTTCTGAGTCATTTGGAGGGGCATTTTCGATAGAACCTCTAAATCAGAATTTGGATGTTTTACAAAAACATCCAAGTTCTGAAGAGGAAAGAAGGTCATTTTTGAAAAAGATAAGACATCTATCTTTTGTGTTAAAAATGCTATGGGCTTCTTGTGATTTTGGACGTTTTGTGATTTGGACGTCCTTGTTTTGGTCCATTTTCAAACAAAAGACGTCCAAATGCAAGACTTCCAAAACAGAGGAGGATTGGCTAGGGTTACCATATTTGGTCCCCCCAAAAAGAGGACACATTCCCCGCCCTGCCCCTGCCACACCCCGCCCCACCCGTCACATATTGCCCCACCCCTTTCACCCCCAAACACCCCCCTAAGAGTATCCTATCACCTAGTCCCCTCCCATTACCTTACTGTACTGCCCTGGTGGTCTAGTGACCTCTTCGGGGCAGGAAAGAGATCCCTCTTTCCTGCCCAGAGTGCTGCCCTGCATTGTCTCTCTCTTCCCCTTGCAATGCTGACGGTCCCAGAGCCGATTCAAAATGGCCACCAAGAGTTGGAGCAGCCTTGCAAGACTTCTGCAGAAGTCTGTACAATAAAACTTGTTTGCAGTGAAGAACGTATTTAGTGTCACTTGATTCATCATTCTTTTTTAGATGGTTTCCACTATTTTTGGATATTCTAATCATGCGCTAATGTTGCCATTAACATGCGGCCATTAACAAAAATGAGAGCATGAGCCCTTACTGCCACTTACTATGTAGGCAATAAGAACTCACGCACTAATGATCGACTTATCAATTAGAAATACATCCGAATCAACACAATCTTATCTAAATCTGCACTACCCAAGCTGCAAAGGACTTAAATACAAAACAACTTACGCATCTAGTTTTTCCTACATAAGCACACAACTGTGGAACGCATTTCCAAAAGCCTTGAAAACAACGTACGACCACCTAAACTTCCGGAAATCACTAAAAACCAACCTGTTTAAAAAGGCAAACCCTACCGAACCAACTTAAATGCCTAATCTCTGCAACACAACCAAACTAAAGCACGTAATGGACATAACACAACTCTTCCGTTCTCCGATTCCCTAATGTGGCTGTGCCACATGAACTTGATCTTACCACAACATCACCCTGTATTTGTTCACACCAGAGCCTGCAAAGACCTCTCCGGCACTATGTAAGTCACATTGAGCCTACAAATAGGTGGGAAAATGTGGGTTACAAATGTAAAAAATAAATAAAATAAATAAATAATCTTGCACAAAGTAATATAGCTGTGCTAACTGATGAGCACAGACACGCCCACTCCCCACCCCCAGACACGGTCCCTTGGCGAAAAAAATAAGTTTATTTTATAGCATGCCGGTAGTGCACATGAGTATCGTGGGACACCTCAGCACACCCAGTTGTACTCCAATTTAAGCTGTGGTAAGCATGCATTAGTGCTTCCCGCAGCTTCCGAATATAAGCTGTCTCCAAGTCTTTCTTGAAGAGATTCATATCTGATGGCTGGAACAAAGATAATCCTTTTAGAAAACATATTCCTCATGAGTAGTAAGCACAATGTTTATAAATGCTGGTCTTTAATACTGGTCAATCTGGTGACTGGTCTGCTCCAATCTGTATTAATGTTTCAATATTACCATACTACCTCCTTATCCTGTATCCTTGCATACCTCAGTATCCCACTCCAAAAAATATATTGTTGTTCTGTCTGTGTAGGTGGGCTCATTTTGTTTGTCCCTGAGGAAAGTACAGGTGAATAATCAAAAGCAACTCTTCTTGGCGTTGGCTTCCAGAGTTCTTTGTTAAGTCAGGGGTACATTGTGATTTTCTCATAATCACCCTTATCCCTCTGAAATTTTGTTGTTTTTTTTTAGATTGATTTGACATCATACAAAATTGCTTTTCCTAAGATTTCATCAAACTTACTGTGATTCACTACTGAATATAATTTGGTGCAGACTGAATGCAACTCTCCCTGTATGTCATCCATCTGTTGTGTGGTTTCAATAATGAGTGCCATGTGAGCTAAAGCACACTTATTAAGAATAGCTGCCCATTTAGTCAAACAATTCTCACTGCCCAAGAAAATGTTTGGCTTTTTTGTTTGATACATGGCTCTCTGGATAGCATATTGTTTCACATATTTAATCAAAGATTGATTGTGCAGGCCTTAATGTATCAGCAATCTCTTAAGACTTGTCTATTTATCTATTAAAATTTTCCACATCTAATAATGCAGAAGGCTCCCCTTCCTGAACCAGTGATGAGTGTTTCATGACATAATTCAATTGTTCATATGTGTAACTGAACTTACATTTCAACTCATCTTGAATTCATGGGTATCATGATGTATTTTTTTAGGAGTCTTTTACTAAAGATGAGCTCATGTTATCTGCCAAAGAACCCATTTTACTCCTTTGGACCTTGCTGCAGATAACTTGTGCTAATCTTTAGTAAAAGACACCCTTAGTTTGATGTCTTGTTATGTGCCATTCTGTAAAGATGCATGCATAAATGTTTTAGCGCCCAATTGAATAGGCGTGTGGCCACATGAGAGGAATGGGTAGGTCAGAGGCATTCACTAAAGATGCAAGCAGTATAGAATCTGGGGGATCTGCATGTAACTTACACAGGGGAATTTACACCAGGTTTTACTTGGTGTAAGTTCTTGCAACCTAAACGTTGGGTGCAGATCTTGACACTATGAGTTATACTATACAGGGCACCCAACTCGGAACGCCACGGGTGCCATTTACTGAATTTAGACCTAAGTGCTTCCTCTGTAAGCATAGGGTGTCCATTATACACACCCAATTTTGACACTGAATAATAGCACTGGGCCAGATTGGCACTGCTCTGTTAACAAGAACTACCATATTTCTCTTATCCAATACTGTAATATCACCTGACACCATTGTAAAAAGTAATTCTGTGCTGCACTTATTTGAGAATCCCAGCTGAAATGTATAGTCTTTCTAGGCCTATGGGATACTTATAATGCAGATACTCATACATTGTCCCAAAAATTAATCAAGACAAAATTAAAATCCAGCCAATGAAATAACTGCAATTCAATCCTATAGGGTTAATAGCAATAATAGCTCTTTTCCAGATGTCCCGAGAAGAAATACAGCATCAGAAAGTGCTCTTGTAGTATTTTACTGCACCTACAATGTCCCCACATCGGGATACTTGCTACTAATTACATCAAACCCATCTTTCTCACATCCCTTCATTCATTTCCCCTCGCCTGATGAATTCCAGGCCAAAATGGAGCTGATCTGAAGATTTGTGGCACAGCTTGAACAGCAGAAGCAGATTACTTGAAGAATAGCTTGTCCTGTGGTTGTTGAAATACAGATATGAAAAATTCAATTTTGTTTTATATCACTTCTGTTGTAAATCTTTTGCAGTAGATCCTTCTTGCTAGAATTCCATTATAGTCTGGAAATTACAGAAAAGTAAAAGGAAAAGGAAAAAAAGAAAGTTAATATCAAAAATATCAAAAATGACCAAATATAAAAAGTTGTAAAGAAACCAAAGTGACAAAAAGAATAAGGGATCCTTTTACGACACTGCGGTAAGTGCCACCGCGCACTTACCATAGCTTAAATGGCTTACTGTGGGACATGCTCAGGAGTTCTACAGCGAGTTTGGGCCAGAGGAGTAGCCTAATGGTTAGTTCAGAGGGCTTTTTTTATTTTGGCATCCTGGGTTCAATTCTTACTGCAGCTCCTTGTGATCTTGGGTAAGTCACTCTTAACTCTCCGTTGATTGTGAGCCCTCTAGGGACAGAAATGTGTACAGCACTGCACTCATCTAGTAGCACTAGAGAAATGATTAGTAGTAGTATCTCTGTGTGCTACCTATGCATTAAATATTTTGTAATTTTTCTGGGAATGGAGAGTGGACATGTGTACGCTAATCAAGTAACACATGTACAATACCAGATGCTAACTGATTAGTGCAGGATATTACCACTTACAAAATGGATAGCGGTAAGTACTCACACAGTAATTGTTTTTAATGGCTATGCACTAGTGGTGACATTAGAACGTAGCCATTAATACAAAAAAATAGAAAAATCGGCCATTTTACTTCTGCAGTAAAAATGGCATTAACGCAAGGGAAATATCCGCGTAAGGGCACACTAAGGTCACTTTCTACTGCAGCTTAGTAAAAGGACCCCTAAGCCATAAAAAGTATTCACAGTTCTTCACTTCATTCATGAACACATTTCCATGACAATAACTTCAACTCCAAAGACAGTCACTTGGCAACAATCGTCCTCAGCTTTAATGAGCTGTATTTTACAATTTAAACACCATCTATTTCCATTTCTTAGATACATAAGCAACCAGAATTAAATTCCAGCACTAACATTTCAACTCTGCAGACAACATCAGTTAGTTGGTATCAAACTAACGGAGAACCACTTAGCCAAACACTTTGAACCTATCCTATTGACATGGTCAGGTGCCAATGATGAATGGTCATCAACTTAAAACAATGGTAATTCTAAAGTTGGCATGCACTGTTTCATGCAGTAGAAAATCATTTTCTATTTTCCACCATAGGGGGCATTTCTAGTGGCAATCGGCAGTGCAGCCGCATTGCCTCACAGTGCCTGATTACCGGATGAGTAATACATAAGCCCTCATCACCAAGTAAATAGGTGGCCATAAGGGCTCAGGTAGTAAATAGCCACACGCTACTTTTAATATTAGCACACGACCATTTACGGCCCCATTTTAAAAAAGGCTTTTTGCCTGCCACAGTACAAAATGGCCCAGCATACACCAATTTCACGTGCCCACACTAGTGCAAGCTACTTTTTACCGCAGCTTAATAAAAGGGCCTCTAAGAGAATAGATCCTGTGCATATCAGCCCATATATTTAAAAAAATCTGAATTCTGTTTTCCAAAATGAAGCAGAGGGATGATAGAGGAGCAAAGTATTGTACCAAAACTGCACTGACCAGCATCACAGTGCTCCAGACATGCCACATGCATATGTATTTCCATAGTAAGTTCATTTTTATTTTTGAAAGGGGGTCTAGGTATCTTGTAACAAGCAGCATCTGAAACAGTACTACACTGCTCAATTTTTAAGTTCTTGGAAGAAGACTACAGCAAATTTGCAGCAAGTGGGTAAGAATCATCATGGTTTTTTAATTGATTTGTTGGTGCATTAAACTTTGAAGAAGCTTCAGCAGGCAGGCACAGCCGCAGAATATGCATTAAAATTTAATAGCAGCAGTAACAGTGGTAATAGCACCATGAACATCAGGCTACCTAAAACCATAGGTGAGCCTTAAATCGGTTATCTGCCTATAAAGCAAGTCGATCTCCATCTGTACTTTCTCTAGCACTGGAAAATTGCAGCAAGCCTCATAACCCTCATGATTCTATGAAAACCCACCAATGACCCATTTAAAATCCTTAAAAATGTGCAAATATAAAAGAAATAAGTCTGTGCTTCACAATGCATGTGCACACAAAAAAAATATGAGCATTCAGGCTAATATTACAAAAGTCAAGGTGTCTTACCTAGGGGCCTTTTTATTAAAGTGTGGTAAGTTTTGCACTTTCCGAATGTTTAGAACAAAAAGTAATGCACATTAACTGTAAAGCCTGTGTGATAAATGCAGGGGGTGAGCCCTGCAACTGCCCTGCATTTACTATACACTGCAGAAAGCATATGTGTACTGTGTTATATGCAGTTATCTGCCACTGCATGTAACATGGTATGAGCCCACTGCAAACAGGGCCGGTCTTAACAAGTGCGGGGCCCTATGCAGTCCAATTTGGTGGGGCCCCATCCTAGCCCCGCCCCTATCCTAGCCCCGCCCCCGCCCCACCCATTGATAAGATTATTCAATTTTTAGAAATTTTTTTATTTATGAAATTTCAAATAAAGACAAATGAAGCTAAACTTGTACAGAAAAACTGATTGAAATAATAAGCACAATGCTATCATGAAACCCCCCCTCCCAAGAAATTATTCAGTTCAAGTCCACAATTAGTAGTTCAAATTCTCATAACCCCGGGGGGTCAGAGGTGCGGACACACAATCTCTCCACTGCAAAACACTATACACAAACTTGTGCAAAAACACAGTCAGAACCTTACCAAACCATAACAGCACTAATTCCAAGGACAGGACAAGCTACAACCTTATGCATGGAAAGGCAGAACTGTAATTACACCAGGCTCTAAAACATCAATACACTACCTTGTGGAAAAAAAAAAGGGGCTGCAAATACTACACGCTAGCAGGATACTGTACCTTGATCACACATGAAAAACACATGACACAACAAATATGCAGGCAAAATACTGAATGGAAAGTTACCTCAAGAAGTCAGACTCAGCATGCAGCAATACTAGAAAAATTGAAACTTACATGCAAAATATCACAGATGCACATTTCTAAAAGCTGACATATTCCAATTAATAAATTCTGAATAAAATACTTTTTTTCTACCTTTGTTGTCTGACCATTTAGTTTTTCTATTCGCTTTGGTCCCAGTGTCTTCTGTTTTATGCAGTGTCTTCTTTCCGTTTGATATTTTTTCTCTCACCGTGTCCACCATCCTCCTGTGTCCTTATGTGTTCTGTCTACCATCTGTAGCCCCCTGTCCCTATCCTTTCTCCAGTTTCAGCATCTGCCTTCAAAGTGTTCCGATCCAGCCCTTAAATTCAACAATTTTCCCTCCATCCACATCCAGCATTTCTCCTCTCTCCCCTCCACTCCATTTCCAGCAATTTCTCCTCTCCCTGGGCCCTGCCATCCCATTCAAGTCCATCCTTGGCCCTCTCTGCCCTTCCCTCCTCCATCCACATCCAGCAATTCTCCTCTCTCCCCTCCCCTCCCCTCCATTTCCAGCAATTTCTCCTCTCCCTGGGCCCTGCCATCCCATCCAAGTCCATCCTTGGCCCTCTCTGCCCTTCCCTCCTCCATCCACATCCAGCAATTCTCCCCTCTCCTCCATTTCCAGCAATTTCTCCTCTCCCTGAGCACTGCCATCCCATCCAAGTCCATCCTTGGCCCTCTCTGCCCTTCCCTCCTCCATCCACATCCAGTAATTCTCCCCTCTCCCTTCCCCTCCATCTCCATCAATTTCTCCTCTCCCTGGGCCCTGCCCTCCCATCTGTTCCTCTCTCCCCTGCCCCCCTCCATTCACCCATGTATCCAGCAATTCCCCTCTCTCCCTGAGCCCTGCCATTCCATCCATGTCCCTCTTTCCCCTGCCCGCCCTCTTCTCTCCCCCACGATCGATCATCGATCCCTTTCCTTTTTTGCTTTTAAATTTACCTCCAGTCCGGCAGCGTCAGTGAAAGCGCTCCCAGCCAGTAAAAGCACTTCTCTTCACTGTGTCCCGCCTTCTTCTGACGTCATGACTGGAGGTAAATTTAAAAGCAAAAAAGGAAAGGGATCGATCGTTAGGGAGAGAAGAGGGTGGGCAGTTCGGACGAGCGGCGGCGATCCCCGGGCAGAACTAGGTCAAGGCTGACTGAGGCGCGCCGCGCGGGGCCCCCCTAAGCGCGGGGCCCTATGCGGCCGCCTCGGTCGCCTCGGCCTAAGACCGGCCCTGACTGCAAAAAAAGGTCCAAAGGAGAAGCAAAAATAGTCTAACAGTAATCAGATGGTATCTCAAGCCGGAAAAAAAACAGAAGTTTTTAACAAAACAAAAGGTGACAGGAACCAGTTTCAGTCAACTCCTGCATTAAGGGAATTGCAGTCTCAGGGTGACAATACTGCAAGATTAGTTTTGTGACCTGACCACTGGTTGTTTGAACTTTCATATTCCTCAGTTTTAAGATTGTGACCTTTAGTGACTCACAGCCATCTGGGACTGAAACATTTCCATTTTCTCCCTGAAATTGCAATTCCCTGATGCAGGCATTTTCCAAAATATGGACACATCGGGGGGGGGGGGGGGGGGGGTTGTTGATTGAATAACATTTCTTGTGTTCTGCTATAATGGTCTCTGTCGCTTTTTGTTTGTTGGCACATTTTCCAGAATTTCCAAGTTGGGATATCATTTGACCACTGTAAAGGAAGGAAAAAATTAGAAGGGCATTGGGCACGATCCCCCCCCCCCCCCCCCCCCACTTGCATTACTCCTTATGATCTGATCCTCCAATGCACAACCCAGGCCCCAAAACCCTCTGATGCACAACCTAGGCCCACAATGCTAAACCTGACATCCCCCTGATGCCAAAGTCAACTACCCTGATACAACAACCCCCAAAGTGTCTGCCCCTGACAGAAAACCCCACCCACCCACCCACCCAAGATCTCTACCCTTTTCCTACCCTCTGAAAATCCCACCCCCCCCTGGATTTACATGGAGGTCAGTATTAGTGGGGAAGTGGTCCCAGGTTGCAGCAATCTTTTCCCACTACTGTCTGGGTCAACGCCGTAGCCCTACCCTTATCCCACTTTCTGAACACACCCCCCCAGGACTTACCTGGAGGACAGTATTAGTGGGGAAATGGTCCCAGGCTCTAGCAATCTTTTCCCACTAATGCCTGAGTCAACGCCTTAATCCAAAATAGTGCCAATGACCCCCTAGCAGTAATCTTGTGGTACTACCACTAGGGGGCATTCTTCCATATAAGAATTTGATAGTCAGAAAAAGTACTATCCAGCTTATTTTCAAAATATGGGCGTCTTTCTCTTTTGAAAATAAGCTGGAAAGTCAACATTGATTTAGTGAAGGGAAATCTTGCCTCACTAATCTACTACATTTCTTTGAAGAGGTGAACAAACATCTGGATAAATGTGAGCCGGTTGATATTGTGTATCTGGATTTTCAGAAGGCGTTTGACAAAGTACTTCATGAAAGAATCCAGAGGAAATTGGAGAGTCATGGGATAGGAGGTAGTGTTCTATTGTGGATTAAAAACTGGTTAAAAGATAGAAAACAGAGAGTAGGGTTAAATGGTCAGTATTCTCATTGGAGAAGGGTAGTTAGTGGGGTTCCCCAGGGGTCTGTGCTGGGACTGCTGCTTTTTAACATATTTATAAATGACCTAGAGATGGGAGTAACTAGTGAGGTAATTACATTTGCTGATGACACAAAGTTATTCAAAGTTGTTAAATCACAGGAGGATTGTGAAAAATTACAAGAGGACCTTACGAGACTGGGAGTCTAAATGGCAGATGACGTTTAATGTGAGCAAGTGCAAAGTGATGCATGTGGGAAAGAGGAACCTGAATTATAGCTACGTCATGCAAGGTTCCACGTTAGGAGACACAGACCAAGAAAGGGATCTAGGTGTAGTCGTTGATGATACGTTGAAACCATCTGCTCAGTGTGCTGCTACGGCTAAGAATGCAAATAGAATGTTAGGTATTATTAGGAAAGGAATGTAAAACAAAAATGAGGATGTTATAATGTCTTTGTACCGCTCCATGGTGCGACCGCACCTCGAATATTGTGTCCAATTCTGGTCACCGCATCTCAAAAAAGATATAGTGGAATTAGAAAAGGTACAGAGAAGGGCGACGAAAATGATAAAGGGGATGGGATGACTTCCCTATGAGGAAAGGCTAAAGTGGCTAGGGCTCTTCAGCTTGGAAAAAAGGTGGCTGAGAGGAGATATGATAGAGGTCTATAAAATAACGAGTGGAGTTGAATGGGTAGATGTGAAGCATCTGTTTACGCTTTCCAAAAATACTAGGACTAGGGGGCACGCAATGAAGCTAAGTAGTAAATTTAAAATGAATCAGAGAAAATATTTCTTCACTCAACATGTAATTAAAGTCTGGAATTCGTTGCCAGAGAATGTAGTAAAAGCAATTAGCTTAGCAGGGTTTAAAAAAAGGATTGACTAACTTCCAAAAAGAAAAGTCCATAAGCCATTATTAAAATGGACTTGGGAAAATCCACTGCTTATTTCTAGTATAAGCAGCATAAAATGTATTGCACTGTTTTGTGATCTTACCAGGTCCTTATGACCTGGATTGGCCACTGTTGAAAATAGGATACTGGGGCTCGATGGACCTTCAGTCTGTCTCAGTATGGCAACACTTACGTACTTATGTACTTATGACCCTATGGGGATGACAGGGGATCTGATAATTATGCATCACCATCGGTTAAGCTGATTTTGCTTAACCAATGCAAATAACTAGAGTATGTTCAAATATGATTGCTTTAGCTAGAATGATTATATAATGGATGGATTCCATTTTTACAGAGAAAACCATTATAGATGCTGTACTGAGATGATGAACGCTCTCTAAAGCATTATTGCCATGAAACATGAGATTACATCAAATTTTTTTGACCTTAGTTACATCAGTTGTGGAATAATTCATCGACTGCGAATAACAGTGCTGGAATGTGCAAATAACTTTGTTTCTTACATACAAATGATTAAAGTGATATACAAATGATTTTTAAAAAATCCTGATATTGGCATTAACACCAACCAAAGATTATACTATTGAACCTGAAGTAGCATATACCACCACAACGGTTCATAATATGAAGATTTAAAAAAATGTTTTTATCTTTTCAAAACCTTTTTGAACGTTATGTGTTAGTCTTATGTGATAGTTCTCAATAGCTTTCATAGTAATATATAGTAAATAATAATATAGTAAGTGTAAGCATGGTCCACTCAGTCTGCCCACAAAGGTGACCAGAGTTATATTTGGCACTCTGTGCGGGTTCCACTAGAAAATGGTATAGGATTTCTTTGTGTCTGTTTTAGGCCCCCTTTTACAAAGCCATGTTAGCAGCTGCCGCACAGCAGTGCTGATACAGTCCATTCAAAGTGAATGGGCTGTGTTGGCATTATCACATTGGCAGTCGCCAGTGCGGCTTTGTAAAAGGGGGCCTTATTGATCTATGCCTACAGATATGATTTTAAGCCACTAAAGCACAATCCTGTAGAATAAATTAGATCCAAAGTGGCAGAAGCTTGCAGCGTCTGAGCGCATTGTTTCTTCTCTTGTTCACACCTTGATAGGGAAACAGAAGGGGAGCCAGCCCCACCTGTGTTCTCTGGCCTGATGGGTAAGCATTTGATATGGCTAGATCTAATAGACTCTAATTACATCTTATCTTTCATATTTACTACTGATTAATTGTTATTCATATCCTACTTCCATACCCATCGCTGTTTAACTGTTATTTTTTTTTATTCTGCTAAATTTGAAAAATTGTACTTCTTGCATTGTAACTTACTACAATATTTTTGTAAGCCACTTTGAGCCTGCTATCAGTGGGAAAAGGTGGGATACAAATGTGATAAATAAATAAATAAAATAAATAATAAACCCCAGCTTTGATATTGTCACCAGAGGGAATGAAATGAAATCACTCTGAGTCCAGACTGGAGCGTGACCCCCTCAGCAGCCCCAAGCCCAGAGCCCTCCCATGTGGCTACAGCATTGAGTCAAGAGCACATTGCTGCCTTGGGGAGGAGCCCAGACACCTATGAAGGCCCATCCAGGAGAGGTGATGCAGACCAGGGAGGTCCAGATATAGCTTCAGGATTTTCTGTTGGGAATCGTCACTATCAAGAAAATAGCTCCTTGGTATGGAAGGAGGCAGGTTCTGTGCACTCCAGCTTAAAGCCCCTGGAAGGAGTTACAGGTTTATAATTATTTATTCACTAATTTTTTTTGTTTCCACAAGTAAATGAGTTAGCTCAGAAAACAGAGAGATTGAAAGTCCAAATGTCACACGTTTAAGTTGAATAGACTCATATTACAAGAAAGATGAATGTAACTGTCTTCTTTGAAACATTTACAGACTGAGATGGTAAAAGATTTAACTGCCATTAGACCTAAAAATTAAACTTTAGAAAATGTTGTACAGAGCTGTAATTTGTGTTTATTGAATTTTCCTAAAATGCCAGCCATATCTGCAAGAGAGATATTTAAAAACTATTTATTGGAAGTGATCAATGTTCCTGAGACTAATTTTCCATCATTGTTGGTAGATAATAAGTCTAAACCAAAGGAAGAGCTCCACAGTAACAGGATATGGATTTACCAGCTATAGAGTTTGATAAATTAGATGCTACAAATTTCTGTGCAATGATCTTCCGCTATTTTGGTAGTGACTTTAGCACCATTTTCAGACAGAAAATGGCTCCTAAAATTGTTCTTTAGATATAGAGATAAATTGTTTCATTCCTTTGGAATTTCCATGTTTCCTGATTTGACTAGGAAGACCCAGGAGGAGGAGTAAGCAAGTTCTGGTACTCTGACCCATAGAAGCCGACTTTGTGGGTGCTGTGAGTGCTTGAGCACCCCCAATATTGAGAAAATTCCTTGTTTGTGTCCAAGGAAGGGTTATTTTCACTGAGCTTAGCTCCCCCAATAATTTTGAAAAGTTGGCTCCTATGCTGATGTTGTACAGATAGGGGCAGTATTTTTTCTTAAGATTCCATGCAAATGCAAAATTATCAATCCACTATTAAAGTTGTTTGAACCTTCACATTTGTCAATGTTTCTGACTGCTAAGAGGATTGAACAATCTTCTACCCAAGGGATAAATGCCTCTAGAATTTAATTTTGCTCTCTTAGAATGTAACTGTCCATTAGACATGCTACCTTTTTGTTTTATGTTGTATAATACTTAGATAATTCCTTATTCTCATTTTGGATCCCAAAAACTGAAGGAGTTTAGTGACATGTAAATGAAAATAAAATACCTCGATTATTGTATTGTATTGTATTGTATGATTTTTAATTCCACCTTTAACCAAATAGTACAAAGTAGATTACAATCTCAAGAAGACTACCAATCATGAGGTTAAAACAGAATTACCATTTCAATCAATAATAATATCTGCAGCTGCCAATGAATTAAAGTTGTTGATTTAAAAACAGATATGTTTTAAGTACCTTACAAAAAGACAAATAAGGCATTATTTGGCAAAGTTCAATGGGAATATTACTTCATATTTTAGTACCTTGGAATACAAATGAAAGTTCCCAAATTGATTTCAAGCTCATTTTTTTCATAGAGGGAAAGTCCAATCTCAATCTTTTTCAACTTCTCAAATGATTTCTATTAACTGTAAATAAGAGAAGCCCTCCCGCAGATTCTAGATTTAATCCATAAAAACTCTTTATATACCATGCAGGCATTGAATTGGGATTTTGATTTGAAAAAAATAAACAGATAGAAGAAAGTCTTACACAGAGATGATAGAGTTTTCATGGGTTTGGAAAAATATTCTATTAGAATTTGGTTATTCATTTCTTCATTTTTATCTTTGAGGATTAGACTGACCCTATCTGTCAAGGGAAGGCTTTCATTATTGCCCTTCACAAAAAAAGCAAACAAAAAAAACATATGGGTGATGAGATGATATAGGAAGCAACCTCCTCACTGTAATGAAAGTTTCATTCATTCCCTTGTGTCAAAACAGAGCGTCTACTGCAGTTCTAAGAGAAGCATCAACAGCAGAGAATTGCACCATGTGATACTCAGCCTTTGTGGTTAATATATTGCAGCTGTGCTGCTGGTTAAGTGAAAAGGAAAAATGGCTCATTTTCTATCTGCAGGATCTTAAGAACAAGAGAACTGAATCTTAACAGCATGTACCCTTGAGTACTGAATGCCCGCAGGGAATTTTTGCATAGGCCTGCCATCTGAACCCATTTTAGCTGCTTCTACAGAAATAGTATACAACACATGGCTAAGTATGTTAGAGACAGTTGTAATAACTAAAAGTGGAGACTTCAGCATCTGCTAAGATAGGCTAACTATGTTTGATTATTACAAGTTAAATCAGTTTTGTCACTGACAGTAATTTAATTTATTGTACTCACTTTACTCTGATTCTTATCATCCAGCAAGAAAAGTCTGACAACTAAAGCTTAGTATGAATGCTGAGACCTTTTATCTTATATTCCTAATAGTGAACTTTGTATTAAGAGGCTGATATTGAAGAAAAAAAATATAACCTGCTTATGGTAGGTACTTATTTTCAGCCAAACTTAACATGCTGAATTTTCAGCTGAAAATGCAACTACATTTAAGAGCCCACACCCCAAAGTCATGGCCTCATGGTATAATTGGCTGGTTGCTTGCTTATTGCCAGTGCATTTTTTCTAGCAAACAAGGTGTCGGTACTCAAATGCTAGGCCATCCTTCAAGGGTGGAGAGATCAATGAGGGACCCACCCCACAATAGCCAGGCCCCCTGCAACCAGTCAGAGATCCTATGACAAGGCAGAATTGGTGTGTAGAGCCTGAGCTCTTTCATTAAAACTCGGGGTCCATGGGTGAATTTTAGCAGACAATGGAAAAGGTGCCGGTACTCAGTACCCTCAAGTCCCCCTCAAAAAAAGCCTTGCTTATTGCACCCATTACCTAAGATGAAATGTTGCACTGAGATTTCTGTCAGGTAGCCAGCCTCTGGTCAACTCAGCCATCCATCCACTTAAATGAGTGCAAGGCCTTGACTGGTGGTGGTGGTGGTGGGAAGTGGGGAATGGGGAGGATCTGTGTAAAGATGGCTGTGGAAGGCAATAGTAAACCACTCCATTAATAGTCTGCCAAGAATACATTGCAGAAGTGGCAGCACTCATAAGTCATTCATAACTTAGTTCTTGCACATAGGGAACTATCTTTATCTTTTATAGCTCAATGGGGTAATTCTAAAAGGAGCCATCTAGACTTAGGCTAGAAGTATGCACATAAATACTGTTAATAAATGCATAGGAAAACATGTTACTGACCAATAAATAAATAAATAAATAAATACCATCAACTACTAAAAACATATGTACAAGTGAAAGGAGGTGAAATACAAACTCACATACCCAAGAGGTGTAATCCAAAAGTATCCTCTAATGGTAAAATGTTAAGAGCAAAAAATAAAAATCATTATTAAAGGCACCATGGCTAGGGTAAAATCAATCAGCCAAAAGCACAGTGGGTCCTTTTACCAAGCTGTGGGAAAAAGGGTCCTGCACTGGCAGCAGAGGCCATTTTTCCCACGTGCCAGGGCCCTTTTTTTTGTGCCCGCAGTAGTCCCGAAAGAGTGAGGTAGTGCTGCATGATGAATCTACCCCATCTGTATCAATACTTCCAAGTTGCCAAGTTTATTTATAGGCTTGATATACCACTCACAGGAAGTCCACCGGAGCAGTTTACAATGCAAAATTCAGCAAGTAATAATAAGATCAGAAAAGAATTCAGTGAAGACAAGAAAGAGGAAACTAATGTATAGAAGAGAGGAGTAAGAGGAGCAAGTCATATGAAGTAAGACAGGACACCATCATGTAGGAATGATTGGGCCAGTGGGTAGTGAATCAGAGCAAATATGAAAGTCCTTACTAAACAGGTGAGCCTTAAGTTGTGCCTTAAAGGTCGGTAGAAGTTTCCAGCTAAATGGCCAGGGGAATGTCATTCCAGAGTTGGGGGCCTATTACACTAAATATTCATCTATGCACTGAGGAAAGACAGATCTGATGAAGTGAGGGGACCTGAAGTAGGTGTGCCTGGGAGGAGCAAAGGTCCCCAGGACAGATGGTAAAGATTTATTAAGATAGGTATACAGGTTGGCCTGAGTGGTAATCTTTGTGAAATGAAGGAGCAACTTGTATGAAATTCTGAAAGAGATAGATAACCAAGGCTCTTCATGAATGGGGGGGGGGGGGGGGGGGAGTGATATGATCATACCATGTTACACCACTGAGAAGGCATATGGCTGCATTTTGAACCAGATGCAATTGCTGAATGTCTTAGGAATTCCCTAGAGTACAGCGTTGCAATAGACAAGGCTGGAAAGTACTAAACAATGGAGGAGAACGCGAAGAGCTGAAATGAAAGGAGTGAAGGAGTGGCCTAGTGGTTAGAGCACTGGTCTTGCAATCCAGAGGTGGCCAGTTCAAATCCCACTGTTGCTCTGTGTGATCTTGGGCAAGTCACTTAACCCTCTATTGTCTCAGGTACAAACTTAGATTGTGAGCCCTCCTAGGACAGAGAAATATCCAAAGTACCTGAATGTAACTCACCTTGACCTACTACTGAAAAAGGTGTGGCAAAATCTAAATAAATAATAAACAAGTGTCAAACAGAATAGAGCATCCTTAATTTAAAAAAGCAGTGATGGATAATTTTGGATGGATGAAAGGTCAAATCTTCATCCAGAATAACACTTAAAACTCTAATGGATGGTAAGAAAGTGAGAAGAAATATGGCAAACTAGGGAGTGAGAACCAGAGTAAGAGAGCTACACATTTCCCATGATTAAGCACAATTGCACCCTGGAATCATCACAAAACACATCATCACCAAGCAACTCCATTGCACCACAGTCCCTCCTATGAGCCGTCACCAAATCATTGACTCACAAAGCCCCACAGAAAGGAAAGGAAAAGGCCAATTTAAAAAGAATCATTTCATACTCTGAAAAACAGTTGGCTCTGGATGCAGAGAATGGATGAAGCAACCTCAACTGCAAAATTGGTAATTGAGTGCAGGGCTATGCTGCCCCACGCAGATAACCTTGCAACAACTTCTGCACTACAAAAGAGGAGATAGGATCAACCTTCCCCTGTAATTTGCAGAAGAACTGGATGCTAGCAACAATCTACACCACTGAATTCCCAGACCATTGAACCTGCAAAGCGAAAGCCAGGAAGTCTACAATTACAAACATTCCTCTAAGTTGAAGAGCCAGGTAGTGCCATAAATCCCACAAAAAAATAATTTCCTAAAACTGACTGACTTGCTCCAGTCCCAGCTCACTCCACAGTCGACCTCACTGATCCACCCACTTGCCCAGGCAAGGGAAGCCCCCCTCTAGCCACTCAATGCCTGGCTGGGGTCATTTCCTCCAACCAATTGTCAACGTTCTGAAAACCCCATGCATCAGACTTATCCTTCATTAATGCCTTCCTAAATTGCTTATTGTAGTTGAGCCAGGCCCAACCACCAAAAGTTCTATACGCCTGCAAAATCAGATCGGAATAAAGGATCAATCTCGGATATAAAGCAGATTGAGACTCACCCAACATAAATATGAAACACAAGAATTCAGTTAGATTTAAGAACCTGAGATTTCTTCTTGGAACCCTCATCTTTACTCTCTCCACCTTTCTTGCTTTCCCCTTTCCTCCATCATCCTTAGCTCTTAAAGAAAAAAGGTCCACATATTTCCCTAACTTCTGAGACACCTGACAATCCAATGAAGCAATAGCACAAAGTGTATGCCACCGATGGGAAATTTGGGCAGCCCCCTGCATCTTGAGAACTGATACCCAAATTAAGAGGATCCACAGAAACACTAGACCCTGCACACACACTAGACAAACTGCCCACATTCTCATCAGAAGAAGAAGAGGAAGAGGACTCCAAGGACTCTGAAGAATCCAATTCCCAAACAGGTAAAGGGCTAGCCCCAAACTTCCAATGGATTCTCTTTTCCATATCCAACTGCTTGACAATTCATCTCTAATTCTTTATAAAGCTTATATTCCACAATTTCTTCTGCAACTGTTTAGCACCTTCCCCCAGCCCTCTCCTTACCCACCCCTCTGGATCCCCCTTCCAAATTTGCTAACATATGGTCCAACACCCTCTCACCCTTAGACTTATCCATTTGAAGGCTGGTGGACTCATCCTTAGTGGAAGCCTCAGGAACTGCTACCTGACAGGTCCAGGTAACAGGTTCTACCCTTATGGAACTCAATTCCCCCATTCATGCTTAACCGCATATGCATGTATATATCTAGTTATGCTAGTATTCTATAATGGAACATGGGCACTTACTTTCCTTCATAAAATAGGTTATCAAAGATGATCTATAGATGCCTAATTCTAGGCACCTCTGATAGAATTGTCCTCTATGAAGGAATGATACAGTTTAGGGGGTGAAGAACTTTTGTGCATGAAAAAAGAGCAGGACTTGGGTGTGATCTTATGTGATGATCTTAAGATGACCATACAGGTAGAAAAGGAATGACATAAGCCAGAAGGATGCTTGGCTGCATAGGGAGAGGAATAGCCAACAGGGAAAAAAAAAGGTGATAGTGTCTCTGTGTAAGTTTCTGGTGAGATTTATTTTAGAGTATTGTGTACAGTTCTGGAGACTGCACCTTCAAAAATATATAACCAAAAGAAGTTGGTCCGGGGATGGTTACTAAAATGGTCAGTGGTCTTCATCATAAAGCAAAGAGGGACAGACTTAAAGATCTCAATATGTATACTTTTGAAGAAATCGAGAGAGGAGAGATATGATGGAGATGTACAAATACCTTAGTGGCATAAACGCACAGGAGGCGAGTCTCTTTCAACTGAAAGGAAGCTCTGGAATGAGGAGGCATAGGATAGGTGAAAGGGGACAGACTCAGGAGTAA
Source organism: Microcaecilia unicolor (assembly GCF_901765095.1). NCBI lineage: Eukaryota > Metazoa > Chordata > Amphibia > Gymnophiona > Siphonopidae > Microcaecilia > Microcaecilia unicolor. Next base: position 509,074,552 of record NC_044032.1, read on the forward strand.
CCTGAGGAAATACTTCTTTATAGAAAGGGTGGTGATTGGGTGGAATGATCTCCTGGTGGAGGTGGTGGAGACAAAAACTGTATCTGACATCAAGAAAGCTTGGAACAAGTACATAAGATCTCTAAGGGAAAGAAAAGGATAGTAGATTGCATTGACGGGTAGACTGGATAGGCCATATGGCCTGTCTTGTCTGAAGAGAAGGTGAGCCCTCAGGTCCCGCAAGGCCCCGAAGGACCTCAGAGGACAGCCGTGTAACCACAAGTCTTCACCCGCGGCGACCGCTGTTCACCGAGGGTTGAGCCCCCAGCTGCAGGCGGCCAACGGGACTTCCGGAACCGCGGGGTTGACAAACTGACCCAATACTGGAACCAGGAGCCAGGAGGGCAGGAGGAAAACAAAGGAGTCCAAAACAGGCAACAGGTCAGGGCAGGCAGCTCACAGCGTAGTCAAAACAGGCAATAGGTCAGGGCAGGCAGCTCACAGCGTAGTCGAAACAGGCAAAAGGTCAAGGCAGGCAGCTAGCAGAGAAGTCCAAAAACAATGCAAAGGTCAAAAGGAAAACGAACTGAAAACTGGAACACACGGAGACTGGCCTCGGGAAACAGAACCTGAAGCAATGTCCTATCTCAGGCCTGCTCCTTAATACTGTCCGCACTCAACCACCCAGCCCCAGCCAACATGGCCGGCCAATCAGAACCCGGTTACTGACTGAATCCTTCTGATTGGCTCTGTCCGACCTCCCAGGCGGGACTACAGCACCGGCCTCCCAATCTAACTCCTCTGAGGCGGAGCTTCGGGTTCCCGCACCCAAAAGTGAAGGAGATGCCGGCCATCGCGTCTCGGCGCCATTCTCCCCACTGGCACGAGTACGGACCCCATAGCCGGCGATCGAGAGCCTGGCAGCCGCGATCGCCGGCCCACAGCCTCGGCCCCGGACTGGGCGGCGAGCCCCGGCTCTCCGCGGCGGCCTCAAGAAGGCCGGCCCTCGCCGCGATGGACACCGACTCCTGCTTCCAGCGGAGGAGCAGCCGGAGGGAGCGACGGATGTGACATGGCCTTTATCTGCCATCATTTTCTATGTGTCTATGTTTCTATGTTTCTTAACTTACATAGCACCCTTTCCCATTGTTATGCCCCCTTTTAAGATCCATGTGAAAACACTTATGCGCCCTGTTATAGAATAGTGCCTAAGTGTAGTTCTGCATGCATCTGCCATTTTGGGGCCTTTTTGGCACTTTGCTGCCATTATAACACTTTTCCGTGCTGAAAAATTGGCACAGGAATAGTGCATAACGCTAGGCACCACACAGAGAATTCTCTTGACAAAGTTTATGGCTGGTGTAACTGTGGGTATGTAAATGTAAGGCATACTATGACAGGGTTATGCTAATATTCTGCCATGATAGAATAGGCTGTAACCACATGGTATCAGAATACCTAAATGGAGGTGCCCACATAGAAAATTATCCCCCCCATAATGACTTATCAGATGAGAGGGAAAATAGGACATTTCTTATATTTTTCAAACTTGTTATGTGTAACAGTTTATAGTAACATACCAAGTAATACACTTGTACAGAAAAGCATATTCCCCCGAATTCTATAAAAGTCACCAAAAATTGTGCTTGCAAATTTGGGAACGCGCCCAATTTGCATGCACAATTTACTTGAATAATGAGCCAATTAGTGCTAATTGGCTTTTTAACAATTATTGGCACTAATTAGAATCAATTAAGATATATGCATGTAAATTTAGGCATGTGATCCAGGCCTAAATTTTATGTGCATTCTGAAAAAGGTGCATGGACATGGAAGGGTCATGGGCGGTTCGAGGTAGATCATGAGCATGGTTTTGGGTTGCACATGTAATTATAGAATAAGGGGGTTGCACATGTAAATTTATCATTAATGCAATTTTTTTACGCACGACCCCCTGGACTTAAGCGCTATTTTATAAACCGCACCTAAGTTTAGGTGCAGGCTATAGAATATAGCTTTTTTTTTTATCAGCACCAATTTTTAGCCACAATTTAAAGAATTCACCCTGTTATGCTAAAGAATATATTTACAACAATATCAAAGAGAAGGAAATATACATAATACATACATTGCTCCAGTCCACGACATTGGAGACAAGAAGGATAATGGGAGAAATAAAGGGAAAAAAAGAACAACCAAAATTCAAAATAGGGCATTTCTGTGAACAAATCACCACTCTCCTTTCAGTATAACATGATATAAATGCACAGAAGGCTGCCCAACTTCTGCAGCTTCTTGTGTTCAGCCTAGCTTTTCGATTTTCAATGCCATCAAAATGTTTTCTTTTTGTCAGGGTTTATATTCTACCCATATTCCAAATGGGATTTGCAAATGATTCATTCTTACTCCACATGAATCCATATTTGAAAAGACTAGTACTTTATCTTCACCATCTCTGACAGCGCCTTTACATAGACAAAATATGTGGCTGCACTGTGCTATATTTATTTTTGCCACTTTGGAAAAACAGCTTTCAAAAAGAAAAAAAAATATCTTTAAAGGAGAACTGCATAATTCAAAGACCTACAAAAGTCATGTTGCTCTTATATTGAGTTTCTAGAATTTTGATGCAAACTCCACCCACTCTTCTTATTCCACGTGGCGCAAGAGAGAGAATACTGGGTTTCCCTTATTACAGTGGCTAGGCTAAGAAGTGATGCTTTAAAAATGACCAATATTTTCCAGTCAGCATTCCATAGGACAGTCTGCATATATATATTTCAATATCTCAGCTATGTTACTAAAGACACATCAACAGATGGCTGGTTCTTATTAGGGATGGACTGTTTGCAACAACCTGGAAAATGTCTAAGACAGAGGTGGGCAACCACAGTCCTTGAGGGCCACAATCCAGTCAAGTTTTCAAGATTTTCACAATGAAAAATGTATACAATAGAAGCAATACATGCAAATCAATCTCATGCATACTCATTGTGGAAATCTTGAAAACCCGACTAGGTTATTTATTTAACAAAATTTATTGCCCTCACATCGTAACATCTGTGCAGTTTACAATAAAAAAAAATGTAATCATGATCACAAACATCATTAAAACAAATAGACATTACAACCATATAAAATCCTCAAGGACCATAGTTGCCCATCTCTGGTCTAAAGACATATAGAGGTGTATTTTCAAAGTACTTAGAGGTACAAAGTTACATAGGAGGAGTAGCCTACTGGTTAATGCAGTGGACTTTGATCCAGGGGAACTGAGTTTAATTCCCACTGCAGCTCCTTGTGACTCTGGGCAAGTCACTTAACCCTCCATTGCCCCTGGTACAAAGTAAGTACCTGAATATATGTAAACCACTTTGAATGTAGTTGCAAAAACCTCAGAAAGGCAGTATATCAAGCCCCATTTCCCCCTTTTTGAAAGAAAAAAAAACACTTGAAAGTATCATAAAACAGCATTTGGATTAAAATCTTCTCAAAATGTTCAAATTGCTATTTCCGAAACCTGTTTTGCAAATGTCTATCTATGCAATTCATCTACAGTGCATCCAAATCACAAAGGGGGTGTGTTGGGGCATTTTAAAGACGGGATTAGGGCGGGTTTAGGGTATGTCTAACACTTGGACATTTAACAGCCATAATTGAACAAAATGAAAACACCCAGGGTGAAAATATAAATGCTTGGGTCTAGACCTGTTTTTAGAATGAATAAGACACAAAAAGGTGGCCCAAATGACCACTGCAGGGAATCAAAGATGACCCCCCTTTACTCCCCCAGTGATCACTAACCCCCTCCTACCCACTAAAAATGTGAATAAAATAGTATTTGCCAGGCTCCATGACAGCCTCAGATATTATAGCCAGGTCTATTAGAACAACATGCAGGTCCCTGGTGTAGTCTAGTGGTCTGTGCAGTGCACTGTAGACAGGTGGACCCTGACCCACACTTCCCCTTAACTGTTTCACTTGTGGTGGAAACTGTGAGCCCTCCACAACTCACAACTCAGAGGGAGGAAGGCAGGGAGGTGGGGTCTGGAACTCGGAGCGAGGGAGGGGGATCTGCAAATCGGAGGGAGGGAGGCAGGGAGGTGGGGTCTGGAACTCAGAGAGTGAGAGGGAGGGGTCTGGAACTCGGAGGGGGTCTGGAATTCGGAGGGGGGTCTGGAACTGGGGGGGGAGGGGGTCTGGAACTGGGGGGAGGGGACGAGAGGGGAGGAATGCACCACCTGTACAAAAACTAAATCAAAAAACGGGGGGGACGTCCCTGGAACTGGGAGGAAAGGAGGGAGGGAAGGGGGAAGACGACCCAGGAACACAGAGGGGGAACACTGGAACTGGGTGGGAGGGGGGCCCCAGGCACACACACTCTTTCTCTCACAGACACACACTCGCACACAGTCTCACTCTGTCACACACACACACTCGCAAATTCACTCTCTCTTTCACACAGTCACTCACACACACACTCTCTCAAACATACACACTCTGAGGAAAACCTTGCTAGCGCCCGTTTCATTTGTGTCTGAAACAGGCCTTTTCTACTAGTAATATATAAATTTCTGGTTTCAACGGGACTATGTTTAGTTTGCTTACACAATTGCTTCGCAAACCAGGGAATTTAAATTTTCTCTCCATCATGCCCCCTACCTGTCAGATGGTGTAAATCAGTTCTTAGCAAAGGGGCAGGAGTGTCGATCCTCCCTTCTGCAGTACAGCAGTGGCGTCACGAGGGCAGCTGACACCCGGGGCGGGTCGCCGCTGCGCACCCCCCCCCCCCCGGGTGCAGCGCGACGCACCCTCCCCCCTCCGTAACGCAACACCCCCCCCGCCCCGCCCGCGAGAACATACCTGGAAGGCGGTGAGGGGCGAGTGGGAGGGCCAATTCGCCGAGAGCACGCCGCTGGGGGGGTGTCGGCGCCTCGCTGGTTCCTTGCTCTCTCTGCCCCGGAACAGGAAGTAACCTGTTCTGGGGCAGAGAGAGCAAGGAACCAGTGAGGCGCCGACACCTCCCAGCGGCGTGCACCCGGGGCGGACCGCCCCACCGCCCCCCCCTTCCTACGCCACTGCAGTACAGACCAGTTTTTCCTTTTTCTCCCGAGTTTTAAGGGTTTCTATCTTAGGGCTAGGGGTTTTCCTACTGAGACCCTGCTCCCTAAAGGGGGGTTTGCAGACTGCCTTATTATAGTATGCATGAATAGTGAATGCATGCACGCACTATCAAGAAAAGGGTGCATCCCTCTTTGACCTATTTGAAAAGAGTATGACAAGGAAAATTGACACAAAACAAATTTTCTGGATTCCATCCCTAGTTCTTATTCAGAAAAAAAAAAACTTGACTCAGAACTAGGTGTGAGACAGTATAGGAGATAGGTTGTTAATATATTACTATGAAATCTGCATTTTCATGTTACACATTTAGGGGCTCATTTTTAAAACAGAAAAACATCCAAAAAGTGGCACAAAGTGACAGATGGGCGTTTTTTGTCCAAAACATCTAAACTACTATTTTCAAAACCCACTTTTAAGATGTTTTTCTATGCAGTATGTCCAAATCATAAGGGGGCATGTGATGGGCAGGATTTGGGCATTCCCAAAACTTGGACTTTTTTCTGCCATAATGGGACAAAGGAAAAACATGCAGGGCTAAAAGATATTTTGATCTAGACCTTTTTCAATCACAACTAAGTCACAAAAAGGTACCCTAAATAACCATATGACCACTGGAGAAATTAATGCATGACCCTACCCCTTACTCCCCCAGTGATCACTGACCCCCTTCTACCTCCCAAAGATGTGAAAGAAACAGTACATACCAGCCTTTATGACAGCTTCAAATGTTATGGCCAGTCCTATTAGAGCAGCAAGCAGGTCGTTGGAGTAGCTTAGTGGTCAGTACTATGTACTGAGGACCCATGCCCATATACCACTGTAACTGGAACACTTGTGGTAGAAAGTGTGAGCACCCCAAATCCCTCAAAATACCAACAGAACCCACATATATGTGACACCTGCAGACATAAGGGCTATTGTAGTGGTGTACAGTTGGGTACAGTGGGTTTTGGAGTGCTCACCATACAATCTAAGAGGGTAATGGTCAGTGCTGAATAGTAACTAAGTAAATGCAACTAATTATTGTACTTAAGCAGAATTTTTGTTACTTTTACCTGTAAAGGAGTACGGGAGAACATTTGTTACTTTTACTGAAGTGATAATTTCACCAATTTTTACTGCTTGTACTCAGTTACATCTGATCCTTGCAGTTAAAAGTAAAAAGTAAATGCAACAGTGAGATGTAAATGATGATTCCACAGTAAACCAAACGAAACAGCTAAATTGGGAACAGGATTTCGCTACTGCAAACCTCGTCACGCAGTGTTTCATTTCATCTTAAATTCTGCTGTTCAGGAAACAGCCAAAGAGAACAGTGGAGTTATCTGTGTTTGTTGAAATAGTTACTGTCTCCAGCCATACAGAACATTGATGAACAGTAGTGTACTGAAGGTGGGGCAGTGGGGACGGTCCGCCCCAGGTGCATGCTGCAGGAGGGGTGCAGGGAGCAGCCATGTGGCTGTTAGCTCTGCCAGTTCCCTACTCCCTTTGCTATTACTTCCTGTTCCAGGGCAGAGGGCGCAGGGAACCTGCAGAGCCAACAGCTGCATGGCTGCTCCCAGCACCACAGCAGGGGGGGGGGGGAGGCTTGGAGGTGATGCGCCTGGGGGGAGACGGTGATGTGCCAGGGGGACGCTGCACCCAGGGAGGATGGACGACGCTGTACCCAGGGGAGGGTGGGTGCACAGCGGTGAACCACCCCGGGTTGCAGCTGAACAAGGAATGCCACTGATGATGAGCTGGGTCACTTTGAAGTGGAACTGAAGCTGACGCAGATAAACAGACATATATGTCTCAGACTGTTGCCCATCCCATGGAAAATGAGAAGTTTGTTACAAGGGGGGTCAGCAGGACATGTGCTGTCTGAAGCAAGATGTAGAAGTCTTGTGGAGAAGGGGAGGTCAAGAAAGGGCTTGCACAAGCCCAGGGAGGAGGAGGAGGAGGTAAAGGGACCAATAGGGACAGAACCTGCCATCAGGTAGTAGGGGGTGGTCCCAGAGGGTAGTCCTCGATTGGCGGGAAAGGTCATACCCAGCTGACCTCTCAGGACAGAGATAGTAAGAATGATCAGGAAATAACAGAAAGGTAGACAAAAGAGCCAAGCTTGGCTGAGAAAGAGAGGAGGTCTTTGCAGGAGAATAGACCACTAGTAACAGACTTTAAACAAACAATGCATTGCTCGTATATCTTTGCAGAACAACAGTAAAGGTATTAAACACATTTTAGGACCACACTATAAACTAGTGTAAGGCTGTTGGGGGACAGCATGACGATGATAATGAAGATAAAGATGAAGAATCAAGTAATGAATTAGACAGCACTACATTTAATGCAGATACTGACAATAATGACAATAAAGTACTCTTTGCTATAAGGAAGTCAAATGTTTCAGAGATTCCCTTGATCAAAGCCTGCAGACCCAGGAGAAGATATCAGTAATACTGCAACCTGGCTTGATTTTAAGATACCTTTTATCAGACTGAATAATCCACTTTCTGCTAGTGCAATTGTTAAACCTTTTTATCTGTGCTGGATTAATGACTCACAAGCACAGTTGCATGAGTGACAGTCATCTTCAAAAATTTAGGGCCCTGTTTACTAATCTGTGTTAAGGGCGTGCTATCATGCTTAGCGCACGCTAAACGCTAAAGACACTCATATAGTGCACCTTAGTAAACAGGCTCTTAGTTTTACTAATTTCAAAGTGGATTGGATTGTAGAGCAATAAAGTTGTTGGGATAAAAACATTAACAATAGTTGCATTCATTGTAGTTGTAATACACTTTTAACTCAAAAAGTATATTAGACAATAACTTGTTTTACTTTCACTTAAGTACATTTTAAATGTGTTCTTCACTGTACTTTTACTTAAGTATTAAAATGTACATTTATTTTTACTTTTACTTAAGTACTTTGACCTAGTACTTTGCACAATAGTTGCAACGGTAAAAGATGTCCCAATGACTTATTTTTGTGTATTTTTCCATTGGGCATTTTATTTTTCAAAAATGGTCACATAGGTAGAATGCACTGAGCACAAAATGTCTTCAAAACATGTAGGAAATGGCCATGTTCAAAACAATAAGAGAGAGTTTTTCAGCTTCAAAAATGCTATGTTCGTCACTTGATTTTTAGAAGCTTTCAGCAAAACATCCAAATTCAGATTTAGACATCATATCAAGAATGTATTTATTTTTTTATTTTTGTTACATTTGTACCCCGCACTTTCCCACTCATGGCAGTGCCTCTTCACACCACTTTCATAGTCTATAGGAGGCACAAACACATTTTTAATAGCACAATGGAAATTTACTTACCCAAGAACATTTTTTTTCATATCTATTGCAAAGTAGTTTAAAAAAATATCAATTTGCTTTTGTCTCTAGGCAACATATGACAACTCAAAATGAATTTTCTAAGAAACCCATAACATCAAAATGTAGACAGTTTTCATATCCACAGTTTACTAGTTTAAATTTATCAAGTACACATCACTTAAATTTTCCAGAATATTTTAGTAAGATACAGTGTATCTAACAAATAAAATCATATGAGGTACCGTGCAGGTCAGAACAACAGTCCATTGAACCCACTACTATTCTGTCTCTCACAGTGGACTGTTGTTCATACCTAGAGATTAGAGGTACAGATCCTTATGTCTAACTGCTAAATAGTTGTTAATGAACCCATTCTCCATAAATGTATCCATACATTTTTTAAGCTATATACATTATCAACATTACAGTCCCTCTCTCTTCTGGGTTGAACAAAGAAATTGAGTGGCACTCAAAGTATTAAACTGATTGGTCTAAGAAATATAGCTCACTAATTGGTAGGAAATGAACATGAGATACGCTTCCCTGTTATAAAAATAATATCTAAAAACAAACAAAAAACACTCACCATGTTCTTTCTTTTTGGATCCTGTTTATCTCTGAAGCAGATATAAGATCACAAACATGGATTCATGTGGATGGATAGTGATATAAAGTTATGGAAAATTTGTAAATGAACAAAAATCACAAAAATGCACTCTGAGCACTGCTGGAAGGATTTTCATCATATTGAAAAGTGAACCTATGATTATAATTAAATAAAGGTGAAGTGAATCCAAAATGATTTGTTTTTACACCTCATGAACCTTTTCATAGTTGGTTATTCTGGAACTTTGAAGAATACTGCTCATTTCTTCATCAAGCCTTTGAACAGCATCCATTCTAATATTTTCATGGGGTCCTAATGGACCTCTTAAATGATCGAGCTGCCAGCTAGGAACCAAGTACATCCTTTCAGCGTACTGCATTGCCGATAAAGCTCGTGATCAGCGGCAAAGTAAAACTTAGCAAGGGTCCAATAAAACCGCCAGACTGCGTAACCAGCTTCTTCTTTGTTTTTAAGAGGTATCCTTTGTGTAATAAGGGGTTAAATATAGGGAAGAAAAAAAGAAAACAACTTTAGAGTGTTTTTTTTTTGTTTTTATACTTACCTGGAAGGGCCTGGGGCGCTGCTGGACCAGTTCTGGGCTAGGGGCTCTCGATAAGAGCGCTGCGAAGGCCAGAGGGGTTGTGATGGGCCTGTTTGTTTTTGGGGTCCGTCGGGTCCGTTGTTGGCCGATTTCGGGAGACAGCACCAGTTTTTATTGACTCCTGGGGACAATTGGGTACGTCCCCGGGAGTAAAAGAAAGATCTGAGGCAGTGCGGTGGGGCCTGGGTCGTCCCGACGGCATTGCGCTTCTTTGGGGCCGTTTTCGGGCCATTGACGGGGTAGCGCGGGTTGCTGCGGGGAGCAGCGCTGTTGTTGGTGAGCGTCCGACATCACGTCGGGACGCTGAAGATGTGGAGGAGCGCAGGAGGTGGGGAAAATGGCCGGCGAGAAGGGAGCTGTGCAGGCGGGTGCATGAGGCGGCGAGCCTCATGCACTAATCGGGAACACGCCTGCTCGCGTTTTGCTGGAGCTCCGGCGAGGCCTAGAAGCCTGGGCCTCGATTTTTGACCGGAGTTCCAGCAAAATGGCGGTTTTTGGGGCCATTTTCTTATTTTTGCTCCGTTTTCGCCCCAGGACCAGCGGGACCGGAACCGAGGGCAGGCGTTTGGTGAGGGAAAAATCCTGGATCAGGTAAGGGGTCACTTGACCCAAAATGTTAATCGGTTGATTTTAAAAATGTGTAAATTGCGTTTTTTATTTTTAAAAATTCGGGGTTTTGAGTTTTTTAAATTTGGTTTTCAGTTTTGGGGTCGGGGAATTTTTGGGGATTTTTGTGGCGGGTTAGATTTTGAATTTGAATATTTTTAGTGGGGGTTTTTGGTAGGGTGCTGTTTAAAGGGGTTCTGAAAGAGTTAATTTTTTTTATTCGACGGGATAGGTTTATAGGGGGGAGTTTGAATTTTTGGGATATTTTTTGAATTTTTTTGGGATTTTTAAAAGGGGTTTTGGGGGAAAATAGTGAGGTATGGGTTAAAAAGGGTTAAATTTAAATTTGGAAATTACAGCTAGATAGGGAATGAAAGGGTTAGTGAATATGGGAATTTTGGGGTAGATTGGAAAATGTTTAATTGGGTTTTTATTTTAATTATTGATTTCCCATTATTTTCTATGGGAAATCAGTAATTAAAATGGAGATTTAGCACTGCTGGCCAAGATTCCGCCGGTCAGCAGTGAAGCTCGGAATGTTGAGGGAGATGGCTGATTGGTTGGAAAGGGCCTGGAATGTGACTGAAAGCTCCGTATCCCTGGTTACGGAGTCATTGGCGGTTGGCAGAAAGAGTTGGGACAGCGAGGAGAGCAGATGTGTGTTGGTGGAGTGGATTTTGTGTGAGGTAGAGGAAAGATAGTTAGAGTAAATTGGATTTGGGAAGGGTGGTGATTAGTAAAAAGGGAGTTCAGTGGAATATTATATTAAGTAAAAGTGGTTGTTTTATCATTTAATAGTTTAGGGGAATTTTAGGAAAGTTAGGATTTAAGTTAGAATTGGAAATATAATTGTTGGGGTGGAGATTATTGGGAATTAATTGAATGTGTGATTTAAAGTGTTGGAATTTATATTTTGAATGTTTTGAATGATATAATATAGGTTAAGTGGTATCTAATAAGTTTATAAATTAAGAAGTGATTGATTGCATTGGAGTGTGATTGAAAAGAATCTATGATCCTGAAATCTTGCGTCACTCCTTCAGTAGTATAGGACATAAAGAAAAACATTAGCATAGGGGATCTAGCATAGGAAAATTTAATTATTTTGATTTTAAAGCTAGTTGACCCAGTCTTTCTAAATAAAGATCCCTTTAGTAAGGAACATCCTAAAATATATGTAAGAAGCTAGGGTTTTTCTCCTATTTAAGTTATTTAAGATAGGTTTAGGAAGAAGATACAGAGGACGCTGCATTATCTGAGAAAAAAACAACGGGCCCCCACGCAAGAAAGACCTTTGGTGTGAAGAAAGAAGTGAGACTGAGAGACGCTCTGAAAGGAAAGTGACTTTCAAATAGGAAAGAAAGAGGGTAGAAAAGAGAGGTACTTACCTGGATCTGACGGGAGGAAGGGTGATTCTGAAAAATAAAAGGAAGTCAACCCAAAGTATCAATTCTTGGAAGTTTGGGAAAATTGAGAAAACATTATTTCACATTTCTTTTAGAAAGTAATAATTATTCTGAAAATACTTATCTGATATCTTGTAACTGGGAGGTGAAAGGTTAACCTGTTGATAACAAAAACACAAGTTAAAATAAACCTGACATTGCTGTAGCATAACAGTTGAATATTGTAGCATAAATAAGGGGTCTTAATTTAGAGTGTGAAAGAGTTATATTTCATTGTTTTGTTTAACTTTTAGCTTGAATAAAACCAATTTATTGTAAATACCAAGGCTTGCTTCTTTCAAATCTGACCGAGCCTAACAAATTAGTTTTTTTCCTCCCATTTCTAGCCTAGACTTGGGACGAGGATAGTGAACTGTGTCCTGTCCCTTTGCTCCAGGGTGGGTGACATTCTCCTGGCTCGACTACAGGAAAAAGGGGAACTCTGTCACCTGAAAGCTGAAGATCAAGCTTCCCGGAGCAGGGGGTCCGGATTACATTTGTCCCCAAGACTCTTTACTTCATGCCTTTATGAATGAATGAATGAATGAATGAATGAATGAATGATTGATTGATTATACCAGTAAGTAGGGAGCTTTTTGTTGTTTTTTTTTTTGTATTCTTTTTAATCTTTTGGTTTAAATAGGATTAACTTTGACCATTGTTCGCCCACAGTTTGTGTTTGCATGTTTGTATTTTAGCCTTGGGGCTCCCTTTGTGCCCTGTGACTGAAAATATATATAATAGTCCATAATATATAGCCCACATAATAGGTGGCAGTAGGGGCCCACACGCTAATGAAAAAAAATAGTGCATAGCTATTAATAGTGAGAATAGAAAAATCGGCTATTGTAGCAGTAAAAATGGCCTTAGCGTGCAGCAGTGGTGAAGTCACAGGTGGGCTTTAGTGGGTCCAGGCCCACTCACTTTGGACTTAGGCTCACCCAGTAGGAGTACACCTCAAAAGCACCGCCAGGTTATGATGCCAGGGGGAGCATAGGTGCATGCGCGCCCTGCATAAGCGAGATGGACCACCATGGCCTTCAGAAGTCTGTTTGGGGGAGCGACCATTCCCCTGATGTCCCACCTAACTATGTGTCTGGCACACCTAAGATGTAGCTAGTGGGGATCGCCAAGCCCCACCAGCGGAAAACTTCCAACTCTCCCTCCCACATACGTTTTAAATAGCAGATCATCACTGGCCCCACAGTCTTCACTCTGACATACTCCCACCTATGCAGAAACAGGAAGTTGCATCAAAGGAAAGACTGTGGGGCTGGTGTGAACAGTGTCTATCAGTTGCTGCTCGAGCCAGTCCATAATCTTTACTCCGACATACTCCCGTCTATGCAGAAACAGGATGTTGCATCAGAGGGAGGACTGTAGAGCTGGCATGAGCAATGTTTATCAGTCACTGCTCGCTGCTAGCAAAGATCTGTTATTTAAAAGGTATATGGAGGAGAGGTTGCAAAACCGTGTGGCATGTGAAGGGCAAGAGAGGGAGAGGCCGAATCGCCTGTGGGGCAGGGGTGGGGTTCTTCTCCCCACCCACATTGGGCCAGGCCCACCCATAATTGGGTGTCTGGCTATGCCCCTGGTGCACAGGAATGACCTGTATTAGGATGTACTAAGGCTACTTTTTACCACAGTTTGGTAAAAAGGCCCCTATATATTTCTTGGGGGGAGGGGGTTGTGAATGAATAATTGATTGATTATACCAGTAAGTAAGGAGCTTTTTATTGTTGTTGTTTGCATTCTTTTTAATCTTTTGGTTTAAATACAATTAACTTTGACCATTGTTCACCCATAGTTTGTGCTTACTTGTATTCTAACCTTGAAGCCCCTTTTGTGCCCTGTGACTTAAAATGCCCCAATACACCTGAGGGTGTGAGGATTTTTTTTTGGGGGGGGCTAGTAGATGAAAATTCTCCTGGGACTTGTACTGGATAGATGGTGTACAACTGGTATCACAACATACAGCAGCTTTCTGAATTCCATAGAGAGAGTATTAGTCCACTTTTAAAGGTAATAAAAAGAAATAAAACAAGACAAAGAAAAGAAAATAAGATGATACTTTTTTTATTGGACTAAAAATGTATTAAGTTAGTCCAATAGTAAAAAAAAGTATCATCTTATTTTCTTTTCTTTGTCTTTGCATTCCACAGACAAACTCCATGCACTCCATGTTTTACGAGACAATAGACTGAATTTAAAAGCAGATAAATTTACTAGAATGCACTCATGAACTTATGAAAAAACTTGTTGGCGAGGATATAAACAGATAATTAAACACAATGGCATACAGCATTAAGATTTATTTTCTATATAAACATAGCAGTGGCAGCTGAATAACGTTTGGCCTTTTCATAGGGGTCCTTTTATTAAGGTGTACCAAAAAATGGCCTGCGCTGGTGTACATGTGTGTATTGGATGCTCACACGTTCATTTTTCAGCGTGCTGGCAAGGCCTTTTTTGGCCAAAAATGGACGTGCGGCAAAATAAAAATTGGCGCGCGTGCATTTTGGGCCTGAGACCTTACTGCCACCCATTGACCTAGTGGTAAAGTCTCATGCATTAACCGGATGGTAATGGTCTACAAGCATATAACAAAAGAGAGGGAACAAAGTACAAACTAAAGTCCAAACAAAAAAACAGCACCACGGGCCTTTAAAATGGAACAAAGTTCTTTAATGAATGAGCCTTGACCCGACACGGGCCGTGTTTCGGTGACTAGCACCTGCGTCAGGGGTCTACATAAAATACAAAACATAGAAATAATATATTTTTAAAAATTGTTAACATATAATGAATAAAACCAAGAATTAAAAATAATATTTAGACTCATCAAGCATACATATATAAGCCTATATAAACACCTAAAGCATTTAATATTTTAACATTGCATTTAATAATTTAACATTCTCATATATTATTATATAGTAATTTGAAAATAAATGGATAATTAATCAAAACAAAAATGGTAATGGTAACTCACCACAGTGATGACGTGGAAAACTTGGGGAATAACTCGAATATTTTCATCTACAATATTCCTTACTTTTGGACAAAAATTTTTTTATATATTAATATATGTTTAAAATGCTTATTTTAATTATTAATAATATATTTTATAGAAAGGCCATATTATATAATACTGGCTATAACTGAATTTAAAAATAATTTTTTAAAACATTTTAAAATATACAACAAATTTCAAACATTACACTGATATCATGAGCCTTCAAAAACATTCAAATCAGCACAGAATAAATAGATATATACATCTTCAAATATAAAAGCCAAAAATATAATATCTAGTGGCATTACTTGATCTTAATTTTGAAAAAACAGCATTTTGTCACTATATGTGTATATATATATATACATATATATATATGCATATATATACATATGTATCTGTGTATATGTATATCTATATATTATAGCATAAACAGGGCTTCTATTATCTTTTGAAGCTCTGGGTATATTTATTTGGTTATCTGCCAATTGCAATTAATTATGTAAACTTTATTTGTAACTGCTATAATGGTATTTTAGCTAATGACAAAATACCTTAAAAATTTGCATTTATTTTGTTATCTACCAGTCACAATTAATTATACAAATGGCATCTTGAATAGTGGCAAAGGATTAACAGGGCTTTAATTCACATGTATATGTTTCTCACATCAGCATTCATTTAATAAAATGTCTTCAATATATCTTTTAAAACATAGCAAAGATGATTTTCATAAACAATAAAATACTGACTTTCATTTTAACTCAAGTGTCAAAAGAAAAAAATCTGTATACCTCAAACTATATTGCCAAACAGAAGGGTTTCAATGAGTATAACAAACCATAATGCCACAGACATTACCAAAAAGATTGTGCAATTGATAAAAGTTGTTAAATCATGAGGCAGCAAATACTATAGTGCCTAACTTAGAAACTTCCTACAATTTATTGTCATGACAAAAAACTTACCCCCACGTCTCATGTAGTAAAAGCTACAAAGCACCAAGGCACTTTCACTTTCTGTATCAAAATGGATGAAAAGCTGTGCTCTCAAAAGGCTCTGCTTTTAATACCACGTCACACAGGGTGGAGACATTTTTTGATTAACTTAAGTGAAAACACCTAATCTTCACAAAGCATTAACCTTTATCCTATCAAATGAATTTAGGTGGTTACTGGGTCTAAAAGCCTGCCAGATATGCAGGAATCATTTACTGGGTCCTAAAGCCTACATTATTAAAATGGCCATTTGTTTAAAATATATATAAAATAACAGGATATTGAGTAATTATCAAAACAATTAACTAACTATATTGCAATTTTAATCTATTTAGCAAATCTATAAATTGTATCTTCAATTAACTCTTCATATTCCAATTTGTTATCTACTCTTAAAATGAATATTTATCAAATATTAAATGACCAAATTTAAAAAGATTTTCTGAACAAATATGAACTTACCATACCCCAATTTTAATTTACTAAGTCTATTAATTATATTTTAAATTTAACTGTTCATATACTATTTTATTATGTCATTAAAAAAGCTTGTAAATGCTAAAATTGAGTTTAAACAGCACTTCATTCTTATAATTGTATGTTTATATTGTGCCATTATTATCTACCTTGTGAGTCTATAAATTACATTTATAATTAATTATTAAATTCTAAATATAAACTTAAATAATATTACAAACATATGGTTTTATCATTAAATGTACCAATATATTCTAATGTATTTACTATATAAAATGATTATTAAAAAATGAATTAAAATTAATTAAAAAATTAATGAAACATTTTTTGAAACCTTAAAAACTAGAATGAAACGTGAGTGGCATTACAAATCTGTAGTTTTATCATAATGTTATGTTGAATATACCCATGCAATCAAATGTTAAACTTAAATAAGTACATGTGTGAATCATTTGTTCATAAATACATGACATCAAACGATCAAAAATATGCTTTAAACCAAGCATATCATACATCCATTAGTCACATATATAAATGTTCCTTAAAGTGAACTGCAAAGAACATCCTTCCAATGTTTGAAAGGAAGAAAACAACATAGTTTAAATATTCATTGAAAAACAGACAAGTCTATCTCTAGATTAAGTCCTGCAGGAGTTACTGTATTGAATTCAAAAATAGTTCTTTGTTCTCGTTGTAACAAAAGCAGATCAAGGTCACCACCACGCCACGGCTTTTTGACCACTTGATAGACAAAAAAACGGAGATCAGACGGGGAATGCGATTGTTCCATATAATGTTGCACAAGTGGGGCAGTAAGATTACCCCGATTGATATTACTCCTATGCTCAATTATGCGCGTCTTGATTTTTCTCTTTGTTTTACCCACGTAAAGTAATGAGCAAGGGCAC